>NC_060231.1:4184958-4850886 GCF_907164935.1 Osmia bicornis bicornis
CAGATTACAATACAACCAATGCACGACGAGCGTCTATTACCCGTTGCTCATACATGTTTTAATTTACTTGATCTGCCACGCTATCAAACCCGAGAAAGATTGCGATACAAGTTACTGCAAGCTATTCAACAAACCCATGGTTTTTCATTAGTATAATTTTATCATTTTAGCTTTGCAACGCGTGCATGATCGATTCTTTATTGATTGAAAATTTAGCAAGATTTAAATAAAATCCGGGCATTTTATAGAAACTTTATTATATCCGATGTTAAACGAATTTATATTATCGTTATTCTATTTTTCTAATATTGTATTTGATTGATTCTGTGCGATCGAGTGTTAACACGGTTGTAAATATGAGGTTTATACCACTGCTATACTGTGTGCTGATGTGAAAAAATGAACACTGAATTGTATTATGCACGTTAATCTGATAAAGCTTTCCTTACAAAAGTGCTATTTTGAACGCAGTTTTTAAAATTTCAATTTTATAGATCTGTTAATGATTTATTTAAAATAAAATAGTGTTTACAATTATTACAGTACACTTGAATTCCGGAAACAAGACGAACTCAGGGAACATTGTTAGCAAATAAATTATAATCAAATGTAATATTCCTCGGTAGGTTAACAAATGTGATTAAATTGTTTTAATGTATAGTGTTTTAACAAGAAAATGATTACTTCATAAACGCGAGTGTAGAAAAAAAAAATGAACGATAATAGTTGCTAATTTGCATTTATTTAAATAACTTATTATATTTCTGATTCCCAACAGCAAGTTTATGAATAAATAAAAAATATAATTTATTGTATATCGTTGAAAATATAATTTATTCTAGCAGTCGTACAAAATATATATTACACATTATTCATAAATAAACACGTATTTTGTACGATTATTCATAAAAGCGACATCGTGACATTATACTCTAATTTTATACCAAAATAAATTTTATTTAAACAAACAAAATTCACGCTTCACTATTTCAATTTATAAATATATTTTTATTTATACACATCAATATATTACATTATTAAAAAGTTCCCGTTAGTTGTTTAATAGACATATGGTCATTAAAACTTTTCATTTTTTTATAAAATCTTTTCAAACTTCTTTCGCTTTTTATTCGACATTCGTTCATCGATTTTCGTTATTCGTTGGGTTCTTTTATATCAACCCATTTATCACCTTATTTTGTCAGAACTCATATTTCAATTAATTTTGATTTATATTAGGGTAACAGCCAGGGCCGTCTCTAATGGGTTCAGCGAATGGGTTCTGGGCACTTGTTCAAGCCCCACGTGAAAGACTTTCGCATTTCTATTTCACAATTTTATCAGAATAGACCTCTGCTTGTATCCAATTGTACCGAATTTTACCCTGGGCCCCGCGAACTCTACAGACGGCCCTGAAAAGCAATTATTTGATCAATCTCAATATATACAAATCTCTACATGCCAATTCTGAACAAAGAACTGAAAGAGCAGAACACGTGACCCGTGTACAGTTCTAAGTCCCATTGAAAACCAAAATTTGTCCTAACTATTGTTTAAATAAATTTTGAAATCCAACGACAGCAGACCTGAGCAAATTTTCACAAAGTACGCAGCTCTGGTATTTGGGTTAATTTGATTAGCGCGTTATGGTTGTGCAGGTAATAATGAAACATCGAGCTCAGGAGACGGTTAGGAGCAAAGTAAACGGTCGTCAAGATAGAATTTAGCTAATGTTGATAGGCAGGAGTGAAGTATTGAGTTCCTGGAGGAGCTCGGTAACCCGGGTACGTGTTGGTCAAAGCGTGTTGAGCGAAGAAACCGGTGTAGTCCTTGCGCACCCGACGTGGCCTGACCGCTGGACCTTTCGCCAATTCCATCCTGGCTCTGTTCTCGGCCTCTGTTTGGGCTTTCACCGATGGCGGCGGCCATTTTAGGTCTCCCCTCATGTTGCCGCTTACTGGAGCCTTTGTCGCGGCCGGTTGGGCTTGGTAAACTGGTGCTGGCGCCTGAACGAACGTTTCAATTCTTACTAAATTGCAATTAACATTGCTACGAACACGTTAAGGAATACTCTGATGATAGAGAAACCTGTGAAATTGGAGGCTCCGGGCGAAGTGTGATGGTGGAGGGTGGCGCTTCGAACGCTGTAGGTGCTTGGATCGGTGTCTGTCGCGGCGAGTAACTATTCTGAGGCTGTTGCTGCAATCAATAACGGTATTTAATCAATTCAACGAATTTTATGATCCTAATGGTACAGAGATCCTTCAACTATAATTGCATTCCATAGGGGGACACATCCTTGGATATGTACAGCTGTTGACTACACGCTTGTTTCTCAGAAGATAAGGAGACATTTTATCACACACAGAACACTGGAGGGTACACCTTTCCTGTCAAGTGATCCAGCTGTCGAGGTTCTACATTGCGCATAGGTGTCAACTCCTCTTAAGTATCTGAACTAAGAGAGCGTCCTGGAGGAGAGCTTCCCAACTTTATCTAAGATCCTCTAACACCAAGTGATCAGCTAAAGATGCTCATCAGGTGATACTGAGACTGCAAGTCGACACCTATGCATTGCCCACTTACCTGAGGACGTTGATTCTGCTGCTGTGGCGGCTGTCGTTGCTGCTGCTGCTGGTTGGGCCAATAGGCAGGCTGAGATACCGGGGACGTTGCCGGCGGTGTGACCGGTGCCCAGCCCTTCGGCACTGGTTGGTGTTGGAAGTGCGACGGTTGCCGAAGAGTTCCACCAGGGCTAACAGGCGACGGTGACGACGGGGCACCGCTCTGGGCCGAGGTACGTGAGATCGACGGTGGCTGAGGCGAGGAACCTGACGAAGGACTGCTCTGGTACGAGGCGCGCTCACCGATTCCACGGGTCTTTCGGAAAACAGAGGCATTTTTCAAAGGCACTGTCGCCGCGACAACTGGCGAATTCTGTTTCCCCGACTTCGGTGGAGAGAATTGTCTCGGTACATCCGCCTCGACAGCCACAGTGGTGTAGTCAACCGCAATGAGGTGTCGTGGGTATAACGTGATTTGGGAATTTGTAGCCACAGCCAGAATACAGTGAGGTCGTTATTTAAACTTTCAAGATCATTCAAGAGTTTTCCCCCAGTCTAGGGCCCCTATTACTATGTCCTGTTTTAGGGTCCCTATGACTTTTGTGGGATTTCATGATCTCACTATATTTTGGAGGCGACTATGCTACACGTTGACAGCGTGCTACAGCTACTTGCAACGTATACACGTGATAGTAAGGTCCAAGAGTTTATTGACAGCCTTTCAGGTCGTGTTAGGAATAAGGGAGGATCTTGAACCAAAGCAAAATAATGAATATTCCTACTTGGCTGTTTACAGATAACTGTACCAAGTACTTAAAAGTACAGTTAACAGAAGGAACTGAATAAAATACACCCTGGTACAATATAGAATTCTTTTAAGTTCATCTTAGGCTCATGATAGAAAAACCATATTGGACCTTACTATGTAACAGCAGGCAAGTAACCAGGGGAAGATTTGTTAAAAAAAAGGATGAAAAAACGTGACAGGGGTGGTTGATGCAGATGCACGAGCAGACAACGAAGAGGCAGGTACAAAATAATACAAAAATCACAGGTAACTCGTTCAAAAATGCAGAAAACTAGGGTCTTCATGGTGTCGCTATCGTTTCAAAGGTGTGCTAAGTTTGACTTTTCAATTGTGTCACCGTTATACACACACAGGTAACCAGTTCTAATCATTTCAATAGAAATTTTGTGTGTGTACAAAAGGAAATTTCGGTGGAAGATTTACCTTCGCTTGGACAGGTCCTTGTTCTACAAAATCAAAGTCCTGGTCTTCCGGGGGTGGTGGCCAAGCTACGCGTTTAAGACCTGCAATAAATCATTCTTAATTAAATAAAAAAAAAAAAAAAATACAATAACTGGAGGATAGGGAACATGCTAGAAACATGAATGTTCGTAAAACCTTGATAATTAATAAATTGGAATTTTTCTATGACATTAAGTGGCCCTAACTCGCTGGATACATGGGCTACGTCACTGAACCAACAAATTGTTTTCTATTTCTGTGTGTTCATGGTTGATATCCAATATCCGAGGTTCCAAAACGAAAGAATCTAAGAATATACCAGCAAGGTCGTGCCGAAATCATGTGAATTCTTCAGCAATAATCGCGTAAATATAAACTTGGCCGCCAGCATCATGTTGTACAGCGGTGTGAATAATAATTCGTTTTATTGACGCAATAACTACACTTTTCCACGATTCTTTTCATCAGACACGAGGAACGTAACACGGTCCAACGATGCTGGCCAACTGCGTTCATTAATACATAGAAAAAGCATGAAATTTGTTATCCTTGGACATATTTGTATCAAGTTAATGGATAGTGATCTATACAGAATGTATCAAACTTGAGGTGATCAAGTGTTCAACTCTTGGAAGATGAATGCTGGGTCATTTTCACTCCTAACTGGGTCTGAGGACTTAATTTTGTTGAAAATTGAAAATATATTTTATGCTTTGATTGAAACTGATCTCTTAGAAATAAGAGTAGTTCACTTTTAAATGCCAATGGCACTCAACTCTCAAATTTTCTAGAATTTAAGTACCATTATTTTTCTAAATAATGTTCTGAAGATCATGGTAACTATAATTTTCATAACACAATAATTATTCAAAAGAAGCACCCTGCACAAATTCTTCTGATGGATTAGTACAACACAATATCACGTACATAAATACTACTCTGAAGGAAAGCAGGAAAATTGCACCATTTGTACGAAATATGCTTCCTCTTATTACTTATACATACACTTTCTATACGTTTGCCAAGGAACAAATCGGTGCCTTATTCTGCGCAAAATTGTATCGTTGTTTCCATAAAACAAGTCACTCGGTTAACGAAGAAGAAGCACGACTTTGCCAAAACGGACACTGGCCAACAACTGATGCTACCTCGAAGTCACCTGTACCTTTCGTTATCGACCTGGCCACCGATTTTAGAGCTCTCCTGGTAACTGGCCAATACGAGGAGGATCATCGAGCAAAGAATGACACAGCATTATCTATTAATTTTGTTCACGTCATGTTTTCTAGTTACAATTTTCCCACTGGGTTACCCTACACCTCTGTACAAATTGCAAGTAATTTTCTATTCTGTTAAAGACGATGACCTGGTCAACAAATACGTCCAATGGCTATAACAAATGAATGTTGGAATTAGTCGTTAATTCTGGAAATTGAAGGGTGTAAAGCAAAATTAATTACCCCATAAAGCTTCATGCACAAGTAACATTGTTAGTGTTCACCTCTGCTGGCTTGTGATGTTAGTCTCCTTTCCACTTGCAGTCATTTGCTTCTTGTTAGTTGCGTGACTCTGTGCTTCCACAGCTGAAATCTTTCCATCAAATTCTTTTATACTTTACAGAGATAACTGAAGGGTGTAAATATATGCAGAGAAAATACAAGTACAGTCGCTTACAACCTAGGCTTCTGTTAGTCAAGAGGAAGGCAAATAGTGGGAGGCTTCAATCTTTTTCATTCTTCTTAGACTTCTTTCTAGGTCCTCTCAGAGTTCTCTCAAAACTGAAGCCTACGTTGCGACTAAACTGTACAATTGCAAGGGGTTTGAAGCGGTGTCTGTTGTTAAAAGCGTATGTTAAATATTCCTGAAGCAAAAAGTCCAAATAATAGCAAGAAATGACACTTTTGAAGGCACAATCTGGTTCACTTACTGGGCTGACCAGCTCGCTGCCTCGCTTCTTCCTCCTCAAGCATTCGTAGAACCGCGCTGTTTTGTAAATTCGACGGCTTGGCCAGCTGATTGAAATCGATCCTGGAAAGAAAAGTCACCGATTTTAGTTGAAGCACCGTGTTCGTTTGGTAGGTCGGGGTCAAGATTCACCCCTTCGACGATGAACGTATTAAGACAAACGTCTTCACGGATAAACCAGTTGAAAATAAAATAATGAAGAAGTTCAGGAGCAAGTATCACCTTGTTTGAGCGAGCATGTTGATAGAGAGGAGACAGGGAGTACAACGCGAGAGAGAACCGGTGGCGAACCATGCACCCTGAGGCCACCATGCACGAAACTAAGTCAAGTACGACAGTGTTCGCGGCTTTGCGCAACGGTTTGCCTGAGACCGAAGTTTATTTCTAACCCGTGTGATTCGGCCCTCTGAAAATAACAGTCGACTCGCCAATGACGATGGGATGGCTGATTCATCGACCCGCGACCGGACAAAACAATGGGATACAGATCTGTAGGAGGACACGTGGAGCTACAGCTGTAGCGTCCACTATGATTGACGCAAGGTGGTTAATGTCTCTCCTATGACTTTAACGCTCTGACTACCTCATTAGCAATTTACTCTGGGACATCCTAGCATCTTGGAATAAATGTGAATTACATTGGAGAGCTTAGGAGCTTAAGAAGTGTCCAGGGTCCTGGGAGAGCCTAGGTCTTAGGAGTAGCCTAAGGAGAACTTAAGGAGTACTCTGGGTCTAGAGACAGCCTAAGTCCTAGGAGAAGCTTAAGGAGAACTTAAGGAGTGCCCAGAGTCCAGGGAGAGCCTAGGTCCTAGGAGAAGCTTAAGGAGAACTTAAGAAGTGCCCAGGGTTTAGAGAGAGCCTAGGTCCTAGGAGCAGCCTAAGGAAAACTTAAGGAATGCCCAGGGTCCAGGGAGCAGCCTAAGGAGAACTTAAGGAGTGCCCAGGGTTCAAAGAGAGCCTAGGTCCTAGGAGCAGCCTAAGGAGAACTTAAGGAGTAGTCTGGGTCTAGAGACAGCCTAAGTCCTAGGAGAAGCTTAAGGAGAACTTAAGGAGTGTCCAGAGTCCAGGGAGAGCCTAGGTCCTAGGAGAAGCTTAAGGACAATTTAAGAAGTGCCCAGGATTCAGGGAGAGCCTAGGTCTTAGGAGCAGCCTAAGGATAACTTAAGGAGTACTCTGGGTCCAGGGACAGCATAGGTCCTAGGAGCAGTCTAAGGAGAACTTAAGGAGTGCCCAGGATCCAGGGAGAGCCTAGGTTCTAGGAGCAGCCTAAGGAGAACTTAAGGAGTGGCCTGGGTCTAGAGAGAGCCTAAGTCCTAGGAGAAGCTTAAGGAGAACTTAAGGAGTGCCCAGGGTCCAGGGAGAGCCTAGGTCCTGGGAGCAGCCTAAGGACAATTTAAGAAGTGCCCAGGATTCAGGGAGAGCCTAGGTCTTAGGAGCAGCCTAAGGATAACTTAAGGAGTACTCTGGGTCCAGGGACAGCATAGGTCCTAGGAGCAGTCTAAGGAGAACTTAAGGAGTGCCCAGGATCCAGGGAGAGCCTAGGTTCTAGGAGCCGCCTGAGGAAAACTTAAGGAGTGCCTAGGGTTCAGGGAGAGTCTTGATCCCAGGAGCAGCCTAAGGAGAACTTAAGAAGTGCCTCTGGACTAACAGTATTAATGAAGCATTCACTTACCCAACTGCCCCATTAGCTAATACTTGGGTCTGTCTATCCAGCGTTTCCTGTATCGCTTGCGGTGAATACAAGTTGATAGGAGAGTTGAATTGTTTGTTCACAAACATTGCCCTCTGCGTGGACATACTCGCTTTTCTCTACGAACGATTTTCAATCACTGAAACATAATAGAGAATAATAAATGTAATTTGGCAATTAATTTGAACATCTACCGCGAAGATGTTTCTAAGGAATAAAAAATCAGTATCCTTCGAGGAATTGGGTCAGATTAATTAAAACAAATAAGAAGTTAGTATAATTACCGATTTGGCAAGTGAACACGGGTATGAATCTACGGTAAATTATTCGGCTAATCGAACATTAATTAAACGTCCACGACTAACAACATCGAAAATTCAACAAATCTGCCTTGTGTTAGCAGTTCCGTTGTTTTCGAGACTCTGGCCAAAGATTAATTACGAGCTTAGAAAACGGGATTGGCACGCGAATATGTTGGTCGTAAGAACAGGATCGAACAGAAGGCGATTTTGTAACAGAAATCAACTATAAAGCCAACAACGATGATTCATCGTTAGTTTGAAATTTTCATCCGATGGATCGTGGGCATATAGAAACAATTTCGTAAAGGCAAATGGGTCACGAATTACCGCGATCCATCGCGAATCTGTTTGGATATTCGATATTCCATGCCGGTGGCGATCGCTTTAACGGAAACAGTCTCCCTTGTTCTGGACTATGTGCCAACATGCAAGAGATTGGCTATTGAGAAACGAATACTGTCAAAACTGCGGGCTTTTAACTCCGCCACGTTATTGCTGGCTCCGTCTCAGCACTTCTCATCGTCAGACATACTTTGAGTTCACTGACATACACCCGCTGAATCATTGCAACTTTTCATCTTAAATAACCTGCTTACATATTCATATTAGGAATCTTGAGTATTCGGGAAAGTAAGCATTGCTTTTTATAGAATCCTTGGAGTACACTTGGTAATATAACCTTTTCTTGGTTCAGAGGAGCTGGAAGCCTTCTACCTTTGATTTTGATTCTGGAGAAACTTAGGGAGGTTCTAGGGAAAACCTGAGGAGAGTTCAAGGATAGTCTAAGGAGGATCCAAGGAGGACCCAAGAAGGAGCCAAGGAGAACTCAAGGAGTATTTAGGGAGACCCTAGACTGTATCCAAAGAGATCCCAAGGAGTATTTAGGGAGACCCTAGACTGTATCCAAAGAGATCCCAAGGAGTATTTGGGGATAGCCTAAACTGTATCCAAAGAGATCCCAAGGAGTATTTAGGGAGAGCTTAGACAGGATCCAAGGAGAACCCAGAGAGTATTTAGGGAGAGCCTAGACAGTATCCAAGAAGAACCCAAGGAGAATCCAAGGCAAACTTAGGGATATCCTGAGGAGGACCAAGAAGAACCCAAGGAGAGCCTAAGGAGGACCCAAAGGAGTATCTAAAGAGAGCCCAATGCCAACTTAGGGAAAGCCTAACCTAGAACCTCCCATCCTCACACCTAAAGAAACAAACCCAAATAAGGCATATGACATACTTAATGCAATAAAACAAAATAGTATACCAAATACGTGACATTGATCAGAGCATACTTTTCTCTAAGACACTTTTTTCCTAATGTCAATAGCGAAGCAGTTTATTTAAGGCACAAAGTTATAGTGACTCACCCTGTATACGAGCTTTAGAAATAGAAACGTCTTGTTTACCGTGTACACAACCACTTGCGAGAGGCGTTGTAATGTCAGTCACGGAGTGTACGAAAAGAAAGTCTACAAAAAATAGATGAACAGAATGTTTTCTTTTCTAAAATATATTACACTTGGTTTATAAATAGAAATTTAATAAAACGGTTAATCGATCGGTATCAAGTTACCAACCAGGCATCACCAAGAATTACAATTTACTATTTTCCAATTTTTTGTTTCAAACAATACCACCAACGTTTAATGGTAGCAAAGGTGCTTTTAAATGAGTCAGTTACGTATACACATCCATTTGTGATAAGATTCTTTTGTATTCTTATCGCAGATGAATGGCGTAACGCGCGATAACTAAACCGTACAGTGAGTCACATAAGTATCTGCAATTAATAACTACAAGTACATGATACTTTTCTGCATAAAAATAAAGGCAATGCAACGTATTGCTTCTCTTGAAATGAAAATAAAAATAATTGCATCTTGTGTGTTGCATCAATTGGTAGGGTGTAAGTCGGTTACGCTGGCAGGAAACTCGGGCGAAACGGCGAAGAATTGAAAAAGGAAGGTAATACATCCTCGCATAAGCGAGATGGGGCAAAGTGCGCGTTTATCTTATGAAAGTTTCGGATTCTCTCTGACGCGTCCCTGGTGAGCAGCCACCGGTAGTCTACCGCAGTTATTTTTGCTGCGAAATTCCTCCGAATATATCTACATCGTCCGCAAAATCTCTACATCTCTCCCTCTTCCACCTCATGACCCGAGGCATCCGATGGTATATACTTCTGGGTCGTATTGGATTACAAGTGAATTCGCGGATTCGACAGACCGTCGAAGAAAAAACGAACGATCAGCCTTCTAATAAGCATAAGGAGCTACATCTAACCCTAAAAATCAGAGCTATCTGTGATAATTTTTTGAGGAAAAACCATCAAGTAAATAGGAAATCTGTTATACATCGCTTATTGTACATATCTTAAGGAATATCAAAATATTTTTTTTATATTTCTTATGTAATAAAATGACGGCGCTGGAGCTGCCTCACAGTGGATGTTTCTGATAGGATGTGCAGGATAACTCCATCAGTAAGGCAGCCTCAGTACCGCCATTTTGTTACAGAAAAAAAATATAAAAATATTTTGATTTTACTTAAGATATATTTAACAACAGACTTATAACAGATTTTCCATTTTCCTGATAATTTTTTCAAAAATAATTATCAAAGATCTACGGCCAGTACCCTTTACATAACTCATATCTATTCCAAGATTTCGTTCGCTGGTATTCGGATGATGCTTATGTTGCAAGTTTGTCGGAAATACAGCTCTGCTGTGCCAATCCGAAAAAATCCGTATATAAAATAACCTATATGCACAGAATTAAGTAAAGTAGACTTCTGACTTCTCTAAGGAAAATGGCACTAGGGGGATAGCAGGGATTCTCAAAATATTAATTTTGAGGATATTAATATTAAGAGTAATTTAATATATAAGTAAAAGATATGAATAATAATATAAATATCAAATCAAATTTTCCCGCGTAAACGTTTCTCGCAAGTGATAGGACCACGAATTCTTATACTATATTAACCCAATACGATTATATTAAATAAAATGTTAAATATAAAATATCAAAAATAAAAATTTGGCAGTTAATAGGTTAAGGGCCACTTTGGCTGCATTGGCATTTTCCTTCCGGAAGTCAACCTGTTTCAAAAACCACCTGGACGTTTCCTCTTGTTTGCTATTGATCGTAACAGGTGCCAATAAAAACTTGTTGGCCACGATTTGCATATTATATGAATAACGTTTTCAAGTATCAAGCTGTATCAAGTACTTTCGTCACTTCGTGCTCGAAATAGGAGCACGTTAAACAACATTGAAATCCGATACCGATCTTCCGTCCAGGGGTGAAAGAATGCGACTGATAATTCGGGAAATCCTGTTTTCATGGAGCTACAATAGGTGTCGCGTTCATTTCGCATCGATACAGAAAAAAAGTATCATCGATTCTGGTTACGCTGAAACGTTAACGTCGATAATCGTTACCAACAATCGCTTTCTCCCGAATTCGCGATTGTAGATACGTTTCGTAATCGCTCGTTACCGACGCGGCTTTTTTTTCGCCGGAAGTGACACTCCGCGGGAAGCCGCGCATTCTCGAGGAAATACATGCGGAACGAATTTTCTTCGAATCGCCGAAGCATTTGGAAAAACAAACGAACCACACTTTTCGAATTCTCCCGCGCTTAAAGCAAATATTTGAATATTCATTGTGTCGTGCGATAACAAACGGTTCGATCGGATACCGGAAACGAAAATCGCACGAAAAGAGGTTAAAATGTTCGTTTTTTTTTATAATCTTTAAAATTGAATTATAAACTAAAAATATATGTAGGGTTTGTAGAGAACCAAAATAAATTGATTAGATAAATAATTGTATGCTAATTAGTAGTATGACGTCACATGGTAAGGTAAAAATGTTCTATCAACGTGAATCACTTAAAAATACTAAAGAAAGGTTATAAATTTATTTTCGCGTTGATGCTAATTTTTTAGCGACAGGAACAATCAAGATTTAAAAAATGGCGCGAATTTCAAATGATTTACGAAGGAGCAAATGACAATTTAATAACAGAGAAAGAATAAATTCAAAATACCAACTAGATCATCTGAATCGTCTGAAAATACATATTACAGTTTCGTCAAGCTATAAAGTATGAAACGTTAATAAATCTAACATTTTATGGCGGGCAATTGACCTTTGGGCGAAAACGTATCTGTGAAGAAGGTATGAGTGTGAGGGTAATTGGTCGAGAGGAGGCTCGTGAAACGTTATCCGTATAAAATTGCACTGTTAAACGGTGCTCTGTCTTTGACGCCCGATAGAATTGGCCGATTACGAGGGCACAAAAGTGATTCATCATTGTCGTAAACGGAAATATAAAGATACTGAAAACGACCGGTTACCGTTTCACACTGGTATCAGAGTGACGCTAATGTACCCTCGCGAAATATTACATCCGTAGGAAATTTATCTTCGTTCCACCCCTCGTGTCACTTGAGGGGCGATATTCGTTGGGATCACGATCACGGGCACCTACCTTCGCGTTCGAACGCAACGCACGCGGGTTTCTCGGGTGGCGAAACACACTGGACTCGTAAAAGCTAAAGCACCGGGAGAAGTAGCGAGAACCCACCCCCACCTCCGAATCGGAAGAGCCGTCGAATCGTTTCTCCTTCCTTCTCCCGCTTATTGTTGGTTATTTTCGTGGCCCGTTCCCCGCCAATCTCAACATCCGACAGCTCTCACCTAGCAAGCGTGGGAATCCGTTTTCCGTTTCCTGAAATTCTCCCCATGGAAGAGAACAATCAACCACCTTCCGATCACTTCGCCCCGCGCCATCGCGGTGTGCCCTTCTTCGAAATTTTTTAGATTTATCTTTTGTTTATAGAGATCCAGCAATTGTTATCTCGTTGAGATTCAAACAGAATAGATGGCCCTATTTTTAGACACCTATGTATACACCAGCCTGTTGATGTATTGAGGAAATATCAAACGTTGTGAAACTTTTTGTATGTTTAAATTTATACTTTGTATAGGGTTAAAAATAATTTCCTAGAAGATTGTAATAATTCTACATGTCTGCAAATAGATTTCATATAAACCATCAGCTTTTTTACCAAGAGAGCTAATTGAATCACAGCGTTTATATTTCTTCATATGTTAAAATCAATTTACACAATAGTTGCAATAGTTTCCTTTTTCATACATTATACTTAATATTATTACTTGTTACAATATTGACGAAAGAAGTATCGAACGTGTTACTTCTGAACGGTCGATATCCTGTTAAGGTTATTTTTGGGGTAAAGCGTGTTGTTCGAGATAATTTCATCAATTATTATTGCAAATGCAAGAAAATTGTGGTTATCGTTCTTCCACGGTCCATTACAATCACCTGAAACAATTATTAACAATTAAATATAGAGTATGATAACGTTAAGTGATAAAAAAGTAGAATAGTATAAAAAGAAATTCGAATACGCCTGAACGAGCGCGTACAGTAGATCGTTTCCCGCCGTTGGGAAGAATGGAAAATCAATAATAGTTACCGGCTTTACCGACTTTCCGATGACGAACGCTACGGAAATGATACTTTCTCCTTGTCCAACCAGATAACCTTTCTCTTTCACGCGCGTTAGAAATCCTACAGAAGCTGCGTCCGCCATTTTTGTTGAACGACAGCGCCGTGTGTCCGCCATTGGCCAACCGTCGCCGCAGCCGCCGCCATTATAGATTCCGTTGTGTGTGACCGAGTCTTCTTCTCCGGAGCCTTCCAAAGGAAACTTGTTTCTCTACGACACCAACGGTGCAGTATCGTCTGAATAACCTGTCAAATAACCCGGTGAACGTTAAAATGAAAACGTACAGCAGAAAAAAGGGCGATAGCCCGAGCAACGTAATAATTCATGTGAACGAGCTGTGCCGACTGTGCTTGGCAAAGGAGGAGGAGATGGTGCCGATTTACGACGACGAAACTATCCCTTTATCCCTGCGAATAATGGCTTGCGTTAATCTCGAGGTAAGTTTCGTTCTTTCCACGAACTGGCCGGATACGTTTTACAGAGTCATCGATTATCCTCGCTACGCACATTACGTTTGAAAGCTTATCGAAAAATAGGAATCTAGTTTATCTTTCTACGTGTAAGTCTCTCCTTCTCTCTTTCTCTCCCGGACTACCGATCGCTCCGTCTCTTTTTATCTTAGGCACCCCCCCACTCGGAGATTTTCATTCCTATTCGGAAGCGTCACTCATACATCGCTGTGCGAGCCCAAGGAACGCGTCAACTGTAGCTCCCTTGCAACGCGCGATCACGCTGCGCAAAGCAACTACCGGCTTTACCGAGTTATCGACTTTGCGTTTCACGCCACCTTCTCCTCTCTTTCATTACAGGAATCTAGACGAGACGTATCGTTCCATTACATTATCGTTTACCCTATGAATTTATAGAGACCTGCAATTGTTAATCCTTTTCCATTAATATTGACCACCTTACATTAACTCAATCTTCCATGCAGAGGCATAATTATGATGATTTCAAAGGTTTAAGCTCACATCCTTCCCTGATGATGTATTCTGAAATTTCAAATTGATAGCTCCTTTATTAATTGACTCCAAGGGCATACGGTTCATTAAGTTTATATGTATGTACTTACAGCCAGCCTATGATATTTCTTGTCGCCAGGTTTACGAAGAAGACGGTCTTCCAAACATGATTTGTCATCCCTGTAAGTATCAGTTGGAGAAATCCTATCAGTTTAAGAAGAAATGCGAAGCTGCGGATGCTAAACTCCGCAAACACATGAAATTGATACAACAGTTGACCGGTCAAAGCGAAGAAGGGGAGAAGCAAGATAGCAACAGGGAGGAACTAGCGGATTCATCCAACAGTGGGAAATCTAAACAGGTTAAACAACTGTTAGCTGATCTGGTATCCACCAAGGGAGACAGCGGACAAGCTGATGGTGATCCAATTGAAGTAACTGAAGAAGAGCTCGTTGGTGGTTACATTTTAGGAATGAACTCGGAGAACTTAGAAATGGAAGAAACTATGTCGGAGGACCCAGAAAATATCACCTTAGTCCCAGCAGAGGAGCGTGCTGCTAAAGCTCATTGCACCATCCGTACAACTCGTATTAAGCAAGAACAAGAATCTGAGGACGAAGCTGAAGAAGTACAAAGAGCAATTGCAAATGCTGATCACAAGAATGTTTACGTGATGGAGCTAACGAGTAACAGTTCTGGTCAAGGAGAATCCTTGAAATTGCAACCTATAACTAATACCATAGGTAAATAATACAGAGAATTTGTACAGTGACAAATATAGTGTACATAAGATGTGTAATGACCATTTTTGTTACAGTCGAGCCTAACCAGGAGTTGAAGGTATTTCAATGCGACAAATGTCCAAAAGCGTTCACTCGAAGAATAATGTTGAAGAGTCACCAGTCTGTTCATTCTACGCAAAGAGGTTTCACCTGTCAGGCTTGCGAGAAATGGTTCCCAACTAGGTCTGCATTGGTGAGACACGAACGTACCCATACAGGTATGTTCCAAGAATTAGATGAGAAAACAAGTTCTTGAGCATTCACGATTATGCCCTTTCTAGGCGAGAAACCGTTCGGTTGTAACATTTGTCATCGCGCCTTTGCGCAAAAGGAGATTCTACTTCGTCATCTAATGACTCATTCTGGGCAAAAACCATTCCAATGTCAGCACTGCGAGAAGAGCTTCACTCAACGCGAAGCGTTGAAAGTCCATATGCGAAGACATCAGAAATTGGACCCGAATGACATTCAGTTGCATCATTGTCAACTTTGTCCCAAAGCATTTTGCCATGCTTCTGGGCTTAGCAGACATTTAGTTACACACACTGGGAGAACGTACAAATGCGTGGAGTGTGAGAAATCTTTCACGGATAAAAGTTCGTTGCTGAGGCATAGTCGTATTCATGCGCCTAAAAAACAAATCTTAACAAATTAGATTTAAGCGACGATTGAAAATCGCGATAACAGTATCACCCGACGTTAAATTAAAAATCACAGATTACATTTTTTGAACGAATTAGTTCTAAGTCATAGATTTTTTTTTTTCTATTTTTTAGTGATATAGTTTACATAAATATGCAATATGTAAATGATAATCATAGTAAACTCTTGTTTCATTGCCGGTAGAGCGAATTCCCCATTACGCCCTTTCTATATTGTCAATTCCAAGAATTTTTCCTCCTGCATCCCTGCTACCGGCAATATAACGAGAGTTTACCGTACACACGAACAGTTTATTCAATAATTTGAAACATATCTAAAGTATTTTATGTTATATATGTCTTTGATTTCAATTTCCAGCACAAAACATCACAACATATTTGATACTATCATTCTACATTTTCATTCTGTTCAAATTGTATATAAAATTCAGCAAAATTATATTTGCATCCTGCAATTAGATTTCTTTATGCGTCTAGTTCGATGTGTAAATATATTATACGGTGTTACATGATTCGGTAACCTTACGTTTTATTGAAATTAGAAAGTAGTGATAATGTTCTTCAAACATATATTTTTTTTTTGAATACAAAATTATTTTCTTATACGTACTTTCATGACATTTATATTATACATAATTTTAATATACTTCTATGTATATATATTAAACACGTTATATATACTTTTGTATTTTTTTGATTATTCCCATTGAAATCTTTAATACAAGAAAAATACAATTTTATATGTAAATAATGATCGTACGTGTAATGTCGATATATAGTCTGAAAATTTGAAGAATAAAATATACTTTAATGAAAAATTTAACGATTCTTTTATTTATTACGTTTAAACGTATGGTATTACGAATATTATAAATACAGTGTGCACTAAACAATTTATATAATAGATAAAATTATAAAGGCAGCTAAAGATTACATAGGATTAATTTCTAAATAATATTACAGTTTATTGTAAAAAGGATGAAAGTTTCAGATAATTGTATTTCTTCTGCCAATATATATTTTATATACCAGGGACATAAATTTGTACAACAGTTTATCATTTCATTACTTATTATACTAAAAATTATGTCGCTGGAATTTATTCTGCTTTTTAGGCAGTGCATTGGAACATTAGGTAGCCTGATAATATTATTAAGGATTTATTACAATATAATAATACACGTAATGTATGTACACGGTACATCAGTTAATTAAAATTACTATGTCCACGGATAAAAAAAAAGAAGAAATTCCTGCTATACGTTTATATACCATTTACTATTTTCATTATACATCCATTCAACTAGCTAAATACAGAAGTAACTCCATACTTAATTTCTTTGATCAATTAAAATATATAAACAATAACACACGTAAAGGATTCTTTATACGTAAAATAAGTTATTATGAAAATGCGTATAAAAATGATTTATTAATATTTCGTTTACAACTAATTCGCAGTTTATTTGTGTAACAGAGCTCTATGAAACTTTGAAAAGTCTGTAAAGCGATTAATGTAATAGTATGCTTACTTATTTTCTAAATTATCAATTGCTATTACGAAGGAACTTCAAGGGTCATTTACTAACTATGTAATAAATATCTTGGAACAAAAAGAAGTAAAATAAATAACGATTTGGTATTTTTATTAAAAAATCCTTTTTATTATGACTTGCATATGGATGATCTTGTGCATCTTTTTTTTTTTCTTTTACACACTGCCAATATCATTACATCAATCTAACAGAAGGAAATTACTAAATTTCATTGTACCATCTTTGTTGATGCAATTTTTGTTAAAACGTTATAGTGTCACAGGATCTTCACACTACAAATTGAAAAAATAACTTTCGAGCTCCGCCACACGATCTGTACTAGACCTCTATAAAATAAGGTCTCATATTTAGTTTTACATTATTATTTGCTATACATTGCAAGATCGACAATGTCTATTACAATTATCTATTCAAACAGAGCAAAGAGGGAAACGTGTGTGTGTATATGTGTGAGTCGTGTGTGTATATATATAAATATACGAGTTGATAGTACCGTAATTATTTAAATGGTAAACATATAATTAAAAAGACTGGTAATAAATTCGAATTAACAAACGTATTTAAATAAATGCGATACTATTAACCTCTGATCAATATATTATATTGCATTGTAGGCATAGAGAGATAGATAGAGAGAGAAAGGTTATAAACAATATGAAAACTAATCGTAAGTTCATTTCATCTAATTGGTCACTTCAATTGTTTCACTTTTCCCACTTTGCTAAAAAAAATTAATGTACAATAATTATTACCAGTTTACATTTGCACTCGAACGATTAATAATTCTAATAAAGAAAACGTACATGAGAGCACCATTTATTATCGTTATTGACTAAAATTGCTGGGAAAGGTAAACACAAGGTTATTAAAATATTACATTCACACTTTAAAAGCAGATCTGGGTGAAACTTTCATGTACGTTTACAATAAAGTACTAATACCGCTAAAAATTTGAGAGAACGTTTCATTTCATTTAGTCGTTACTTTTCATCTCAAATGTTTTTTGCTTAGAGGCACCGCAATACGTTGCCAATTTTTATGTATTTATCAATTATGGAACATTTTTTTTCTCGTCCTTTGATAATTTGTTCTTCCTTTAATCATTTCTACTTCCAACACACATCACTTACAAGCCACAGTAATGAGTCATGCTACTGGCAAATAAAATATGGTACGTGATTAACAAACGCACGTATGGGGCCACAGACTCACAACCGACAGGCTGATATATATTTTTCTTTTTTATTCACCTTTCCCTTTGTCGAGTAGTTTCATTTACACCTAATGATCGATAAACTATTCCTCATTCATTTTCCAAATATTTCAAGGAAAAATGATGACCGTTTCTGTGTCTTCGTCTGCGTACTGGGACAACGAAATTTGTACTATAACCACATAATACCAAATATATCTGATGATGTGGAAAAATCTAGTGTCATTATTCCTGCTAGTATTCTAGGTTGGCAAAAGGAATCGCGATAGACTTGGCGAATGTAGCGCGGAAGTTGGAAAATCTCGGAAAACAATTTTACGAGATATTAAGATTATTCAGAGCGAGCTTTTTCATCGACGTTTTTCTAATAAGCAAAACGTCAAACCAATTTAAAGTTTACACTCTCATCAATCGAGGATTAAAGCTTTTGGTTGTTCCCAAGTAAATCCCTCTCGACCAAAGTGACCGTACGTACTGGTTTGTTGATAAATTGGATTACGAAGATTCAATTCCCTAGAAAAAGAAAAGCAAATTACTAAATTTTTATTTCATAATCAGACATGAATTTAAAACATCCGGTGATACATACTTTACAATCTTTCCAGGTCGTAAGTCAAAATTTTTATTAACTATATTTAAAAGCTCGTTTTGAGATAATTTTGATGTACCATAATCAAATACTGTGATTGAAAGAGGTTCCGCTACTCCAATCGCGTAAGAAACCTGGGGAATTCAAATATATTTAATTCTAGTAACAAATTTTTTATTTTTGAAATTTTTGGCCAGATAAGTTATATATATGCATATTTTTAAAATTCCAAAATTCCCAAATGGGGATCGTGGGAGCTAATGGGTTAAGAATAATCATAGACGTTATTATTTATACCTGTACGAGACAACGTCTGCATAGACCAGCTTTTACTAGAGATTTGGCAACCCATCTCGCAGCGTAAGCAGCAGATCTATCGACTTTTGTGAAATCTTTACCAGAAAATGCACCACCACCATGAGCACCCCAGCCTCCGTAGGTGTCAACTATGATTTTGCGACCTGTGAGACCTGCATCGCTCTGTAAGTAAAAGGAGATACCTTGCTAGAAAACATTCATTAAAATGTAACATGAAAAATCTGTATAATTTACCTGTGGTCCACCTATAATAAATAACCCACATGGATTAACATGGAAAATTGTTCGGTCATCAAGGTACCTTGCTGGGATTACCTCTTTGATAACCTTCTCCATAACTGCCTTACGTAATTCTTCTAAACCAATTTTTTCACTGTGTTGCAACGATACCACCACTGTATGCACTCTTATAGGTACGCAGGCACCATGATCCATCACGTACTCACAAGTAACCTGATTTAAAAATTTGAATATTATAGATAACAAAGTACATTTTAAAAGAAGAATAATGCAATTACAATGTGATTATTCTCAGTGATTTTGTTCACATCATGGCAATCAAGAGTAGCAAATACTATAAGAGCATCATTGAATAATCTTGATATTTTAATATATTCATTTAAGGAGAAATATTTCTGTATTACATACTTGCGTTTTTGAATCTGGTCTCGCCCACCATAGTTCACCGCTTCGCCTTAATTTCGCGATTTTCTGATTTAACTTGTGCGCCAACACAACAGTCAGCGGCATACACTCGTCGGTTTCATCTGTTGCATATCCAAACATCAGACCCTGATAGAAGAATTTGAGTTATTCCAGCTAAAATTTATGAGATTTATACTTGAAGCAGGAGACAGATTTAATCGGTGTCTTTAATTAATTTGCGTTTATGTGAGTTTAAAGTAAAAGGTATTAAGCGTTAATAAAAGGACAGTGCACACACAGCAATTTCAAAAAATACTACGGTGGGATATTTTGTAATATGCAAAAATAAAAACGTGTTACACAGAGCAGAATTGTTAAGAAAGACGGAGTGAATGTTAAGTAATTTAGGAATTTATCATTATTATACTATCTGTAACATACACTCCAATATCAGTTAAAAAAAAAAAAAAAAAAAAAACCTTAAGAACAATCACACAAAAATTTCGTACACATAAAATTGAAATGCGATGAAAAAAGAATGAATTTTTGTATTAACGATACCTACAAACTTGATAACTCATTTATTGGTAATGAAAATAAAATGATGCCAATGATTTTAATAAATAATTACACTAATTCAAATATTCTGAAGACAGAATGAACCATACTGGGACAGCAGATGAAACAAAAATGGAAAAAAAGAAGAAGATTGAAAATCAAACGTGATACAGATTCTAAAGAAATATTTGTACCTCCACCATAATCAACTATAGGCGAGAAACTATTATATAAAACAGTCTATGCTCAGCACACAAATGCATGATGTAAATATGAAGAAACAATAGAAAAGAAATTAAAGATAATAACATAGTATCTACATTACTACAATAGGAATGCAAAAGCATTGCATTTAAAGATAACAGAGAAATCTGGAAACAGAAAGAGTACAGCTAATAAAATGTTAATTAAAAAGCTATAAAGGAGTGTCTATATAATAGCATTAGATACAACAGAAAAACAAAATAAGAAGAAAAAGTTCGGGTGTACGATCAGAATGCTAAATGACCTGATCTCCTGCGCCCACTTCTTCGTCACTACGGTTTTCATGAACTCCTGCTGCAATATTTGGTGACTGGGCATCAAGCGCCAATAGAACACTGCAGAGCTTGTAGTCAAAACCTGTAGAAATTACACGAATAAGATAAAATTGTTCGTATCCCATGAATATGAACACTGGTTTCATGGAATCTGTGCTTCAATGTCTCATATCCCAGCTTATTGTGCTTTTCTCAGATAATTTTCAATGGAATTTCAATATTATGAAAGAGATATAAATAATCATTCCTACCTAATTCTTTAATTTCTTTTTATTTTGGTTATCACATTACGTAACATCAAAGCCTGATTAAAATTGTACTTTTTGAAACAAGTCATGGACACTTATTTAATGATCGGATTAAAAGTTACATGTTAAATATGTGTAACAACATGAATTTGTTTTTTTTTTTAATTGTATAATATAGAGTAAGTATTTGGATAACGGTAGCACTCATTTACATACATAGATTCACACATTCACACATAACACGGAGAGGTACATGTTATAAAAACTTTATCAAAATATGGTATAAGGAGGAAGGGAAAGGGTGTAAGGAGAAAAAAATAAAAAAAAATTTAAAAAAAATTTAAAAAAATAAAAAGAACGTTATTGAATTATGTGGCTGCTCTGCGGCACGGGCTGAGAATGGGTTATGTACCTGATCACCTGCACCCACGTCCTTCTCTTCCCTGTCCACATGAACACCATCAGCGATATTTGGAGATTGTTGTTCGATCGCCACCAAAAGGTTCAACGTACGCCAATCGAATCCTGCCACGATCATGATATGCTTACGTTACATATTCATATGTGTCCTTTTACATATTCTTTTCCGAAAGATAATGAACAGGATATTGGTCACCCAATCTCGATCGAGTCATGGAATATTCTCCAACATTTTGTTAAAAAGTTTATGTAGCGTAAAGCACATCCTCTCATTACATGAATATACACGCTTACATTAAAAAAACAACAAAGTAGATAAATATAAGAAAGAGATGGTAAAAGTTTTGTACATAGTGCTGGAAGCTTTCGTGCCATGATTCGACCGTGTATTTGCAAAATCAAATTCAATAGAACCAAATGAGGCGAATTTGGTGAGGGATTAAGATAATAAAGTTTTCATCCGGCCACAGGGCATGCGTACGCCATAGAAGGAGAAAATTTCATAATGTTAGCAAGGAAAATTTTTCAACGTTTCAAATGTACAGATAAAATAAATTTAACAAAATTTCAAGGGTATGTCAAAGGGTTTGTCAAACATACATCACTGAAAATAAACAGCGCAAAGAACAAAGAAAAGGTTTGTTACCTTTCGAGGAATCATCATATCCGATGTGTTTAACTGTATCCCGTACAATTTTTTGGTAGTCCACCACAGCCTTCGATGTAATTTCACCACATAAAAGTACCATTCCTGTTTTTGTCACGGTCTCTGGAAAATACATAAGTTAACAAAGTTAGAAAAATTTTGATACTATCCAATTTATAAATAGAGATTACGGCACAAGTTAGCTTGAATCATTTGAAAATCAGGATTATCTTGATACTCACCACAAGCCACTTTTGCATCAGGATCTTGCTGCAAGTGTGCGTCTAAAATAGCATCACTTATTTGATCGCACATTTTATCTAGAAGCAAAATATGAACACATGATTATAAAATCATTGAAAACTTATTTTTAAATAATTAATTACATCTGTTTTTAACACATAGTGCACGTGTACACCTTAAACTAGTGGTGGATCAGTTTCCCTAGGCTATCTATGCTCGCCGATGTACACACGCACGCAACCTCCAAAAATAATTGCATAATCAAATAGACAGCACATTGTTAATTTAAGGAGGTTTTAAAAAATTCAATCACGATGGTTATTGGATACAACAGATTTATTTCTACACTAAGTTTAAGCTGCGTGAAATCATTTTAATATTTGAGGTTATATCGGTTGAAAAAACTTGGCTTAAAATGTATCGACCAGAGGAAGGATTTATTATGTCTATATAAGAAAAGCATAAATATAAAAATTGAACATGTGATTCATGGAAATAATGAAAAAATTGTTGATCGATAACGTGGATGGAAGGAAAGGTCGGGAATGAAGGGAAAAGTTGAATGATACTGGCGAGCTGCAAATTACAATGTAAGAGCACATGGCGACGCCGGAGGTATACTCGCTTCCTGCTGTCGAGCGATTAATCGAGAATAACGTGCGAGAATTATTTCTCGTACGTACGATATTCGTGATAAGACTGTGCGAGTAACGAACTCGCCGCAAATGTAATACAATCCCTGGGGTTACGAATCTTTTAAGGAAAGTAAGAGAAGAATACGCGAAAGGAAGGGTAGGAATCGCGGCGTGCGCACGCATTACATATGTGTGGCTCTCTGTTCATCGAGTTTCATGGCGGCACATGCGACTCACCGACACGTAAAGTCAAGACGATGTCGCGCGAGATAGGAACGAAATACGTGTTAGTGATGAAACGAACGGACGGTTTTTCGTGTATCTACCTGGATGTCCTTCGCCGACGGATTCTGAGGTGAAGAGAAAACTTGTATCCTGTTGCAGCTCGGGCGGCGTGTGCCCGTTCGCGTATCCGTTCATGTGATGAGCAGTCTCCGGCATTTTCCTTCTTTTCGTGCTCGTCGTTGACCAGTTATCTTCTATTTTGTCCCTGGTCGAATAATCGGTCCACGTGTCGCGACTCGTTTCACGGTTACGACGTCGTGGAACAATGAAAACGGAGACGAAGAAAAATTCGGTCCGACCTCTACACCCTACTTTTAGCCTCGCACGAGAGCAAACCCTAACACAATCACAGCACAGAACGTAATAGTCGGCCGAGCGCGGAGCAAATGCACTATGATCCACTATGGAAAGTAAAAGAGACTGCCCGCTCCCTGGTGGCCGCTATTTATAACCTCGGTACCTTCGTTGCCTGCTTCGGCTAATCTCGTGTCACGTGACGCTCGATTACCCGGGAGACGAAGATCGGCGCGGAATTTGATTAGAATTCCCGCGAATTGCACGTTGGTTTCCCACTCGAAACTCGTCCACGTGTTCTCTCCACCTTTTAAATAAAATGTTCACCGTTATGTTTAGACGTACAACATTTCGTTCGAAGAATGAAATTGATTCAATGGTATCCATTACCGTTTATCGCTGATACGAGAAGCGGTTATGAGATAAAATTACAGTAGTGTTCCAAACAATATACTATTATACTCTTATTGTTAGTTCCGGCGAGATTTTAATATCCAAAAATAACTGGTTTTGATAATAAAAGGAATTCGAAAAATTGTTACATAAAACACCAAATATGTTGTAATCATGTAATATTTTTACCGATAACGAGTTTCTATCTGTACCAACCTCTTTTATTTAATTCAAATTAGTTTCTTTCTCGATTCTTCGGAAAATCGTCAGAACGTTTTCCAAGCACGGCTGTCTGTTGAACTTTGAACTTAGCGAACAGATAGACACGTTACATACGAAAGAAGAGAATCTACACTGAATACACGTTCACGTATCTTTCAGACTTTTATATGTACGTCGAACGATCTCCCTCCATGATTAAGGAAACAGTTGAGTGGGGTTGAAACGGTGCTCGTTTCAAGCGCAAAGGGAACTATGGGGTAAAATATTGGTCAGATAAGCAGTCTTTTCATGCAAATTCAATGAAACAACAGCTTTGTGCGACCAGTTTAACGGTGGGGATGACGAGGAATATTTGTGCTTGTGATGAAAAATAGCTGATCTGAAGCACACGCAATGAACTCCGTTTATTAACAGGGACGATACGAGATAAAAGCGCGCGAGTTTAATATTATTTCAGTGCGCAGTCATTTTCGGTAAATTTTATTAAAATAGTAATGAAATAATTGTAAATCAATTTTGGTAATTTTAATTTTTTTACCAATTAAATATTTTATATAATAAAATATTTAGGGTAAATAATTGCTTATTTTATTAACCAGGCTCTTTAAAAATGGCGACGATTTTGGAGAAATAAAATGGAGGAGAGGTTATAGGTGAAAAGATGAAAATATTTATTCAAATTCTTCTTGTCGTTGCATTTCAATACAAATTTATTTCTGTTGCAAAGCAAATCGGTTTCTGATACTATCATCTCACAGTAATGACGTAGATTTTGAAAATATGTAACATAGATTTCCATTTTGTGTAATACATCAAAACTTCACTAATAATATTATAGGAATATTTTAGGAATAATATTTTCTTATTTAGGGAGAAATGTGTGTCATTGCTGTTGAAGCATGCGTTTTCCATTGAAAGACTTAAGTATGTCATTTCGATGATATTATATATTTACGTTTTCTGATAATATCATATGGTAACAATGACGTATATAGATGCTGTTCAACATGATGCAACTTTCCTTGGACGTTTCTCTCGTTTTTTTTTGGCAGAGAAATTATCAGTTTCTACAAAATAGGAGACGAAGAAAGAAGAAAAGAACACGATCTTGTGTAATCTTTGCAGGGTGTGCGAACGCGTAACTATAGAACAGTCTGATACAATGTCACTGACACAGCAGAACATGAGATACATGTGATCTGTGAGTAAGCTCTAGTTTTGCAATTGAATGATTTTCATGTTTTCTTTTTTTTTGCAACTTATAAACTTCTACTGTTACCATTTCTATATACGTTTTTACATTTTCTAGTATCGTTTTACATCATTTACAACATTTCTGAATTTTGGTTTAAGTTCTGGTTAACAAATGTTTTAAGGTTATGTCCTACATACGAAATTCTTCTGCAATTATAAATCAGTATAATTTAGTAAATCCTGCTTGTATTTATGCAAAATGGAAAAATTTGCAATAAACATTGCTTCTGATACGATTATTTTGATCAATTTTTGCATAAGTAGATAATATTATTATTTTTTTTTACCTTGTATGGCACATATCAACAGATAAAGTATAGCACCATTCATAACGTGATTTTTCGCACAATCTGTTTTCTTTTTACAATTCCACAACTGTGGAATTTTTCTACAATTCCAGAACTGTGGAATTTTTAAAAATTCCAGAACTGTGGAATTTTTTAAAATTCCATATCTGTGGAATTTTTTACAATTGCACAGCTGTTAGTCTCCTAGGAGACTAATTTCCTTGAAAATATACATATTCTTTAATTATGTACATACATTGTCAGATAGAATATAACGTCATGCCTATTAGTTTGGAAGATAAATATTCTATCTTTAGAAAATTTAACTATGATACCTACATTTTATCAAGAAAGCATATCAATCTTCGGGCATACGTTACGGAATTTCGAAACAAGAGATTAATGTTGCATCAATATTATGAAAAAGTGAAATATTGTTCATGATAATATTTTCATTTTAAAATTAGGCTCTTTGATAAATACTGGAGTAATCATTGGCGTGACTAGGCAGGGTTCAGGGGCCCCCTGCCCCTGTATGTAGACCGACCTCCTTGTCATTTTAACCTTCTGAAAATCTAAAATCCCAAATTCTAGTATTTTAAAATCTTCTTCCTCCTCCCCCTTCCCCTCCCCAATAAAAATCGTAATTACCAGCTTTTACCATTTTATGGTTAGACATCCTATACAACATTTGTATTATTACATAATTATTGTACAATTGCCCATATAATAAAACTTGATAATTCTCTCATAAAATTACTCGTACGCTTATCTCCATAGCGTTCGCATGCGTACTTTATTTAGGTATTGAAATAAAATGACGAGGGTATGATTTTTTATTTGTTATTTTTCAAATGAAATGTAAGTCGTGTAGGTCGATGACACTCATTTATGATCACTCGTGACTGCTACTGTTCTATAGAAATCACACCACTGATTTTTGCTTTTATATTAATGCATTAATCAGTAGTAGTAATTGTCCACATTCTTTAGTAGAGTACATTGTTATTGAAAAGTTTTTTCTGTTACACCCATTTATAGGTTAGAGTTACAGTTAACCCATTAGCTGCCACGATCCCCATTTGGGGATTTTGGAATTCTACGTACACTACTCGGCGCCAAAAATATGCATATATATAACTTATCCGGCCAAAAATTTCAAAAAAAAAAATTTGGCAGTTAATGGGTTAACAACGAAACTTGCATCAGCGTTTACAGAAATAGGAAAAAGTTGCAGTATAAATTATCTAGTCACAGTATCGGGAAGAATGAGTTGACACAAATGGGGAAATAGGAATTACAAGATTGTGTTGTATATCTTGGTCCAGTCATGCGATTATCAGCCGTTAACTGGACCACGTGTCGAAAACAAATCTCAAGGTTAAATTATATTCTCCATAACCATGTTACATGAAGTCATCATGCATTCTATGAAATTTTCTTGTTAGGCCCCTGAAAATGGAAACCCAATATCATACTTTGTAAGCGATTCCAACGAGACCTTATCGCCTTATCACCGCTCATTCTTTTAATATAATAGTATCGGTCATTTATTCGGTTGATTGTACGGTTCAACGAATATGAATTGAACATGTGCTTTTCTGATGCAATATATTTCACGTAAAGGATAGTTATTTGCTGAAAAATCGATGCGGGGAGAAAAATTATTCAAAGCAATGATATGAAAGACATTCGAAAAAGTTGCTGAGTTGAACATGTTTATATTGTAAATATACTTGGTTTTGTCATTGAAATAAATTGATCCGTTACTTCAGTCTTTTATTTATTTTCCAGTTAAGCAAATACCCTATCAGTGGCATGTTTTTATTTCCACCTTCCACCTAAATGTATGTAAAAGATAAGCACTTATGTACTAAAAGATAAGTATGTACTATCTTTTAATTTTACGATGAAACCACTGATACTAATGTCAAAATGCAATAATTTATTTGAAATACATTCACCATATATACAAATTATTTACATAGCGATAAGCATTTGTTTACATATCTGGAATATCTTTTACACGTACGAATAAAAATGAAGTTTGTTTATCTTTATTGTCGTTTTATACATTTTACAGTTTCGTGTTCATTGTTTGCACTATCGTTCACGATCGGTAGACAAGTTTGAATTTCCCGCGCAAAGTTTGAATAGTGGCTCGAATCAGGCAAGGGTTCGCTGACCCTTGACACTGACTCGCGTAAGTACAGGATACGAGCGTAGAAACAACAGAATGGAGAATGACAGAGAAAGGGAAGAGTGGTTTGCCTTAACCTTGACCCTGACAACCTTTCACTCCCCTTACTCCTCCCTGTGTCACAAAAAGATATACGCGCTCACTATCTCTTTCGCATCTTTGCTAAACTGGCTCGAACTTCGTCTCTTTCTGAGCCGTTTTCTCACTACTATGTACAGGCCGCTTCAAAAAAGTCATACATCAGCAAAATGACAGTTTTTTTTATGATTGAAAGGTTCTATACCATTCAAAATGTGTATAGACGATTCAAATTTGAATCGGTGGTATTCTGAGTAAAATGTTACGCTTCACCCTTTTAGGAATAATATTAGAAGTTCAAGAGTCTTTATTTTCTATTTTATCATAGTTTTTATGGTGTTGAACAATAGCAATCAGTATTTTAAAATACTTTCTGCGAAGATTATTTGTTGCTGCCTCACGTAGCGACGGCAGGGTTACCAACTTCGCTAATGTGACGCCATGGTCTAATTACGTAGTGAGGGGTCAGCATGGGCGTGGCCCCTTCGAAATCTTATCTTAATAAATATTTGCGTCGTAATGCAAAATGACGATATATCTATATATACTTATCGATTTTTCTTATCATGAAGTGTACATCTGTTTTGAGACGACCTGTATACATATATAAACTCCTCTCTTTTATACGGAAAAAGCCAAGCACACGATCGATGTTGAACGAGGAGGTAGCTACTCGAAATAGACGAGAGCCTCCTAAATATTAAAGGAGCTTTCGCTTCGGTTGAGTTACCCTTCATTTTCGCAATCAAGGGACAAAGGGTCGCCTTTTCTCTTATTAAATATTTATCACTTGCCTACTTACTGACCTCTTGTTTCATTATTCTTGCTTGTAAACATTCGACAGCTTATCGTACTGGATTTCCTATCCACTGGTTTTCTTTTTCGCTTATTTAATACTCGTTCCAATTACACGATTTGATTTCGTAAACTCCTTGATTGATTGAAAGTGGAATTTTCGTAATTGATTACTGTGGTTAAATAACAGTAGCACTTTATAAATTAAATTATATAATTGATACTTCATAATTCATGATATTTAATATTTGACAATTTCTAATTGCATCACCTAATCTAATTTAATTTGTATATAAAGCTGAGATTATCATAGAAATGTAGGTAAAGATAAAATGTAAGTAGGTGACCATAATTTTGACTCCTTGTAACTTCATTTTTTTAGATGTTAGTAGCAAGATCAAAAAATTATTAAAATAATTGTTAACAAACTTGTATTTTAAAAAGACCGCCATAAATTATTTTCGAAATTCGATCCTGGCGCCATCTATACAAAAACGGCTGAAACTATTCGACAACTTACCGATCGATTTTCCGATAGACGCCTATCTGAAAGTAAGAGAAACTACTCCCCGACTTACCGACCATCTGGTGGTGAATATGTGTGCGTCGACCGAATCGATTGATTATAATTTTTATACATATTAACATTTCGCTTATGCATACATTGCACATAAGTGTCAAAATTTATATCTAAAATAATATGTTCTTAAATATTTCGTATCAAATTCACGCCATAGGAAAGTGTTATTAAAGCAATATTCCCCTTTATTTATTACATAATTACAATAATATAAAATATAATACAAGACGGGTGATATTTCATATTTATTGTATGAACGATTCCATTACGATTAGCATTATAGTTTCGAAATTTCTACCAATGGCTGTGATTGGTTATTTCATTCGGCATCCTTTCATTTCGACCAATCAGACACGTCTCTGTGTGAGCGAGTGCGTTGATTTGTAACGCAGTACAGTATTCCTCTTCGAAGCTTCGTTCGTCTTGCACGTGTCTGCAACAGGTAAGATTAAATTATCTTCAAATATTAAATTAAATTGTGTTTCGGGTATTGAAAATACAAAAAATAAAAAGAATAGCTGGAGAGAAGTCTAGATTCCTGATTTTTGACATTAATTCGAGGTTATCTTGAAAAATACGTGAGTTGACATTTGTTGCTCTTGCTGTGAATTCACAATGGAATTGGAACAGCAGAATCTGAATTATTTTCCCTTTATATCAGTAATTTCTTGAACATTATTCAATGTTTTTCGTATTCTTTCACACAATTTGCTGTTTTTAATTTAATAACGTTTTTTCTTGAGCATCGTAATATTATTCCTGTTTAGACCTGTTCGTGTACTTCGTTAGGTATCGGCCGATAGCAGAATATACCGAACATTGCCGAGCGTTGTCGAAGTGCCGACCGGTCTACGATGGGAAGGAAGGTCTCGCCATTGCTCTCTCGAGCGTCGAAGGGACAAGACGTGTCGAGGTTGTGCTCCCGTATAAGCAATACAAAAGTACGCATAGTCTACTTATTTAAATAATTTGCATAAATTATCGACTTCGATCGATTGTTTATCTGTTGGTTAAATTTAATTTGCATAAATTTTTATTTTTTATTTGTTACAGATATTTGAAAAGACGCCATGATATTGGTTGATATTGGTTCGAAATATAATTTTGTAAAGGGTATATAATATAATTGGTAACGTTTTAATTTATTATAATCAATTATTAAACTTTATTATTGCTTTTTGTGAATCGTTGTTAAGTGTAAGCATTTTTGATAATTAATTGGTACCAAAGTCGAGGAAGAAAAAATTAGAATTTTGTTTTTATCAATTAACACAAATATTTCATTTTATTAAATAATTTCGTGAAGTAATTTAATACATGTGTTTTAAATTAGAACAAAATTGAAACAATTTGTGTTCTACTGCAAACGATTGTTTCTCTTATGCAATCATTTAATTATATTTGCATTATTTTAAACAATCTATTTTTGTTAAATCGTAGTAATTATATTATAATATCCAGCTTTTGATGCAAGTTTAAATTAAAATAGAATCACGTTTTTAAATCACATGCTGTTTAATCATGATTAATTATCGGACTTTGTTTATCGAAAAGAATTTAGGCAATTTATAAATCACGACGTAATAGAATTTTCAACAATTTTTAGTGTGCTTACAATTTTAACAACAGAAATCCACTACTTTAACAAAATAGTCTATTATATTTATTTAACTATGATTTTCTATCCTTATAATATTTATTGAAATAATTATCAACAATTATTTAAAACATTTCATTATTACAATATAATCTAGGATCAATATTCAACGTGAATATTTCACGAACACTGATATTTTCATTTACACGCAATAACAGTATTTCCTTAACGAACGCTCAATAAGAAGAATGTTGGTTTTGTTTTGTATATTTCCACCCATCCTCAACCTCCTTACTAATCTTTTCTTCCAGGAATTGTTGTGGCCGCGCGCAAGGCGGTCGGTAGAGTCAGTGTTTGTACGAACATATTTCCAATGTTTTGATTTTTTCAAGGGTGAACTGGCCCTGAATAGAGTCGCGTTTGTACAACTAGGAATCACGCGAAAGTAGAGTCAGTGTTTGCTGCGTATTATAAAATATTTTCTAGAGTATCGCGGCTCTTTTCTTTTTCCATCGTGAAAGTAGAGTATACAATTGTTCGCCGGAAATTATTCACGGTCGCGTTACTAGTATTTTATATCTTTATTTTTATTTTTAATTGCTCGATATATCCGGTATTAGAGTCAGTGCACCACTGAAGAGGAGTCTTAGGCGTTGTTCCATGAGGAAAGAGTGTAAGTATCTTATTACTTTATTTAATTAATTTTAATTCAAATAGAATAATTTACAATTTCAACACTTGATAATTGTGAGTTCTTCTCAATTGCTAATATTTTTTAAAATCCAATTTCATATATAATTCTTTTTTGTTTTGTTACAGATGAATTTTTTTATTTTGCCGAGTTCCTGGATATCCTGATGATGGCTTTCTTCATGACTTCCGTCTTGGTACGTCACTTAATTGCTTTTTATTCAAATAGAATAATTTACAATTTCAACACTTGATAATTGAGATTTCTTTTTAATTGCTAATATTTTATAAAATCAAACTTTATATACAATTTTATTACAATAAGAACTGATAATTTTCAAAATTAACCGTAATTCTTCTTTTTTGTTACAGATGAATTCTCCTACAAGGCAGCCACCTACCTGGTGTTGTGCATCCTCCTACTTGACTGTCGGAAGAAGAGTATATCTGCGAACGGTAAGTCGCATGCTTTATGATTCCTCTGGTGCCCAATCATGTCGCAGGACGAATGGTCCGAATCGACACGGGTTACCAGTTGTATACGTGGCTAGCAAGCACAGTGACCATGGGTATGATTATACCCATGAGTAGTAACATTTTTATTGTTTCATTTCATTTAGTTCAGGCTAGGTCTTCTTGAACACCGCGTTTTAATATCCTTTTCAATTTCACATATTCCAATAGATATTTATGAAATAAATGAATGCTTTTAAATGTTCTTAAATGTGGAATATGAAATATTTTAATACCGAATCAATTTTATTTAATTTGTCTGTAAAATTAGAGAAGTCAAATACTATCTGACTTGGTTATTGCGAAGGTTCAAAGCAATATAATATTGATAGTATTATGTAATATGTATACTGGATATACATATTAATGATGCTATTACATTGATTTCATTACATTTTGTACTTTATAAATTCAAATATAATTTGAGAATTTTTTCCGAGTAGTTTAACTTATTTATACGTTCATGATAAAATGAACAATTTATGTGCAAGAAGACAATTCGTGACGGGTAGATTTCCAAGTCAGAGTGATCTATTTCAACACATTTTGCGTATTCTTGAAAAGTTACTCTGAGGAGGGAGTCGACCGAGGATGTTTTATTAATTTTCACAATAAATTCTTTTTTCGCTACAAAGAATTCTTAATTAGAGACATTAAATTCTTTTTTATTAGAATTTTGCATTTCTTAAATTAGTGTTGCGAGAAATTTCCGACGCGAGAGTAAATGTGACGATGCACTGACTAGTATTCGGTGGGAATCCTTTTGGTTTTTAAACTCAATCCAATGTTTTATTTAATTAATCAAATTAGTTACAAGGATTCCGCGGCATAAGACCGTGAACACCATCTCATGGGAGATAAACCCATGCATTACTAGGCCTTTGCAGGCGCAGCTTTAGAATACGGAACATATGAAAATATGTTACCATATTCTAAACTGCAGTCCTTTTGTCTATACTATGGGCGTCCGTCAATCTGACACCGTTGGATGCAACGTGTTGGACGGGCGGGTAGCGCTCTTAGCGAAGGGGTGCACTCTGTCCTGGCGTTACGACGTCCAGGCGGGGTGGGTGGTATGTAGCGTCTGGCGTAAGACTAGGGGGCGTGAGACCCTTCGTTGCCAGCTGGTATTAGCAGTGCACCATGTTTGCGTCATAGTTGCTCAATTTTACTTTTCAGTATTTGTTCTTAAATTTACAACAATCTAATTTACAAAGTCGAGTCACTTTTATTATACTAAAATAGTGAAATATTAGCCCGTTAGATGTTTATGTACTAATCATGTTTGTAAATCAGGATTTTCAGGTTTAACCCTTTCCGTGTTTATTGCCAAAGCCCATTCACGTGCTCAGGTGCTACTTGGATGGGTAGAGGCAATGGGCACGATGACCTAGTTCATAAGAATAATAATTAATAAGCGGCTGGCATTGTGTTAGTATATCGTGCACGACGTAATTTCCACTTATGGTGTGTGTGTTTTTAGGCTGTGGGATTGCGTCGGTTTAGTAACTTTTTCATTTAAATTTTAATTTGAAATAATATTTTATTCAACAAGATGTACAATGAACGTACAAACCAAATAATATTATTATCATTACTATTACTATATTGCCATTACTATTACCATGATTATTACCATTATTATGAAATATTCTATATCAAAGTAGTTAATTAAATTTTGTAATTATCATTATACGCAATGATTGCTAGCCTTGCCAGACGATTTCAGTGAAAAATGGTACGTACCGTAGAGTGTGATGTGAGATGAAACTCGGGTGACGGAGGCGTCCCGGGACGTTCTCCCTAGTTTAGGCTCTTGCGCCCGGGTGGAGTGTATGGGGGTCGTGGAATGAATTTTTGTGGGAATGTGATTTTGCCTTTTTTAAATATAGCGTTAGGAAGGTAGGTAGTATACCTTCTGGTGTGCGTGATAGGTTGTAAGTAGGTAGGACCGGGACAGGTTGTCACAGTCTCTTGGTCGGGTAGGCACGATTTCGCGTGATCAACCTGTACCTGGAATATATTTGAAGAATTGACGATATGATCGATACGAACGGAGTATGCCGTTCGCCTTCTATCTATCTGTACAATTTTTCAAATTTTTGGCGACTTCATAAGTCGTCATACGCGATCGCGATGGCACGAAACGCACAGGTTCTGCTCGAGCACGGCACGTGTGCACGAACAACGACTTATATGAAGTCCTTTTTCGTCCACGTGTCAATTAGAGTTTCGCGATTTTTCATTTTTGTTGATTTTTTTCTTTTGTGTTGCGAATTTGCAAGTCTCGAGCTTTAGATATAAGTTTCAGGTGGGTGGACCGCCCGAAGAAAGAAAAAGCTATGTGCCGAAGCGCCCCGACAAACTGTCTTTCAAGAGGGGAACTACTAATGATTTTGCATCCTTTTGCAAAAAAGGATGGGAAATCATTATCGTTACTACTTTGTCACTGTGCTTGCCTGTAGTTGTAGTTTTGTAATTTCAGGACAAGAGGGGGCCCGTGACCCCCATGATTTTGGGCAAATCGCGTTTTCAATTTAGTGTTGCGAATGAATATCGATCACGGTTCAATTTAGTGTTGCGAACTTTAAATATCGCGTTTCTTTCTTGCATTGCTTTAAAATAAAATTTAATTTTTCAATGTTGATTGCTTTAAGATTTTTGAGAGCTTTGCTTTTTAATGTTGATTGCTTTAGTGTTGCGAGTAAAAGATTCACGGTTTGAGAATCCCCTTTTTTTGCATTTTAATTGCATGTCTGTTAAATATAGTGTTGCGAATGAGATTAGCGCGATTGTTTCCTAGTGTTGCGACTTATAAATACGCGATTGCTTTTCATTAGTTTGTAGAGTTCCCTGCTAATTAGTGTTGCGGTAATGAATATTCGCGTTTTGCATTAGAGTTGCGATATATGATGAAATGCCCCAAAACGATCCAGTGGAGTTGCCATGGTCCATAAGGCAGCTATGGACCAGCTGCCGTGATACAGACTTGGATTGGCTGTACCCCTTTTTTAGATTAGTGTTGCGTCTTACAAAATTCGGTAGATTTGAGTAGTGTTGCGTTACAGTTTGCGTTTTCTCTTTTTTTCTTTTTTTCAGCTTAGCGTTGCGCATAATGGAGCAGCCTTCACGCGTACGCTTTTGTACATATTATATAATTAATGAAATTAGTGTTGCGAGTAAAAAATTCACGGTTTAAGAATCCCCCTTTTCTGCATTTTAATTGCATGTCTGTTAAAGATAGTGTTGCGAATGACATTAGCGCAATTGTTTCCCAGTGTTGCGACTTATAAATACGCGATTGCTTTGCATTAATTTATAGAGTTCCCTGCTAATTAGTGTTGCGGTAATGAATATTCGCGTTTTGCATTAGAAATGCCCAAAAAGGATCCAGTGGAGTTGCCATGGTCTATAAGGCAGCTATGGACCAGCTGCCGTGGTACAGCCTTGGATTGGTTGTACCCCTTTTTTAGATTAGTGTTGCGTCTTACAAAATTCGGTAGATTTGAGTAGTGTTGCGTTACATTTCGCGTTTTCTCTTTTTTTCTTTTTTTCAGCTTAGTGTTGCGCATAATGGAGCAGCATTCACGCGTACGCTTTTGTACATATTATATAATTAATGAAATTAGTGTTGCGAATGAATTCGCGATTGTTATTAAATTAGTGGAAGTAACTATGACTCACATTCGGTGGGAGTCCTTTTAAGGATTCCGCGGCCTGAGACCGTGAACACCATCTCTGGGAGATATACCCATGCATTACTAGGCCTTTGCAGGCGCAGTTTTAGAATACGGAACATATGAAAATATGTTACCATATTCTAAACTGCAGTCCTTTTGTCTATACTATGGGCGTCCGTCAATCTGACACCGTTGGATGCAACGTGTTGGACGGGCGGGTAGCGCTCTTAGCGAAGGGGTGCACTCTGTCCTGGCGTTACGACGTCCAGGCGGGGTGGGTGGTATGTAGCGTCTGGCGTAAGACTAGGGGGCGTGAGACCCTTCGTTGCCAGCCGATGTTTTGTCATAGTTCAGAATGTTTGCAATTTTGAAATTAGTGTTGCGTGTGATTTCGGTTTGTTTTAAAGGGTTTGCTTAGGGATTGCTCTTATGGGCAGTCAAACTTCTTTTCAGGTTCCCCTGTACCCTCCCTCCCACTGCCATGCCCCCATTCTTTTTTCTACCCATTTTTAAATTTTGAAAATTTTGAGCATTCGGTTATTGGAAATACTGTTAAATAATATAATATGAATTTAATGTTTTCAGAATATTATTAAATACGATAAAGTTTTAAATAGAACTTTATTCAAATTTTATTTTGTGATGATTGGTGATAAATTATTTCAAGGAATATTTGTTCATTCGAGATAGCTTATTAAATTTTAATACTACTTTATTTAAACAAAAGTAGTGGATAATTGTTGTTCGAGTTGTTTAGTTTTAATTTTTGATCGCGATGTTTTGTTTCAAGCTTACGGGGAAGATAATTAAATTACTTTTATAAATTTTCAAATTCTTTTCCTGAAAAGCAAAGTCCACTCGTGATTTTTTTTTCAGTTTTTCCATTTACAATTTTGCATTGAAAGGTGAATTGAATAATATAATGCAATAAAGTCGAGTAGAATCGTGGTTGTACGTACTATATATTGCAGTAAAAGGCAGTTGTTTCAATTAAAATATTGTGTGCTATTTGTCGCGAAATGAACGAATATTAAATACAATAAAATGAAATAATTAATGTTCTTAACTCAAATATATATTTTTCTGAATTTTTTTCTCTTTATTTTGGTACTGAAGTTTGTTTTAAATTCATATTTCGTATCAAATTGATTTTGAATTATTAACAACCACTCTGTCTTTTATAAAATTTTATTGTTACTAATGTATCTTCTTTCCAGCTATTAATTTTTCTTTGTCTTTATCTGGATTCAATTAATCAGTTTCTGTTACAGAGAAATATCTTTATAGGAAGTATGAAATAATAATATCGGATAATCGACTGGAAGAAATGTAATATAAAATCTAGCGTCCATAAATGGAATTCAATGTATCCAATGAAGTAAAACAAGGTGAAAATGATTGAAAAGGTAAAATGATTCTTATAAATGGTAATATTTGAACCGTACTATTTTCGAAAATTGTATTTAATCCTTTTTTGTTTCTTTCAGGCAGGTTGTAAATTTATGATTAAGGCTACACGAGCCTTATTATCTTCTTAAATTATGTTTAATCCTTTTCAGTTTTATTTCAGGAAGTGTTCTGGTGAGGACAACAAAATCAACAAATTCATTGGACTTCTTTATGTATATAGTCATTAAGATATAATCGTCAAACACTGCAGTGTTTAATTAGGAAGCGTAAGATTTAAGCGAATTTTTAATATAATTACGAGCGCTCGTATAGGTAGATATTCTTAGTAGTATAAGTGTGTAGGACAAATATGCAATTGCATATTTATTAATTACAGATCTGTAATCAAAATCAAAATTAAAAAATATTTAGATAGGAATAAAAAGCAAAAATCTACGTAAATATATATATAGATAAGTAGATAGGTAGGTAATGAATAAAAACAATACTCCTTTTGTTGTTCGTTTGCACAACAGTCGAAACGTTTTGCAAATGTGCACCAAGATGATGATGTTATTGAATAAAAGTAAAAATTTGCATAAATGGAGGGTGGATGGGATGAGGTAGGGCGGGTCTCCAGCCGCAGCAACCTCCCCGTGGTGAGACCTGGGAAATCGTTATTATTTGATGGATTATTAATAATTGCATCATTATTTCAATGGTACACTTATTAATTATGCAGCAAATAATACGAGCGAATTGGCTGCGGAATTTATGGTTTTTTTTTCTAATTAATCTCTGTTATATTTTTTTCAGGAATTATGTCTTTAAGATTCTGAAGTGTACCACATTGCAAATACAATTTTACGCAAAGAAAATTAATAATAATGAATGCATGGCGAGTATTGTTTAATTATGTACTTATACATATAGCATACATGTGTCATTTAGGTATTTGCGAAAGGTAACGTAGTATAGCATGCCGTTAGTTGGATGCAATAATTCAGGTGGCGCTTAAATCAGTTTCTGTTCAGCTTATTTTCGATTAAACATGGCCTGTTTTACCGACGCGGTATTCAAAGTTCGGCCTCGACGCTCACATCGTACCTGTTTACAATATCACTTACTACCTTCCCTCTCCTCTAATGCCCCTACCTACCATCCCCTCCCACCACACTGCCAGTTTACGGCGCTCGGCCGATTGGAGCCATGTTTGGACCGTTTTTTAATGTATTTCAAAACATTTTAATGAAAAACCAAGATAGACGTTTTGTTGCCCTTTACTTGTAGTTTTTAAATCTGCTTTTAAAATTAAAATCGGATCATCCATATCGATAGCAGACATTATGCAATAAATCGCATGAAATTATTGAAATTGCGATAACGCAAAAACTAATTATCTCACGGGATCAATTTTTTTACAAACTCAAACAGCATAATTATTATTACTGTTCCACCAGGCTCCAGCTCTGCAAGTTGAAAATTAACGGAGATATTAATTTAATAAACAAACGTCGAATGTTCTGGGTTTTCCGAGTTTTCTCCGCCCGTAATTATCCGATCAGGTCGAACGATAGCTCATTTTCTTCGTAATTTAATTATCTACAAAGTTTCTATTGATGGCACGAAGATTGCTCCATTAGTTTTTATTTTATAAATAAATTAACTAAAAAAATACGATTTCTGGGTGTAAATCGTTAATAAAAAATTAACCAATGGCATTTGGGAGTCGAAAATATGGCACAATTGAACTATAAAGTACCTTTTTTATGTTGGCGCAAGCGAAAAATACATTGATTAATTCCCTGTTGCTTGGCCTATTTGATCAATATATGAAATATTTACAGTATTAAAGAAACGTTATCGAGTTTATGAAACAAATTCAAAAACAATATGCCCCCTTATAAAACATGTACAATTTATGAGAAAAATTTACTTACATGAACATATTGAAGTAAAATCGTAAGATATACTCTTTTATACATTACGTGCACACACACTTTAGAGTATAGTAAATACGCACATATACACATATACACATACATGAATGCATACATACTATCATGCATTTTCTAACACAAAACAAAAATTTGATAAAACTTATGGACTAGATACACGTACAAAAATTAATTTATAACAAAACATATCAGAGGTTTTCTGCTTCAATACTTATCTTTCTTTGTACATCATTTATCGTGGTATAAACTTCACTATTTTGAAAGTAAACGTAATTGTAGTGTAATTAATGAATAAATGTAGTGAACTTTACAATATTCATTATTATTAAACATTTATTTACGTAGTACATACCACAGTTATCGTTTATTTTTTAAATATTTTATTTAAATCATTGATGAAGTCATCAATCATTAAATACATTATAAGCTATCAATTCAATACTGCAACAAGAATACATGTTTCTTTATTTTTGAAAAATATTACTTCGAGTATTATTTAAAATGAATTTAATTTTAAAGTCGAATTGTTAGCAATAGCTAATGTTCACAAATAAAAATTTCTAAAAATTATATTATTAAAATAATTCATAAAAATTGAATAAAACTGTACAATTATAACCCGCTAAAATCTCTGTTTAATTTACATTTCTAAAGTAGAAAAGGATTTGAACGCCATGTAACGCAATTTTTATGTTTCTTTCTTAGTACTGAGCAAGGAGATCTCTGATATCATTGCAAAGAGCTGCAAAATCTGGCCTCTGATGACTTTGTAGATGCCAACAGGGATACATAAGTTTTATATAAATTGCTTGGGGACAGGTAGAAGGGCAAGGAAGACGAGTGCCTCTTTCTAACGCGGCTAATAATTCGGTACTTCCTTTTTCTTGCTCATTTTGAAGACGTTCTATACTTGAATCAAGACCAGGTAAACGTGGTTCTTCTCCATAACCAAACGTTTCATACATTGTTACACCAAAAGACCAGACATCTGATCGAGTAGAAAATTTTCCATCTCTAATACTTTCTGGAGCATACCTGTAGAAAATGTATTATTTATATACATATAACAATCGATTTGATCATATTTATTATACATACCATTTAATAGGAAGACCGCGATCAGTCTGTAAAATATAATAATCATTCTTCCCAGTAACTTGAGCCAGCCCAAAGTCACTAATTTTCACTTTATTTTCATCAGCGACTAAAATATTTCTTGCAGCAAGATCTCTGTGAACAATACTCTTGCTACCCAAATACTCCATTCCTGTTGCAATATCCAATGCAAAACCTAATAATCTTTTATGCGTTAATTCTTGTTTGTGAATTAACAAATAACTTTGTAATGAACCATGTTTTACATACTCCATTACTAAACAAACTTCAGGCTCTGATATTACTCCTAGAATTTCTACTACGTTTGGATGTTTCAAAGTCTGTAATTATGTTAATTAATTTTCATTATATCTTTATTATTAAAACATTAAAATCAACGTCAAATCAATACCTTCATTATGGCGATTTCTCTTTCAAAATCCCTTATGTCTGCTTCTAATGCTTTTGTTTTTAATTTTTTTATAGCAACCTGTTGTTGCTCCGTATCTTTTCCAGTTTCTCTTTCTAGTGTTCCTCTATAAACTTCACCATAAAAACCTTGACCAATTCTACCTTGTAGAATTACGTTACAATCTATATCTAATTCATAAATGCCTCGCATTTGGCCTAAAGAATCATTACTACTTCTTCTAGAATCGGAGTCTTCTTCACCTCCTTGTTCATTTCTTCTTATCACCTATTTTTAAATAGTCTAATTTTATTATCACTACTCGTTGTATCAATATTTTATTTTTCTTCAATTACCTCATCTAAATCACCAGCATGCCTTATTCGCAGTGTTTGAGTTGAGTGTTCAATACAATTCATACTAGGAACATTATTCTGAGATACCGAACCGCCTTCTGAATTTCTTCTTGTATTAGATGACCAACTTAAATAAGCAGACAAATCTTCTAGACTACCTACACTCGTACCATTAATATTTATCAAACTTTGCGTACCTATAATTAGGGCAAAGATCATTTAAAATATTATTAAAATCAATTTTATTATAATAATTAAATTGTTGTCTTACTGTCGTCCATGTCATTCCAAGGAAGACTTGTATTATCCGTAAGAAGACTACTAGTCCTCGATTCACTATTTATTGACTTGTTGTCATCACTTGTGTCAGAATTATCTGGACTATGTTTCTTTAATTCAGAATTGAATAACTTAGGAAAAGCTGTTGCATAAGCATGACTCCTGCGTGAATTATATACTTGATACAGAATTTGGTTTATATCTCTCATAATCGCCTGTGGTTGTTTTCTAGAACCATTTACGTCTCCCCAACATTCACGCATTAGTCTGTAAACTTCTGTAGGGCAGCCACTTGGTATAGGCAAACGTTTTCCGGATTCATAAAATTTTTTCATAACAGCTACATTTTGAAGTTCTAATAAAGTGGCCCCTCTGAAATAGAACAGTATTTAATTGTAAAAGAAGTAAGAAATTTTTGAAAAATTTCCATTTTTTTCTTTCGCTATAGGCATTAAGCAAAAACTGATTTTAAATTATAAAAAAAATTAACTTAAATTTTACCTAGCAAAGATTTGCCAAATTGTTGTTCCCACAGCCCAAACATCTGCTTGGAAACTATACCTAGCTAATTCTGGATTCGTGTACGTTTCTGGAGGTAACCAATGAATATCTGTCTCCTTATACACAAATAATCCTGGATCGGCAAGTTTGACTACAAAGCTATTATTAGTATGGGCATGGACGAGGAGTTTATTGCATCTAATGTTACCATGAACTACACCGTTCTCTTCAAGGTGCCAAAGAGCAGTAGCTAGACAAGCTGTAGCTTCTACCATATCTACAGTTTTAACAGTTTGAGAAGAAGAACTACGTAAATATTCGTCAAGAGTACCGTGCCGTACCAATTCCAAAAGCATTCCAATGGATGGTGTTACTGTTAAACCATATAACCTGATAGAGTACATCAAATTATTGTACCGACAATATGATTTCTATAATTTTTAAATTCATTTTTTCCTTAGATATACATATAACTTGGAACATAATTATAACAAATTTATAATTAATATATTAACATGTTAGTTACCTTACAAGAGTTCCAGAACGCAGCTGAGACCACTTTCCAGCAAGTTCCAAAAATTCTTTTGTGTAATTTGATTCTTCTTCTTGTTTTAAAATTTTAAGAGCGACTTCTAATTTTTTTCCTTTAGTTAATCTCCAAATTGCTCGGTGAAGAACTGTCGGTGAATAATGATGATTTCTAGTAATTTTTAGAAAAGGTTTGTAAATTTCGAGCTGGTTCTGAGGTACACAACGTGGTCCGGTCTCTAAAACTGAAGCTACAATTTCCTCATCTGCTGCAACTTCACTGACTGCACTTTCAGGGGCACATAGTAATAGTGGTGATTTATCTAAACAATTAAGAAATGGCTTAATTCTTTAATTTTAATATAATTTTACGTATTTCTTACCAGTAAAAATCAAATAAAAGTTTATTTTATTTACCATACTCTGAAGGTGGTAGACATTCTGTAAGATATGACTGTCCTTCAGAATCTTGGAAAGATGCAACACATTGTGCCAATGAATTATATCTATTAGGACTACCAACAATAATAAATTCATTTGATGAAGTTTTCTCTTCTATTTTTTTAGAAAATAACTTTCCTTCTTTGTTATATCCATCTAGGTAGTATGTATCGTACTCAGTTCCACATTCTCTAAGAAGGTAACAGCCTGGTTTATTCGCGCGTTTTTCTAGAAGTTTTGCATATGAAAAATCTTGCCTGTAATAAAATTCAAATCAATTTATTAATTTGTTAATTTATGATTATCACGCTTATTCTGATTCTGTAATATTGTTTTAATTTATAAAAGCAATAAGTTATTAGTGCAATTGCAATTGCATTATTTGAAATAAATAGAGTCTTACCCAACTGGACCATGGCATTTTAATTTATATAGTCTTTCTAAAGAAGGAGTAACAATCTCACCGCACAAATTAAATGTCCATTTAACCGCTAAACGATAATAACCATCTAATGCAGAAACAAAGGACATTAAAAATGTACTTTTCGAAAATTTTAAATATGAAGGTATACCATTCTTCCGTGATATTTCCACTGTATTATCTTGTCTAAAAAAATTAATAAAATTATAGTAACTATGATGAATTGTTAAAACTTAATAAAAATTTATTATAAATTAAATTTTTCTAATTGCAAGTATTTTAAGGATTTGAATGTTAACATTATTTCTTATTAAAATTATGATTTAAACCTTATAGAAACAAAACATAAATCTTCAATTGCACACAATGTAGTCCATGAAGTGGCATTTGCTTCATAATATTTCACTTCATTTACATTAACTCTTAAAGACACTTTTGCTGGAGGGTTTTGAAAACCTCTGTCCATTAAAGCTTCATATTCTTCGTATGGATAATTCGGCGCCATGCATTGAAATTGTTTCAAATATTGTTCTTTAACATAATTCGCATCGTGTCCAGATATTTTACGAAGCGCATTATGTATTGGTTTTTTGATAAAAAATGCATGCCGTTTTATACATTCTTTTGGAATATATTTTCGGTATTCTGATTCTACTGTTTCTCTTGGTACTTTCTTTTCTAACATTACTCTATAAGAAAGCAGACAAATTAGTGAATATTTAATACAAATAGGATTATAATTAAACATAATGATTGATAATCAATCAATCTTGAATTAAAATATTATGTACAAACCTGTACATATCGCTAACACCGAGACCAATTAACTCTTGTTTATGTCTCTCATAAACAATGTCTGGTACTTTATTATCCATAACATCAGCGCGTGCTTGTTGAAAATAATAGTCATAGGCATTTTCATCAATTTGTTTTAATCTGTATAAACTTGAGGGTTTAAACCTTAGTCTAAAATCAAACTTGTTTTTATCCTTCGCTTCTAAATGATGCGCTAATGAATACCATAGTTTTGTGTAATGATTTCTAACAGCAAAAAGATGTCTTGCTACTGGTCCTATACCTAGAGATTTACAAATCTGAAAGATTTATTATTATTAATGTTAAGTGACAAAATCAAATATAAATACTCATAATTTTAGTTCAAAATATAGCTAGATATAGGTTAAATAATATTATACTTGAATTAAATAGTAATTACATTAATATTGACTTTAAATGTGAGCAAAGTTTTAATTAGATTCCTCAAACCTATATTAAATTAAAAACAAGAAAACAAGTTATTCAAATTTTAATTACATTTTCAATTAATAACTTATCCATTTTTATATTACATTCTTAAGATATTTTTGTATAAATAACATATTTCATTAAAGTGTTTTAACAAATGTTCAAGAAAAACATTTAATTCTATAGTAATTAAATGTAAAGTAAAAAAAAAAACATAGGTTTGAAATTATTTTGTATACCTTGATACTAAGATCTTCAATTGTTTGTCCATAAGCAATCGAATAAGTTAATTCCTTTTCTTCATTTGCAACATAAACGATCGCATGTCGATCGCTTTCCATTGTTTAAAAAATTGTCTTCCTTTTTACATTTTGTTATATACTTCAACTATCCCATAGTGTATCGTTTATTTACAACGCATATTTAACTCTCTGCGCATGTCAATAAAAATGCACGATGGTCGAGGTATTCCAACACACCACAGATTACATTGGGATTTTTTAATTTATTTATTGTTAAACAAAATGAAATTTAATTATTATAGATTTTTTGGATAAATTATTCTTTTGATATGATGAACATTTAATTGTATATGATATAATACATGTTAAATAATCTAAATCAGGTGATAAGCTATCTACAACTATGAACAGATAAAAGAAAAGCTACTAGAATTCAATCAATTGTAAATTATATCTACATACATTTGTATAAATGAATTGAACATTTAAGCCAGTTATAATTCCATTTTGGATTTTGGAACATAGAGAAATACAGGATGGATTTGGGGACATAGTAAAAAATTATGAATTGAAATTCATTTGAGAAAAATTCTTTGCATAAAAACAATGCAGTTATATATATTTTTGAAAACAATTGTTATTCTTATCGTGTAAATTTGATTAATGAAGTATAAAGTTAAAATAGATGATCCCGACGATTTTGTTTGTTTACAATTGGTCTCTTCACACGTAATCACACTTTTTTGATTGTTGTCCCTTAGATCTGAAAAAATTAATTACATATGCAAGTGACAATTTGCAAAACAGAATAATAAATTTTAGAAGATCAAAAGATTATTTGTATTAGACTTACAAAACTGGTATATAATAACACTTAAAATGTAGGTGAATTCAAATTGGGACTTCCTGGAGTTGAAGTAGGGGTTGATGGGGTATCTGGTGATGAACTTTCCAGTGGACAAACCAAGTTACCATAATCTGCTTCGTTTTTGCTTTTTTTACGTTTTAAAGTGAACTGAGATTTCTTTGGTACCTGAATCATATATTCAAAATGTTATAAAAATTTAATTGCAACAACAGGTGTTTATTTTATTCTTATTTGTTGAAAATAATTTCATTTAAATATATTTAATTAATCAGTAACGTTAACTGATTATGTTGCTCAAATTTATTTTTATGTCTAAAATACCTCAAATTATATTTGGTCAAACCCATTTGGTATGCATACAGGAAAACAAATTATCTTTTATTATTCATTAATAAAGACTTGATGAATGTACCTTACTTAAAGTAAAAATAATTCAAAAAATTACCTTCAGACGAGCAGTAAGTGTAAGTGGAACGAATCCAAGAGTGCTCTCTATTTCTCTTTTTCTTTGTACAATTTCTCTACCAAGGATTTGATTGAAATGAGTGGTTAAATGTCTACGGAGAAGAGTTTTCCCAGGAGAGATACTAAGTAATGTGGCTAATAGTTCTGAAGTAAATCTGCCTTCATATACCATTAAACCTCCATGCACTCCAGATCCTCTCATATTTGGAGCATATTCTGCTAAATCAACCATTCTTAGCCATTCCATCACTCTATGGTTTGTCCACAGACGAACATTATTACCATCCATTCCATTTCCATTGATAGATCTTCTTTCGAGATTATCGAATTCAAAATTTAATTCTCGTAAAATCTATAAAATTAAATATATCTTTTTGAATAATTTATTCTTTAATTATATTAAAATGATTATAATAAAAATACCTGAATTCCTCGTCTAAGACTTGCTGCATGTAACTGTGCTGTGACACCAAGGTTTAAAAGGTCCTCGGTAGTAAGTCGATGCAACATTCTTCCATCAACTTTTGCATTATGAAAAGCTTCTTTATGCTGTGGTAAACCGATATCATCAAGCCATCTTAAAACAGCTGCACTGTCCATCTATAATTTCCCATAATTTCATAATTATGTTTTGTATGTAATTTAAATAGTTTCAAATTTAATTACAATGTATAACAATAACAATGAAAGGTAATTGCTGAATACATATTAAAATATTTATAAATACGTACATCATTGAATATAAAATAATAAAAAGTACCTTGTCTGCTCCAAGAAATTTATCACTACCGGACTTTTCTGATTCTATCGCATACAATAATTTCTTTTTATGAAAAACATTCTTAATTTCTATTTCCTTTTCTAATTGCTGTTGCGAACAGTCAAATAATTTTGATCCAGTGGCGCCCCATCGTCTAAGTTCACCCGCATAACATTCCAATCCTATGTTCGCAAGCCAAGTTCCAATTTCTTCCATTGAAAGGTCTGCCAAAGGTTTCTGTGTAATCAATTCTACTCGAGAATTCGAGTTTTCTATGATAATTGCTTTCTCTTCTTCGGCTGAAATAAAAAAAATAATTAAAGGATTTATAATATTAAGTTCACTATATATGGCTAGCACTTTGGTACATATCATAAATAATCAATCAAGATCAATATGATTCTTGACTGATTTAGCCATTAAATATTAACTCTAATTCTTTTTTTTTGTTTTTGAGCAATGAAACTTCGACACAGCTTGTATAAATATTTAAAATTATTATCTTGTTCCGATGCATTATTAAATTAAGCTAAAATAGTACACTTTTTAATGTTTTTTAGTTATAAAATATTAATGAAAAATATGTTATAAATTTGAATTATTGTAATTTATTCTCATAAATTATGATAAGCAATAAAACCAAGTATTAATACAATAAATATTCTATCTAAATATTTTCAGTATATAGTACTGTTTCACTAATCGTAAGTAATTATTTATTATTAGATCAAATAAAATATAAACAAAAATACTCATGCAAAAACAAAAACGAAGCTTTAAAAAAATAGATTCAGTCACTGTTAATTACAGTATTAGCCACGACTGCCTGTCATACAGAAGAAAAATAGTTATTTTTTAAACAAACTGAAAATACATGCTTAAAGGAGAAATCAATCGCAACCTAAGGTAGGTGCAGACAGGCATCTCGCGGATGCTCCTCTAACGGCCAATGGTACCGTCGTGTGTGCTCCATAAACTAAACTGGGTATCTTACCAAACACTACGCCTTTCTTCGAAGAACTCGGTGGCCTTGGAAGACTACTATACTGACTCGTATGCCTTCCAAATCTTTCTCCCTATAATAAACCACTAACACTAATGTTTTCCTCTATTTCGATATATTTTAAAAAAGGCGTACATGTAACTTTTTGTAAAAATTTAAAATTTTTATTTAATTTTGAATATTTCAATTAACTTACATTTGACACAGTATTTGTACTTCGAAGAGTTTCGTGCTCTAAACTTGCTTGTCTGAGTTTCATTTCTGACAACGAGCTCAAAAGCTCTAATTTTTGTGTTTCTAAAGCGCTTCTTGCAAGTATTTCCTTTAAAAAGCAGAATTGTTAAATAAAATGAAAATAAGAGTAGAAATATGAATTCAAATTAAATTAAAATGCAGTAGAATTTAAATAAAAGTATAGAGCATATCATCAAATAATAATAGCATTATGATTACAGGAATAAACGAATAAAATTACTTTTTGTAATGCCTCCTCCATCCTTCTGAGTGAATCCTTCTTCTCCCTTAACATACTCTCCAGTTCTTGGATTTTATTACACTGTGCATCCACCTGTTCTGATAACACTGATACTTCCATGTGTAATGCTTCACGATCATTTTCCAATTTTCTTAAGCGTTCCTGCAATATCATACTTTTGTATAAACAATACAATAATTTACTAATCATATAACACAATACTATCAAATAATATAGTACAATTGAAATAATTAAAAATATAAACATTTGAATTCACATACTGGTTGCATCCATTGCAATAAAATTTCAATGGTAGTTATATCTGGTGGAGATGGAGGCCTAGGAGAACTTTTAATTGCTGTGACAAGATTTTTTGTAGCCTCTTTAACCGGGTCCTTCCATTCCATATTTCCCTCATTATTACTTTCTGCACAGGCACCTATTAAAATAATAATATTGTTAAAAATTCAAATGTTTATTAAATAATTAATGTAAGTTTTAAATATTTTTAAATTCAAGGAACTATTCATTTATGTATATTTGAAATAAAATTAATTTGAAATACAACTATAAAAACAATAGAGGTTTACCAGAAATTATGTCATCCATCTGTAATAATGCAGCTTCTAGCATCTTACTAGCCTTACTTGATGGCTTTGTAAGAAAAGTTGATTCACCTGGACATATTGTACTTTCATTTTTTTCTTCACTTTTACCCATTGTTGATTTCTATATATTAAAAGTACATGTATAAAAAGATGTACTTGTTATACATAGAAAGTATTATTTTCTAAACATTACACAAAAGATAATACAAGTTCCAAAATTTCTGTAAAACTTCAAAAAGTAAACCTGAAGGAAAATGTACAAAATTCAATTATCTACAACTTATATACAAATTCGTTATTACTTAAAATTAGACCTATCTTTACAATAAAAATGAGTTTAAAAAGTGATTTAAATCATAACCTTGTATTTAGATCAACAATGTTAGAAAATGGAGAAAAAGAAAGCAAGAAACACAAAACAAAATGTCAAAGTCACATTTCAAAATGGCGTATTTGTTTAAGTATTTATATATTTGACAAGAAAATGAATATTAACTTTTTTCCTTTAGTTTTTATATTTTCTATCCTAGAAATTAATAAACATTTGTTTTTACATTTAAAAAAAGTAATAAATAGGAAAGTATAGTTCTACGAAAAATGCTTAGTATTTTACCTCTGGGTACCATGATTCAAATTTGAATTTATACACAAATCTTTCAGAATGTATTTAAATTAAAAAATAGTGGTTCAATTGAAAAGTCCATAAAGAGCAACAGGTGTCATAAATAACAGTCAATAATTTTTCACTACAATATTTCGCAGGCTTTTGTCATGTAATCTGCGGCTACAAACATAAATACTATACCTAATATACATATATATATACATATACATATGTATACGTATGCATATATATAGAAAAATTGTATAAGTTCCATGTATATTTCAATTATATTCATTAAATCAAAGTTACAACATAAACAATTTTCAATTGTGATATAAAAAAAAATTAATATTAAAATTTATTAAGTTAACTCGGAAATAATTTCTCTTTTTATACATACAGTTTATACCGAATGAAGACAGAATAATTTTTCAAACAAATCATAGATTACATTAAGTGCAAATGTAATTTAATTAAAAATACACTTTATGTTACATATCTTTATTATATTACTTTTGTTTAAAATGAGTTCATTTTTACTATGATTTTTGTTATATTACTAAAAACATTATCTTTCATGACCTACTATAATTTTTCTATAAAATATGAAAATCTAGAAAAAAAAATCTTCTATAACTTTTTTTTTGTATGGGGTGTATTTATATAAAGGTGTTAAAGAAATTTGTGCTTTGACAATGTTAATTTAAATTTCTTTGTTTCATACAACTTACTTTATAATTAACAATTAACTACTATTAATTATTAATTTCTTAATTGGTCTGTGTTTACCTTAAAGCGTTAAAAATAGTTTCATTTTAATTAAAACAAGATGCCTTAATTATATATATTATTGAAATAAATGTTTTTTCCTTTAGTTTTAGACAATTTTAATTCATTAGAGCTTTATTTAATAGCAAAAATAATTAGTTTGAAAAATTTTAGTATTCCAAACTGTGAAATACTGTAGATGAAAGATAAAATAGAACAAGAAAAAAATTTTTAAATAAAAGAACATCATCAAGACCCGAACGTATTTAAAACTTAGCACATTGGAATGCAAAGAAACAATAAATAACTTATGTGTTGATAATTAATACAATAGTTATAATAATATAATAGATTGTTTTAAATACTACACAATTTATGGAACGATTTTTAAATAATTACAACCATTGACAACAGTTTTCGTGCGTACATCTCTCGGTATATTTGTTTAAAATAAAATATATACAGAATACCCAATTTAACTGCATAATCTGTCGCATCTTATTATTTTTATTTTGACATAATATTAAATATATAATTTGTGTTGCATATATAACTCTATTTAAATGTACTTTTTGTATCATTTTCAAAGGCAATATACACGTTAGATTGCAAACAAATTGGGTACTTTGTATAAACGTATATACATATCATTTTTATAGAAACACTAGAGTGGAAAATCATATTTTGTTATTTTATAACAAAATGAATTTCTTGTACTAATTTGTATTAAAGCTAATATTGATTTGACTTCTATTTAATTTTAATGAAGTTCTAATTCCATTTTACTTTTGTATTCTCCCCATTTTTAGCTTTCCATAGAATTCTGTTTTTAAATTCTGATTCATAAATACTTTTATAAAATTTAATTTGAATAGCTGTGTAACAATTCGTTCTGGTATTAGTATATACCTCTGAAATATAACATAACTTTCTTTATGTATTTTTTTCAGGTTTAATACTTCTTTGTACAAATATTTCTATATAAAATATTTCTTAAGCTGATACAATATTCAGCTATCACCTTCTATTTATATATATTAATATTTATATATAACGATACATGTAACCCGATTCTTTTTTTGCACCATAATAATAAATTAAGGACCAAAATTTAATTTGTATATAGTGTAATCTTAATTATTCTTTTTTTTTTTTTAAATTAATAACTACTCTATTTTAATGCAATAAAAATAAGTTATATCAAATTTTATAAAAGTGCCAAACAAAAAACGGTGTGCAAAAAGAATTGGTATTCAATGTTTATTTCTTTCTTTAAATCTAAGTATACACAACTAGGTTTAAAATTATAGATAGAGCTTCTGGAATACGTTTTAATAAAGCCCCATGGACGGATTGTTCATACCATCATAAATTAGCACGATTTGGACGAATGTGAATGTTGGCAAAGGTATTTTGGTGAAGGCACAACTTCTTCCAGATCTCAAAATCAGTCCTCGAATCTCGATTATTTGATTTTTTTTTCTTTTTATGTAAATCGAGATGTAAATGTTAAAACAAGTAAAAATATTTTTCTGTAAAATGTGTTTCTTTTTGGTTCAAGCTTTTAGTATTCTTTGTATAAATCATATTAAAATTGATTATATTATTTAATAAATATTTAAATAATCGAGATTCTATGACTCTACAAACAACGTTATTTTTTCGTTTTGCTTTTTTTTTTACTACTGATGACTTTTGCTTAATAGGTGTGAATTGAATTGGTACAAATTGCAACATTGTTCGCCACAAATGTTGCATTTCCAAGGATTACTCTCACTATGACACCCTTTATGCAGAAAATACAGTGTTTGATCGGGGAAAGTGATTTTACAATGAGCACACTGAAGCCCATTGCTTCGTTGATCGGGCCTTGTTGAACTAGGAGGTTCTCCTCTTGAATGGGAATTTGAATTTGAAGTGTTATTACCTATTACAAAATGAATTGAATCTACACTTGTATGAATTATTCAATTAAAGTAAAGCTATAGGTGTATTAGTGAGCAAAAATTTAAACCTTTCAAATTAATATTTGATTGATTAACATTCTAAATAGATCCATCTAAAGCCAAAATATCATAAATAAATATAACTAATATTGACAAATATTAAATTATATGAACTTATCAATAACAACAATGATTTGTATAATAAAACAGTAGAATTACCATTATTATTGTTGTTGTTATTATTTCCAGAACCAGATGAAAGTTTGCGTCGTAAATCATCTCTGAGAAGGGACTTTAATGGAGAAACTTTGATCAAAGACGGTAGTGGAAGGTTACTAGATGTTGCTCCATTTTCTTCAGTTCCATTGCTGTTTGGTTCTTGCTTAATAGGAATTAGTGAGATAGAAGGTGTAATTGTGTCTTCATTTCCACCAAGACTCCTTTAATTAAAAAACTAAATAAGACTGGATAATAGATTAATATTAATATTTTAAATATCTTTTATACCTGTGGATGCCACTACTGTTAATAGGTAACTGATGATGACTACTGCTTGGTGCATTACTGTTACTATCTGCACTTTGAGGGCTATTTGGGCTATCTCCGTTCAGGGGAGCAGGACTTGGATTTCGTTGGTTCGGAGTTTGTTCTGGATAAGGAATTGATATCTCTATGTGAGGTGTCAGGAAATGCATTGGCGGAGTTGCATTATCTGCCGAACGATTTCCAGTACTATCTCCACTATCTGAAAGAGGAGCAGAAGGCATAGCTTCTCCTGGAGTACAACTGTTCATTAATGAACTTGAACTGTTTGGTCCTGGATTATCTAAATCTATTCCATGTCTAGAATGATAATTACTTAATTAAACATGTAATTTATTAAAACGATACGATATTATTAGAATAATTAGATATTAACCTATTAAAAAAGTGTAACCTGAGGCACTTCATAGTTGCTGCACGATAATTGCACAAAGGGCAAGATTTAACCATGTCATGTTGGCCAACATGTTCATTCTGAAAATGGGCTCTCATTGCAATTTGTCTTTGGAAACCTCGGTTACAAATTGGACAATGATATGGCAGAGTTTTAGAGTGAGTTGTAAAATGTTCTGCCAGGTGATCCTTTCGAAAAAATCTTTTTTGGCACACACGACATTCATATGGCTTTACACCAGTATGTCTCATCTATAAATAAATTTATTTACTTTTTTACAATACCATACCTTTACTCCAACAGTAACTTAATTGTGAAAATTAATACTTTGTGCCGCCTCATGTTAGCTCCATTTGAAAATTGCATATTGCAAACATCACATTCAAACATTTTTCTATGAGAACGAATACCAGGATGACTTTCTTCTCCATCTCCATCATTTTCAGCAGCCTCAATATTTTCCGCACTTTCCCCTGGCTCGGCACTAGCCAAACATTGATCTTGATGAGCACAAAATGCCGTTTTATTTATAGTCTCATAGTTTTCACACCTTTCACACCTGTCCACATGTTATGGATCCTTTGATATGCTATTTAAAATCTTGATTATCTAAATGTTTATCGAAACATTTGAAATACCAAAAATCAATTACATGAAGATGACAGACCTAAAAGCAGGCACAGCACCATCACTGCTATCGTAATTGGTGTTTAGGGCTGCTTCATTATCTGGGTCTAAATTTTCCTCTTCTCTTTGATTCGATGACTCTCCAACATCGGTTTGAGAACAGGAATGGGAATCTACCTCGTTTTCCCCACCGCCAGCATCAACCCCATCTGACATGGTATCGAACCCTCCAAACACTACGTTGTTCAACCTGCACCATTCGTTATTGATTACCTGCAATATTAAAAAAGTATATTTTTATCTGTTCTTTTACAATACAAATCTTTAACATTATGTGTAGAATACTAAGCAGTATTTATAAAGAAACATATAGGATGTATTCAACTTCTCTGGAACTTTGTAAGTAATTCATAGTATTTAATAGAGTATTAGTACTTACTGATAATGTAATAGTGAAATGTAGATGTAATAAACAGTAATGAACGTTATGGGAAAAAATATTATCTAAAAATACAAGTAATTCAATAAAAATTTCGTAAATCTTGATGTTTACCTGTCAATTTCGATCCAGGGTTCGGGGATGACGAGACGATTGGTCAAGCCTGAGAGTAAGAAAGAGAAGAAGGAGGGAAGAGAAAGAGGAAGAGAGAAAATGAGAGGGCGAGATAGAAAATGAAGAAGAGAGAAAGAGAGAGAGTGAGAGGGTGAAGAAAGAGGAGGGAGGGTACTAGGACATGGAGTGAGATTCCGGTAAAGCGCAATGCCAGAGTACACTGCACTTTGTCCCAGTTTCGGGAGAATCCGTCAGTGATGACGCAGTTTTTCACCCATTTGGCTGAATTCGTTACTATATACTTGGCATCACTTTATGAAAAATAGGTTCCTACTTATGTTTTCTGATCAAATTACATGTAATCAATCATCTTCAATTTTACTTCGATTTATTTGATCTGTTACTTCAAATTCACAATACCCTTGTGAACCACTGCACACTACTATTCCACTACCTTTTTCAGAACAATCGATTAATCGAAATTATCGATCTTAATGATATTCGATTTCAGCATTTTTCGATTTATCAAATCGGTATTGCGCCTCGATTTCTTCACGAATCATAAAATGAATATTATTTCATGGAATGTTTGTAAAATTAAACAATTAATCTTAAATAATTTGATATAGATTTATTAGTAAAATCTAAACTTATTTTATTTCATTCTTCTACTTCATAAATACTATTCCTTATTTGTTTATTCAAAATATTGTAATGCGCACATTTATGCTTTATACAAATTACAACATGCAGAATCCTAATCTGTGTTGTTGACATAAAGTTCATACAGTTCAAGTAACTTCATATATGTATGTAGTTATTGAACTTCTATCTTGGAGCGATTTCTTAAGAAATTATGAAGTAACATATTGGAATTGCTGGAGCTAATATCTCTAAGCAATAAATAAGGGAGATCGGAGGATCATTAATTAAACGTTTACTAAAATTTATTGAACTTGATAGACATTTTAAGTAACTTTACATTATCAATCCCCTTACTATAATTACTACATTATTTACATCTATTCCTATTCATTTATAGATTTCTTATATGTAAGGTTATTCAAAGATCACGTTACAGGTCATTAAAATATGATCTTGAGAAAAATTTTTTGCTCACAATATTTGCCCCTTGATACCGAATCATGTTTTTTCTCGAGATGATATTTTTTTCTATTATCCAAAAAACAAACGAGATACTTAAGATAGTACATAGGTTAGGTGGAATAGCCTATATATCATTTACTGACTTCTTGCGTAAAAATTCTACTACAAAAAATGTATAATACGTAAATTTGCACATTAAAGTTGTTTGTATGTATTGAATATTTTCTTTGTACATAAGAACGTACTTATAATACTATATTTATATAGTTTTAAACAATAAAGATACTGAATAATGTTTCATGTATTTTTGAAAAACTAAATTATCAATGTTTTTTAAATTAAATTATATTCTATATTCTATTATCTCTTGCACAAGGTCATACATTTATCTGAGAACTCCGTATAAGAACAACAGGCTTGTTTGGCAATAGCATCACAAGTATTCTCACAAATACATTTAAATAAAGGTGCATCTGCCATCTATTAATTGTAACCAGAAGTGTGGGGTCATGAAGGTGTTAATAGAGGGCATAAGACGCCTTTGTCTATGGCGGGCTTTTTAAAATAAGGTGTTTTGTCCCTAGAATTTATTATTTGGATCAAACACTAAAGTTTATCTGGCAAATGTCTGCTTTAAACTTGTAATTATAAAAATTCAGAGATGACACATGTTTCCAGCTGCTGAATAAGCGCTTGCAAACAATGAGCTGTCTTTTTGTTCTTTGGCTTCGCAGATAACTTCTGGGCTGCTGTCAATGGCTGTTGTCAAAGAATTTTAAATTTAATGTAACGCATGGGGGAAGGAAACGATAATCTCGTGTAGGAGGAAACGAACGATCGGCTACTCCACTCACAAACACTTATGAATCCATCAGTGAGCGATCTACATACACGATTAAACTTCTAATTACAGCCAATAGATGGTAGGTGCATCTACATTTGAATGTTGTTGTGAGAATACTTATAACACTGCTGTCGCCTTCATCTGGCCTTGTGTGCGCGCGTTCTAAGATAAATGGATAACTCTGCATAATTTAAAAAAATTCAGTAACTTATTACGCATGAGCATGAATTATTCTATTTATCAGTTCCATGTTGAGATCCGCGGTCAACTTCGCCAGTTGTATTTTAAGAAATAAAGTTTTGTCAAACCGTGTCGATATTTCTCGATCTTTCGAGATTTATTAAGTGCTGTTTATAAGGTGACACATAATTTAAAATATACTTTTTATTTAACAAATACTTGAGAAATAAAAGGACAACAGATAGTAGTAAAAAAAAAAGAGTGTCCTTTGGTGAAAGTTGGACATCGTTTTCGTTGCAAAAACTAGTTTCTTCCAGTAGCTGTTCATATAATGACCTCAGTAGCCAACCAGGATGAGACTCATATGACAACAGTAAGATGCTTTATTATTTTTCATTGAATTTGTTGTGCTTAATTGCAGTTACTGTAAACATATTTCTTTTAAATTTTGTTTAAACATCATTAAATTATTCATTGACAATAAAAAATATTAATATGTTTTAGACTATTTAATATTCTTTAATGTTAATTCATAATTTCTTATATAAGTTACATAAAAAATGTATTTTAATAATTGTAATTCAAATTGTCTCTTGTGTTGTTATATCATTGCTAACAGAAAATAACACTGCTCTTTTTATATTAGCCAGAAATAATTGCGACACATGATTACATACCAGAGACACACAATATTTGGACAGAAGATGGATATTGTTTAAATGTACATAGAGTTCTTCCTAAAAGTACACATGAGCATTCCCATGACATTAATAAGAATGAAACAATTTTAAATGATAACTCAACAAAGGTAAGGTAATCATGCTAAAATTATTCTTTATAAATAACTGTTAAAGTAAATAATAATTTAACTCTTTCTCTACTAGAGATTACTACTTAATTAATTTATTATTTATAATTTATAGTAATTTGTGTCATGTATTTTGATAAGTTTAAATGTATTAACATTTTTGCAGGTAATTCTAATGTAGCGAAAGAGTTAAAAGGTACTAACATTAGATTAAATTATAATAAACTTGAAATAAAATAAATATCTAATGTTTAGCATGAGAATTATGACATACATAATGTAAACAAACGAGTACCAATTCTGATTCACCATGGACTCTTATCGAGTTCAGCTGATTGGGTATTACTGGGTCCAGGAAAGGCTTTAGCATATCTCTTATGTGATAATGGTTATGATGTTTGGTTAGGAAATGCTAGAGGTAATGCATACTCCAGAAAACACAAGGAGTATACGACAAGGGACAGAGAATTTTGGAATTTCAGGTAATTACAGTCTAAAAATGATATCACTTAAACAAATGAAATTAATAAATAACAATAAATGTAAGATACATAAATGAATATGTAAGAAAATAATTATATTAATTAGCAGGTGAATAATTCAATAATCTTTTAGCTGGCATGAAATTGGTTATTACGATTTACCAACAACAATAGACTATATTTTAGAACACACTGGACATACAGAACTCTATTATGTGGGTTATAGTCAAGGTACAACTGCATTTTATATAATGGCCAGTGAAAAACCTGAATATAATCGAAAGATTAAGGGAATGGTTAGTTTGGCACCAGTAGCATTTCTTTCAAATCAGAGGAGTCCTTTGCTTAAATTGATTGTTCATTTTTATGGCTTGATGGAGGTGTGTTTTTAGATATGCAAAATAATTATTATGATCAGAGGTGGTCAATTATTAGATTAAATCAGATTCCCTATAAAATCACAACAGAAATTTTTAATTCGAATGAATTTAATAACAAACGGAATGTATTTATGTATCTGATAAATAAATCTACCTCTGATCTGATTATTTTCTCCTATGTTTTGCTGACATTTCTATAATAAGTGTGTTTTAGTGGGGATCCTCTTACTGTAATGTACACCAGTGGTTCCCACGTAACAGATTACAAGCACGAGCTTTGGGTACCCTAATTCGAAATGCTCCAGATAGTCTTACTAAAGGTTTCTGTGTGTGCTGGTTTTCTTTAATTGCTGGATTTGGTAGTGATCAATTAGATAAGTCTATGCTGCCATTAATTTTAGGGCATTTCCCAGCTGGTGCTTCTGCTAAGCAGATTATTCATTATAGCCAAAGTATACTGTCAGGTGAATTTTTCAATCTTTTTTTCTTTATTTAATTAGAATTGTTTTAAAAAATAATTAACAAATAAAATTAACTGTCTAATGCATGAATACATGAATGTTTTCTTTTAGAAAACATTCATCTTTTACTAATACATTTTTCAATGGAGTCAAAATATTACATCTGATCAATTATCTGTACTATTTAGATTAAATAAAGTAATATAATTGTAATAACAATATTATTTTCTTTTAATAGGATCGTTTCGTAAATTTGATTACGGAGCACAAGAAAATTTAAAAATCTATGGATCAACGCAACCGCCATCATATGATCTTGAAAAGATAAAAGTCCCGGTTGCGATATTTTATAGTGACAACGATTTTTTTGACCGATCCCGCAGACGTGAAAAAACTGACGGATAGGCTACCAAATGTTATAGGGACACGGAAAATCTCGTGTCCAAAATTCAATCATGTAGATTATTTATGGGGTAAAGATGTGAAATCATTAATTTATAATCCCCTTTTAGCAGTTTTAAAAAAATTTTAATAAAAGAGCTTTTATTGAGATGATTATTTATTTATTATTCTGTTATTGTTGTAAAATGTATAGTCAGAAAATATATTTTAAGGAGCTATAGTTCAATTTTCCACCATTTTCTTGATCTTTTTATTACAATTTACTTTAATAAAAAAAAAGTAATATTTCATTTACAGCAACAAAAACAATGCGAATGAAATTGCTTAATCATCTAATAAATATTTTTAAACACCTCGTGCCTCTGTTTGAACTTTGTACTCTGGTAAATTTAGGTTCGCTTTTATTCACGCTTTAATAAGAATAGAAGAGAATTTTGTAATTAATACTAGAATAATAACTAATTGTAAAAGAATACCAGTGGTTTGCTGCATGAGAAATTTTTCACAAAACAAGGACTGTACCAGGTGAAGTAGGTGCAATCTCTTGCTCTTCTTTCCTGGTTATCTAACAAATCTGATATTACATAAAAGATGTACTGCTGATTTAAAGAATACACTGCCACGTGGATAAACTGGATAGCAACTACAACTACTGACTAATTAGACATATTGCTCCTAAAAGAAGCTGATCAAAGCTGATCTTCTTTTACTATATTCTCAAAAGTACACACTTTTTTAATAACCAAAAAACCTCGTTCCCATGTAATTTACGGTTGGTTGCTGGCGCCACCACGACGTGGTCCGTGGTGATCCGCAACACTAGTGAGGCGCATTCGTCGTGCTACATTTTGTGGCTAGTCTGAAAGCGCTCTAAGCCTAGACGAATCAGGTTCGAGTTCAGTTCCAGCTTATAGCGTTCTGTTCTGTCAAAGTGGCGTTTCGAGACTGTTCAGAGAAACGGTGAAAATTCAGGGCGAAAGAGGAACAGGAGTGGCCCTTCGCTGAATGTAATTTAAGAAAAATTCTTTAGAAATGATTTTTAAGTTGTTTTTTCATTGAATTGAAATACTGTTTCTGCTCGAAGTCTTTTAGTCTGTCGTAATTTACAGCTGGAAGCAATGGAGGATTATCTGCCAAATGAATACGATGTCGTTGTCGTAGGGACAGGTATTGATTTTTCCAACATATGTATCATTTATTTTGACGATTTTTCATTTTATATATATATTATAATAATAATCTGGTAATATTATAGGTATGACGGAGTCTATTGTTGCAGCAGCAGCAAGTAGAATTGGGAAAAAGGTTCTTCATTTAGACAGGTATATTCGGTTCGGCTTCTTTGCGTATGCGCGTGTGCTCTCTCATACGTAGCCGGTTTCTCTTTTACTTGTTTTTCCAATTTCTTTTCACTTCATGCTTTGTAATACTGTTACATTGCACAATATATGATATTTTGTATATTACTATATTAAATATCTGTGCACTCGTATAGTTTAAAAGAACACTTGATTATGAATTTTATATATATTTGTTAAAAATATTCTGGTTCTTTAGCTTTGAAAATTATGCTGTGAAAATATACAGGCTTCAATAAGTAGTCTTAATATGTTTAATATACTCATATGTTCAAATAACTTAGAGCTTAGTAGTTTTTTCATTTTTTAAAGTATATTACTGTATTATAATTTTTTCATTAATTTTTATGCAAGAATATTTGCTAATACATTGACTATAATATTTTGGTCTTACTACTGTATGAACTATTAAACTTGGATATTGAGATATATTATTATGGAGTTACACAATAATTATGTTTCAAATTATAATAAAGTAAAAAAGTATGTCACCCTAATATATGTATGAAAAGTATCAAAATTGTATAGAAGGATTTGAGTATGTTATATTGAATACAGCTATTATTACTAACAATCATACTACTAATAATAAAAGTATTTTTTTTTTTTATTGATAATAGAAGAACATTAATAAATATTTATCTATATTTCATGGATTGAATTTTAAGTTTTGTAAGATTAAATTGTTTCATATCTACCATTTTAATTAGGGCTTAGATTAATAAAAAGTTTGTCAATATAATATCTGTAATATTTGAAACAAAAAGAATGTCTCATATGATAACAATGTTTTATATTATTCTGCACCTAAGTTATTAACACATTTAGAATAGCAACTTGTTTCGCAAATAAGTTATCATCTAGTTAGTTTAGATCAATTTAAATTAATAAAAGAATATAGTAATTACCAAAATATCTGCTACTTTTTTAAAAGGCACTTTTAACATTAATTTTATAAATTCATCATGTACCTAGAAACATCTTTATATGGTATATGAGTTAGAACATTTTTTTTTGCAGTAATGAATATTATGGAGGACTATGGGCAACATTTAACTTTGATGGTCTCCAGAAATGGATAGACGATCTGAAAGTTTCTGGAAATAATACTAAAAATGCATTTAATCTAGATTTAAACCCTGAAGAACAATTTTTAGAAGCTAGTAATCAATATTCTACTGTTGAAAATATTGAGGAAACCTGGTATATTGTAAAGTAAGTGTTTATATAATTTGTATTTTTTCATTAAAAAGAAGCTTAACTGTATTTTTATTACAGAGAAGCAGATTTACCAGTAGTTTCTTCAAAGGATACTCAGACTGATGGTAATGGGGATAACAGTGGTAGCGGGGATGAGAAAGTAGATGATGATAAAATTGAAAAGAAAGAGAATGTAAAACAGTGGAGTATAGAACGTATAAAAAAAGAATACAGAAAATTTAATATTGATTTGGCTCCAAAGGTATAAAAATATTAGTAATATTATATTAAACTCGATAATTAAACTCATCCAGAAAGAATGAATGCATGTGTCTATAGTGACTTCATCTACAGATTTTATTTTTTGTTCATACTTGAACTTATGCCAATAATCTATATCTGTTTTCAACAATAGCATTTACATTTTCAAGAAATGCGACAGCCTATGGGTTAAATAGGTACTATAGTTCCATCTGAAAACTAAATAAAATCTTTTATACATAAATTTATTGAAACGTTTAAATATCCTATTATTTTTCTTACTATTACTGTATTGAAATGTCTAAATTGATTATAATTTTATTTATAACAGTTGCTATTTGCGCGTGGTGAATTAGTCGAGCTCTTGATTTCGAGTAACATTGCTCGTTATGCTGAATTCCGTGCTGTATCAAGAGTGGCTACATTCATGGATGGGAAACTAACACAAGTACCTTGTTCAAGAGCTGATGTATTTGCTAATAAAACTGTTAGTGTTGTTGAGAAGAGAATGCTAATGCAACTGTTAACTTCATGCATGGAGCAAGGAGCTGATAGTCCTGAATTTGATGGTAATTATTTTCTTGTTATTATAGTTTTATCATATATTACTGTTCCTTATTTTATAACATGAAATTGTTCTATACTCCTAATTAAATAGTATATTATATTAAAATTATGAAGTATGAACTCTGTAACATTCTTTGTTAATTATATGCTTTTGAGGGGGTAAGATATGATGACAGTATTTTCAGTGTGGATAAGAGTATAATAGAGATTTTAAGATCAGTCCTGTATTTTAAACAATCATTAATTCTGAAAATTTATAAGATGAACGTAAATTTAATTTTGAAATATCATGTTAGCCACAATTATAGTATCATTTTTCATGAAATAACTATTGTTGTATAAATTGTAACGAGTAACAATACCAATTAATAGGATTCCGTGACAAGACCTTTTTAGAATATTTAAACACAAAAAATTTGACACCGATTGTGCAGCATTATGTTGTTCAAGCAATTGCTATGGCCACTGATAAAACTTCATGTAGGGATGGTGTTAATCGTACAAAGCATTTTCTCAATAGTCTTGGACGATATGGAAATACACCTTTTCTTTGGCCTATGTACGGTAGTGGTGAATTGCCTCAGTGCTTCTGTAGGTAAAGTTATCATAGCTGTTGAAACACTTTATTATAATGATTAGTATTGTTATTCACATAAAATGATTATTGTCGTTATTTACAGGTTATGTGCAGTATTCGGAGGCGTTTACTGTTTAAAGAGGCAGCTTGATGGCGTAATAATACATAAGGACAAGTGCAAAGCTATTATTAGTGGTAAACAAAGAATAAGTTTAGAGCATCTGGTTGTTGGTCAGGGTCATTTGCCACCAGAGATTGTTGCTTCTGAAGGAGAACAACGAATATCGCGTGGAATCTTTATTACAGACAGGTAATAATAATAAATAACTAAAAGATTAATTAAATTTTCACTGTCAGATAAAATTCACAACAACATTTGTTTATCTTTGTTTTAGGTCAATTATGCAGGGTGAAAAAGAAAACTTAACACTTTTATATTATCCTCCAGAGGAGCCTGATCAAGAATCTGTTACAGTGATTGAATTAGGACCATCTACGAATGCTTGCCCTCAAGGACTATGTACGTAAATTTAAATTCATTCTTTTTGGATAAAATTAAAAAAGTTTTATAGTACGAACAAATTTTGTTTCGAATAGTTATGGTCCACATGACATGCAAACGAACAACAAATGCGAAAGAAGATTTGTCTTATGCAGTTAATAAATTTTTAAAAGCAGAACCACTTGATCCATCAGCTACACGTTCATCTATTCATAGCCATACGCAGACTGTTTCTCCTGATAAGAGACACATTCAGGTATGTCTATGGTTTACAAATGATTCATTCAAGTTATAATTTCTCTTCGTATGTTTTTTTTTTCTTTTCATTTGATTCATTAATAATACAACGAATATTAATAAAGAATCTTTATTTTTAAAGAATATTTTTTATAAGTTGCTGCAACAAGCGACTCGCATCATCAGGCAAGAGTTCATTTTACATATTTTATTTTATTTATCAAAGTTAATTTAGAATCAAATATTATCCTAATGGAAAATATTAATTCAAATGGATTATCAATTGTTTTGTTACACTATGTTTTTCATAGAAATTATTAAAAAATAAAAAATGATTTATAGGAGGGTAAAGAAAACAACAAGGAAGAGCCTGTAGAGAGCACAAAGCCTCAGGTTTTGTGGTCATTATACTTAAACCTGCCTGCGAGTGATATTAAATTAAAGGATTCTGCGCCGACTAATCTTCACCTCTGTTCTGGTCCAGACCTAGACCTTGATTTCGATTTCGCTGTCAACCAGGTTCATTTTATTTTAAATTATTTTTAGAATTTAATACAGGTATTGTTTACTCGAAAAACTATCTTTGTATTTTAATGTTTCAAGGCGAAGAGCATCTTCAAGGCAATGTATCCTGAAGAGGATTTCCTTCCTCGTGCACCGGATCCAGAGGAAATTGTACTTGAAGGGGAAGAAGCACCAGGACCGAAGTTCGAAGGTGATACAGAGGCTGAAGAGAAACAGGATATTGAAAAGGCTGAGAAAGAGGATTAAATAATACCTTTTTCCATCTTTTCATCTTGAAAATACAGGCCAATTCCGTTAGCCGCACACCTTTTTCTATTTAAAGTTCTACGCTCCTTTTTATGTTTGAAAATTGGAGAACTTTTATCCGAATAATTCACGAACTAATTTTACGAAGATGAATTATCATTTATATAAGTAAACAGTGATAAATATATAATATAATTTTAACACTTTGACTGTTGCGCTAAACACATTGAAAATTCTATCATGCAATGATTTTATTTTTAATAAATCTAATTATTTTATTTGTGATATTTCTTTCTATTGTTTGTATTTCCAAGTACTTAGTCAAGTTGTTTATAATTAACAATTTTCCATAAAGTAAGTGATAGAATTCTATGGAAATTCATGCATCATTGTGACAGTCAAAATGTTCGTTTGAATGGTTGTATAATTAAGTACATAAGGTAAAATGATTTTATTTATTTTGAAGTGAGTATTTCAAGTATCGTTTTGTCTAGCAGTTTTTGTAGATGAAACTGTCTACTCGGCAAGAAATTTTTTTCCTTCTAAATGAATATTGAAGAAATTGCTCGTAAATTTTTCGAATAACATTCCAATAGACTAGCGCTGAAGTCTGCATTACACTCGCTCTTTTATTGAATTATGGACCAATTGGCCGAAAGCATTCGCTTTTCTTTCTTTTTTGATCAAATTATTGATTTATATTAACTTCTGAGGAAGCGAAATATAGCTTTATAATATATAAGAGATTGAAATTACTACTAAATGTAGAATTTTGACTGAATTATATAGGTAGTTTTTGTAAATTAATCTCCTAATAATCTTGAATTACGTTTCAAATTAATTACAAATTTTAAACGGATAATTTCTTGTTATGATTGAGTTTTAACTCAGTAAAGATGATCAAGGCCTACTTCAATATTGATTATATTTGTGAAGTTCCATATTTTCAGATATCAGTAGTTCATCATTTATATTAATAAAATTCTGATTGATTTTATATTGTATATGCAAAGACACGTGTACATCATTCTATGTTAACTCTATTATACATCAATAATATAAAAAAATATTGTAATGCCTTTTATCTAATGGTTAATGCCATTAACCATTTAGTATTATATATCGTTAGTGTATTTATTACGCATTGTATTACATAGCATAGTTTATTCGTTATATACTGTTAGTGTAAGAACAAATTTACACCGTGAAAAACTAATCGTTCCTCGAGTATTTATTTGTATTTGTAAGTTGTTTCACTTAGTTTACTTAACTGTGTGTGTTATTAATTTTTATATTAGCTATTTGCACGCAATGTTTGTTACACTTGTATTTTTATTAACTTTTTTGTTTTAACCCTTTCAAAGTAATTTTTACACATTATATTATCAGTTTTATATTATTTTTTATTATTCATCGACTTTATTTTATACTTGGTTTTGCTGAGCATTTATTTATTTATTTATTTTAATCTTTTATTCATTTAAATTCAATGTTTCATCCAAAATTTTTTTATAAAATAAACATGTTTTGAAAAAAAAGAGAAAAGAAATGCTATCGGCTAGTTTCACTCACATCTATGAAAACTTTTAGACACATTGTTCGTAGAACGGCTTAAATGTCAGTCGATATCGTTTTCATGCCATTATTGCTTTGATGTGCGCGCATTTATTTGCATTTAAACTGATAATACACCGTATTCAGCATTGAAATACATTAAACGGATATAAATTAAAATCTAATCATTTATTTCCTTTGAAAGAAATAATGCCATTTTGGGAGTATAGCAGAAATGACATTGTTCTTTAATTTCCTACCTTTCCTAAAAATACAACTGTAATAATTAATTAAAATGTAAAACTCATGTTTTATTGTAGTATTATATTTTATGTAATTGCATTGAAAAACAATGATTTTATTTTATATTACATACAAACGTTTAATTTTTCTGTAGTTATACTGTAACACTTGAAATTGCTTTTATGATACAATATTTGTGATAAACCAATAGAAATTTTGTACTATATACAATGATAAATATAATATTAATGACTTCCAACATTGATAACTACTTGAACAGCAAGCTGAAACAAAAATTATTCATCTCTGAGGCACCAAGTAATACTAGTTCTTAATAAAAAATAAAAAATGAAGTATACTACTATACTCATTACAGGTTAATAGGTACATATGTTACAAAAATGAATGTACTAGTATACTTCAGTACAATAGTTACATCTTATTAATTATAAGTAAAATTTTATTTTCAACTTCCATACCTGTATGGATAACCCTGAGCTTTGTTCCTAAATATTGATAACAAAAGACTAAAGAAAATAGCAACTAAGCCTGCACCTATGATAGCAAATATCCGCCGTTTTTTCACATCATCCTTCCGTGATGCAGCTTCGATCATTAAAATCATGCCTAAAACCACTGCTCCATCTAATTACATTTTATTAAGGAAAGTATCATACAATATAAGTAGTTTGAAAAGAACAAATTTGAATGGACTTTTATGAAAAGGATACACAATACCATCACAATATACGTTTCCAAAATAAATTGGCCTTGAGAAGAAGCATGTATGTAAGCTACATTTCCACTAGGAGATTTATGTATGAATGGAGGTCCTCTGATGTGATTCCACATTTGTCCAGAAATCATTGTAAGTGTAAAGAACTATGAATGAAACGATTTTACTTAATTATCAAACATCTATTAAACTTGTAATGTTTGCAAAACGATTGTTACCAATGCTCCAAGTCCCCAAACTGTTTTATTATAAATAAAGTCCAAGTTATTGCGTCTGAGATATAAAAATCCTCCAATGAGTATTAGTAACATTATTATTGCTACAGTGCCAGAATAATTAGGAGGTCTGAACACTCTAATCTATAATAAATTTTAACAGTGTTATTAACAATCTTGCATCTTAACTGTAAGGTACATGCATCCATAGGTACCTGAATATCAGTACGTTCAGATATCCATTTTGCAATTGCTTCTGCTCCAAACCCTACTCTCTGAATATCCATGGTATCAGCAGGCTTTGGTTTTCCTTTTGGTGGGAAATGCATGTAGACTGGTGCAGTATTTAATCGCATCTATCCAAATTCAAGTGTTAAATACATATACTATATAAATAGATAAATTAAAATGTTTTGTATACCATTTGAAATACATCTGATCCTTCATCAAAATCCACAGATGCGAAGAATAATTTTTTAGAATGTGCTTGTAGATAACGGAACGAATTTGCTACTATGACAAATTCATCATTTGCATGTCTAAAATATAAATAGAATAAATTAGAATTTAATACAATAGATATTAAAAATATATTAAATTTAATTTACCTGCATATCTGACACTGCCTTTGTGGTGCCATTGCAGTAAACATTACAATGACAGAATAGTTTCTTGGCATGGTTTTAACATACTCTTTGAATTTTGCACCATTGAACTTAATTACAGGTCTTGTAAGAGCTAGTTCTGTTAACTGTTGCACCCGATCCGACAAGGAGGAACCCTGGGTCTAAAATATAACATTATGATTTCATATCTTACATATTTATTTTCACCTTAAATACATTTAATTATATTAAAAGATTATATATTGTGTCTAGAAATATTCATACAAATTGTATTGATAAAAAATGTTTATTAAGTTATGTTAAGAAAAACGTTTTTAAACATCTGTATGTATTTATTAAATTTAAGAATTTAGTAAATGACGGCTATTTCAAAAATAAATAGTTCCTTACGTTTTTAACCCTATACTGACAGCAAACATAATTTAAACTTAAAAGAAGTCCTAAAAATATACAAAAGTTTTTACAATCCATTGTAGATTATTATTTGTAAAGTAACATATTACAACTAATGTTCTGCTCGGAACAGTCTCAACTGTATGGAACAGGTTGAGACCCTATTGGCTTATACAATCAACGTGGCACCCACTCTTCTCTTGACCTGACCGTGTTGCGCTGCATTCGGTAGCCGCTACGAGAGGGACTTTGCCATGACAGCGTCTCTCGCAAGCAAGTCCACGTAGTTGACAATTCAAATAGCCGCTCGCGAGACTCTACTTTACCGATCTCTGAAGTAATTAATAGATGTGTTCAATTAAAATTTACCCAGGGTATCCTTCCCCAAAATTGCACTTTCCTTCTTTACCGACTCCCTTAAATTGCACTTTCCTTCTTTACCGACCCCCTTAAATTGCACCTTCCTTCTTTACCGACTCCGTTACCTCCCTTGTACTCCTTTGGCTAGGAACATAGCATACCGTCAGTTGGATGCAATAAATGAGATAACTGTTTTACCGACGCGGAATTCGGAGCTTGACCAGGATGCTTGCATCACTTCCCTTCCCCTCTGCTGGCAAACCTGGCACCAACGACATCAATGAATGTATTAAATAGGTGTTTTTATATCAATTATGAAGTGAAACTAATTGTAAGATTAGGAATTTGATAAACAGGCACCTATCTCTCTATCATACTTCGACAATAATACCTAAAGATAAAAGAATATCATCGAACGATAAAACTGTTTAATATAGTAGATGTACTCGTTCGGTGATTAAACGTCAATGTAACTCATATAAAGATTTATTAATTTTAAAATACATTTGCCACATTATGGAACGTGGATTATTTAACATCCTGTTTCTAATAACAACATTCTCCATAAATGTATGTAAAAGTGACACTGATCATGCATCATATAGACTTCCTGAAGAAGTGGTTCCAATTTCCTATGATCTTTGGCTATTCACTCGACTAGGCTATAATGATTTCAATTATAAAGGATACGTGAACATATCACTGAATGTCCTCAACAAAACAGATGTTATAGTGGTGCACAATGATGGTCTGCTTATTCAAGAAAAAAGCTCTATACTTTATAATGTAACAAGTAAATTAAACGAATCAATTGTTCCAATTGCTAATCAAAGTTCTGACACAGAAAGGCAATTTTATATTTTGAAATTCTCATTTAAATTGGAAGTTGGAGTGTATCATTTGGTGCTATACTTTGAGGGCGAGGTACAGGATGATGTCTTTGGATTTTATAGGAGTTCTTATGTGGACGATACAAAAACAAAGTACATAGATAAATATTTTTTATTTTTACATTTATCTACATTAATAAGGATGGTTTTGACATATGAAACTTTCAGGTGGATGGGAATTACCCAGTTTTCACCCACTAATGCAAGACGAGCATTTCCGTGTATGGATGAACCTCATTTGAAAGCTTCTTTTATTCTACACATTGGTCATACTGGAAATCAAACTACAACGAGTAATACTGTGCCCCAAAGTACAATTAAACATTCGTAAGTTTTGTTATAGGTTTTTTTAAACATTGGGAATGATGGCCAAAGTTTGAGTTGATTTTGGGGTCCTCACGTGGCGAAACTAGGAAACTTCAGGTTATCCTTGTCTCTCCCGCTTATTTTTGCCTTGGAGAGACAAGGGTAGCCGTGTTTCACTGCTACTCCGCTAGAGGTGCTAGTGTCACTACCGTAGACACGGGTAATGCAGCGAGGTGACATTATCGGCAAAAATAGGCCTAAAAAGGGGTTTACGGGAATACACTTTTCGTCCTTATATGAGAAGATTTGGGGCTGGGTGAGGGCTCATTCGAAAGAGAAAGGTCCAATGCAGGGCGGTCTGGTCATGGTTCAACGAGATTGTGTCGATATTTAATGATATGAGTATCCAAAGTAGAGGAAGAATCGACAAAATACATCTGCAGATTCCAAGTATTTTTTAGGTCACTAAAATAGTTCTGTGACTCAAACAGTGATCAGAACGCCCTGCATTGGACCTTCCTCTTTCGAATGAGCCCTCACTCAGCCCCAAATCTTCTCATATAAGGACGAAAAGTGTATTCCCGTAAACCCATTAATAGGCCCATTTTTGCCGGTAATGTCGCCTCTCTGCATTACCCGTGTCTACCCCCTTAAGGAAGGAGACTAGTTTTGTTAATTTTTTTTTAGAAAAATTATGATGTATATAGAAAATCTGTTATATGCCTCATGTTGTAAAAGAATTTCCTTTTACAATTTATGCATAAAAATTATCGAATAAACATTCCTTTGTTTTTTATTTAAAATTTATTTATGTATTTTGTAACTTCTTCTATTATAGAAACAGTGAAAATTATTATGTAACAACATTTGCACCAACACCAAAGATGTCCACGTACCTGGTAGGATGGTCAGTCCACGACTTTGTCTCAGAAACATCAACCTTTTCAAATAATTTGAAGATATGGACACGAAGATCCATGAACCATCGTGGATCAATCTCACTATACCAAAGTTTATCCATATACACGTTTTTGAGAAAGTACCTTTTGATTGAAAATCCTATTTCAAAATTGGACGAAATTGCTGTGCCTGATTTTCATTTCAATGCAATGGAAAACTGGGGGATGATCACGTTTAGGGAGCCAGTGGCGTTGTACGAAGGTGGTGTTACTGGTACCAAGAAAATGGTTGATGGATTTACGACTATGGCCCATGAGTATGCCCATACATGGTTTGGGAATCTTGTCACACCCAGATTTTGGGACGTTGTTTGGCTCAAAGAGGGTTTTGCCTCGTATTTTCAATACTTTGCACTGTCTAAGGTACAACCATCTTGGGGAATGATGAACAAGTTCGTTGTGGATGTACTGCAGCCTACTTTGCTTGGGGACTCGGAGAACCATACTCGAACCATGAATGGACGTAATGTGGGCAGTCCTAGCAGTATTATGGCTATGATGGACTTTGTTTCGTATAAGAAAGGTGTGTTTAAATAAGGTTTTTTTTAAATTTATTTTTCCAAAAAATATCGTCTAAATTATAACACTATCAATCATATTTTAAAAAATATTTCAGGAGCATCTATAATCCGAATGCTTTCCCATGTGATGGGAGATTTAGCTTTCCAAGAAGGTCTACAAAGTTATTTAAAAAATATGTAAGAATTGTGGTACTATATTTCTTGGAAATATTGCTCTCGTTATATTGCCATGTAAGCGATTTCACGTAGATTTTTAAGCATAGTAGTGCCACTCTTTCACAATCAATTTTATCTTCCCTCTCCCTTCCAACTAAAAGTTCGTAAGTTTGAAAAATTGTCCGCTCTTACAGTAGACTGCAGCCCCGTTTGCGGCAATATAACGAAAGTCTACTGTACCAAAATTTATGCAAATATTAGGGGTACAAATACGTTGATATACTTAAATTCGCACTACTTTTAATCATTTCATTTTATCTGACTATAATTTTTTACAATTGATTATTACGCTGTTACATAAAGATCAATTAAGTTATAAGTGTTAATACTGATAAATAAGATACACGAGTTAAGTGTCTGATACTATGAGAACAGATGAAGTGTTTCTACTTCAAAGCTTTCTAGATAGATTTTCCATTTACTTTTTTTTAAATTTATGATTTTTTGTTGCAAATATTAACATTAAATTTCATATAAATTCAGGTCGTATAAAGCAGCAACGCCATCAGATCTGTATCAACACCTGCAAGCTTCTTTAAATAATTCGAATCAACTAGAGGATGGTGTTCTTATTAAAGATTTCATGGAATCATGGACAAATAAACCAGGATTTCCTTTGGTAACTGTTACAAGAACCTACAATAACTCATCAGTGTTAATAAATCATCAGCCGTTCCATCAATATCCATCATCAAAAAATCGATCTGACTGGTGGATACCACTCAACTTTGCTACAAAATCAATCAATGATTTCTCTAATACTGGACCTAGCCATTGGTTGAGTCCTGAAGAAACTCTAATACTTTTGGGTACTGCTTCACCAAATGACTGGATTATTTTTAATATTCAACAAACTGGATACTATCGAGTGAATTATGATGAAAGAAATTGGAAAATGCTAATTGATTATTTGAAGTCTGAAAATTACAGGAAGATTCATAAAGTGAATAGAGCTGCTCTGATAGATGATGCTTTCAATTTGGCTAGAGCAGGGCATTTGAATTATTCCATCCCTTTCAATCTTTCTAATTACCTGATTCAAGAGACTGATTATGAACCATGGGTGGCTGCTGTAAATAGTTTCAAATTTTTAAATAAAATGTTAAGTAGCTTGCCAGATATGCAACAATCTTTCCAGGTAAGTAATATACTAAAAAGAAAATTAAATACAAAATTTATTTTTTAATTAATGTGCACATAATTAATGTAAATAAAAATTTATTTACTAACAGGAACATGTGACTCAGTTGTTACAACCTATGTATGAAGAATTGAGTTTTAATGAATCTCTGAACGAAGACATTACGACAAAATTAAGTCGCGAATTGATATTATCTACTTCCTGTTTGGTAGGCAATGCTCATTGTTTGACGACTTCTGAAATGCTGTTTCGGAGCTGGATTGCTTCCCCTAATAAATTGTATGAATATTTTTATAATTTTTTTGAATGTTCATACAGAATGTACACTCGTGACTAAAGAAGGTTTCCCTAGAGAAAGGTGATGCCCCAGGTTTATGGCCGATCCCCTAGGCATCCATGGCAAGAGTGACAACGTACCGAAGGGGCCCTATATAGGAGCCTCCCCCACCACTTGCGTATACACGTTTACGCGGGAAAATTTGAATTAATATTTATTTTGTTATTCCTGTTTTTCAGCTATACACTAAATTTTGTAATATTTAATAATTAAAACATATTATTTTCTTTCTAAATTACTCTTAACATTGTCAAAATTAATACTTTGAGAATTTTTGCTTTTCTTATATCGACATTTTCCCTGGGGAATTCTGATTTGATCACGAGTGTACCATTGTTTTGAATAATTTATTGCGAAAATGGGACTTAGCTATTTTAAATAAACTTTTTTATGAATTTTTCAACCTAAATTTTAATGTATTTTTAATGATTGACATAGGATACCGAAAGATTTGAAGAGTTTTGTTTACTGCGAAGGAATACGAGCCGGAGACTACGAGGATTGGTACACCTTGCTGAAGAGATGGCAATCAACCGATCTGCACACCGAGTATGAAGTACTCTTGCAAGCTCTTGGCTGTACTCGAAACACTACTTTAATCAACGAGTAAGATTAACACGTAATTTTTTAAATACAAATTTAAAACAATTTGTCTAAATACGATTATTTAACTCTAAAATGTTATCCTTTCCTCTTTTCAGATATTTTCAATTATCAATCTCAGAACCTAGTGTTCGAAAGCAATACAGATTCACTATAATAAGTGCAATTATAGATGGGAATACCAGAAACGTCGATTACGTATTAGCATTGGTCGAAATAAATGTACAAACAATTATCAAGAGGTACTTTTAATATTGTCTTATCAGTTATCACAAAATTTCATCGTGATCAATATTCCATTTATTATTTACAGGAGGGGACATGATTTTTTGAGCAAAACAATTAATGCGATCGGTAATGCGATAACAACAGCGGAACAAGTATCAAAGGTATTAATCATCTGTAATTTTATTACGATTCATTATGAAATCACTTTTTTCGTTCATAGTTACATTCGTTTGTCGATGGACACTATAACGAACTTGGATCTGCGTTAAAGGGTGCGAAACAGGCAGTTACCAAGGCTTCAGAAACAGTGGAATGGATTAAAAATGTCTTACCTAGTATGGAGGCACATTTTAACTCCAACACAACAATAGGGTCATTTTGACTCCTAATTTGTTTAATAAAATAGCAAAGGTACAATTGGAATGTAATCGCCAGGAACAGTTACTTTGAGGCAGCTGCATATCTCTTAATGATTTTTTTATTTCAGTTTTCAAAATTCTATACTTTAAAATTTAATAAAAACTGAGTATATATGGAGAATGTTAACGAACGTCTTTCAGGTTTTTATTTTATCACAGGAAGAAGAGATTATTTTTTGAAACCTTGAAAGATAATTTTAAATCTATTTATGATAGACAAAAGATATCAAATTTCAAAAGAAATATTTTCGACTTATACAAATGTATTGTACTTCCTGTTCCTATTTTCTAGAATAATAATCAACAATATCTCCTTTTTTTTCATAAAATATATTTTCTTAAATCTATGTAATTAAAAACCAAGAATGTGGTATATTCTGTAAATAAAAAAATTGAAATAACACTATTCTTTATTATGTAACATTTATTTTCAAAAAATATGAATGTAATCTAAATAAAATTTTGCATTAGGCCATTTTTAAAGAATTCTTTAAAGAATTCTAGTTTTACGTGTACTTTATTCCAAGTATTATCCGACCAATTGAATCACCTATAGGAAATTAATTAAAGTTTCGCGATAATCAAACTGTTGTCATCGATACTGATCGCTTGTCATAATTCGTGGAATTAATTCGTCATAATCTGCATTTCTTTTCGTGATGACATTACACATTTGAATTGTAACATTAATTGACAATTGAAAATAGTATTTATCGATTAGTAATATGTACTAATGAATTTGTTAGATGTAAATTGTTATTTATGATGCCAATCTAATACAAAAACATTCTAGCTCTTGTTAAATAAATAATAAATAAATTATACAAAAGGCTCTAGAAAACATTTTTAACAGAAATGATTTTTATTTTTATTTGCAAAAAGAATTCTTAGAATAAAATAAACTATGCCTACTTTATTTTCAAATATGTTCCAATTAACAAGCTATTTAATCTGTTATCGTAAGATCGTGTTTTACAAATAAACTGAATTACTGTAGATAAAAGAAACTGATAAGGGAAGATAGGCAAAGATGAACAGAATTAAGGAACAGTTAAAATTACACTATCTAACAATAAATTTTTTAAATTTCAGATTTTTCATAAAACCATATCTATTAATTACTAATCTTACAAATTATATTTTTTCAATACTATTATTAAAAAATTAAATTACATTAAAAACTCATATTTCAGCTATTTAACATTAGGAGAACTAACACTGGACGTATACTTGAATTAAAATTAAAAGAAGAAGAAAATTATCTTTAGTGATAATCAAATGAAGCATAAAATTTCAGTCCTTTTTTTAAACAAAATCCTAAAAATGGTTTATTTTTGACTGTGATTTAATAAGAAGAGTATCCTTAACCCTGGGATAGGGGTGCAGGGGTCGATCACGACCCACAGCAATGATGCACTCAAACAATTTTCATATATTCAAATAATATCTAATTGAATAAATTGTAAAAAAGATTAAAATTACATGTTCTTTCCAAAAATTTCAATTCTGTGTAATACAACTCGAAGAATGAGTCTCTTTATTTTTATTGAATGACGTTTATCGATCAAAATCGATCAAATTTCCCTGAAATGATCAATGGAGAATTTCCAAATGATATTGAAGATAAGAAGGAAAGGAAAAAATGGAAGTTAGTAAAATAATCCACTTTGTAGAATTTATTTTCAAAGGCTACCAAACGGAATCCTTCTGTATTTCGTTTATCAGTAAATCTCCGGATTTGTACAATAATATAAGGATTAAAAGAAATTTTTACGGATATAATAGACCGGTTACTAACCGACACATACATAATAACTCCGATCGTGACAACAAGATTGATAAGATTAGGAATGTCGGATATATTTTCGATAATAGTCCTACTGTGACAGCCATATAAGGCAGGGACATTGCTACAAAGTGTTTAAAAGACGGTTAGCCGGCGTTCGCCATCGGCCATTATTCATATTTTATAAGGTACGTTATCCGGAGTCATTGTTTAGCTAATCCTACCGCTATAATTTGCAACTGAATTTTATTTCCTTTTAAATAAACTCTGATTTCGTGTGGGTTCAGATAAATTTCGAGAATGTGGATCTTCAAGAATAATTCATGAAGGAAATTTAAGATAAAATATTATAATTATTTATTCAGAGTGTGATGAGAAGTGCAAACATAAGAAAGTGGCAGTGATTAAATAAAATATTTTCAATCATTCCAGTGTAAAGAGTGCAATTTTGTCTTAAACAGCGGACCATGGAGAGAGGCCCGATTCTAATTTATTTTTATATTGCATATTATTTTCGTTTCACATATTTTGTTCATTTGGGTCATGAATGTCCCAGGCTCTGCTGTTCAAGGGTTAAGTAATCTGTTATTATTTGGATGTACACATCGGGGCAATGTAGATTCTTAGTCGTTTTCGTTTTCTTAAATGAAATTGTGTATCCTTTAGACTTCAGCCAATGCGTTTTATTATTTTTTAAAAGAAAGTATTAAGTGATAGTTCAGAAGATATTTTAGATTACTGATACTTTTCTTCACTTTCGAAATTTTTAATAGTTAATAGGAATTGTACTAAATGTCCTACATGAATTATTAATATCCACACGCGATCAAATACGACCATTTCTTAATGTACTCAGTTTTGGTACACTGTCTAACAAGTGACATGTTTTGCAAAGCAGATTCATCCAGGATGTCGAGAGTACTCTCGTTCGTCCTGCTCCTGGTCGCGTGTAACGTGGCTTATGGAGACGTAGCCTCCTCCCAGGCGGAGAATCAGATCAACTACAGACTGCCAAACGATGTGTCCGTATTAAATTACGAACTCTCGATGGAGCCAGACTTGACGAACTTCATATTTACTGGACAAGTGAAAATCACGATTAAAGTTCTGAATGCCATCGATAGTTTTACCTTAAACGCGAAACATTTGAATGTGACGAAGGAAAACGTCACCGTGGCAGCGGTAGACGCAAAGGATCCAGCAGTCACAGTGACTGGAGTGGATCATCAGGAGGAACCTGAATTCTTGGTCATCCAATTAAACGGAAAGCCAGTCACGAACCATGATTACGTATTGAACATTAAATTTACTGGTGAATTACACAATAACACGAAAGGATTCTACAGGAGCAGATACTTTGATAAAGATAATAAAGTGAAGTAAGAATAAATTTTTATTGATATCTGGGTCACGATTGAGACTTCAATGTTCGAGAGTTAAATAATTTTTAAAATTTTTACAAATTGAGAACCTCTGATATAAATATTTTAAGTATTCGGATGGCGGACCACGGAGAGAGCCCTAATTTCAATTCAACTTTATATTCCATATAATAATAATTTTCTAAACTTTACGCTGTTCCTCTTTGAGTGACGTTTGACTCCGCCTTTCAAGGGTTAAATAATGGTCCTAGGGAACCATCTACGGGCCTAAAGTATGGAAATTCAAGAAAGGGTTAGATTAAGTTTTCTATTTGTAACGAGATGATGTTCTTTACAGGTACATCGCTACAACCCATTTCGAACCGACAGGAGCACGATGGGCATTCCCATGCTGGGACGAGCCTGGATACAAGGCACCCTTCACAATTACCATAACCCATTTGAACAACTATACAGCGATCGCGAATACGCCTCTAGTTGGCGAACCGAAGAAACTAGAAGGGAACAAACTGGCCAGTACTTTCGAGAAGAGCCCCCCAATGTCCACTTATCTGGTGGCATTCATAGTGTCTGACTACGAATGTTTGGAAGGCACTGACAAATCATTTAGAGTATGCACCAAATCACAAGCGAAGGAATATGGCCAGTATGCTTTGGATATAGGCCAGAAGGTGATTGGTAAATTGAACGAGTATACTGGTCTTAATTATAACGACTACGTGAAGAAAATGGACCAAGTTACTATCAAAGATTTCTCACCATCTGCCATGGAGAACTGGGGTCTCGTAACCTACAGGTGATTACTACTGTTCGCCATTTTTATTAAAATATTAACCGCACTACATTTCCGTGTCCAATTATTAAACAGTGACTTGATAATATGAAAAATATTTTTAATCCAAATGCCTTTAAGATATTGGAAATTTAATGCAACAAGATTATTATTTAACTTTCATTTTTTATTCGATTATACTTCGCTTAATTGAAAAATTTTTCTTCTGATTATGGAAACATAAAAATTACTATTAAATTGTAAATAGTTATATAATCTGATACGTTGTATCGATTCGTATCTGACAATATTAATTTGTTACATAGAAGTAAATGGAAGTAAGAAAAGTTCTTATCAGATACATTTCGAAATGACAACGAATGATATGAAAGATAGGAGTTAATTCTTATACGTATTATTGACTGTCTCTGGGAATGTCCTATTTTCTAGTGGACTTTAGATACCTTCAAGCAACCAGACGATTGTTATCTTCAGATTATATATATTAACAAGATATTAACGCTAATGGATAAATGAAATATGCCTTTTTTGGAAAGTAGATGTTAACGAGTTAAATACCAAAATTTAAGTTCTGAATATTAAATAACAATTTTAGGTTTCGAAATGATTAATGTATAGCTAAATAGCCTGACATAAAAACATTTCAAAATGGCACTTATGGCACTTGAAGTTTGTTGAAAATTACTTTTAAAATTAATTTTAAATATTATTCTAATGGAACTTAAAAATATTTCATTCGTGTTGCAGGGAAACTTCTCTTCTGTACCAAGAAGGTGTTACCACGACTCGCAACAAACAGAGCATAGCCACCGTCATAGCCCACGAATTCGCACATCAATGGTTTGGAAACCTTGTCAGTCCAAAATGGTGGCAGTACATTTGGCTGAACGAAGGATTTGCCACTTACATGCAATACTTCATCACTAATGAAGTAAGTGACCCAAATAGTATATTATTATTATTAAATATACTATTTGGGTTAGGTTAGGTTTACCTAACTTAAACCTAACTTTACCTAACTTATACTATTTGGGTTAAGTTAAGTTAGGTTTACCTAACTTAAACCTAACCTATACCTAACTTAAACCTAACTGAACCTAACCCAAATAGTATATTTAATAATAATAATGTACTATTTTGGTTAGGGTTAGGTTAGGTTTACCTTACTTAAACCTAACTGAACCTAACCCAAATAGTATATTTCATAATGGCTACTACAGTAGAACTTCCATTATCTGATTTAATTAAATTTTAACACAAAATTTATACTTTTTTATAATTTTCTCACAACCTTTTTAATTTTGCATCTTTATTATTATACCGTAAAATTTATAAATTACGGCCAAAATGATCATTAAGTGAACCTGAAGCTAATTGATACGTCCTTGTAACCATATTCTTAATCAATATGGTGCAAATGAAAGATTAAGAAGTTTTATCTTTTATTTTATCTTTATATAATCATTAGTTATAATTCGTAATTCTTGTTTCCAGTTGATACCAGAATGGCGTCTAAACGAAACTTTCGTGGTGACCAACATCCAAGGAAATGCTTTCATCGCCGATGCGGTCCAAAATGTCCGCCATATGAACAAGGACGCTCAAAGTCCGAGCGAAATTAGCAGTCTTTTCGACAGTATCGGTTATCAGAAAGGTAATATTGTCACGTAATTTCGTTATCGTCGGTCGTGTAAGCTTTACAATCCTTCTTATGAAATTCTTTCAAACATATTTACGATAATATTCGACAGAAGTGGTATCTTGATTTTTTAATAATTTTCATTTATTACTGGATTCTCTTAATATCTTATCCGTCAGTTATAAATATTATCGGGATATAGATAAAACGTAAGAGGCGAGATGATGAAAAAGTTAAGAATTTTGTTTAATCATTGCGCGATAGGATATGCAAAGTCCATAGTACAGGTCGAACTATCGAAATGGAATTAGATGAATTGATATAAAAAGTGTTCACTAAAATAGTATCAATATAGAATTATCAAGGGTTTGATTAGTTAATTTTCAAATCTAAAGTTTAAGATTAATATCTTGCATTATTGTATTAAATGTAGAAATTAATTCTATGCTTTCCCTTTTTTTTAAAATTGAAATTAAATTAATTTACTTTTAAATAATTATGGTAATTCAAATTATTGAAGTAACTTTCAAAATTCAATATATATTTTATCATCATTATTTAATATCATTTGTTATAGCTGCATCGGTTATTCGAATGATGTCTCATATTTTGACCAACAAGGACTTCCAACAAGGACTCAAGGACTATCTGAAGAAACAGTAAGTATTTTAAACATTTCTTTCTTGAAATTTAAATCCTAAGCTGCATAATGGTCAGAATCGAATTAAGAAGAGGACTAAGGGGAGGGGGCCTACAATAAGCCATCAATAAAATATTGTTTAATTTCATTTAAAATAAATTTAAATTTTTAAACCAAGTTTATTAACCACGGAGGTCCTTGAAGGACTGATAGCCCCGGGGCCCTAAAAATCTTAATCCGGTCCCCATAATGGTGTAATTAGCTCTACTGGAACAGATGTTTGATAAAGCTAGGACTTTATATTTTTACCTATAACGTGTTAATTATTATTACAGCCAGAAGCTTGCTGCTACATCGGACGATCTTCTGGCAGCTCTTCAGAGTGCAGCGGGGGCGACGAAAACATGGGGGGGTGCCAATTTCTCCGTGATAATGAACGAATGGGTAAACAAACCAGGTTTTCCAGTTGTCAATGTGAAAAAAGTGAAAGATGGAGAATTTGAAGTAAGCCAGAAGCGATTCCTGTCGGACGGATCGACGGACGACACAAAATGGTGGGTACCACTGACGTACACCCACAAATCCGAGGCTGAGTTCAAGAACACCACGCCAGTTGCGTGGTTAAAGGCAAATGGCGATTCTGTGACTATTAATATTGAAAACAATAACGAATGGATTCTTTTCAACAAGTTACACTCAGGTATGTAACTTAAGATCGAAGAGGAACTGATAGTTGGAACGCTGTTTCTAATTATTTGAATTTCTAGGATACTATCGCGTCAACTATGACGAGGAGAACTGGAAGAAACTGGATTCGTACTTGAAGACTAATGACTATGTCAATATACCACCGATAAACCGTGCTCAGCTGATCGATGATGCTTTCAGTCTAGCCCAGGCAGACTATCTGGATTATACAACCGCGTTGAGCCTCACAAATTACCTTACTAAGGAGGTCGATTATGTTCCTTGGTCATCAGCCATCAGAAACTTGAACTTCTTGAACAACATGATGCGCAACTCCAAACATTATAATACATTTAAGGTAGGTACAGTTCGGAGAAACGATAGGTGTACAGTGTCGAGCATGGTAGGCTTCCTTAGGTAAAAGGCCCACCTACTAGGCACACTGATTTTCAAATCAGTGGGATTTACTTAATGTTTGGAATCATTGCAGAAATATATCGAATTTATAACCAAAAGTGTGGTGAAGGAAGTAAAATTTGAGGTGACGGAAAAAGAGAGCGAACTTCATAAGATGCTTAGGACAGACTTAATAAAATGGACCTGCAGAGCTGGCATTGAACAATGCACGAAATACACCACGCAACAATACAACTTATGGCTTGAAGATTCCAACAAAAATAGGTATTGCGGCAAGCAAAGAGGCGGCCTCTAGAGCCGGCATGCGCAGCCGGGCACTCGGTCGCTCGTAGGGCTAATCTCGCGTGCATGTCTGCTCTATATCCCACTGTGGTTGTTTCATTGTTTATTTCTATTATTTACAGCCTGGACGTTGATTTGAGAAACACCATTCTCTGTGCTGGAGTAAGAACCGTTGACTTTGACAAATGGAAGAAAACTCTGGACAAACTCGTGGAGTTATCGAAGGACGAAGACGAAAAGAGATCACTGATGCTCAACGTTCTAGGCTGCTCTAATTCGGTAGAGGTTTTGAAGAAGTATCTGAACTTAACACTCGAGGATAATCCTCCGGTGAGCTTCGACGTCGCGGTACAAGGCATTGTGTCCGAGCATGTAGATGGTGTTAACATCACTCTGGAGACGCTTCTCAGACAACAGGAGCGGATAAAGAAATTGTAATTAATGTGACATAAATGAAGATTAATTTATATGATTCAAGCGATTAAATGAATAATTCTCCGATTTTAGGCCCAATGCGGATAGTGTGATCAAAACGTCCGTCCAAGCCATTGCAAGCTACATTAAAACCCGTGATGAATACGTGGAGGTATGATTACATTGAATTCATACATTTAAGTTTAACGCATGATTCACGAGTAGAGGTTAGGTTTTGCCCGGGGTAACGGGTGCAGCTCAGCCGAGATAAGGAAGGATCATAAATTAAGCTCATAAGAGTCCATAACTGCGAAAAGACCAGTTTTCGTTCTTTCGTGCGCATCTTCGCCCTGATTGGCGGTACTCCCGCACGAAGTGGAAAGCGATTAGCGGAGAGCTCGCTGGGTTCCCCCACCATCTTTCAACCTGCGCGTCGCAGTTATGGACTCTGGTGTACTCCGCTATAAATATTTAGTCTGTGCGGTTCTAGTTTAGTATTTTAGATCCTTATCTTTTATTCCAGAGTTGGATTTTGTATCTTTTTTTTGAATTTCGTCAAATTATTTGTGATATGCATTTTTTAATTGTTTGTTTCTCTTTTAGCTAAGTAAATTCGTGGCCAAGGAATTAGAGGCTAAACAAGTGCAGGATATGGTATTGAAAGCATCGAAGAATATGAAGTGGCTTGAATCTAATGAAAAAGTGGTTGAAAAATGGTTGACCAATAACGAGGCGGTATTCAATAGTGCCACATCTCTAACGTTCGCGTCGCTCCTCGTTCTTTTGTCAATATTTATTACACGATTCTACTAAGAAATTTATCATTATTCTAGCGTCGATTAATTTTTCATTTACACTGATTGTGTTGTAAGAATCGCAGGATATTTATTTGTAAACAAAATTCTACAGTACTTCAAGAGAGAGTGTAATTTTATTAAGACTTGAAACACCATGTAACTTAAATGTTGTAAATAATTGAAATATGTCTGTAATTATGGCAAAATGTTTGAAACATATTTTTGTATTGCAGAGAATTTATAATAAAATGTTATCGTTATTGAGAATTATTTACTAAATATAAGTTTATTTATTTTTCGGTATAGTCTGCTGAGGAAATAGCAAACTTTCTAATTTTATCAATAATTTAATTTAATAAATGATGAATTATTCCAAAGAATTAATCTACATGAAAAAAATATGCAGTAATATGAAATTGTTTCTCAAAATCTATGGAATCTATTGTTCATTGTTGTATACTGCTTAATAATGAAGGATGTAGGTTAATCGAATTAATTATTCGCTCAATCATTCGCTACTTTATAAAGCTGAACATTCACATTCGTTATCTAGTCTATTCAAGAAAATGGATAGTTTCATTTTTGTAGAATGAAACAATGTTAAGAATGTTATAATTATTTTTACCGTTAATCAGGTGAAAAATAAAATTAGTGAATTTAAGAAGCAGTAACAAGTGGTAAATTTAATAAATAATCAAATTGTACATGTAAGTACTAATTTTAAAAACAGATAAATAAATAAATCAATAAATCTTTATGTAATTAAAGTCTGAAATTCCAAAACAGCACAAGTTTATTGCAACAGCAGTAAAATTATTTTCCAGGATGGCATATGCAAAAATTATTGCAATTTCCCTCCTCGTATGCGCCATATCAGCACTTCCTGTTCAAAATGACGACCCAGGGACTAATCCTAATAACGAAACGAAAATTAACTATCGTTTGCCAAACTCTACAGTGCCCGTACACTACGACCTGAAAATAATACCAGACATTGATGGTGACTCTGGATTCAAAGGCGAAAGTATCATACATTTCAAGGTTCTAGAACCAACCTCAGATATTGCACTGCATTCGGTACGTTTAAATGTCGATGAGAATGCAACGCGGGTAATCTACTCAGATGGCATTGTGCTTAGGCCAGAAGCTCACACTTATGTTAAGACGACAGACCAATTGATAATAAGCGTTGATAGGATTCTTGAGGAGGGAGAATACTGGATGACCATGAGATTCTCAGGACATTACAAAGAGGGATTGCATGGATTTTTTAAAGGTTACTATACGAATGAGGAAGGAAATGATGTGTAAGTTAGAAAAGGATGAAGATATAGTGGTAATATCCATTTTGTCTTTTTTTTTAAATTCCCCGTCACTATATTCACGTTGGCGGCAATATAACGAGAGTCCACTACGGCTGATTAAAAAAATCGACATTTGAAATATTTAATTTAAAATGATAAATAATAATTTCTAGGTGGCTCGTTGCCACACACTTCGAGCCAACCAATGCTCGTTACGCCTTTCCCTGTTGGGATGAGCCTGCCCTGAAGGCAACGTTTAACATCTCCATCAAACATTACGACAATTATACAGCATTATCGAATATGCCGGTACGAGAGAGAACCAATGTCGATGAAGCTGATGGCAAAATGTGGACGCACTTTGAGAAGACACCTGTTATGTCCACTTATCTAGTAGCCTACGTGGTTGCTGATTTCGAGAAGATATCGAATGCCGATGGTTCTATTAACATCTGGAGCAGGAAGGATCTTGTTCCTAATTTGAAATATGCTCTTGAAATTGCAGAGAAAGCAACTAGGGTGTTGGAACAATATACAAATAGTACGGTCCGAGTGCCAAAGATGGATCATGTTGCTCTTCCTCAACACGGTTCGGGTGCTATGGAGAACTGGGGACTTATTACATATCCGTACGTTGGTTTGTACACTTGGGTGCAACGAGGGCTTTCTTTACGTAAGAGTGGGGGTAAAGGGAGGAGCTTAAAGTCACTTGCCTTCTGTCCAAGTGGGGGAATTCACTCCTGGAACACATGTTTCGGTTCCCCTTCCAACGCTGCTCCTTCAAGTAAGATGGGACGGTTCCGACTACCATCTCTCCGTCTTTCCTAGCGGCGGTATTGTCTCCTCGGTCCCATCTTACTTGAAGGAGCAGAGTTGGAAGGGGAACCGAAACATGTGTTCCAGGAGTGGATATCCCTACTTGGACAGGCCTGACTTAGGGCATATAGGGCAGATGATGGGACATTTCTTCATTCACATTTTCTTTTAACTAAGAAAAGCCTAAGTTGCACATGACTGTACAGTTCGGTGCAAGGCAGGGTTCCTTTAGCTAATTGTACTTTTTTTCCAGAGAAATAAATCTTGCTTTTAATAAGAGTGTGGATTCTCTGCAACGAAAGCGGGCCATTGCAAAGACAGTGGCACACGAGTTAGCTCATCAGTGGTTTGGTAATAAGGTCAGTCCAATTTGGTGGTCGCACATTTGGTTGAACGAAGGATTTGCCTCGTACTTCCAACACTACACTTTGAACAAGGTTAGGTCGAATTTTTAACAATAGGAACCTATAGGTACCTGTTCTCTTCGATTGCCTATTCTGATTCAAACATAATTTCCAGATATTCAAGAACTGGAGAGAGATTGATTATTTTATAATCAGTTCTCTTCAAGATTCCCTTGTTACAGATACTCAGTGGCATACAAATCCAATCGATGTTGACTTAGAAACGCCCGGGCAAATTAAATCTGCCTTTTCTATCGCCATTTATAAAAAAGGTGTCGTATTGTATAAACTATAACATTCTATATAGAACATATATAAAATTTTCTTTGAATTTAGCTCCCTCCATTCTGCACATGCTGTCCAATATCATCTCTCCAGAGGTCTTCCAGAAAGGCGTCGTAGACTATCTGGATAGACAGTTAGTATATCTTCTCCCTTATTTACCCTATATACAAAAAAAGAAATAAATTAAATACTCTGTTATTTAGCGAATACGACTCTGCAGATCCTGACTGCCTGTGGAGAGCCCTGCAGAGTGCCCTGGACAAGTCAGACGTTCCCCACAGCGACTTCAATGTAAAGGAGGTTATGGACACCTGGATCAAACAAAAGAGATACCCATTAGTAACTGTCGAACGTAATTATTCAACTGGAGAGGTGAAATTGAGGCAGGAAGATTTTGCATTGGTCGATGTCCATATGCATGCTAATAGTACAGAATATAAAGATGAAAAGGAAACTTATCAATGGTGGGTACCCATCACTTATGCAACAGAGTCTAACCCAGATTTCTCAGACATTGGGCCCATTAAATGGTTGAAGCCTCATGAGGTTTTAACTGTTGATGGAATTGACCCAGACGACTGGATTATAGTAAATAAACAACAAAGTGGTAATTATGATCATTTGAAGATGTATAGTTTCAAAGAATGACCCTGTTTTGCATCAAACTGTACGGTTGGGGTTTTATGGGACACCCTGTATATATTGCCTGGATTACTGTCATGGAATGATGTTTCTTTCGTTAGGTTACTACCGTGTGAATTATGATGAAGCTAACTGGAGAAAGATCGCCAAGTACCTTCGCTCCGAGAACTATACGAACGTCCACGTGTTGAGTCGTGCCCAAATCGTGAGCGACATCACGCGATTGGTATTTTACGAACGTGTAAAACCATCGGTGTTCTTGGACCTGATTGTTTATTTGAAACAAGAGCAAGATTATACACAATGGATTCATGTATTCGACCTACTGGAGAATATTAAGCAGGTCTTGGATGTCCCATCGGCCCAGCCAATTAGGGTAAGGTCCTTGGTATGGATAATTAATGAAGCTGTCCAGGAAAGAAAAGTACCATTTTCTTAATTTCCAGGATTTTATATTGAGCTTAATGGAGAATTTAATGAAAACCGTGGGTTATGATGACAACGACAATGAAGATCCTCTTACGCATTTCAAAAGACATAAGGCGCTGGAATGGGCCTGCTTTCTTGGGCACACCGGGTGCAAAGAAATGGCGACTATTAAGCTATTACAGTACATGAATGATCGATATATTTACAAGTATTTACAGTTTGTTATTTTTATTAAAATTAAGTATGCTTGAGGTAGAGGCTCTGAATGGGCTATATTTCTGTGGCGACTAATACCTCATTTAATCCCAAGCTTCATTAGACTAATAACATTATTTTGAATACTAATTATTGTAATCATTTAGATAATTGGATTGTTTAAACGTAGGAAGTCACCAGAACTTGCAGAATGGGCGTTTACATATGGCCCACAACTGGCGAACGAGTCGGTTTGGCATCAGATCTGGGAATTCTATGTGAAAGAAAGAATGATATATAGCTTGAGTGCAACAGAGGATCCAACACTCTTTCAAGCATATCTAAATATAACAATATCAAATAATGTGCCATTTGCGTACAGAGGATTGTTAGTTGAAATGGCAATGGAACACCGCCTTTTTTCAAATGTAGCCATGGATTTTTGTATAGAACATTGGGATCAACTCGGTGAAAGGTAATGTAATAATAGTGTTACAATAAAGTAGATTATATTACTATTGTAAATATCTGTCATTGTTTTGTAGTTTGGGATACAGTTACTATCGCCTTTATGATATGCGGATGATCATTATGGATGAAGAACGAATCGAGAAGGTGAAATTACTTCACTCATTTGTCTAATAAGCATTTAATTTTTCATTAACAAAACTTATTTCTTCTTTTAGATAAAGAAGATATGTGAAAAGATCCCCGATTGTAATTGGGAGAAATTTTGGGCAAAATACGAGAAATATATAAAACAAGTCAAAAGTGAAATTGAAAAATGGATTGCTGCAATAAATGATATGTAGATAGCTTTAATAACAATCTTAAATTAATAAATCAAATATTCAGCTTGTAAATATAAATAACTTTTGTTACACAATACTGTTACTATTATGTAACACATCGACGTATCTTTATGTAAAGTACTGCTATTGTACCTTAAATGAATTTGCAATTGTTTCTACAAAAACTTGTTTACTTCATTAAATTGATTGAATTACAAATTTTTGAAATTCTTCGGTGCATCAGTATGCATAGCTGCATAATATAAGACATTGGTTAACGGTATAAATTATACGTGTTATGTTCATACACATTGACATGCATTAGCTGCATAACAGCACAATTCAATTTACTCATTGAACTTTTTCAATTATTCACGTACTTACAATAAAAAATATTTAATTTTCCAGTTATAAACATAATTCTAGGGATTTAGTTATAATAACTTCAGATAATTAACAAATTGTCATTGTTTTTAGCTGGAAATAACGTTGGATAATTAAAAGTTGCTTAATCAAAGTAAGTCCTTATAATGCCAGAAATTAACTTATATCAACGTATGGAATAAAACAATATCAAAGTGATCCTCGTTGATAATCTGCTTGATAAGAATCGTCAGAATATCTTCTATTTAATCTACTCTGTGCAGAATAATCGAGAAAGTAACAAATTTTTCCATACCAATGTTTCAGCTGCTATGCATGTATTGTTCGAATTATTGTACAACACCGAGAAAGGTTGCACGCGGCTGAACAGTACCAAGCATGGTGCGCCTCTGTAGAGAAGATGGCGATGCAAGGTAAAAAGGCCCTACTGGCCCTACTGCGCATTACGCTTGAAGGTTAACAGGAGTGCCACTAGCACCTCTAGCGGAGTAGCAGGGAAACATGGTTATCCTTGTCTCTCCAAGGCAGAAGCATGCATGAGAGACAAGGATCGCCGATGTTTCTCAGTTTCCCCGCATGAGGTCCCCAGGATCAATAAGGACTTGAGCCATCAGTCCTATTGCCCTTCATAAATTAATTATTACTTATTTTTAATTCCGTCAGTATAAAGGTCTTGTGTTTAACATGTAAAAATAAATTCTCGTCATTGATTTAAAAAATCATCCTTTAGACTTCATGTTTTCAAAGAACTGTTGTTAAGAAATATTTTATTAAATAAAAGAAATAGATCAATAGATAATATCATAATAATACTGCAGATTACTAATAATCAAAAACATCTTTATAGATATAAATTTAATCATAAATAACATAAAGAAGATGGTATTAGGTACTTCAACATTTCTTATTATCAATAAGATCGTTTATGATTAGCTTTGTACTTCCCAGAAACCATGCTATAGGTGTTTCGAATTTTATACAACTCATACCAAAATTTTAGAGAATAATTTAAATAATTATATTATTATTTTGCTTACAAATAATTATTTATCTGCCTTATTAATATAAATAAGTATAGTGACGAACGAGATAATTATAATGACGAACTAAATACGTCTTATAATATCCAGGAAAAGGGTATTAATACCAGAAACTATAATTTTCTTTGTAATTTTAATTTGTCAACTGAGAGCTTATTGCATATTAACTTGGAATAAAATGTTCATAAACAGCAGTCTAATGTGACAGTAACAAATGAGATATATTGATTGATATGGTCGCGCCTTAAAACGAAATATGAATGTACAAAAATATGACATGCATGATAATGTGTGTACTGTCTGGATGAAACATGTATAAATAAATAGAAGGATCTCGAATTTTCCAAAACAAGATTAACTATTGTGTGAAAAAAAAGGTACTAAAGGATACCATTTTAACACATTGACTATTATGGCGGTCATTAGTGACCCATGCCTCAAATGCAACATAATAAAACAATAAAAAAACTTAATTACTGCGATAACATAGAATATTAAAAATTGAAAGTTTAATATTTGAAAATTAGGAATTATTTATATTTTTAATAATTGGCCCTCATCTATCAATTGCTGGGTCATTTTGATCCAGGGCAAAAGGGTTGATATTAATAACATTTTATTGTACATAAAATAACAAACAAAAGGTGTTATTTTTATAATTCATTAATTGTAAGATAGCGTTTTTGAACTTATGTTCATGACTTCTTCTCATCTTCATGGCGTGTATTATAAAATATGCGCCTAAGGTTTATTCACCTGTATTACCTTGTAATATGTCTTTTCACATGTTTTCTGCTCTTGACAGCTGTTATGAAGAACGCGATTTAGAAGGGGAACAGTCTCCAAACTGCTGTCTCTTTACATTTCATGATTTATGAGTTCATAATTTACGGTACGACGAGGGAAATTTTTTTAAATCTATATATATATGGATTTAGTATAATAAATTAATTATTAGGTTGTGGTGTATTAATAAAAATATCAAAAATGGTCCTCATGGTACATTAATTTAAAGATTAAAATTTTATAAAAATATATAATCGTTTGATGATTTACGGAATTTTTTGGAACATGCTGTATATGATGGGTTATGGAAAAGTACGAAGTATAATTAGTTATACTATTGTTTGCTTCAACGAAGGACCAACCATTTTGTACTAATAATAAGACTATTGATGAAACTTTGAGCTTTAAATTGATGTGCCATTTTTTGTATATATTTCAATTTTTCATTAACTTTCTTCGGTGTCAAAAATAAAAAACTTATCCAACGATAATAGCTAAGCCAGATCTAAATTAATAGGATTATCTCAAGCTATATTTTTATTGGAAATTATAAGCTTAATGAAAACCTGTAATTAAATCCCTTACAAATGACGTTGCTACATAAAACTCTATCGCATAGAAATGGCCTTAAGATAAGATAGTCTTTTGTATAAATTGGTATTTTATATCCGGTTGGTTTAAAAACTGCGAAACAATTATCATTTCATCTAATCTCGTAATTACGGAAGAGATAAAAGTGAAATTGTAACATTTGACGCAACTTCATTTTGACCAAGATTGCTAAGAAAGATTATACGAGGAAGAGTAATGCCTAAAGCAGAAACATTGAAAATTACTTTAAAGGGTTATTTGAAACATCCATAGTCTTTCAGATTACACTGAATCATAGATATTAAATGGCCTTCCAAACTGCAAGCGAAAAGAAATAAAAAATTTGGCAAATTTTAAGTGATTGACCCTGAAAACTCAAAGCGATCTTTAATAATTTTTTGATGAAAAACCATAAAATAAATGAAAAATCTGTTATATACGTTTTCTTGTATTCATCTTAAACTACACAAAAACATTTTTTGATTTTCTGTATTCAACAAAATGGCTGAGCTGCAGCTGCCTCAAGATGGCTGTGTTTAACAGAGTTGTTTTTGACAGGTTCATATGAGGCAGCTATAGCTCCGCCATTTTATTGAATACAGAAAATAAAAAAATATTTTTGTGAAGCTGAAAATGTGTACAAAAAAACGTATATAACAGATTTTCCATTTGCTTGATGATATTTAAAAAAAAAATGCTAAGGGTAGCTTCGATTTTTCAGATTGAAAGTGGAGTAATTTCTTAAGGGATGATATCATTTACTCAAAATGAATTTTAATAATAATTTATGAGATTTCTTTTTTTCAGTCAAATCAAAGGAACCAAGAACAATTTTGTACATGGAAACGCTTTTATCGTCCAGGTAGACGTGTCAACTAAGCATGTTACTTGAAATAATAGTAAAACCATTACTTAACTAGTTATCCCAACTAAAGATCAATCAACTATTTGAAAGTTTGCAATTGGTATGACTAATTTCTTTGTCGGCATGAATCATCAATACATCAGGTGTGAAAAACACTTGTCCTGCTTTCTGAAATTTACCATCATATTCTGTTTATTATTACAGTGTATAACATTAATGTTTGTTTTATAATGTTGTTCACATTCTGGGGAAGGAATATTTGTTCGTTTTGTCACAAAAATTTTATCCTCGCGAGCAAAATACCTACATAATTAATTAGTTTAAAAAAGAATTATTTGTAAAATTCTTACAAAATTTAATAAAAAAAAAAGAATTGGACACCCAGGAATTTATATAGTTGCCCCAATTGTATGCTGGTCACCAATAATCCCAACTTTAATCAACGCAATAAGAATGTACTGATCATGTTTAGACAAAGTTTGATACACTTTGTATTTACGAAATAAATAGAAAAATCGGATGTTCAATCAATGCCCAAAATACTCGATTACACGGTGGACAAAGAATTTCGACCTGTTTATAAAAGCGGTATCTCTGTATGCTGGCACGGTTCCTTGCGATAAAAACGGTGCCGTGTATCAGCCCTTGGTCAATCGTTTGATAAGATAATTAATACAACGTAACAAATGTTGGGCACGCGTCAAAAAGTGATGAAAACGAAGGCGACGATCTAGTTGGCAGAGAGCAAGCCGATCAGAAGGTTACAGGAATCGCGAAAAGTCGCGGCGAATCTGTCCAAACGCCGCAACATTTAATCTCAGATCGTGTACTGTATAACTTGTATTGTGTCCGTGAAAAAAAAGAAGCGTTTGTGATACGAATTGTTATTACGATAAGTGACTTTCACTTTCGAAGTTACCTGTTTTCAGCATTGACACTGGTAGTATCTTGCCGAAGGATGTGACTATGAAGACAGATGATTGAAAGACGAGTTTGTTAGTACCCAAAGATAGTTTTGTAAGTTCATTTTTATTTTTATTTTTTTAATTTCGTTGATGGTCAAGAGAGAAAGGCCACAGAATTTTGGTGCATGGAGATTAGAAAATTCATGCAAGTGATGGGGAATTTAATTAAAGAGGCCTCTTAAGTAGAGGACCTTATAGTTTTTGTAAAATGACAGTACATCCATAGATTTAGGCAATTCATAATTTGGATATTTTGCAAGTGAAAAATAGTATTCAAAATATTTTTAAAAATTTCAATTTCAATTTGTTTTGAGCTACTTAAAACATTTCAGTTTTTGGATTAGTATGGGTAGCAATATAGTGTACACCTCGATTTTATTTAACATCTATTGCATTCTTGATAAAAAATGATGTACTCTTTGTTTACACTCAAATATTAATAAACTAGACTTTGTACATTTTAAAAACGTAATATCGTTAATCAATATTCGCGATGTTTAATCAGTACCTTTCCATCTGTTAATAAATTCAGTGAAATGAACGAGTTATCGCATCGGATCGTTATCTCTATTGAATAAATATTTAATCATTTATTTTTATGTCTTGTAACAGTTTCACGTGAGTACTTTATCCTTTTCACGAAAGTACCCAATACTCGAAACTGTCATCATTAGTTTGTATCGCATGAAATTATCAATATTCAATAAGGAAAGTGTCAAGAAAAAAAATTAATAAACGCCAAATCAGACTTTCTCAGGGAAAATGACGATATAGGGGAAACAGGAATTCTTAAAATGTTCATTTTGCCGGTGTTAATATCAAAAGTAATTTAGAAACAAAATAATATGATTTTGAATGATTAAATATCATAAAATTTAATATGTAACTGAGAAATATGAATAATAAACAAATATCAATTCAAATTTCCCGCGTAAACGTTTACACGCAAGTGGTGGGGATATACAGACCTATATTATGGGGCCCTCTCCCCTACATTGTCATTTTCCTCGGGGATGCTTACGGGGAAGGGCGGGAATGTACATATATTTTAATTAGTGTTCTTTTTTTTTTTGAAAAAAGGGTAGTATTTTTGTTTTGAATTTCAGAAAAAGATAATTTTATAAAATAGTAGATACTACTTTCATATATTAAAGAAGTAAAACGTTTTTTAAATTTTAATTTAATATTTAGAATTTAGAGTTTACGGAATATCCCATAGAGACACTATAAGAAACTCCCTGTATTATTTTCTCCATAGTCACTTTTGTAGTAATTTGATTTTTTCTATAATAAATAAACTGTATACTAACTGAAGAAAACAAGTTCATTGTCGAATCTGGTAATTGTTTGATGTCTACACCAAACAAATACTGATAAGTACGGACTAAAAATAGAGAACAGGTTGCATTTACATTGTAAACTACTAACACAAGTTTCAACGCATCTAAATTCGCTCTAAACAAATTGTAATACATAGTACAAAGAAGGTAAATTGTAATTAATAATATCGAAGAAATTTATAAACATTGAAATTTTTTCTTACATAAAAAAAAATTTCTATAACAATAAATTATTATTAAAAAATTCTATATATGTTACTGAATATTTTTCTTATTGCACTTGTGTGTCATTTTATTATTTTTCAATGAATTTGTTATCTGAAGTTATCAAAATATATAAAACAATTTCCTGTTGAATAATTCGTGTGCATTTTAATGCTATAATTATGCAATTAGAATTTATTTATAATTTGTTATTTTTCTCTTTTTCAAGTACGTTTAATAACAACCTCTATAATTTTATTCTCGTTAATAAGAGAATATTTTTGATTTATAATATTTTTAAATATTTTGCAATGTTTTTATGCAGGTTATTAAACAAAGGAACGTTGAGGGGACATCATGAATTTCATCCAGGACTGGGCTTCAATTACAGTTCTCCTTTTAGTGGTCGCTGGATTTCAATTAACAAAGGGGAATCAAGGTAATGACACTTTTAATAAAGCTTACATATAATTAATAATTTAAAAAAATATGAGCCAAAAATTGGTGATTAAAAGCAATATTTTAATAGTTATAAAAAATGCGAACAGAAAATTTTAGGAAGTGTTAAAATTTAAATAATTAATAAAAAAATTGTATTTTTATTAATATTTAAAAAGAAATTATTTATTTTGCAGAACGATTTGCCGAAGATGGAGAGAATATTACGTTCTACGACTACCGATTACCAAAAACGGTTATACCCATTAGTTATGAGATCAATCTCATACCAACCATGGGGGGTGACTTCACATTTATCGGGTCTATGAGTATTAATGCCATAGTGCAACAGTTGACCGACACCGTAACTCTGCATCATGGAAGTGTCAATATAACGACGCTAACTGTTAACTGGAATAATCAAACGATAAATAAAACACCCTCCAGATACAACGACACTACAGAGAAATATGAAATCAGTCTTAACAGAACATTGAATAAAGGAGAGAGTATATCCATCAACATCGCGTACAGGGGAAAGCTCCGAGACGACATGATTGGATTCTATAAGAGCTCTTACATCGATTCTAATGGAAAGATTAGGTAAATCGTTAATGTAGATTTTCTGTGCAAAAAGTCCGTTCGAGCTTCTGGTCAAAACTCATAGGACATCTTCCCATTCCGATCAATCGTCAATAATGTTATACCTATATGTTTCTCAAAATGGTTTAGATGGATCGCCTCGACGCAGTTCCAAACAGCGCACGCTAGACATGCCTTCCCGTGCTTCGACGAGCCAAGTTTCAAAGCAAGGTTTACAATCAGGATTCTAACACCTCAGGGGTACAATTCCCTTAGCAACATGCCACTTCACAAAAGTTATAAAGAGTAAGTAATTTTGGAAAGATAACATTTTCAGCGAGGGTCAGGGCTACATTTGTAGATGGGGTCCTTAGGCCTTGCCTGTAGGATCTGGGGTCGAGGAGGGACGACCTTCTTTCTCTTCAGGCAGTGGCAGCATTTGCTGACCTTCTCTTTTGGTTTTGTACAGACCACAAGGAACCTGGGACGAATTTCAACAAAGTATCCCCATGTCCACTTATCTGGTCGCCTTCATCATTTCGGACTTCGAAAGTTTGCAAATCGGCAACTTAAGCATTTGGGCCAGGCCCAACGCCATTCGTCAAGCGATGTATGCCAGGGACCTCGGTCTAGAAGGTCTTCTTTACCTGTCCAGATTGTTCAAGCAAGATTTCAATATCCCCAAGATGGATATGGTTGCTATACCAGACTTCTCAGCTGGTGCTATGGAGAACTGGGGTCTCATCACCTACAGAGAAATGAGATTGCTATGTGACAGTTCGACTTCCGATTATGCTAATCAATCCGTCGCTACTGTAATCGTTCATGAATTGACTCACGAGTGGTTCGGTAATATGATCACTCCTGAATGGTGGAGCTACTTGTGGCTGAGCGAAGCGTTCGCTAGGTACTTCCAGTACTTTGGCACTGCACAGGTAATTATAATTTAGGTTTTCTATGAAAGTGGAACAATGTCCTCTGAAAATTGTACACCTGTTACACTATATTTTTCAGATTGAAAAAACATGGAACTTGGAGGAACAGTTCGTTGTAGAACAGCATCAGACAGCCTACGCTTCAGACGGGGTCGAATCATCTCAGCCAATGAGTCGTGAGGTTTCAAATACCCAGCAGCTTAGTTCAATAGGGGACACCATAACTTATAACAAAGGTGGCAGCATCGTAAGAATGATGAATCTCACATTCGGATCCGAGGTGTTCGAAGCTAGCCTGCAAAATTATCTGAGCAACAAGTAATTATCAAACTCTTTAAATGATTTTGTTGGATTTACCTAACATTTTATACTTGTTGCAGCAAAGAGACAAAGGTAGCGCGACCAGAGAATCTATGGGAGGAATTTCAGAAGGAGATCAACAGACGTAATCAGTCTCTAAACGCCACTGTTCGTGAAATCATGTCCACATGGACGGAGAAAGCTGGATATCCGGTTCTAAACATAACCATCAACAGAGAGGGTGTAGCAAGTCTGCAACAAGGACGTTTCTTTTTGAGGAATTTAAAATCGACACCTACGAACATGGTATGGTGGGTACCTCTCAGTTGGACCACCAAAGAGAATCCAAACTTTAATGTTGTGAAGCCGAGACACTGGTTGAACAAGGAACGAGACACAATTAATGTTGGGAACAGTTCAGGATGGGTGATATTCAATGTTCAATCATCAGGTAAGTAGTAATACCTATATGATACTGAGTATAGCAGCTTTCCCTAGGGAAAAGGGCAGTGTAGAGATAGAAGGGTCTACTACTGAAAAGATTTGAGAAAAATGGCGTTATGGGAGGGGGGGGGGAGGGCTTCACTGTTCATTTAATCTACTTAAGACTAGTGGCTTCTATGATAATGAAATGAAAAAAAGATCATTTTCAAAGTTTACATCATTCACGATAATAGAATTTTTAATGTACAAAGATAAAGTGTGAGTAAATATTTTATTTACACCCGACTTACCAACAATAACAAGATATCATTAGTGTTCATTGATAAAGAAAATTATCTTCATGAAATTGCACTTTATTTATTATTGCACAAGATATACAATACAGGTTATTGTACTTCTCGAAAATATTAAATACTATAATATTTAAATAATTCTGCAAAGGAAAAAAATAACAATTTTTTGATTTTATTGATTGCAGGTTTCTACCGAGTGAATTATGACTATGCATCCTGGTATCGCATTTTCGAAACTCTAAACAGCAAAAACTATGCAGACATTCATGTGCTTAATCGAGCAGCGTTGGTTGATGATTCTTTGAATCTAGCGAGAGCTGGTATGCTCTCGTATAACATAACATTTGATTGTCTGCGGTATCTTAAATTAGAAACAAATTATTTGCCTTTCAAATCTGCGTTCTCTGGGCTCTCGTATCTTGATCAAAGATTATCTGGACATGCCGAATATTACAAACAGTTTAAGGTTCGTTCACTAATTATGTATTTATGATTACCTCTTCTCGTTAAACACACGTGGATGGTTAAGGTTTGATGACCTAGAATGAGCTCGTGTTACAGTAACCGTATGATAATTCGCTGTTGGGTACGCCCTCTGCCCATACGCATGCACCGGCGCCCCACTCTCTCGCCTAGTTGGCCAATGACGCACAGCAGTTCCCCCTTCCTATGCATCCCTCACGCATGCGCGCGTACCCCTCTACTGCCTAATCGACCAATCACGCTCTATAATTTCCTCTTTCTTGGAAAATATTATTTTTCAAAGCCCTGAAGGCGGCAAATTATCAAGCAGCTACTCTATATTGACAATTCTATGAATGCCCTGCCCCTGTAACATCCAGTGTAACAATATAACGAGATCCTATTACATATGAAGTTTACCTAAATAGAAATATCAATTGCATGATCCATTTTCTTTTGCAGAATTTTGTCCTTGTTCTTACCGAAAATAGATATAAAGAACTGGGGTATCTGGATCGTCCCAATGATGACAGATTGACAGTATTATTGAGAGGGGAACTGAACAAATGGGCCTGCAATTATGGCCACCAGGGATGCATTCAGACTTTCACTAACATGTTCCAACAATGGAGGAAGAACAACACTTCAACGTAAAAGGATGATTAAATTTATAATATATTCATAGTAACTGATCTCTTCATTGATTAGTCATTGGTTAATTTTGCTCTTTATACAGAATCAAACCAAACCAGAGATCAGTAGCATATTGCATGGGTGCGAAATATGGATCAAAGGACGACTGGCAATTCCTATGGAATCAGTATTTCGATTCGAACTCTGCCAATGATCAAATAACCTTATTACAAGCTCTTGGATGCAGCAATGACAGCACGATCTTAGAGATGTAAGGACATCAGCGTTATAAATAATATCAACAATCTCATTAAGAATGTTATTTTAAGACAGTATCGTCTCCTTGTTTCAGGTATCTTCTTTCCGCCCTGAAGAGTTTCGAAGAGACCAGAATTCGCAAACAGGACTGTACTTCAGTGTTTTCTGCTGTCTATGGTTCCGGTATAGGGGGTGCAGAGTTCGTGTTAAATTTCGTCGATAAATACCATGCTCAGATGAAGGAATAGTACGTAATGGATGATTAAAAATATAGTAGACTAATTATATTGTCTCTGCCCCACCATGGTGGCTGCAACGGTGGCTCCATTGGCAATATAACGAAAATCTACTAAGGATGACTATGTTCACTTAAAATTGAAAATTTAATTATGTATTTCAGCAACGGACTAGGTTTAGTTTCGAGTGTCCTCTCCTCAGCCTCTCAGCGATTCTCAACCAAACAATTGGTGGACAAATTCGACAATTTAATCCAACGACGTAAAGTGGAATTCGAAAGTATCCAAACCTCTCTACAAAATGCCCTGGAAATAGCAAAGTACGAATTATGGTGGTTTGAGAAGAACATAGATCCCATCATATCGTGGATAGACTCTCACGATAAAGAGAACCCATCTCCAATGGATAACAGCACTAGCGAGTATCGTTTACCTCAAAATTTAAGTCCTTCCAAGTATTATATTAATGTCAAAACGGACGTGAACGAAGCTGACAATTTTACCTTCGATGGTACAGTGAGGATCGACACTGTGGTTAAACAAAAGACAAAAACGATCGTTTTACATTCGTCAGACCTTAGCCACGACAATGTTAATGTACTCGTAGGGGATAAATCTGTGGCTGTTTTGACCTTCACTGTTGATAAAAAATATGACTTTTTGACGATTGAAGTTGCCGAAGAATTGCAAGTTGGACAGAATGTGACCATCGTGGTAGGGTTCAAAGGGTCCTTGAACGAGGACATGAGAGGATTTTATAGAAGTTGGTATTTCGACTTTAATTATAAAATAAGGTACGTTTTATTATAGTGGACATGTTATATTGCCATAAATATGATTGTGGGACCGAACAATTTTTAAAAGAGGTAGCATACAGTACCTGCTTTTGTACAGTACCTACAGTGTAGCCCTTTGTAATTATTTACATCGCTTAAAGATGACACTTGTTCTTTTACAGATGGTTAGCAGCCACTCATATGGAACCAGTTGGAGCAAGAAAGATGTTCCCCTGTTTCGACGAGCCAGCAATGAAAGCCAAATTTGTGGTCAATGTAACCGTGCCAGGAAATTACAGTGCCATTAGCAACATGCCGATTGAACACACCGTAGATCATGGGTAAGTATCTTATTTCCCTCTGACGCTTCAATTAAGTACATTTTTGAAGGAGAATGGTAAGTAACTCAGAATAAGGGCGATTAGAAGTAGCCAGGCGGGCACAGGTGCCCGTTGGTGCCCGCTTTTGCAGGTTACGGGCGTGTCGTTGGGAGTGGTGGGGTGCTCCCCCCTTCCAAAGTTTCTCGATGTCACGCAGCTGAATGCCTTTCGCTTCTTAATTTGATTTACAACTCTCGTGCGCCCTCATCAATGTGAATTTCCATTTACAGAAATGGACGAAGGTCGCTTCTATTCAAGGAAACTCCTATCATGTCCACGTATCTGGTGGCTCTAGTGGTGTCCGACTTTAAAGCACTGAAGAATAGCAATGAAAAATATGCTGTCTGGGCAGATCCAATGAAGATAAAATACGCAAATTATTCCTTGTCCGTGATGGAGCCCTTAGTCAGTTATTATGAGAAAGCATTGTCGATACCGTACCAGCTTCCCAAGTTGGACATGGTAGCATTACCAGACTTCGTGTCAGGTGCAATGGAGAACTGGGGTCTGTTGACTTACAAAGAAAGATATTTGTTGGATGGTGATAAATCAACGACAGACTCGAAACAGAGCATCATCAATGTTATTTCCCATGAAATCACTCATCAGTGGTTTGGAGATTATGTCAGCCCCCTTTGGTGGAAGTATCTTTGGCTAAATGAAGGTTTTGCTAGGTACTTCCAATATCATGGAACAGCCAGTGTAAGTACAGCAGCTATGAAAGTTGTTTGACATCTTATGATGGCATCCAGCTGAAGGTGTTAATCCAGTTATTGCAATGCTCCCATTACCAGGTGAAGAAGGATTGGTCCTTGGAAGCTCAGTTCGTAGTGGAACAGCTGCACTCGGCTTTAGAAACGGACAGTTTAGCCTCCACTCATCCCATGACCCATGATGTCTACAGCCCAACGCAAATCAGAGGAATATTCGATACCATATCTTATGCCAAGGCTGCTAGCGTGATCAGAATGTTGGAGAAATCATTGGGTAACGACGTATTCTTCAAGGCACTTCATAATTATCTTGAAAAACGGTAAGACATCGGTTGCACTGAACTCATTAATCACGTATGTCCTGACTACTTTTTAATCTCCCAGGAAATACGACGTAGCAACACCGACGGACTTGGCCGACGCCTTCAAAGATCAGATTACTGATCCCGTCATCAAGAACGAGATTCACTCAATTATGAACTCATGGACCAACCAATCTGGTTACCCTGTTATCCATGTCACCGTTCAACCTGATCACGTGATCCTCAGACAAGAAAGATTCATCCTGAAGCCAGGGAAGGACAAGGTACCTGCAGCCAAATGGTACACCCCCATCAGTTGGACATCTCTGAACACTCTAAATTTCAATGACACGAAGCCAGGATACTGGCTGCAGAACACTACCGATTCTCTGCCAATCAAAAATGATTTCATCTTGCTGAATTTGCAACAATCTGGTAAATGACCAATTTATTATTTTCTCTATAGAATTAGTCACCTGCCCATTTGACTTCCGAACCGCGGAGATAGATCGTCATCCAGACCTTCCAACCCTATTTATTGTCAATTTAAAAGTGTACAGTATCGAGCAAAGTAGACTTCCCTAGGGAAAATGATGAACAGCCACAGAACTAGTACTGTACGCGTCTGCTAAGTTGAGACTCCTAAGGAATTGGGTCTGATTGGTCGGAGCTAGATGGGCCAGACTAAGACACCCACACGCATTGTCGCTATTCGCTCTCTAGGTTACAACTACTAGTAGAAACTACTACTACTACTACTAGCTGAGGGTTTGAGGTGAGGAGTAGGCGGAGCGTTTCACACCTCGAGTCTCAACTTAGTAGACGCTTACGATACATGTATGGGACCTTCTCCCATACTTTGTCACTTTCTTTGGGCCTCCTTCAAGAGGCAGACGGAGAAGGGGAACCACCGAGGTGGGGCGGGAACCCAGGGAAGGGGAAGCCTACGGCGAGGACCAAGAACACTGAACCCCAGAACCTAGGAACCTAGGAGGGGGGAGCTCGAACGCCACCATCTTCCCTAGGGAAGCCCACCATGCTCGACACTGTACATCGAACGCTGACACTTCTAGCATTAATATTGCACTAGCTTGTATCGCTCTAATTCGAAACAATGATGAATTTTCAGGCTTCTATCGTACGAATTACGACAACCAAACCTGGAAACGAATAATCAACGTCCTGAAGAGCGACCAACGCGAAAAGATTCACGAGATTAATCGTGCTTCATTGATCGATGATTTAATGAACTTTGGCAGGGCAGAGATGGTTGATTATGACACTGTTTTAACTGCTACGCAATATTTGACCCAAGAGACGGATTACATTCCATGGCGTGCATTTTTCAACAACTTGAATTATTTGCATAAACATATGCAAGGTAGAGACGCGTACGGTGCTTTCAAGGTACCCCATCAAATTTATCTGTTCTTCTTAATAGCAGCAGTCTACTGCATTATTAATTTAATAAAATTATTTTGCAGCGATACGTGAGCTCACTGCTCCTTCCAATATACAATAAACTGGGATTCGAAGATAAAGAAACAGACAGTCATGTAACTAAATTGTTCAGATTGCACGTTCGCAAGTGGGCTTGTAAATTAAATATAAGCAACTGTGAAGAAGAAGCTTGGTCGTATTGGCGTTTTAACCATGCAGGCAACAAATACCCATCGTAAGTACTGTATGACTTGTTTCCACAGACTATACAGTCACATGTGTAGTTGGTGGAAGAAATATACAAATATTTTTTCACTAATAATTGTATTCTATCAAAATTATTTTTTATAGGATTCAGGCCAATTACTACAGCGTAGTTTATTGCACGGTTGCCAGAAGGAACAGTTTTCACCATTGGGATCTTTTAATGGCCCTCTATGGAAATACTAAATTCCCTGCACACAAGTTGATACTTCTTCAATCTGCAGCTTGCACCACGGACAAAGCCATGCTCAAGCAGTAAGCAACCATCTACAGGATGCTTCAAAAAAAGGTGTTCAATTTTTTAAATACCTTTGTGTTCATTTTTTGTTAGGTTACTTCACCAAGCAATAACAAAAAATTATTACATACGATTCGAGGATAGCTCGAGCATATTTTCTTACGTTATGGACGCCAGCCCAGAGGGTGTTGAAACCGTCATCGAATTTGTTAAAAATAATTACGAAGAAATGGTCAGATAGTAAGTAAATTAACATGATAAAAAAAAAAATGATTTTTATTAATTTCACGATAACTTCGACAGCTTTAGGGAAGAGTCGAGCGTGCGCAGTATAGTAAGCGCAATAGGGAAGAAAGTTTTCACCCAGAAGCTTTATAATAAGGTAATTAGTATCTTTAATTAAATTTCCTACCGATACGCCATAAGTGGTGGAATATTATTGTACATTTTCTTGCAGTACACCAATTTGCTTGAATGGCTGAGTGAAAAGGATCCAACTTCTCGAAACACATTGAACTCGTACAAAAATGACCCGGACTATGAAGTGAAATGGGCGGAGAGACATATCCCTATGCTACACGAATGGTTCGCGACCAAATATTCGCTCGATGACTATAGACTGCCGTCTACATTTTCACCGTTGAAATATAACATCTCTCTGTCTCCTGGATTCGAGGAGAGGAACTTCACGTTTACCGGAAGGGTGAAGATCGAAATAGAGCGTAAAAAAGACGATGTATCCCGTATAGTCGTGAACGCGTATAAACTATACATCAAGGACGTATCCGTATATCAAAATCCCTCTGAACCATTGCAAGTAAGCAGTTGGCTACTGAACCCCAATACACAGACACTTTCGATATTTATGAAGAATTTTATAAAAAGTGACAAACTGTTCGTCGACATTACGTACACCGGTAATTTGAATGACGATATGGAAGGATTTTATCGAAGTCATTATGTCAATAGCAAGAAACAACTTCGGTGAGTAGAAAGTAGTAAAGAAAATGAATAAAGAATTTTTTGAGATTTTAAAACACATTTGAGGTCGACCAGGACGGGATTCAGATTTCTGGGGCCACGGGGATATTAAGTCTATGAACTCGGTTCAAAATTGAATTTTATTCTAAATAAAATTAAGTAACATCTAATCATATTAAAATGGAGCACGAAAAATATTTTTTAAAAGGTGACCCTGGACTGTAGCCCCCTTTAGACCTCCCCCTGGGATCAAAATTTAAACATTTTTAACAATATTGTTTTATAGTTGGTTGGCTACGACTCAGTTTGAACCAACTTACGCCAGACAAGCGTTCCCATGCTTCGATGAACCGGCCATGAAAGCTAAATTTGTGATTGATATGGAAAGACCCACGGATTACGTTGTCCTCAGCAACATGCCTCTCTTAAGCACCCGTCCGTCAAAGTGAGTATGCCAATGACGCCACACAAATGATGAAGTATTTGCGTAATTTATTATCTTGTCAAATTGTCTGAAAAGTGTTCGAATTAGAATCGAAATGTCACGCTTAAAAATTCATTTCTGAATTTTTCTTGCATTTATATTTTCAGTAACACAGGCCGTGTTTGGGATACGTTTAAAGAAACGCCGAATATGTCATCGTATCTGATTGCATTCGTCGTCTGCGATTTCCAAAAAGTGAGAACTTCCTTACAATCTATAAATGTGTGGGGTCGGCCTGAGATTGTAGCAAAGGGCGAATTAGCAGAAATCGTTGCTCCAAGAATAGTCCAGTACTTGTTCCAGGAAACTGGACATTTATTTACATTGCCGAAATTGGACCTCATAGGAATTCCAGACTTCCAAATGGGTGCCATGGAAAATTGGGGACTCGTTACATTTAGGTAAAATTAATAGAAATGAAATTATAGTTGAAGTTTTCATTAATTGGGAAGCTAGTAAGTCGGGACTCCGGGATGCGATCATAGGTGGCATGCGCATGCGCGTGGTCACGTGATCAGCTACTCCCTCAGCGTTTAAACATGGCGGCCGGAGGTCCATATTTAAGCTTTAATCGTTTATATCTCGCAAAGGAAGCTATATATTGTAAAATGGTTCAGAACTTTTCGATTCATTTTGGCACGGAGAATCTGTAGTTATCAAAACATCCATGAATTTCCTTTAAATTTATATGAAATTTTCAACTAAATAGCTTTCAATTGTAGGTTAGCTAATACTTAGTTATTTAATCGCCGATGCAGTTGATAAAATGAATTTAATTACATTATATAGAGAGTACGGACTTTTCTATGAAAAGGACGCGACCACGGCTAAATACAAGGATTATATAATCACCATAATAGCCCATGAATTGGCTCATTCGATGTTTGGAAACCTGGTCACTTGCGATTGGTGGGAATACATTTGGTTGAACGAAGGTTTCGCGGAATACATGCAGTGGCGACTTTCGGATATGGTAAGGATTCCAGTTAAAACATCTTTTGTTCACATTATATGTCCTTAACGTATTTGCTATTAATCAATTGCAGTATCAACCTCAAAATAACTACCAGCATCTCTTCGTCGTCAACGATTTACAACCGGCGTTGCTAAACGACGCCTCGTCATCGACCCACCCTATGAACAATCCTGTTAGCAAACCTTCGGAAATAAAAAAAGTCTTCGACACCGTTACTTATGGAAAATGTAAGTGATTGTTTATGAAAGACATATAAAGAATTATATCACGAAGTCAATAACGATTTTCCAGCGTCCAGCGTGATACGAATGATACAAAAAACATTTGGGCAAGAAATGTTCAAAAACGCCATCTCAAACTATTTGACGCATCGTCGGTATAGTACAGCAACTCCAAAAGACCTTTGGAAACATTTCACAAGCGAGGTAAACAAAACAGGCGGATTAGGGGAATGGAACATAACATTTGAATCGCTAATGGACGGCTGGACCAATAAACCAGGATATCCAATTGTGTTTGCAGAGTATGACTCCGTCGCCCTAACGCTAACTCAGGTAATTATCATAGTGCTAGTAGGACGTTCAGCTAGTAGTAAGCCGGGCACAGCTGTTATGCTGTTCCTAGGTTCGCGCTGTGTCCTATGCCACACAGTTCTACTTTGGCACTCCCTAGGCTCTCCTTAGGTTTTCTGTAGACTCTTTTCAAATTCTCACAACCCCCAGCTTGGTCTTCCCTAGACTCTTTCATAGGATCTGCCATAGCTTTCCATAAGTTCTCCATAGGCTTTACCTTGACGCTTCCTACAACCCCCTTCAGTTTCCCCTAGGTCCTCACTAATTTTCTTCAGGTTCTCCTTGCCTTAACACTTTGGCTACTCTTCTAATAAGCTTTCTACACTATCCCCCCTGCCTGTTCTTAGGCTCTTTCTAGACTCTTCCTCAGCTATCCACATCCATTGCACAAATTATTGATTTCAGAAACATTACTCCACGTATAAACGTTCCGGGGATTTCTGGATACCGATAACTATGACAGACAGCTCCGCACCGGATTTCACGAAGACTTCGACAAACTTATGGTTAGGAGAAGATGATTTGCGTGTCGATTTAAAGAGAAATGTGGAATGGTTCATTATAAACATCCAACAGTCCGGTTATTATCGAGTAAACTACGACACCAAGTCCTGGTTACGTTTGATCAAAGCTCTAATGCAACCTACTCATAGTGACATACACTGTACAAATCGTGCTCAAATTGTCGACGATGTTTTCAACCTGGCTCGCGATGGCCATCTGTCGTACAACATAACGATACCCACCACGGTATACCTGGTGAAGGAGAATAATTACTTGCCCTGGAAAGCGTTCTTTAACGCATTGAATTTTATTGTACAACGATACGAAGGACAAATTGGCCGTGACTTGCTTCGGGACTACGTTTTAGCTTTGACGACAAACAGGTACAAGGTTCTAGGCTTCCTGGACTTGTACACGGAATCCCATCTTGACCAGTTGAACAGGGAACTGATCCTAACTTGGACATGCAAATATGGTAATAAAGATTGTGTAACGCAGTCCACGAGCTTATTTAGAGAATGGCGCCAAGATGTTAAGAACAAGTAAGTCTTATATTTTGGCCAGCTTAACGTGTTCGAGCCTGGAGTAAGTGGTGCAGTTCAGTCGAGACAAGGTGAATCTTTTTAAAATGGTACAACTTCTTCTCTGGTACAGGTAGATCTACCCAATCGGGCTCGAACGCGTTATGTCTATTTATTTATGTTTGTTTATTTAAAAATATATGAATAATTCAACAGGAACGATATTTCGCCAAACGCAAGAGCAGCCGTTTATTGTACAGCTTTGAGAAGTGGATCTGACACCGAATGGAACTTTTTGTGGGAACAGTACCTGAAAACAGACCTTGCTACCGAGAAGATGGTCATGCTGAATGCTCTCGGTTGCACTGAGAACGAAACATTATTAAACAAGTAAGTTAAAAATATTACTAAAATTATTAAGAATTATTCTTTTGGAATTGTACTTCTATCATCATCAGCAGCAACATAAAATTTCAATTGTGCGGAACCTAACCTACAAATTTAGTAGCGGCCATAACTAAAGTGTAAGTTTTTTTTAACGAGACAAAATAAAAATAAAAATGTTCGGTACAGGTACATACAATACATGCTGGATCGTACATACCCCTCAAAAATTCGCAAACAAGATATTAGCACAGCGTTTGCATCAATTTACAATGCTGGACAACATGGAGTTGACGTGATTTTGGACTTCCTGATGAACGATTACGAGAAATTATACGAATAGTAAGTGAACGCGTTCTGCTGCTTAATTTTTACAAAAGCAGGACTCTAAACGTGATGCCTCGGGCAGGTGTCCATCTGACCGATGCCCGAGGGCGCTCCGATCCCACTGATCAGTCAGATGAAAATGTAATCAATTTTTGTTTTAGCTACGGTAACTGGGACGGTGTTGCTGATTTAATCTCCAAAGTGGCTTCACGTGTTTCAACTTCAAGCCAAATTTTAAAGGTAATTCATTATCTTCATTCGAGCAACGTCCAGTAACTAATTATTTTGATGAATTCTGCAGTTAAACAGCTTTGCTGAGACTAAAGTAACAAATGTGACGAACCTTCTACCAGCAGTGCAATCTGCAATCAAAACAGCGAAGAAGAATGAAGATTGGTACTTAACGAACTCAGCACTGATCAATGACTTATTGAAATATTCAATTCCAGCCATACATAAACATAATTCCAGTGCTGCAGGTACCATTCGTCCTTTAACTATTCTTTTCACAACAGTATGCACAATATTCGTGTACATATTAAGTAATTGAACAAATATTAGGAAACATTGCGTTAATTGTCGTTGGATAAATTTTATACAGCTGTATGTAACTCAAGTAATTATATCGAGAATTAAATAAAGTTATATTTTCTAAAAATTTTGAAATTTATTTTCATTTTGACGTCACATCTATGCATTCTTTATATTCCTGAATTCCTTACATCCCAGCAACCCTTATATCCCTGCATCCCTTACATTTCTGCATCCTTTACACACCTGCAACCCTTACATCCCTGTATCCTTTATATTCCTGTATCTCTTACATCCCTGCACCCCTTACATTCCTGCTTCCTTTATATTACTGCATCCCTTACGTACCTGTATTCCTTACACCCCAGTAAAACCAGTAAAAATTTGGCCCTCTGGCGGGAAAAATGCGAACTAAAATTTCGTCCTCGAATCAGCGCCCTCTGGTGGCAAAAAAAGGAACTAAATCATGCCGAAATTTTGGCCCTCTAGCGGGAAAAATGCGAACTAAAATTTCGACCTCGAATCAGCGCCCTCTGGTGGCAAAAAAAGGAACTAAATCATGCCGAAATTTTGGCCCTCTAGCGGGAAAAATGCGAACTAAAATTTCGACCTCGAATCAGCGCCCTCTGGTGGCAAAAAAAGGAACTAAATCATGCCGAAATTTTGGCCCTCTAGCGGGAAAAATGTGAACTAAAATTTCGACGTCGAATCAGTGCCCTCTGGTGGCAAAAAAAGGAACTAAATCATGCCGAAATTTTGGCCCTCTAGCGGGAAAAATGCGAACTAAAATTTCGACCTCGAATCAGCGCCCTCTGGTGGCAAAAAAAGGAACTAAATCATTCCGAAATTTTGGCCCTCTAGCGGGAAAAATGTGAACTAAAATTTCGACGTCGAATCAGCGCCCTCTGGCGGCATAAAAAGGAACTAAATTTCACACCTCGAATCAGCAACAATGTTGCAAAACGAGATTATACTTACCTTTACTTACCTTTACTTACCTTTACTTACCTTTGCGCGAACCAGTGGCCATAAATGTATTTTTTATAATATATTTATTATAAGGATTGCAGGGATAAAAGAGATGCAGGGATGTAAGGAATGTAGAGACTTAAGGGATGCAGGGATGTAAGGAATGTAGAGAGTTAAGGGATACAGGAATGTAAGGGATGAACAGATGTAAAGGATGCAGGGATGTAAGGGATGAAAAATTTCAACTAAATTTCGAACGTCGAATCAGCGTCCTTTGGTGGTGAAAAAAGGAACTAAATTTTGCAGAAATTTTAGCCATCTAACACGAAAAACTTGTTGTCTTGTTGGATCTGTAATCACTGCCTTAACTCCCATGAAATAAAAATATAAGTTGAAAGTTATGATAACTTACAATTAATAAAACCGGATGGACGTCAAGAAAATTTCTGAAATCCTTGTCCCACGATGGACTTTGAAAAATGTGGGGAAAAATAATAGTAATTAAGATGGCACCACTGCACCTGAAATACGTGTTGTGCATAATGAAAATCAAACTAGAAAATTTGTAATAAATATTGAACACACTAAAAGTAATTTACAATAATTCACGCAAGAATATTAATTAATTTTGTTCCTATGATATGAGTACAAAAATGTTTTGAGTTTCAAAATTGTTATAATATTATCAAAAGCTATTCAAAATTGACGATTATTCATCGTTAACAACGAAAACATATTATCTCAGACACAAAACATTGATCTTCCATGTTAAAATCATAAATCACATTAAGACGTAGATGATTCGACACAATAAACTGAATTCGAATACTTAAATTATAAACTTTTGAATATATACTGGCTGGAATCGAGCTACTCTATTTAAATATCTAAATATTCGATTGTACAGCATTGAGCATGGATGGGATCATTGAAAAAAAAATGGCGATGGAGGAGGAGGAGGCTCTACCACTCAATATGCTCAGTGTGCGCAAGATATTTTAATTTTCAAGTGATAAATAAATTTATATTACTGTTATAATGAACTAATAATAATTCTCAAGATCCTAATCCTGCAAATATTAGTACTACCATTAATTATGAAGAAATGTCCAATATTATAAATGCTAGGGCCTCCTTTCCCTACAACGTTATTTTCCCTAGGAAAGCCCTCCATTCTCGGTACTGTACCTTCGAGTGGTTGCACCCGAGTGTACAGTCTGCCAAAAAAGACACCATTCATTCTGCTAAATCTGATTTAGCGTTGTGCAATTTATATTGAAACAAAACAAAAACAAATTTCAATTAATAATTGACTAGTGTTTAATCAGAAATCACTGCAAAGTTGAAAATAAATTCTTACAATGAATAAATCAATTAATTAATATTTAAATGCTTCTTTTGTTGATTTGTTTCAATGATAAACATTATCTTTCGTTAAGACATTATACGTTCGTTCCACCAATTTGATATTAAAACCTGTCGATACTTCATGGGCGTACAATACGTTAAGGTGGAGAGAAACTTTTTTAACTGACTGTGCATTAACATTCGACGCATATTTACAAAAACATACAAAAACATTTAATACTTTTCTCGTGAATTCGAAAGCGGACCGCTTTAAACAGTTCCCGTTCGAACGGGGCGATCTGAACTTTCTCTGACAAACTTTCAACATTTTTATGCAAAATGTTTGTCAGAGTTACGCGGTGTTTCTTTTTAGCCAATCATAGATTATACTGTGACTGGCGTTCACCCATCGGATGTTGGCTTCAGACTGTTCTATAGCTTGTTGGATCGTTCTTGTTGCGCTACCCAATTCTTGTTTGTGCTCGGTTGTGAAGTCTAACAACTAAAGAGAAAAGTATATTTTTTGGTAATTATGTAGGATAGAACACACCTCTTGTGGTATACTTACGTCTTTGAGCTCGTATTTGGTTTTTATTGCTCTCGTGGCTGATTTGACTATATTGTTGATAGTCAGTAGGGACGTTCCAAAGCTGAAATACAAATTTTTAGTACAATTTTTCTATTTTTTTAAAATCATTTACTGGTCCTGTAAAAGAGAACTAGCTCAACCGCTAATATAACGAGAAGCTACTGTATTTGAGGTATAGTATAGTGGCTGTTCGATAATTGGGCGCCTTGGGTGCTGTAGAGGGGAGACTAAATTGTAGTGGTCGGTTCAAAGGCTAGATTTGAAAAATTATTTAAAGAGAATACAAGGAATGCAAAATTTACATCCGAAATCCTGAAAATTCGAAGTAGAACTTACTATTCTCGAAGCCTTGCCCATTCGTTCCTAAAGAAGTTGAATGCCAGTGGCTGCCCAATGGCGTTACTCGCCACGGAGTTAAGAACACGGCCCACGTCCTGCTTCCTGATCCCAGAATTCTCCGTAATCGCCCAGTCCAAATAACGACTCAGTAGCCATGTTTCCCGGGTACAGCCAAGAGCATGGAGAAGTAGATCCTTCTCAGAACCGACATTCGTTTCCAGGTATCTTCGCCAAGCAAAATCCCATTCCGTTTGCCCGCCAACTCGAATGGCTGTGCAGTATACGACTGACTTCAAATTTGGTGATATTCTAAAAAAGAGAAAATGTAATAATATAGCGCTATATTGAACTTAACGAGTGGGGACTGGGGGTGACAGATACGGCCCGGGTGTAATAGCAACGGGTTGCAGGTTAAATTACAACCTCCAAATCTCACCGCATTTTTTATATGGGTAGATCTACCTAAATAATGACTCACGGATTGTTTTGGTTTGGATTCGGTGTATTGCGCCAATTGTAGAACTGTTTGCCAGCGTTCTTTATACAATCCTCGTGGCCAAAATTGCAAGCCCATGTTAATACATCGATACGAGTGAAAACGGTCAACTGAGGATCTCCAGGATTGTCCTTGAAGCCAACTTGCTTGTACACGTTGTCCAGCAACTTCAGCACGTATATCTGTAAAGGAACATCTTTGAGGTGTACAGTGTTTTTGAGACGACCTATAGAATCGAAAATTCTCCTATTGGGCTTTGAATAGTTATGGAGGATTATCTGTGCAGGGGTGTATAGTTACCCGAAATTTGTCATAGCTGGACATCTTGATCAACATGTCGTCCAGGTAGTGCATGGCAGTGAAGGCAGCCTTCCATGGGAGATACTCAGTCTCATGGGCCAAATACGACGTCACGTCCAACGCAGTGGCGTAATCCAATTTCCCAGCTCTAGCTAAATTCAACGCATCGTCGATCAGCTGAGCCCTATTGATCGTCGAGATGTTCCTAAAGGAGTCTTTGTTCAACTGTTTGATTATCATTTGCCAGTTCGCTCTGTCGTAGTTCACCCTGTAGTATCCTGCGAACAGAGACTCTGCTTGAATTTCTCTTCGCAGTAGGCACACGTAGAATAGAAATAAAGTTTCATCCTTACCAGTTTCTTGGATGTTAAAAATCAGCCATTCCGAAGGACTCAAGTCCAGATCGGATAGGGTAATTGATTTCTCTGCCTTCATCCACTGAGAAGGTCGAGTTGTACTGAAATCTAATTGACGTTCGGTGGTGTAAGTGATTGGGATCCACCATAGGGGTTCAGAATCGGTTATGACCATCGTGGTACCATTCCGGAGTAAGAAACGTTCCTAAAAATGAAATACCCTAGGCTGATAGCGGTTCAGAGTTGAGGCATGCAAATGCAATATTTATTGTTTGAAACAATTGGCGAACCTGGGTCAATGTTATTGCTCCGTTATTATAATTTCTGGTAACAGTGACCACTGGGAAACCGGTCTGAAGGGTCCAGGTGTCCATGATCTTCTTTATTGTTATGGAGGAATGGAGGACTTTGTCTTTGTGGGCCTGTTTGGTCAGAGCATCCCACAGATCATTTTGCTCGGCACTTTGATAAGCTCTGTTAACAACAAATGAATTATTGTTAAGAAATTGAAAATTAATAGTGGAACTTTCTATAAATAAAGATAATTATTACAGGTGGGTACTCACTTTGCGTTTAAGTAATTTGTTAAACCCTGTTTGAAAACCTCAGTTGTGAGGAAATGGTCCATCATTCTTATTATGGAAGCACCTGAATAAAAATATGATTACTTAATCACATTTCGAGATCCTGTCCAACCTGACTCGAGGTACGGGTACCCACACACCCTTTATTATACTATACTTCAATTAATACCTTTGCCATATGAAATTTTGTCAAAAATTTCACTGATCTCATCCGGATGGCCAACTTTGATAGATATTGGATGGGAAGATTCTAAGGCATCCAATCCAAACACGTTCTGTAGATCATGAACAACAAACTGTTCCAAAACCTTCCATGTTGGTTCCACCTTTCAGAAACATATAGAATCATCTTGAAAATCATACACAAGACTTAAAAGACACAAGATGGCTTCAGTCCAGTGTCCATCATGGAAAAATGATCCTTTTCATCAACTTACTGCGTTCATCCCGATGTATTCCACATAACTAGCAAAGCCTTCGTTTAACCAAAGATCCGTCCACCAACTTGGTGTCACCAAATTGCCAAACCACTGATGGGCCAACTCGTGGGACACCACGGTAGCCACTCGCTGCTGGTTGCTGCTGGTTGATACACCTTCCTGGTACAACATAGCGGTCTCTCTGAAACAAAATGATCCTATTAAATAAAATGTCCTAATATTTCCATCATATTTAATTTACCTATAGGTAATCAGACCCCAGTTTTCCATAGCGCCAGCTGAAAAATCCGGAAGAGCTACATTGTCTATCTTGGGAAGAGGGAACTTGATCCTGAAGTAGTCCTCGTAGTATTCAAGTATCTTCGGCCCGATCTTCAAGCAGTATTGTGCTTGCTCGATAGCCTCGCGTCTAGCCCAAACCCTGAAGTTCCCAGATTCGGATTTCAACACTTCAAAGTCCGAAACAATGAAGGCGACCAAGTAGGTAGACATTGGCACTGAACGTTCATAATGGTCCCACATGTATGATGGTAAACCAGGCCTGGTAACAATTAACAAAACAATGTTTGTTGTAATAATTTTTTTATTGTTTAATACATTGTAGACAAGATAGGTAATTAATCCAATGAAAACATTGTCAGACATCACTTTAAATAGCATCGTATTAAGTTCATTTTTGTAACGACTTTAATAGATTTGTCCCTGAAGAAGTTAAATGATACAGGAAAAAATTGTAAAAAAAAAATGATTGAAAGCTGTGAAAAATATCATATAAATGTTTTGGTATTGAATGAGGAAATTCTTTGCACTAATGGCTGTGTTATTAACATAATTACAAATAATATACTATAATCAATTATTGATGTAAAAGAAAAAAATTGTTATTAACAATATTATTTTTATTTACTTTTAAGCATCTATAATTATTTATTAGGGATATGCAGAATGATAACAATGTAAATTTTAGAATATGAAATAAATTAAAATTGATGATCATGATCTGGAAAATAATGACTAAATTGAAGAGCATCTCCATTCCCTGAAATTCCTCTGAAACTAGATTCTACTCGTTTCAATTGTACGTTCGACCCGACACACGAGAATACTTGAGAGTCTAAGCAGTTGAAGCAATGTCAATCCACGAAACAGCTGAAGTATATCGCGTATCGTGCGAAATTGTTGCCTCTGATAGCCTACGCGTAATATACAGGCTGCTTCAAAAATAATGCACCCATAAGATATGCAAATGCTTCTCAACAAAAGAAACTAGAAACTAGAAAGAGTAATTTCAAACGAACAGTGTGACATATAAAAAATGAAAATAACATGAAATACAAAATTAAATTGAAATTAGGACTCTCTCCTTGGTCCGCCATCGGAGAGTTAAAATTGACTAATACTTGAAAGTGGAACGTAGCAAAGAGTATAATTACTTACACTGGCATAGGCTCCCCTTTTCTAGGCATGTTTGAAATAGAAGTCATGTTTCTTGGACGAGCGATGCTGATCTGGAATCTGGCCTTCAGAGCCGGTTCATCGAAGCAAGGGAAGGCACGTCGCGCATCCGTCGGCTGAAACTGTGTCGTGGCGATCCATCTGAAACACGTAATCAAAATCATGACAGTCTAGCCTATAAAGAGCCTGATTTATCAAAATCTGCCAAAGTTATTTTCAAAGATCAAAGTGGTTCCCTTGGGAAGCGATGCACTAAAAATTTTCATTTCTTATTAATCTTATTTTCAAAGGAAGCTCATAAGGCTATTCGTGTTCTTCTTTGTTTCTAGGACCACCTTTTTTGAGGCGTCCTGTAGATCGGAGCAATTTCCTGGCACCGTTCACGAAATAGATCAGTGGACTTCTATTTGAAGATAATACTTAATAAAATGGTTCAATCTCGGGTATTTACCTCGTTTGACCATCGATGGTGTACGAGCTCCTGTAGAAGCCTTGCAAGTAGTCTTTCAGATATCCAACGAACTTTAGATGCAGTACGTATTGTTTGCCCCTCTTCAACGTGTCCGACGTTCTAATCACGTGAAACTGCCGTTCAGTGTCGTTCTTCTGACCCATGATTTTGACCGTGTTGCTGTTGTTACTCGTTGCTGAGTACTCCTTGATGTTCGTGAAATCCACGTCGATCATCATGTCGACAGCGTGGAGGGTTATGTTTCTAGTGTCCTCGGTAACGTTCACCAGGATTTTTACCTGGAAAAATAAAAAAGGGATACTGTTAGAATTAATTTATTACTTTTTTCAATTTTTTCATTATGCATCATTTTATCCGCAGTACACTCTCGTTATATCGCCGCGGACGACGCTATAGGGGCGGAGTTTGTCAAGCTTCCAAACCCTCATTTGGTGGCGAGTAGGGGAGATAGGGTGAGATAGAGGGGATAGAGGGGAGATAGTAAAAAAGTGGGGGAAACTTCCGAAAGGCCCCCCCCACCCTAGGACAACCAAACTTCGGATTTATAGTGATTGAGGGATGAGAAATCGAATGAGACCATTTTCAGAACTGGCAAATAAACCGAATACAGGGTATTCTAAAAGTGTGGGACCCCCCTATTATCTCGATAAGAACGCATTTCCACGGAAAATGACTAACCTAACCTAACCCTAATCTAAACCTAACTTTAGGTTAGGGTTAGGTTAGGTTTAGGTTATGTTTAGGTTAGGGTTAGGTTAGGTTAGTCATTTTCCGTGGAAATGCGTTCTTATCGAGATAATAGGGGGGTCCCACACTTTTAGAATACCCTGTATATCTCGAGAACGGTTTATTTGCCAGTTCTGAAAATGGTCTCATTCGATTTCTCGTCCCTCAATTACTATAAATCCGAAGTTTGGGTGTCCTAGGGGGGCCTTGGGGGGGCCTTGAAAATCCCTGTAGAAATCAAATCGTTCAGATGGCAATATAACGAGAGCCTACTGTAGATTCCAAAAAATTACAATTATAAATAATTCTAATGAACCAAACAGGGCCGTCCTTAGTACGTGTGTCACCCTTGTCTTCAGATATTAAAAATATTCAAATATTTTTATTTATTCCTGTGGGTATAAAGGGTACAATTCAATTTGCCCGAATCCATAAAGAAGAAAATGGTAAAGTTGATGTATTAATTATTCAGCTCTTGAACTCTTTCTGTCTGTCGAAACAACGAGCAACTTGTCGATTTCTCTTTGCAATCGTTTCAAACGTACAAAAAGAAAGAAACCGGTCTCTGTTACTCGATTGTTTCGCAACTGATATTAACGTTTGAGCATAAATTCCTTTATTTAATATAAACTACGTTGTGCCTCAGAAGAATAAATAATAATCCATTTGGGAAACAAGGATATTTAGTCGTGAAGAAGACATCTCGAATGCATTATACTTTTGAAAAGATTTTCCTTTGTCATAACTGACAACCCAAGGCTAATTATGAACATTAATTATTAAAATTAAATGAAAGTTATTAACATTAAATAAAAGGAAGGCAAATTTTAAATTTATTAAGAAAAATAAATAATTAAAAATGACTATAAATTCTACAATAAATTATTAATATTCATGGTGTTCATTCTAATGCAAAATTCTTGCTTGTTCAATTTTATTAAATAAAAAAAGTGTCAACAGGATATCAACAAGATAGAACCTTCTTTTTTTCATCCAATCACCTTTGGTGCTAAATTCATCGGACAATTGCATAAATATTTTTTCCCTTCGTGAAAGGGGAAACAGGAAAAAGCGCAAGAAAATTACATGGTGCTTCGTACAACACGTATGCCGTTACGAAATCGATTCGATCGAATAACCAGTTTTCGCACGATCACCAAGATATGTTAATCAGCATGCTGCTCGTGTCTGTAGGAAATTCTCGTTCAAGGATATGCAAAGAGACTCGAAGGGAGAGGAGCATCCCTGCTGAGGTCAAATACTTCAGCTAATGCGAACGTAACTGTTTGGTCATTTACAAAATTTCTACATTTCTATGCGACAATAGTTTTCAATTAAATTTCCCAATCGCATCTCCTTAGACCATCTACATTACCAAATAAATTCCACCCCATCCCTAAAGCTAATACAATTCTCCTAACACTGTACCCTCAAAACTATGTATATTGCAATTAACTTTTAATCAAATAGAACAGAAAATTATTTCAAAAGCTCTGTATAGACACCTACCTCACCGTTGAAGGTAAAGTTTCCCTCCCAGATGAACGGGATCAGTCTTAGCTCGTACAAATCTGGCACTATGGATCTGGGTAACCTGACGTCTAATTTCTGTTTATTGGAAGAATCTTTTGAAAATATTCCACGTGACTCAAATACTGCGTTGCTGAGATCATTGCAAGTCTTCGGGTCCTTTTCCTCGAGGCAGGGGGCGAGGTGGTAGACCAGGAGGCCGGTGACCACCAAGGATATAAGGAAAGCTGATGTCAAGAGGAATGCACCGCACGGAGACACAGTGCAACCTCTTTTACGACCGAACGTGGTTGTGTGCGCGTCCATCATTGCCAAAACCTCACGGGACTGGGTCATATCATGCGCCAACCTGAAATTCAAAAAGTTAACGTTAATTGAGGAGGGATTAACGAGCGGGAGAGGATTAAAATTCCTGGGCCCTGAGGCTATCAAACTTCTGAGGACTCTTGGTTCGATGAATTTGATTCAAAAATTTTCTATTTTTTTTTCTTTTGTTTTATTTAAAAAAGACTCTCATAATATAAATGCAACAGATGTTCTCTTATTAATGATAGTGAGCCAAATTACATTTATACCATTGTGATTACAGGTGTCTCCAATATGGATCTGTTTTGTCAGTTTGCGATATCGCGATCACATATCGGTAATTTGGTATTCTGTTTTTTTGATACATTGTACAATGAGTCAAGAGGCCGAAATTGAAAACCTGAATCACTTTGAAAAATTAATATTGTTTTTAATAATTCTTTTAAACGTATTTTTTTTGTAATGCTCTCTGAAATAGTATTCTAGGAACAATCGCGCGTAACATTGAAAACAGAGATAATTATACAATATTCGACGCTTTGTGACTCACAACCGCAGTTATTTAATCATTTTTATGATTCCTAGCTGTCATTCAACTTGCCATTTAATATTTTCTTAATAAATATTTAGTTGAGCCACTGTTAACATTAAGATCTTTTAAAATTTTATTTTCTAATTTTCTCCAAATTTTGCTCCTAAATTTCCAAAACTGTTATTTTACTTGTTGGAATATTTTCACGAGCCAGTTCACGGAGCACGCCAAGTCGCTCGTAAACAAAGCGCTTTTTACACCGTCTATTTGCCCAAGTATTTATTAGTTTCTACCAGCAAGTTTTTCATGCTGTTAGATCCTTCATTTACGTCTATGACGAAATACACGAAGCCCGTCATTGGATCATTGTCCCGGTGAAACTTCCTGGCCGGTGTAAACAGGGTGAAGGCAACCGATCATTAAAAGTAATTTCACGTTCGAAACGAACGCGTTAAGAAGACGAGTGGAGCCAGAAAGGATCCTTGTAATTATTCATCACCTTTTATTGACAATGAATCATACCATAGTTGCCATAACTAATAATAACACATACACCTGTGGGTATTAAAGAAACAATGGGATTTTGCGAGTATCATTGAACGTGTGACATTCACATAATTCCATAGTAATACAAACATATAATAGTGTCGAAAATAAGCATAATGATGCTAGGAAAATTATGCAATCTCTTAATCGTGAAATATCTTATATGGGATTTTTTAATCCTCAGACGGCGGACCATGGAGAGAGCCCCAAGTTTAATTCATTCTCTCCAAATAGAACTGTAAAGAATAAGAAATTGTAATAAAGATTGTCAATAAAGATATTATTATTATATTTTTTTTAAAGGGAAAGGATTATGATAATTAAATGTAGTCAAAGAGAAGATACGTGCTGATTTCAACAGAAGGCATCGACGAATGCTTATAGCATGTCAATTACTGTGAAAATTTCTTAAGAATTCTGTGCCATGCCGAATGTCGTAATACGCATCACATTCCGTTAATCCAAATCACTTTTACTTCTAATGTCACTGGTTTAAATATGCCTTTTAGCAATAACATTTACTAAGAATTATTGGAAACAATAATGTTAAATATTTGTTGAAAGAAATATAAAATATGTGTTGAAACAATTTTCTCTTTAAAATTTGAATAATTTTTTTAATTTAAATTTATTAGATAATATCAATTGGTTTGAATTGCATGTTACATGATGTATATTATGATTTCATGACATAAAAGTATCTCCAAATAGCACTTATGGCATATCAATTTGAAGCTTAAAAATCCATAAACACGACTACATAAAGATTTCTTAAATATTCTTAATATAAAATGGCTGGTTCCTCGTTAGAAGAAACAATAGAATAATCAATTAGAAAATATCCAAAACTAATTATCGACACTTATAATTAATCGAAATTAATTATTTGAAACACTAATTACCAAGTACCCACAACGAAACTCCACATATTATATAAATATAAATAACATTTCAATTATTAAAAAAATCATTATCATGGCACCTTTTGCACTTGAACAATTTTACTCAGAAAAATTACTTAATTTATTATAATAAAACAAAAGAAAAAAGGCAAAGAAGAATTGGAGGATGAATTTTCCTTGTACGTACCATGAACAGCTACCGGGAGAACGGTTGCGTTATAGCAACACGAGTTGCCACGTGGTGAAAATATTCTCGAAGAAATCGACAGGTAAGAGTTCGACTCGTTCGACACTTGGAAAGACACTGAACGTTACTGTTCGAATAAGTTGGCGACGGTGTACCAACAGGAAGCGAAGAGCGCGCGCGACCTCCTGCTCAGCTTGGTGCTTTGCGCGCGACTGTCGCGCATTCGGCTTCGCAAGTAGCTCGAAGCTTCCTGGACGATCGACTACTCGATCGAGGTATTACGTAGTCAGGTGCAAAAGTTTCCGGTCTGAGCTAACTTCACTTCTTTAAGCGGCGATTTTAAATGCAATTTAAAAAAGAAAAATGTTCCATTTTATTGCAATTTATAATGCATTTTCTTTATTTTTAAAAAGTAATTCGTATTTTCGCGCCACTTTTTAACCCTTGAACAGCGGATTATAATTGGGACTCTCTCCATGGTCCAAAAGTAACAAATTCTTCGATATGAATAATTGTCAGCGGCTTTAGCCCTTAGGCCATACCGGTACCCGTAAGATCACCGAGGTCAAGCTAAGTTGGCAAGGTTTCGCCAAAAGATGGGTTACCGTGTGCTGTTGACAAAACGGATACATGGACACACACAAACACACATATAAGGACTAAAAAGTATGGAGTATAGAAAAGTAAAAGTATAGAATGATAAACTCCATAGAATTAAAAATACGGAAAATGGTAAGACAAAGCAAATTAAAAAAAAAAGTGCGTGGGCGAAAGAATTCGTTGGGCAACAAAAGGGAGCAGAAAAGCCCCAAAAAGCGGCGGCCCTGTAGGGGCGAAAATTAATGATAGTGATATTGAATACTCCCATAAACCGCGCTTTTGATAACAATAAAATACAATGAAAAGGTGATTTTATAAAATGGCGGTAATACGTCGATTATCTGTTCGACGTGTGAACAAATACGCCCGTCGTGATTTGTGTTTTCAGTTTCAATAATGCCTGGGGTAACACGCGCGTGCCATTAGCCCTGTGTAAACACCACCGGGGCAATTTCTATGGGCACGAGGTAAAACAAATATCTGGCACGTCGTCACGCTCTAATTCCTTCGGAATTAGCTCATAATTCATGCATCGCGAGTGGCACGCGTGTCTCGTTTTTCTCGTTGTTAGCAAGACGGGCAGAGGGGAACAATGGGACACGCTCGTAACTGTTATTAGATGTGATCGATAGGCCATGATGAAAATGATTAAAGGGCACGAATATTGAAATTAATTGGAATTTATGTCACGTTTATTTGATCCTTGAATTACAGTTTAGAATTTAATTCGAGGAGAGGAGATTGTTAACCCCTGGGTGAAGGATGCTGGGTCATCGAAGACCCTTTAGTGATACTATAATAATTAAAAAAGAAACTCTTTTGTTCTCGTTTAAAATTCATAAAACATTTATTAAAATTTCAAAAGGACTAATTAAAAATAACAATAAATAAATAATGGTCAGTTAATAATAATGAAAGCTTCTTTTTTCTTCTTTTTTATCAAGACAAAATATATTTTAAATTCCCCAGTTAAAAATGATCTAATCTTTTTCCTTATTCTATAATGAAATCAATATATCCTTCGGATATTTTAACTGCATGGTCTCATGCAGTTTTTATTCACTGAGGGATTGAATATCTTTGTTCAATTCGCAGAATCAGAATCAACTAACTAATCCGAGATGATTCACTTACAGCCGTGCTTCTTGAAACATCGTTGCAATCTTTTACGATGATTCGTCTGAGGAAGTGTGAAAGAGGAAACTGACTGGTTTCTATGTGAATAATAGAGAATGCTATCTATGATATCATCATTGAAATCATTGAAACAATTATACTTAAAGTTTGGAAATATTTTATAAAACTTTCTTCTTTTTCACTATACTGTTTCCAATATAGTACCAATTAAAAAAAAATAAAATAAAAGAAAATCAAAATTACTCTAATACTGTAAGCTGATTATAATCACTCCCCCACCTCCTTAAATTCTTCTACTAAACTTTCTACTAAACTTTGTAGATCGGATGGTATCTTAGGTCGGATCCATTAATGAAGAGCTACTGTAACCTTGATGTAGTTTGGTAATCGAATTTCTAGCAGAGCAGGACATCAAATTTCTTCAGGGGGGAATCTCTCCCGAGGCACCTCGATACGGGCGAATCGAAAATCCTGCGCATATGCGCACGTAATACGATCCCGTTGACAGGACGTGCTCCATCTACAGGACCATCTTAAGTTACCCTTCGTTGTGGTGTACATTTACGAGAGAAAAAAACCCTGTCATCTACTATTGTAACCAACCGTTCGAAAGAGATTCGTCCTGTGGCCACTGTCTCAAGAATCGAAGGGCTTCTTCCGTCCGGAAGTGAGCTACACGGCCTCTTGTATGAATTCCTTTCTCTACTTCCTGTTCAATGTCATCGATTGGAAATTGATCTGAACACAGTTTCGGGCTCACATAAGCCCCATAGAAATTTTCAAATTTTGGTCCCAATACTTTATTTGGAAATAAAACTGAAGCAAATAAATATTGAGTTGAAATTTTGATATTCTGTAAATTTTATAAGACATTTTGCAAAATTATCAAAGTTATAAAATTTTTAGAAGATTTTTTGAAGTGGGTAGCAATGGGCATTAGAAAAATTGAACTTAATAAAATATAGTATGTACATGCATATAATTATTTATTAATTATTTCATTTCTTACCGTGTCCTGTGATATGCCAGGATTTCAATGACATACAGGTGGTTGGTGACTTATGCGAATGAAATATCTGAAGAACTAGTACATCTTTACGTATTGGTTGATTCGGGGTGCGAAGAACCCCTAAAATAGAAAAATTTAAATCAGTGCACGAAACGCGCGAATGCCAGTTACCCGTCGCGATGAAACTGGTGTCAGTTCGCTGAATAACTGATAAACCAACCACGTATCCACCGATGTCATTATCCACTTGGACCTCCAGCTTCTCCTTCTCCCATTACATTGCGCTACTTCCACGTCGTAAAAGTAAATCGCATAATCGAATAACGAGAACCATACCTCCCTGATGCCTCAATGAATAACACGCGATAACTCGATCCTCAATCCGAGCTATTCCGGTTATCTTTATCTCGTTCCTTCTTGGCAATAGAGAAAGTTGAAAACCTGCATTTCACCCTATCCCCCCAATCCCACCTCAATTTCTCAATAATAGCAAATACAAATAAAAATTTTCCAGCTCAAAGATGGCGCATTTTTCATTACGTGTTTTAAGAAATTGAATGTAGGGCGCCCTTGGGCGCCCGTCGCCCCGGGCAGTAGCCCAACGTCGCCCCATCTGCCCCCAAAGACTGTACTGTCTTCAGCAATACCATGTAGCTTCGAGAAATTTAATTAACCTGAAAATGATACCATAAATGAATGAGAATCCCGATAATTATCAAAAGTCTCAATTAGAGGTAAATTTAAGTTCGAATTTAAATGATGACTATGGAGGGTACACCATCTTGATCTTCAACTTTTCACTAGCAAACTAGATTTCCATAGTCTAGAAAATTTGATGACACATGATCGATCGTAAGCCTTGAACGACAAAGTTTTAGGGCATCCGTGTATTTTTATTCGACCCCGCCATTTCTTGGTTAGCTTTTACCAATAAGAAGTACCCGACTCGATCACCAGAGCGCTTCGGGAACTCGGATTGCGTTGGCAGACGGATACCGCACTTTCGGCTGCCAATCATTCTACTCTGCAACTTGCATCATTTTTCACTTTAAAATTCATCGCGATCATTGCAACCTAGGTAAGTTTACATTTTGGCAATTTTTTCAATTTAAACTTATACACTCTTTTTAATTGCACACATAAGAAAGAACTAAATTTGCATCATTGCTTCATTGTTTTATAATAAACAAATGAACCTCCAGTTAATAACTGCAACAAATATAGTGATTAATTTAAAAGAAACACTTAAATAATTTATAAACACATAATAAATCTATTGCGAAGAAGTTTTTGAAGATTCCTTTGAAGTAATTAACAAATTTCTTCGGTGGTTTGGTGATTTTTTAATATTCCTTCGGGTCGATTCGACGATACTGAGCAGACGTTGATGCAAGAGCAGTGTGGAAATCCATTTAAGTATATTGGATCAGCTTAGAGGCTGAACGTGAGCCCACGGGAGGTCCCCCTTAAAAACTCCAATATTCCTCTAGATCGGTTTTTTCCACGACAACAAGTTCTTTACTGTTGAATTAATTAGGATTTCTAATTTTTAATTAGAAGAAGGTCTCATCTTTCTAAAAATTTCACCCTGTCGCATATTTTATGAAGTCCTGTTAATTTTATATTTTCAAAAAATATTCTCCACCAAATCGTTTCTCATGGGACTTTTACTCTCAAATTAGACTGGTAACATCCTAGAATAATCAGGAACTTTGAAACGCCACCTGCTTTGCTTCTAGAGGGCTCGGCTCTGTTCGTCAATGCTCGGATACTTTCGTTACATTAGCGTAGTCAATTCCAAGTTTATTCATATCAGTACTATTATTATTATTTTTACGTAAACTGTAGAAAGATAAGATAGAATTTATCTGTTCGGGTAATTGAAGTTCTACTGCACCTCAGTTCCGTGTTTCCGCGATCGCTATGCACCTGCAAAGACCTTTTTGCATTAATCGACACAATTCGAAGTTGTCCTATCCCCTTTTACAGACGCTTCCTGCTCCGCAACTATCCTGGAATGTCGATACACGGTTCGTCTTACGGTTCTTGCGAAATTACCCAGCACGACGACGTAATAATCGTTCCATTTCCTGGACAACCTCACGCGAATGCAGGAGAATCTTTCTGTACAGGCTGTCTCTAAAGATGTGCAGATAAAACTGCAAATTCTTCACGATAAATAAAACCAAATAGTCTTCTACCATTTTCCAATCTGAGCCTTCGTTTCTGAGATATGAATGATGGAAGATAAGGTTCATGATTTTTGGGACACCCCTTGTGTTAATAGCCATAACCTCAAAAATATACAATTCAATTAAGAGTTCATAAATTATTTCAGTACATAAGTTACGTATAATGAGGTTAGAAACGCAGATAAAACTGCAAATTCTTCACGATAAATAAAACCAACTAGTCTTCTACCATTTTCCAATCTGAGCCTTCGTTTCTGAGATATGAATGATGGAAAATAAGGTTCATGATTTTTGGGACACCCCTTGTGTTAATAGCCATAACCTCAAAAATATACAATTCAATTAAGAATTCATAAATTATTTCAGTACATAAGTTACGTATAATGAGGTTAGAAACGCAGATAAAACTGCAAATTCTTCACGATAAATAAAACCAAATAGTCTTCTACCATTTTCCAATCTGAGCCTTCGTTTCTGAGATATGAATGATGGAAGATAAGGTTCATGATTTTTGGGACACCCCTTATGTTAATAACCATAACCTCAAAAATATACAATTCAATTAAGAATTCATAAATTATTCTCAAAATTAAATAATTTCAGTACATAAGTATAACGAGGTTAGAAACAATTTTATAAGTGAAGGCACAGGTGGTGTAGGAAAATGTTTCCAAAGGTATAGTGTATAGTGGGGGCGGAAATATAGTGGAATTAAATTACCTATTATACTTCTACTCTTCTATAAAGATCGTATTAAGTTTTATCTAAAAACTTATCGATATCTAAAAGGTCGTAAATCTACAATTTACTTAACTTGCAACATAGTTGTACCTTACGCAAACAATAGTATCTCCAAAGTGATCGGAAGACAGCGGACCAATTACCACGTGTACCAAGTGTACACGTCTCCTAACGGTGTGCTCCAGTTTATCTGGTATACAGTACATCAGTCGTAAGACGCTTGTCGATGAACGAGCATGCATCCCGCGTCTCTAGATGATGCACCTTCTTCGCGTTTTCATCAATTAATTACGAAGATAGAATTGGGAGCACAGCTCGCAATTGGACAAAGGGCCTTGGCTACGAGCTTAAAAAACTGACGACGCTGCTCGTCGTTTAATTGACTTTGTGTCGGCTTTGTTCCTGGATGCACTCTGCTCGGACTTGTAAGTTTATTTTTTGATTTCTTATCAATTTCTTGAAGTTTCAAAAACGCTTGAAACATTTTTTATACTTTGATCCCTCTGTTATTAAAATATAAATAATTGTCATTTTAATACAATTTAAAATTGTAATTAAGTAATTTTAATTACTTCTTCAGCTGTCATTTTTAATCTTTCGTCTGATCAGAGATGAATCCACGGTCCCTGCTTGGGGAGGGTGTGAAATATGTAAAATATTAACAATTATATTTGCAAATCCTTCTTAGCAAGATTTAAGACTTGTTTACAATTTATTTTTATCCTAAGTAATCAAATTCACATAAATTATTTATGTATTTAAAAAAAAGAACAATTTACACTATCTCTGAATAAATTATTAATTTTTCTTTAAATAATCTGATAAAAATAATATGCTAGCAATAGTAATATGAAATTAATTTTTTTTTAATTTCTTAATTTTGAGGGCGATCTTTTTATGAATCCGCTACTGCGCCTAAAATAACTAATTTATCTTAAATCCAGATGACCCGAAATGTATCTAAAAATCACGAGACTGGAGTCACGTGTATGGCCTTCTCATAAGAAAGGCCACACATTAGTGTGATTTTATGTGCGCAAAGAATAATAAACAAAGATAATTTATACACGATAGAAGAATGATTATACGTGACTTCAACTCATTTAGTTTCCACTTCTACCACGCGAGTTCATTGGCATTGATCGTTAGTTTCACTGCCTCATAAGGAACATGACCATCGTCGGACACTGATTCCTCCGCGCGACGGCGGATCGAAAGGAAGATTGAGTGAAAGCAAGGGAACGAGGCGTTTATATGTGCGCGCGAACCACCTGTCGCACCGCGTGACCTATTTGAAAAAGCGCGGACTATTCAAAAATATAATTTGGAACTTGCAACTACCATTACAGGTATGAAAATGTTTAACATAATTTTTTACACGCTTCAATCATTCTTTTTTTTTATTAATTTCATTTCTATTTTGCAATAAATAATCAGTTTCAATTAATTTGTATACTGACTTAACATAAATTGAAATTTGAAAATTATCCTGACCTATTCTCAGTAAAAATTTTTATTTAAAACTTGCTGGAATAAATTCTTACTAGTTTCCGTGATCGATTAAATCTCAGAAATTTCCGGCTTGGAAAGCAAGGAAACTGATAATCACAGTGCAAATTTTCCGGGTGCAACGGAAGGTCGACCATCGTATATCATGAAATACTTCAAATAGATAATATCGTTACGCTTGAACTCTTATGACATTCGCCCAATCAACGTTTATCTGTTGAAATAGACTATCTATTGGAACTCTTTCAAAACTAAGGTAACCAAGTTGGAGCAGTTATGGCATTGGATATTGATGATAAATCATTCAAACTTGTCGAGATAACATCATGGTATCAAGTGTGAAATCTTCAAAATTTAGTTCATGGAAAATCTATAAACAGTAGCAAAGAATAACAATAATTACAACTTAAATTATACGTCATTATGGTAAAAAGGATTAAATTATATAGCGTGGAAATATTAATGTAGGCCACTGTCTGTATAGCATCGCGATAGAATAAAATTGTTTGCTACTTGATTTACAAATGACTATACATCCTGAATGACTGTACACGACGATAACGTATCGCATAAATTTACCATATGGTAGAAGTTTATAGACCCAGTGAGAACGTTAGTTAAATGCATCTGTCAGTATTCACTTTCACATTTCGATTGCCTGAAGGCCGTATTAATAAAATTAGTTTTCATCTACCTTAGCGATTTAAAGTCTCACTCGTGAGTGGCTATATTCGTTGAGTGTAATAAATACTTTAATTAACACCCCGATGACTTCATATATCGTGGAACTAATGGCCCTGGTAAATTTGGAAAGAGATCATGGACAAAATTACATTTGAGAACATTGATAATATATGCCACAAAATTTTAGAATTGTATAAGTTTCATTTTGCCATGTCAAAACGTAAATAATTAAAAAGTTAAAAAATTAGAAAAATGGAAATTGAAAAAATAGAGAAAGTAAGAAATTAAATTAAAAAAGTAATAAAATTGGATCAAACCATTAAATTACAGACGAAACACATAACGTCTGATAAATACTTACTTTTCTTTTCAGACTATCTGTCCCGAGTAGTAATGTCAACAGAAGTCTAGCAAAAACCGCAAAGATATCAAACGACCAAGGACGAGAATAAATTTAAAAAAAGATAAAAAACCGAGTGCAACGCATTCTCTAGCCACAAAGACATTACCAGTCGCTATCCGTCTTAGCAGTTCTCCGTGGGCATTGGAACAGGCTGCTGTGCACGTCCACGCTCGGTACAGCCACTGATAAATTAGCAAAACTCCATTGGAAATGACTTTTACACATTAGAAGAGAAACTGTAGTTGGCATACGAAGAGTACGAATCGGTAACCGCGGCAGCAAGTCAAACAACCATGGCGAGTGTCGACAGAAATCTGGAGGAGCTGATGTCTCATCTGGGTGAATTCGGTAAATACCAGTGTTGGCAGTTCTCTCTGCACATAATCGGTGCTCTGACGGCAGGTTTGCATATGCTGACCTTGTTGACCGTCGCCGCAGTGCCTCCCTACGAGTGCAACATCCCAGAATCCACCTTCCCAAACATCACAGACCCCAATACCAACGTATCCTTAACAGAACTTCCCCGAGCGATCGACTCGTGCCATTACTTGGACACCGAAAATGTCATCAAAGACTGCGAATCGTGGACATACGACACCCGGTACTTCCAGTCATCCCGTGGGATGGAATGGAACTTCGTGTGCTCCCAAAGATGGATGGGCGCAGTGGCACAGTCAACCTACATGTTCGGTGTGTTCTTCGGCGCGGTGACTCTGGGCAGTCTGGCGGATAAGCATGGCAGGAAGATAATCTTTTACGTGTCCTCCGTGGCCCAGCTGGTCTTGGGAGTATCAGTGGCCCTGATCAACAACTACTACTTCTTCCTGGTCATAAGGTTCCTCTACGGGATCTTCGGTTCAGCGGGGGCCTACATAACAGGGTTCGTCCTGACCATGGAGCTGGTGGGCGCGTCGAAGAGGACCGTCTGCGGAGTGATGTTCCAGCTGGCCTTCGCTACCGGCTTCATGCTAGTAGCCGTGTGGGGTGCCGTCATCAAGGACAGAATGTGGCTTCAGATAGTGTACGGACTACACAGCGCGCTGCTGATAGGCCACTGGTGGCTGATGGACGAGTCTCCCAGATGGCTCTGGGCGCAAGGGCGCATCAGCGAGGCCCTGGTAATCATCCGGAAAGGACTGAGGATGAACGGGAATAATGTGGAGATTGATACAGAGAAACTGATCCGCGAAGGGAAAATGCGCAACACGGAGCAGGAGGACCGTTCATATGGGGCTACTGATCTTTTCAAGACCCCCAATCTCAGGAAGAAGACATTGAACGTCTGTCTAAACTGGTTCGCCAACTCCATAGTGTATTATGGATTGTCTTTGAACTCGGGTAACTTGGTGGGCAATCCATTTCTTATGCTGTTCCTGAACGGTCTGGTTGAGCTGCCTGCTTATATTCTGATCTGCCTGGTAATGGACCGTACTGGCAGAAGGTGTCTGGTGAGTACCTTCATGCTGATCGGCGGTGTGTGCTGCATCCTTGCCTCCACTATACCCACCGGCACGGACATTTCTTCCGCTGTCATCGTTACCATGGTTTTAGTCGGGAAAGCCTGCATAGCTGTCTCCTTCGCAGTCATCTACAACTACACCGCTGAACTGTTCCCCACAGTGGTCAGGAACACCGCCCTGGGTATCGGGTCGATGTGCGCCCGTCTCAGTGGTTCGCTGACCCCACTGATAATGCTGCTAGACTCCTTCAATCCCAAAGTTCCCGCAATTTTGTTCGGCTTCGTCGCTTTGGTGTCCGGTTTCCTATCTCTTTACCTGCCAGAAACGGTGAACCAAGCCATGCCAGAGAGCATCGAGGACGGGGAGAATTTCGGCAAACACGATACTTGCTTCACCACGTGTATGGGGACGAGAAGGAAAAGCAGTTCTAGTTATGAAGTTACTATGGACCAGTTGGGCGATAAAGATGAAAAGGAAAAGCTGAATCAAACGGAAAGTGCGAAAGAGAGTCCGCGTTAATTTGAAGGAGGAAAATACCTTAAATGCAAATTCTGCCACTTTTAATCGTGGTATGACTGCCATTATGATACTGTGGATTTTTGGTTGGGTACGTTGTATACTTGCTAAGGTTAACCTAACAATCATTCGGAATCTTGCCACCAGATGATGTTAGCACGTTGACTGCCATAATGAAAAATGGCGCATGTGATCATATACAGCTGATACAGGGTCAATTTTTGCAATTTGTTGTACCATATTTCTATTTAAATATTAAAAATAGTTAGAAGTTCATTACTTTTCTACTTCAACTATTTTTCATGTAAATATGACAGTCAACGTGTTAAATATTGTTTAGATTTTATATTTAATTTGGTTTGTGCTCATTTGTTCTTTCTATGGAATTATTTGGAAAGACTGACTCCATTCCAAAATATATTTACTATCAGACTCAATTATTTGCTGCACTAATAGTTTTATTAAATACATAGAAAAATGAAAGTATTTGAACTGAAGTGCTTTAAATTGAGAAACAACGAATTTTCGAAATGGAAAAAGAACATTTTTTCTATATAACTTAGTGCACAATAAATTAGACATGTTAGTAAATTAAGTATTAAAAGTTAACCACTGTGCCTTAATGAACAAAATGATTTGCTAACCAATGCACTTGACTCATGCCACAATGTTTATAATCTACAAATATCTACAAATTGAAATTATTGCAGATATTAATAATTACTTGTTGCATATATTATTAACAAATAATTAAATAATTGCGTTGCTAACAATTACATCATTAATTTTAACTATTGATTATTTATTTATAATAAAATATACTTAATTACCCGATAAAGTTAATGTTACAAAACATTATAGTGTGCTTAAACAATATAAATTGATAAACTTCAATGTTTTACAAATCTTAAGTCTCGTTTTTAAATAATAAGCAATTAAAGTGTGTGTGTGTGTGTGTGTGTGTGTGTGTGTGTGTGTCAATCATTAATGAAATTTTAATAATGAAATAATTGTTTAAAAAGATTTCATATCACTAAAATATAAAAAAGGCACTTTGATCGATCGATCATTTTCAAATAATATTTTCATCAATTTTAAATATTTCAATAAAATGTACATACTTATAAAATGATTTTCCATAACGAAGTGTCAAAGTGTATAAAAGAAAACATTATTCAACTCTGTAAATAGAAACTACAACCGCACAATATCACTCATGATATAACATTTTTCTTAAAAATAAGAAATAGAAGTACTTTATATTAAATCTTGCATAATAAATAATCGGACACAGATTATGTACTAAACACACTGTGTACTAAAAGAAAAGTATTTATCTCGTTAATGTTACTAATAAATGTTATCAATAATGAATAGAAGGACTTTTGTTTTATTTTTGGACAACTAATTCCCTGCGTCAGTAATATTACACCCACGAACATCGTGTGATGTTATGGCACCCAGCCTCCTAGTGAGAAAAAATCCAACGAAAGCGCATCAGTGCTAACCACCTATATACATCTATGATTTAGGGATTTCATAATTCAAAGATTTTATAGCGAGGAAGCAATATTTCTTCATGACTCTTTTTTAAAAATATTCTTTATACAATTATACAGTGCCGTACAGAGCCCAATTTTGCAATTTGGCTTTTAGAATATTTTGAAATATACATTTTTATTCAACCTTTCATAAAACTCATGTAACAAATTTTGCATTTACTTCATGATTCTTCCCCTTAAAAATAATCAAAGATGGTTTTGATTTTTTAGGTTTAAAGTGTTGTAACCATTTAGAAAAACTGATCCTGTCACTTTCTATTCCCATTTGAAATGCAGAGTTAAGCAATGTGATGCTTGAATATTAATGCCAGCCACTGTGGCTATCCATCAGCGCATTGAATAGCACCGCAACATAATGTCATTTAATCCGTCAGAAATTAATCTAACAATTAAGATACCGTTAGAACGACACCTTATGTAAGCACAGGTCACCGCGTTTCAACTTTACGTTCCAGTTGCTAACATGATATGTCGTGGCAAACTGATGTGCGTCACGTTTAATTATCGTAGGAAATTAAAACCCCGAGTAAATGCATCGTAATTGCAAATTACTTTTGTATAATGTACATGGTGTCCTTGAATTAACCAAAACGAACTTAAAATTTTATTTTTGGATCAACATCAAAGCTGTTCCAAGATATACAAATCCCTCCATATTTATCAACGAAATCTGCAATTAATAGAAACTTGTAAAAGCAGCATCCGACAAATGTCAGAATGTAGTAAGATTAAAGTTGAACTGTCAACTTTCACTTGGTCCATTAACCCATTGCGACCGAATGCTGTACGAATCTACGCTCTATAAAACAAACCGCATATCTACCCTCGCAGACATACGAATTTTACAGTTTCAGCATCCCTGGTGATTTTGAAAAAATCCCCTCAGGATCAATTTTGTCAAAACAATGCTGTCCAAAAGTGTGCCATTATGACGGTAGTTATTCAAGAAAATGTTGATTTAAAGAGAAAGAAAATATGAAATGGGTAGGTTAGGTGTCATTTCCTATTTATCTGACCGTGTCTGTCACGAGATTCATCTCGTGGCAAACTGTGGCGCTCGGGGGCATCGTTTGACCAGGGCTGCATCAATGCTCTCGGCGTGTCTCGAGATTACTCGCGTGCACATGCGTCACTGTATACGTGTATATGTACTTACCTGGGGAGGTGAACGTATCGGCCCTCGAGGGAGGGACGAGGTAGGGAGGAGGCGCGCGCGAACACCGCACACGACCGTGCCACACTGACTAAACCCTACCCGCCGATTGAGCGCGGAAAATCGTTGCACAAGCGCGCGCAACTCCTCATCCCGCTCGAGGGAAAAGCACCGTGGAGAATTAGACAATGGTCAACCCTTCGGCTGTGAAAGGCGCACATACAGCCCTCTGATTTTTTCGGCACACGAAAATAATAGAAAAATTTATAAAAATATTTTCGTCAGCTGGAAGAGCATCGCAATAACAGTACACACCTGATTAGGATCATAGCAAATGCATCTTACAAGGAGAACTACCCTAGTGTCACACTCACTTATTAATGAAACTTTGTCAGATTGTAGAGCTCGTCGAGCTGAACACGCCTATACCCCGTTTTGTGGGCAGACGACTAATTGTTTAAAAGATATTAATAATTAAAATTCTCCTTACATTGAGAAGTATGACAGACTCACACATACAACTCGCAATCTAGAGATCCATGGTTCAAATCCTTGGTTCCCAACATTTTTTTTTTAATGATAATTTGTCTCTTTTTGAATAACTATTACATAAAAAAAAAAAAAAAAACAGGATTTGAACCGAGGACCTTTAGATTACGAGTCATGTGTTTAACCATGGAGCAGATCCGTGAATTGCAATTTGAAGGTCCTCGGTTTAAATCCTTGATTCTCAATAAAATTTTTTTTTTATGATAATTTTTATGTAATAGTTATTCAAAAAAAGACAAATTATCATTAAAAAAAAAAATGTTGGGAATCAAGGATTTGAACCATGGATCTCTAGATTGCGAGTTGTATGTGTGAGTCTGTCGTACTTCTCAGCAAGAAGGGCGTATATATTCATTAACTAGTTTAGAAATAGAAAGAATGGATTGGTTGGTGAATTTAATGTCTACAGCAGACCTGTACAACTAAATGCCTTTCGGGCAGTTATTTTATGATTATGTTGCCTGGCTTGTGACGTTGCTCAAAGGTGTACCAATGGATAACAGCAAATTTCCATTGTCCAAAAGATGTTAGTTGTGCATGCCTGATTTACAATATTGGTAAAATATATTCATATGTATATTTGAATCACTCTCTTTTTCAACATACATCTCTAACGACGTCTCTTTCTACTCACTGAAGAATGAATACCTTTTGCAATCACTCTTATAATAGCAACAATTTGTACTTTGATAACGTATCCTTCTCCAGATTTCATATTCCTTGATTGTAATGGCGTACAATATTGTGCACATATTGTATGATTGTTATCAGTTGAAGATATTCTGACAATGATCAGTGGAATGAATATAATGTGCACCAATCTCGTCGTATATTTATAATTGACCCAAGATATTGTAAATTCATCTGATCTAGATGAAAGACTAAATTTTGCGAAACTTCTGATTTTGTTTTTTGTCTGTTCGATTATATCACTGATCGTAAGATACTTTGTATTTTTTGTAATTAATATTATTTGCTTTTGCAAATTAATAATCAATATCTGCTTCAAATATTGTCTTTTCTCTTAAAATTTAATCGGCACTGCCTAATCCAATTTTTCCATAACAATTTATGGAAACAGTAGTTGAACATTAACAATAAAATTATATAATATTCGTATTCGTATTCCAAGGCCGCCGAGATGAAGACAAGGTGGTGTATAAAAATCTCAATAATAAAAATTGTAATTTAGAATAATATCAATAAATTGTGGTAAAACTTATATTTGTGGTTTCTATTTGCGATGAACTATTTTCAAGTTTCAATCATTATAAAAAGTTAATTAAAAAATTTCATACCATCAAAATTACAAACAGGCTACTAAAATGTATTAAGTTATTCATAAAGCAACTCTTATATTTATAGCTTTTTATACTATTATAATATGTACAAAGTCCTTTTTCATTCATGATATATTTCTATGAAGGCACATCACGTGTACAACCGCGCGAATAGATGCCTTCTGATGGTTAGATGCCCACTTATGCTTTGGTTTCGGTAAAGTTCGGCTCCTTTCGGTAATTTGGCCACGCCTACTGCCTTCGCAAATAAGAAATAAGAATGAATCTCATGACGTTTATTGAGACATCTATGCTCGCAACTGTACACAAATACTATTTTACTTTTTATAATATTTTGATTTAGTTTATTAATAAGAAAATCTTATTCATAAACATGTTTTATTGTAACATTATATATATATATATTTATACTTTAATTTTTTGTTTATAAAGTTGAAGGAGGACAAATATTTCTCTCGGCGGCCATATTGGACCCCATACGATACTTTCCTTGATTGTTTCTTTCATTGCCTGCGTATTTACGTATATTAATATTTTACAACTTATACTAAATGTATTGCAAGTAATGCAACTTCGAAAGCAGCAATGGACAATAAATCTTAAAGATTGTAGGATACTTTTGTTTTTGTATGAAACATAACCAATAAAAAGCCTATCTTAAATATGAACTTCCATAAGACATACACTGAATACTGTTGTCTCGCGATAGATGGCATTCTTTACTGAACGAAGTCGCATTCGAAGAAGATATTTTGTAAAAATTTCTTAAGATATATTTCTTGATATATCTCGTTTAAAATTGGTTAGAAACTGAAAATAAGTTTCTGCACGTAACATAACAGACGTATCTATAATAAGGCCTCTGATGAGCTAATTATTCTTCAATATCTTCGGTATCCAGGATATTCTTGAAGCAAAATGGCTGGAAAGCATAACCCTGACCATCATAGAATTTACTCATAAACTCCACCCTGGAAGAAAACGAGTTTTCCTTCTAAATCTAATTTTTGGTAGAAATAAAATTATTTATCATTTGGTTGCCTACCAATGAAGTCGTAGGGTATGGAGAAAAGCTGAAAGCCCTTCCATCATCACAAGAATGGCGAGTGTGAAAAAGGCCCAAGCTGCGAAGGATACGAACAACAGTGCACTGGATACATAGTTGCCATCTTTGGCACCTAAACCGGCGCGTAACACCATGGTCCATAGTACTTCAGACAGCTGACCATGGGCCAGCGACAAGGCCCATAAACGTAGATAGGAGGCAGTGTGGGATATCGTCGAAAGAACGTATTCTATGGTGTGAATAGCTTGATGGATCATTACTTCACCGAATGAATCATTCTCTTGATCATGACTACCGGCGGCCTCAGGGTTTGAGGGGCCATCGGTTTGCAACCCTTCGGTTTGCAGTTCGATGTCCTGGGAGGTGGATCCATTACTCTGCTTGAGGAAAAAAATATCCCTATAAGTGTTCTAGGTTAGGCTCTCCTTGGATTTTCCTAAGTTCCCCCAAGACTAAAGTTAAATGATAAATGGCTCCAACCCTACACTTACTCTTAACCAACAAAAGCCTACATTGCACCCAACAGTACATGCAATATTGTATATCTAACGTTATTACATAAGAATTATTGATAAACGTCCTGTGTCAAACACTATTTCATCAGTTAGTAAAGCATGTTAGTACAGGCTTGTCTTCTTACCCAAACTCTGTCTGTCTTCTTTTTATTCTTGGTACACAGGTAATAGATTGGTCTTCCAAAGAGCATCACAGGAATGCACAATGCTGCGAGCCCAACGCACCCCTGCTGTAATATTTGCTGACCAGGGAACATGTACTCTGGACAACCTGGTATAACCGTGTGTCCCATCAGTATCATGTTAATAAAAGTGATTAGAACCGATGGTGCACATCCAGGACTGTATATTACATCTGTGTATAACATAAGAAAATATTGTCATGTTAGACGATAGAGTAGACCGGGCATGCACAGTAGGTAAAACGGACATCCCTACGGGCAATTTCGTGTGCGGGTACCCGAAATTACGGGCTCGGCCCGCTATGGTCTGAAGTAGACTATTAACACAGTCAAGAAGGATTTATCTATCATGGGAAATATGATACGTACCCGTTGATGAGGCATCATATAAGATCCATTTAACGAACATCAACAACACCAGATAAAAGAATAATAAAATAAGAAATAGCAGTTGTGGCAAGAATTCGAGAAACAGGCTCGGGTACTTCTTGAAATTTCTGCAAAAATACAACGTAACAAGAAGTTGATGACATAGAAGTACCGTTTGATGACAGAAAAATATCAGAAAATGGCGCTTATGGAAAAGAAGCTTACAAGATATTAACGATGCTCACGCAGACACCAAAAATCATATGCACAACACCAAAGATGATTGAGAGCTTCATTTTATAGGAATTGAGAAATATGATCTTGTTCTCGGCGAGCATCCAAACTGGATCCAGCCCCATTGGATATGGTATCTGTGCATAAGCATCGGTGCCCGGATTCAATTGAAGGACATTATTTTCCATGATCGTAGACTCGTCGTATCTAATGGACCAACTAGATCCAAATATGTTAAACGACTTTGAGAATAAGTCGTTGTAGATGATGCCAGTGTAAATGGAAAACAGACCCATGAGGAGGATAATATAACGGCCGGCAAAGAATATATTCCAAATTTCGGACGTGGATTTTTGAGCCATTAGCTTCTTCTCCAGTATGATCATGTATAGAGCAAATAGGGTCATTATTAAACCTGGATAAAAAACATTATGTTATTATACATTTTAACATTGGGTGGGTCGCCATTAATCCAGTGACCACAGGTGGCAGCACTGGAGGCGTCCCAAAAGTGACATGATTGATCTTAAATTCTGATTATCTCAAAAATGAAACATTTCATTGCAAAATGATACAGGACTTTTAATTTTTATTTTTCCCTGAACTACTAATTCTATACAATAGCATAAATATTTAAGGTTAGTTACCATGGCCACAATCGCCAAACATGATGCTAAATAAGAAAGGAAACGTGATGATGGTATAAAGTGCTGGATTAGCTTCACGGTATGATGCCACTCCATAGGCGTCAATCAAGTTTTGGAAACCTCTGGTGAACTTGTTGGTCCTGTTAAACGTCGGAGGATTCTCATCAGTGTAGATTACGTTAAGGAAGGATGGTATGGAACTACCACAGAGACGCTGAAGAAGAATATTTCTATGAGTATTTATGTATCATTCAGACCTGTGTTCATTTAACTAACCGATCCTTCGGTGAGGCAATTCCGGACAATTCCAAGGTCCGCCACTGGTACCCAGCATTCTCCTATCAGACACTTCTTCGAAACGTCCATATTGAACAGATTCATTGTATGGTATATTGCTTTCATTTTTCGGACCATAATCATCCAGTTAGGCAGCTCCTTGGCTACATTGTGTAGCACACGTTGACGGTGATCGTGAGTTTGATTGAGAACCTGTCAAATGGTGAGTTTTTACTGCCTCCCGAGCGGATGACATCTTATGACGCCACTCGGTCGTCAAGCTTGTCATCTTATGATGTCATCCATACGAAAAGTATTCAGAGCAGAATTCTTACCAAATTTAAATCTTCTAATCTGGTACGAACACCCTTCACCATATCCACTCTCTCAGCATGGCTGTGAGGACAAGGGTACAAAGACGCATGGAATCCACTGCAAACTTTCTTGATGCGACTCTTCAACTGTTCACCTTGGAAGAACGCGACGAAGGCAGTTTTATACATCTTGTTACCCTGAAACAATTGTCGCGCGCAAAACTTGTACGCATCTAACTACAAGGTGTAAAAATGATGAGGGACAAATCAGGATTAGTCTAACAACTAATCCATTGAGACCCACACTCGAGGCATACTTCACTTGGGCTTGAACATGAAAACAGGTCAAACTGTTCGTGGCTTTTAGTTGCAAAGCAGTTGAACATTTTTAATTTTATTTGATAAACAAAAAATGCTTGGCTATTAATCAGAGAATATAAAAAGATTGGGTTCTAATTTGTCATTAAGCTGTGGAGTTTTCATTTCATCAAAGTCAAAATGGGATCGTTGAAAATTAATGATTAATGAATGATTATTTTCTAGAAAAATAAGCTTGGTTTTATGTTTGCATTTTTTAATGAACACTTGGAAATTGATTTAAAGTTTCTCAGTTACCGAGTGACGAGAGTAACGTTGCTCTCCAGCTGTAACGCTCTGAAAAGAAATGAGATCTCAATGGGTTAATTGAAGATATTAAAGCTACTCACAAAGAAGCTTTTGCTACTAAAGATTTATAAATGATTACTTTTTCTCGGGTGATGTCAAAATGAGAAAATTTAAAATTGAAAAATCTATAGAGTGTGACAATTTCCAGGAGACTACGTTAAAAATCATTTTGTCAGATTATAAAAATGATACTGACACGATGATCAAATAAATGAAACGAAAATAAGCAACAAGATATGTTTTAATGATCGAAGTCTACTTTAGAATATTTGAATATTGTTAATGACATACCATTACGTTTTCCGACTGCAAAATATTAAAATATCATCTCAATGATAATTTTATTATACACGTCTGATAAATTAATTATTGATCATATTATAATATACTTTGAAACTGAATGTTGCCCATTATACAGTTAACTCTTGGACGGCGGACCATGGAGAGAGCCCCAATTAATTGTATTCCATTGTTTTTCATTTTTTAAATTTTATACTGTTACTTTAAAAATTATTTTTCCAATAGATAAATGTAGATTAATACCCTTCTATACAGGCTCCGCTGTTCAAGTGTTAATTTTTATTTCAATTTTTTAAATTCTCTGTCAACCTTATTATCTGAATCTAATCTCAATTTTTATCAACTTATAACTACAACTTGATATAATAACAGCAAACATGTTGGACTACTGTGAAGTGGAGATTTTTAACGATAAATTAACACTTAAGTGGATATCACTCAATTAGTAGGTGACTTGTTAACTTTGATGATTTTTTATAAATTTTTGAAACTTTATAGACTTACACCTTTTCCACTTTATACTATTTGTAAAGTGGGCAAATTCGTCAAATTCTGTATTTTTGTACCTTTTTTCTCTGGCCAAAAAGAAGCAAACAAAATAATCTGTTAAGAGAAAAGAAGAAACAAGATATAGACTAACAGTGGCTGGATCCTCTAATGGCCTATCAAGCTCGGCTTGTCGTAGGAACACATTCCCTCGGGATATCCGCCATAGCATTCTCTCAAAAGCAGGCACTCGTTCACGATTTATTACTCCAGCAACGAATCTGTAACAAAAGAAATTTTATCAAATAGAATATAGTAAGAAAAAAAAATCCAAAACGATGACAATGATTTTTAAAAATTCAGAAAATTTTCAGAAGGAAAAAAGCTATTTTGCTCTCCTTTGGAAAAATAGGATATCTGATTGTAATTATTGGTTAAAATTATCCTAATCCATAAAAATTCATTTTTCAAGAATGAAATATTATTATTGATAGAAACGTACTCGAGACGTCCCCGACCTATCGCGCTCGAATTCTGTGCTTCCTCGTTAATTAGCGTCCTGGTGATCGAGTCGTTGGCCTCTTCCTGTTGATATAGAAGAAGATACGAATCTTGATTCTTCGACAGAACGGTAACATCGATTACACGAAGGAGGAGGGCGCTATGAGCAAAAGCTGCTGAACTACTTTAGCTACCTCCGTGAAAAACACTTGCGTCTTCTCGAGCACGTGCCGTAATTCCGTCAACTCGAGATAGTTACTCTTCAGGTTCACCGCGTTTTGACTCAGCTCTAATATATCGTTCTCCGTTTTCTCGAGATGGGCCTGAAACAGTCATTAAACAAAATAATTTATATACAGTTCCATTATTTATTTATTGAAAACCACAAAAACGGCTCCTGTACAGTATCGAGCATAAACATTTACATGCGAGTAGTGGGAGGTCAAGGCCCCCCTCTGCGGCCCCCCATAGGGATGGATGGGAGCACGGGATGAGAAAACCCAGGGAATCCATCTAAATGAGTAATAAGAAAGAGGAATTCTTACCTCGAGATCTATAATTGCACGTGGATTGGGTGCCCGTGGTAATTCCGTTAGATTGTCCGCGATTACAACCCCATCTTTCCTCACTTCCGCCTCGATGTACCGAAGTTTCCGCTCCATCTCATCGCATCGACGTACTTCGTTGACAAATTTACGTTGGAAATAATTCACGTCGGCGTTGAGCTATGAACGTGGCCATCATAAAAGAAAAAGGAAAAGGTAAAATTTAAATTTCCATTTTGGGATAGATGATCAATCATTTTTTTGAAAATTGACATTCTCAATAATCAAAATTTATTTATGAGCCTAAAAAATAACATGGTCCCTAAATAGCAGCATTTTGAATACCATGAGGGGTCTGATCCCCCCTCCTCAATTAATTAAAAAAAAAATATAAAAATGTTACTTTCAATATTATACCAAAAGTTACGAGCTTGAAATTTAAAAATTAATTATGATGACATCTTATGACGCCATCCGTACTGGAAGCGTTAATAATCACAGTTAGAATCTGTAAATTTTTACTGCAGTAATGTTTGTGAGAACAACTGCATCTCTTGCGGAAGTATCCTTGACAACATCACCTTCTAATAATTATAATACCTGTTCGTGAAGGCTACCTTCGCGAAATGGTAATAAAAGATAATGAAGTATAAGTGAACTTACATCGCGGAACTGCACCGTGCCAGTTTCTCCTAGTTCAGAAACAGACGAGTAGGCTGATTCTGGTTGGATGAACAGCTGACACAGGGCCATCTCCTCGCTTCTGAATAACGCCCCCATCCTGAAGGCGAATTATGTCCTGTAATAAAAACAAACAATTGTTATTAACAGTTTACCATAAACAGAATTAAGACAGAATTAATAGGGAAATTACTAGGGAGGGATGGCAGGAGGTGAAGGGGTAGTTACCCCTCTATTAAGAAACTGAAAACCTTTTTTTAAACATTTTTAACAATTTTTAAAAAATTTAATATTTCAATATTTTATGCCATCCATCCTTAATTAATTTTGTAAGAAATTGAAACGGAAGGTTTTCAGATACCGCTATCGCTAACGAGAAACGTAACGCCTTCGATACGAGATCTGTCATTGAGGTTTGCAAAATAGTAACGATAATCGAATTTATTATCGTTATTGTTATTGCTGATAAGACGATGAAATGTTCCATACGAAACGTTCCTGATATCACGTAACACTTTTCAATTTATTTTGTAACGAGGTACTTTGTATTCCTAGATCAGCGATAAGCTGTTTGCCAATTAAACTTCCGATTGACATGACGTTCGAAAGAAAGAGGCAAATTTCAAACTAACAATAACACTAAAGTATAAAAGACAATATTTTTCGAGGGGTGAAAATTTAATTCATGACAGAGTGATAGTGATTTAATGACTCAAACCAGGGGTTCTCAATACGGGGTGAAATTTTTGGGGGTACGTTATGAGACCTTAAGAGTTACAATTTTAATGTAATTTTGTATTTCATATTATCTTTGTTTTCAAAATATAAATTTAAAGTAGACGTGCTAGTGACCCTCCTATAGACTCATAAATGTGCCGAATTAATTTGGACACTTATGACAGGAAGTGTCCAATCGGCTATGATAAAATGATTCGGTATATCTAGTGTAACATTGAGCCGAAATGATTGGGAAGATCGTATCGTGGTGCTTAGTGTACTAATTAACATGAGCCACTTCAACTGGGTTAATCGAACCGAGATAAACGTATATCTGCTTACGTGTTTCAATAACTGTTACGAACGTATCAATATTTTCTCGAGATAACAAGGAAAACGATAGCCTTCGTTTTCGCGTTTTCGCACGAGCAGTCGATGTGATCCATCCCGATAACGATACAAAAGATGACAAGAAAATAATGGAGGAATGAAAAATGGAACGACGAACGTCCTTTTGTTTTGATAAGCACAGAAAATCAAGAACGAGGTGCAAAGTACGAGTGTGATTCTGAGAACATCTGCACGCGTAGTTTGCACACCTTGTGATAGAGTGATTTTTATTGTTTTCAAAACAAAGAAATGTGCAACAAAAGAAAGGGTGGAGAACCTTTGCAATGTTTACTGAGAAATTTCAATTTTTCAATTTTTCAATTTTCAATACACAGTTGTCAATTTTTCAATTTTTCAATTTTTCAATTTTCAATGCACAGTTGTCAATTTTTCAATTTTCCAATTTTTTAATTTTCAATTTTCAATGCACAGTCTTCAATTTTTCAATTTTTCAATTTTCAATACACAGTTGTCAATCTTTCAATTTTCTATTTCCGATTTTCCTGTTATTTTCTGGTAAATTTAAGGCAGATAATAGAGAAATCATTGAATAAGAACTGTGCGTGACTAATTTATTAGATTATATCATATCAAAAGGTTGATTTCGAAACACAGAAAGTCTCTTATGATTTGATGACATAAAAGTACCGCAAAATGGTACTTACGGCACATCGATTTAAAGCTTGAGGTTACCATTTTAAAATAAAAGTAACTGAACAATTAGTAAATTACTTGATTTATTGTTTACTTCAACAAAGTATCAATCATCCTGAATTAAGAATATCAATGAACCATCTATGTCGTCATTTTCATTAAATCCTAAGCTTTAAATTGATATACCCTAAGTGCCATTTTGCAATACTTTTATCTCATCAAATCCTATCAAACGTCATACGTTTCGAAATTAGTCATTGTTTACTGCACCTGACACTCAATCTACTCGTATTAAGAATATCAATGAAACATTTACACCATTATTTTCATTGAACTCTAAGCTTTAAACTCATATGCCATAAGTGCCATTTTGCAATAGTTTTTTGTCATGAAATTTTGGCTAAATTTCTATATTTTAAAATCCACTATTTTATGCAACAACCTAAAGAAATTCCATAATTTTTCAATCTAATATGTAATTTTCATGTCTAAAACAGTCAGGGTTAATAACCTACTGTTAAGTAACAAGAATTAAAATGCAAGTAGTTCGAGTAGAAACTTTATCAAGCAAGTGCATACTACGTTGATTAAAAAGGAGCAGAGGAAATACCTTTCTTATCAATATATTCTAAACGTGTAATTATCGCGTCAAGGTTTGCACACCTTCCATCACCACATAATCACATGGCACCAGCAGCGAGTAAGTGTAATCACATGTGACAATAAGTTCCGTTCAACTTAGCACAATATTTGCATCGTATGATAAGAGACATAGATTTCGTTCTATTTTATTGTAAAATTTAGTGCACCTATTATTCGTATTATTTAATAGCCCATCATCCATGATTGTACTATTTGCTAATCGTAATTAATGTTGTAAATAGTAATAAAAAGATAAAGATAAAACTGGGAGAAAGAATATGTTGATTATCCCGTAGTTTGAAAGTTTGCAATGTACAGTTATTAGAGGGGGATAATGACTGTCATGATAAGAACAAATTAAGTCTATGATTACTGTGCAATTGTTAGTAGATAAATAAAACGAGTCCTCCCAATCTATTTTTGCAAAACACATAAACTTTGTTTTATAAATACTAAAGTATTATACTTTGAAGGACAATAAATTTCAAAAAAAAAATAAATGGAAAATGATTTTACAATTTTTTAATTCTTTGTCTCCCCAATATTTTTCTTAATTTTTGAATAATTGATAGATTCAATTTTCTTTTTTCAAACAATATTTTTATTTAGTAGTATCTATAATTTTTTTATTGTCTTAATAAATAATAGAGGTAATTTTGCCCCACCCCTTATAAACCAGTTAGGCATTATGAAAAATGATCAATAAATAGTTATAATTAGATCAACGTATGAGTATCTATTTTTTACGTTCCCTGCAAATTGTGACCGGTTGATCGCCACCGGTTGATTTCATTGTCTACGTTGCGTGGAAACGAGCAGAAAAGAGCGGATGTACATTCCGCGTGCTATCTGCCTGACGAGCACTAATTAACCCGTACCTTCATGCAAAGACACGCGCCGAAATTTTCCGTCATTAAATATATATCCTATCTATTTATTAGTCACAAAGTTTTTACGCAGTAATTCACTGATAATCACCCTTGACATAAATAGGAACAAAGATGGACCCTCCCTTAAAATAAGACCTTCCAATTCCAAACCAACGAATAATATAAATAAAAAAATATGTAAACAATTATCAGTATAGAAATTTTTAACTATCCAAAAATAATAAAATTGTTTAATTTCCTATTGAAATGATCAAATCTTCTTTTTTCCAAACTGCTATCATTTTGTTAATTTTGCAGCTTTTTCATCTAATCAAAATTCATTATTTGCACAATTTTTCAATAAATCAAAATCTTTTTGACGTTTTCATTTTGGATAAACAGAACAGCCAGGGGACAATTTTGAAGATGGAGGATTAAAATCATTTTATTTGTTTACCTTTTTTAATTAATCAGTAATTTTTTTCTTCTGATTATAAATTTTCAAAATTTTAAAAGGCTCCATTGTATAATTTTCAAAAAAGAGAAGAATTCGCGTTGGTTTAGTGGGGTGCACCCCTGAAGAGACTCACCCTAATGTTGCACAGTACACAGGAAGAACTAGTCTTTTGTTTTGTTCAACGATGATTAATGACGTGTAGAAGTGAGAGAAAATTACATAACAAATGGGGCTTCCAGCGATTTGGTTCAATTCCACGAAATACCGGACCGACTGTCGCGTACTCAACTACTTACTGAATCTAATTCAACACAGTGGACGAGCACACATCCTACCTCTGTGTTTCGTGTGCTTGGGTGGGAGGACAGACCTCGTGATGAGTTGTTCATTGTACATAATCGCGCGATGTAAAGATAGATTTATTCAAATCAATTCAGGTAACAGATATCGTGGCAATTCAACAGAGCACGCGAACAATTAAAATTGAACCAGACAGTTCTCCAAGATTTTGATTTAAAAAAAATTAATTTATCAACATGATCAGCGAAAAATTCATTGCAATTTCTTAATATTTTTTAATATTAAAAAAGGATTTTTAATATTACTCCAAAAAATTTTTTATTTACCTACAATTGTTCTCTGATAGAAAATAAATAAAATAAAATATTGTACTATACAATCATATACTGATTACTAGTTCTTTTCCTACTGGAAAAGGTATGACTTAAACACAATCATATCAAGCAGATTATTATATTAGATAAAAGGATCAGTACATATGATTAGAATCAATTTTTATAATCAATCACATTTCTAGTGGATATTGAAAAAAATAACATTAAAATTAGTCAAATTTGTTTTCCTTATACTTATGAAAAGTTACATGATATTCATAATTCAATTATAGTGACTGATAGAGATCAAAGAGCAAGCTATGTTTGGGAATTTTTTCTGGAAAAATCATGAAGTATATAGAAAATCTGTTATATACATTTTATTGTACATATTTTAAGGTATACGAGAATATTTTTAGATTTTCTTTATTTAGCAAAGTGGCGAAGCTACAGCTGCCTCACCATTGATACGTCGTTTTTAGGTGTAGTCACTGTGAGGCAGCTGGACCTCCGCCATTTTGTTGAATAAAGAAAATCTAAAAATATTCTCGTATACCTCAAAATATGTACAATAAAATGTATATAACAGATTTTCTATTTATCTCATGACCTTTCCAAAAAAAATTATCGAAGATGGCTTTGAGTTTTCAGGTTCAAAGTACTTAAAAATGGGTTTCTTAAAAAATATAAAACATACGAAAGATATTTTTTTAAATAATAATCTTTCTAGAAAATATACTGTTTGTACCTAAATCTGCTACAAAGAAATTTCAACATTCTAACAGTCTGTACTGAAAATAAGGGGCTCGATAAAAATCTCTATACATATGTCTTCAGGTACACGAACCAGATAAGATAATGGCTGCTGAGAATGCGTGGAAGATTTTTCAAAGTTTAAACTGAAAATAAACATATCACTCGGATGACAGAGCTGGGTCTTTACTGACCCATTGTACAATTTAAACCCTAAATTTATTTTTACCCATTTTGAGCAAATATGAATATATATCATCCATTATTTTTTTTATTATTATTACTTCGTCAAGGGATTTTTTCAAAAAGCATTTAAATAAATTTGGGTCACTATTGACCCTACCATTTAAAAATAGACCTAAATATTAAATATTAAATTTTTACTCAACTCGAGTTTAAAATCCCATTCATTCTTGAAATCATTTGTTTTGATAAATACCAAAACCTCTAAATTTGCTTCAAATATGTTAGAAATTAAGTTAATCCATGTCCTAAAGCCATAAACTCTATTTACTGAATCATTGGTAGACCGAGTATAGATAAGACCCACGATAACAGGTTTCTTTTTTTCGGCTGTTACAACGTTTTAAATCAATGTTTCCTTATCTCTTGATTGTTCAACGAATGTACCAAATGGTTATATCATTTTCTGCATCTACTAATGTAGTATAGAACACTTTTAACGACTCTCAGAATGTACCAAAGTTCTTTAATTTAAAAATTCTTATCAGTCTCGTGAGAGATTTTTTGGAGCATGTCTGGTTATCTGCACGATAACAATGAAAATAGACTGCAACTACGACGAACATGCTACTTTATTGTACTTGATTTAGAGTTAAGTACATAATGGAGATTGAAGATTCATCTTGATGCAAGAAACAAAGATACTAAAATACTCATAAGCAAATATTAGGTATATAAATTATTTCCGTCGTCTCTTTTTTTAATTGAAGACTTTTTTAACAAGTCAATGTAACTCTAATTAATGAAATAATCTTTACTGTTGTTATATTCACACGCCACTTTTCAAATATACAAAAGTATAATACTAAAGGCACTAAATTAATTTGTACACCTAATAGTAATCAAAAGTCATAATTAGGTGACGAATTTTTATATGAAATATTCTTTAAAAATTTGTATGTGATATTTGTTAATGTACAATGTTAAACTTTTTTCTAATTAAATAGTTAATATAAGTATAAAATTTTATAACGTTTTGTGGGAATTTTCAATGGAAATTTTGTGACAATGTAGCTCGAGGTAACTTAGAACATAACACCGAGGACAAAATTTATTCAGCCGTGGTTTTTAGGTCATTGTCACTTTGCGGCTTAACCCGTTTGTTTGATCATCCTCGGTATTATCTGCTATTATAAATTTAACCAGAAGCAATCAAATAAACTCCAATGTTCTAACTTTTTTACTTCTGAAAAATACACGTAATATAGTACAATTATTAATATTAATTTTTCTTCATGTTCATTAAATTTTGTTAATATATTCTTCTGCAAGGTACAATAGTACAAACCTCCCCAATATCTATTGATAGTAAATACATCATTGATTCAATATTAAATTTGCAGTTTCAAATAATTAATATCCAATTATTTGGATTATTTGATCTACAGTTCCTAAAAAGAACAGTTCGTACAGTGTTCACAACTTATTTGCAAGCACGTTTAAATTGCCAGGTAAGAATGTGCCTTTAAATTCCACAGTTGCATCGTGGAATACTAGATGGCAGAACTTTCTCGCAAGTCAATATCTCCGCTAACATGATATAACCATGCTCGCATGGAGTGTTCGCAGTCCTTGTCTTGGGGAGCAAAGTATTCAATGATCGTCTAGTGAGAGTACTGTTGCTGAAGCCCATTATTTAATTATGAACCGCATCCACAATTTTTATTGTGAGATGCAATTTTTGGATAGCCTCTTTACTTCGTAAGAGGCTTTAGAAAAAGTATATGACTGGAGACGTGTTTATACATTTTTAATTTAGCAGTAATTGAAAATCTGTTTGAAGAAGTATTTCAGTTCTACATTTCTTTTTTTTTATTTCCAATTCTTATGCAATAATTTTTTACTATACTAGTATCATTTTTGAATTGTACTAGTGTAATTTTGCAATAATTTTTTAATTATTACTAGTATAGTTTTTCATCAAATTTCAGCTTTCCACTGTTACAAATTTTCTAAATTACCAAATGACAATAGAACTGTAATTTAATTGTCATTATATTCCATTCAATGTTATGATATCAAGTATTTTAGTTCCACATTTTTTTTTCATTTCCAATTCTTATGCAATAATTTTTTACTATACTAGTATAATTTTTGAATTGTACTAGTGTAATTTTGCAATAATTTTCTAATTATTACTAGTATAGTTTTTCATCAAATTTCAAACTATATTAGTACAGCTTTCCACTGTTACAAATTTTCTAAATTACCAAATGACAATAGAACTGTAATTTAATTGTCATTATACAATTCAATGTTATGATATCAATATAAGTATCGAATCACAATTTTTAATGATGTGACATAAAATATCACAACTTTGATCATCATAGAAACCAGAAGCCATATTACCGTAGCACTCAACTTAGTGTCTCGACATTGGAATGAGGAAATCAAATGATTTTGACATTACTTATTGTATCCATATCGCATTTAACACATGCTGTGTTGTAACAAATGCAAATAAGTATCATTTTCCTTGTTTAAAATGACAGCATTGTTACTTCAAACCTGGCATCTGTTCAGTTTGCCACTTGTAAGATACTTCAAATAGAGACATTATTGGAATTGTTTCGCGACGCACTTTGGAAGGAGTTAGAGGTTTCTAAATTACCTTTATGTACTAAGAAACCGTACAATCGTGAACACGCAGTGTGTATATACAGTTTCATTCAGTCTATAATACTACTCTATTAAAATGGAACCGATACTAGGAGTGATCCATTCTGTTCAGATTATTTATAGCAATGCTCGTTCTATTAACGTGCTTCAAGCAATGGACCAAAGCTAACTGTTGCAGGAGAATAATTGATAAAAAGTCAGTTAAATGATAGAAATAATAAATGAAAGGATTATATAGGGTGTTCCAGAAATCATTCCTAATTTTAACTTAAAATTTTTACTATTTTAAAGCATATAAGACAGAGAGTTATGACTGCATATGTCATATGGAAAATTAAAAGTCATTGTAAGTGTTAATTGGCTGCCATCTTGACATGACGTGCTCAGCCATTTACAGTTTTACTATCATGAAATGTAATGGAATGTCACACGATATTAGTGTAAAGTAGCACTTGTGGTACATCAATTTAAAGCTTAAGGATTAATAAATATTACTACAGAAGACATTCGTTAATATCTTCAATGTAAAATGGCCGGTTGCCAATTACAGCTGACAATGTTCCATTTTGAAACGTATGAAGTCTGACATGATTTGATGACATAGAAGTATCTCAAAATAGCACTTGAAGTATATCAATTTGAAGCTTAAAAATTCCTGTGATTTTTGAGTTACATGTTTTGAAATTACATTAAATTGTAAACTGGTTGATTCATTAACAAGAGTTACTCGTTTTTGTATTAAGAATTGTTAAAATTTTAGGCTTTAAATTGATATTCCATAAGTGCCATTTTGAACTACTTTTATGTCATCAAATTGTATCTTCGAAAGTAACATTTTTTTTATATTCTTTAGAAATTTTCTAAAAACAAAATATGGCACTAACTTTTGAAACACTCTATACGTGTTCAAGTGTGACATCTTTCTTTTTCTTGTGCAAATTACCATTATTATGGTCTATAGTACTCTATAGTGCACGTATGCACCATTGTCTGTGCATACAAGAGTAGTATATCCATTGCACAAGAACATTGTGCAACATAGCTCCATTGAAATAGACAAGTAAACAGAAAATGTGGGCCACTAAACCGGACCCACGTATGCGGTTTTTATTCTTAATGTCGTGTGTTTAAATTGGCACTAAAAGAGAGTTTATTCAAACCAACAGTCACACCACATTCCCTGTCACTGTGGTCACCAGTGACCCATACCACATAATTACCCTATTATTTCCCTAAGGTTGAAGTTATAACAATTTTCAAGATAGTACTTTCAATTAAATGAAAATACATAATATAAATATTATACTATTTAACCCTTGAATAATAATTGTTAAAGAAACAATGTAAAATTTAGAAATTGAAAATAATATGAAATACAAAATTATATTGAAATTGGAGCTCTCTCCATGGTCCGCCGTCCGAGAGTTAAGTAAGGCAACAAGTGGAAAAGTTAATTTAAAAAATAAAATGACCTGCGGGGTAATTGAAGACGTCTGTAGATAAAAATGCCGTGTTACAAACTGATTATTTTGGACAAAATTGATCCAAATATTTTTGACTGGAAGCATGTTAGATGCATAGAGAATTGAAGAAACGAGTCATTGGGGAACATCCTACGTGGACTACTCGCTCGAAATGTTTAAGTAGCAAGAACCTTGGATGGCAATCAACGGCTGAGTGATTCTAATAATCGTACAGGCCATCTGTCCATCTACAGGCCACATGTCATGTACTACATATGTTTCTACATTCTTTTGTAACTACATTTGTGAAATTTGAAAATCTGCAATCAACGTAAAACGCAATTTCTTCAAAATCCAATGAAACTTGATTATTTTTTTTTTTCTTTAATGAGATGGTACACAAATTTTTAATACATTCAATAATTTTTGTAACAACAAATAACACTTGTTTCATGTTTTGTGGTTAGAAGTGGAATAAGAAGAAAAACGTCTAAGAATAAAATTCCTATTTTCTTATGTAAATCGATATTGTAATCAATACGATTTCCATTTCCCTTATCAGACACGAATACTGCAAAAGAGAGAATATATCGAGCGGAAGTTCATGAACGTTCACGGTCACGCAAGAAAGAAGAAAAAGAAATAAAAGTATGAGGAAACATGGCGTGTAAACGTGTCTCCTCACCCCCGGCCATTGAACTTTTACTTTTAAATTAATGCTCCTGGGACACACTGGTAAACCATGAAAGGTCCAATGAAATGGCTACAGGAAAAAATCAATTAAAAAAATTCCTGTAGCAGTTGCATATTTAATGTCCCTATTGAAATTTATGTATGTTAATAATTAATTTGGCACTATTTTAAATTACTATGTAATTTTAGTTTTTTAAATAAATTGATAATTTCAATTGCCAAATGAAATAATCAAATCTCTAGTTTGTTTTCAAGATATTTGAATCTCATTAAATGGAACTGCAATGTGTTTTGTATAAGGCTGTTCAAAAAGAATATCTTAATTTCGATTTTTAAATATCTATGAATCTAAGTTGTGTCGATATTCATTTTTTTAAAAACACTGTACTGTAACTCCTAAAATCCAAGCATGTAAAACAGTCATCGTTCCAGCCATTTTCCTTCGTATCTGGTTCCTGAGTTATTGCTTGCTTGCTTTGTTTGGCCAGAAAGGAATTAAACTCTGGTCGAGTCGTGTTTTAAGGAACATAAATCCTGCGGGGAAATTTATCACATATGGATGTTTGAAACGACTAAATGAGTGTTAAGTTCGTGATTTATAATTTATCAATCACTGAACTGCAATTGCCTTTTTACTGTACCCTTCTATTTTTATACTATGAACATTATTTAATGACTTTTCAAACACCTTTGATTAACAAACCGTGAGAATCAGTGTGAAAATGATGAACGATAGAATTGTTATCAGCCACGTGTATTTTCCTGGCTGGTGTAATTTTATTCTGGCAAAAGCAGGAAAAATCTAACAGACTCTCGTAACGTAAATGAAAATATATACAACAGAGTCTTATGCAGCGTCCAAGTTTTACCACCAAAAAATATTTTCACAAGGTATATATTTAGATTTGCCCCCATTGTGTGAGACTACATTAATCCGATGTGTTCATGCGAAACACGTGAAACACCGAGGCGCCATAAACTTGGAAACAACGTCTGCTCTCTTTTCATTTCTTTATGGCAGCGATGGCGAACCCATGGGGGGCCATAGTGCCCATTGACGTAATTAGGGAGGGACCAGGGTGGGAATGGTCCCCCAAAAATGTGGATTGAACCCCTCATTATTCTAGAATTCAAAGATCCTATAGATTCTAAAATTCTAAAATTTTCAGCTGCCAAAATTCCAAAATTCTAAGATTTAATAATATATTTAATTTTTAATAAAATGACTACAGTGAGTAGCTAGTATTTCTGGTATTCTAAAAGCGAACTACTGAGAATACTTTTTAACTATTTGCAGACGTGGTTCAGGACAGTCACTGTTCGATAGTCTACTTTCAGTTACGATCGAAATGTCGAACGGTGAAACTTATCGAAAGGACGAAGGATATACAGGATGGTCCAATGTGTATCTATTAACTATCTAATTATTAGATTTTTACATATCAAATGGAGAATTTTTCGAACATGGAAAGTTAGACATAATTTCATGACAGAAAAGTACCATAAAATGGCACTTATTAGACATCAATTTGAAGTTTAAGATTTAATTAAAATGACTAAATAAAGGTTTCATCGCTATTTCTAATACAAAATAGCTGGTTCATTTTTGAACCAAACAATGAAAGAACCAATTTAAGAAAAATTAGTATCATATAACAATTATTTTTGTACAATGAAAATTTTCAATTTTTTGTATTAATTGAAACGATTATATTTATTGGCCCACCCTGTATAGTTCGGAAGTCATGTTTCGCGTGTTGTGCTCAAGAACTCCATTTGATGACGCATTGCACTTTGCACGAATCGTTCTAAGTTAAAGGCTAATAGAAAGAAGCACAGGGAATTTATGACTCTTCTTGCAAATTATGTTTGAACAGGAAATTATATCCATAAATCACAGCAAATCATAAATGCATTATTTACTACATAGATTGTAATTACTTAAGTATAATTATGTATTCTAACAATAAGTAGTATTAATATTATATTAATTTCACTTATTTATTATAATTCCAAAAATAATAACTTTCAATTCAAGTAAATATCACTCGAGTTGATAACCTTTGAACTTGAAAGCCAATTTTGATAAGTTTTTCTCCTGAAAAAATAACGACGTAAATAAAAAATCTGTTATATACGTTTTATTTATATAAAAATATTTCTTTATCTTCTTTATTCAACAAAATGGTGGGGCTACAGCTGCTTCATAAATAGAGAGCTCCCTTAGCAACATCCATTGTGAGGCAGCTATAACTCCACTATTTTATTACGTATAGAAAATAAAAAAATACTCTCGTACACCTTAAACTATGTACAATAAAAATAATATAACAAATTTTTCGTTTACTTTATGATTTCTTAAAGAAAAAAATTATTAAAGACTTCGATTTTTTAGATTCAAAGTATTGTGTTACTCTTCGAATTTTTTACTTTTCTTTCGATAGATTTGAAGGAAAATATTTTAACAATATGTGAATTTAATTATTAACCCTCTTTTGAAAGTATGATCATTAATTTTGAGGAATACTGTATGCTCTTATAGTAAGGTTTGCGTGGAATCCGCGTGAAAGTTGTGCTCGATTATTAGCAGATAAAAGCAGCCAGTTAGGTGGTTGACTCGATAATGATATCGATTCCAATTCTTCCACCCTTCGGTTTTATTCCCTCACACACCCATAAAAAATCGATACCACCACGCTTTATTTATATCCGCCTCTATCCGACCAAGATGGGTCGTTAATGGTAAATGACAACAGTAAATCAAAAGAAAAATAGGAAGAAAAATGTAAATAGACATCTCTAGATGCAATCACATATAAAATTCTCATTGAAGGGCATCGGAAACATCTGATTTGGAATTTTAATTAACTTTAAAATAGCGTCAAGTGAAATTTAATTGTAAGCTCTATAAACGTAATTTTAAAGTTCCATCAAAGCCATCAAAGTATTAATAATAATATTGATACAAGTTCTATAAATTATTCTTTTTATTTAATTTAATACGAAATGCAAAAATTTTCCATCAGACATTTATTATAGAAATGTCTCGCAATCAGACATTTCTAGCCAACCCCTCTCACTGTCTCTCCCTCTCTTTGCCAAAAAGCTTCTCTAGACACAGCTGGTGACATTCACGATCGTCTTATTACTTTAGCATCGCTGATGCAAGCCCCAGACAATTTTTGTTGCCAAACAAACGGGATGAGCCGTGTGGGTCTGGTCTGTGGCTTTGCAGACGCACAGTGAGTGTATTATAAAAGGTATGCGTATACAGTGTGTTCCGGAAAAAAGAAAAGATACTTTTCAATTATATTAATTTCTTATCAAGGGAATCATAATTTTAATTATTTTAATTATCAAATAAATTACTTCGTTCTATTACTACATCCTTCGCTACATTAAAGTCTAAATTTAATTTAAGTGAGCCTGATATGGAACGCATTCTTATTGATAAGATCTTTCAGAGGGTCACGAATGTTAACGATCTCTTAACGCGCTTATTCAACGCTGCTCACAGCGTTAGAAAATGTGCTCACGAACACAACGCAGCGCCGTTCAAATTCCTGATATAACAATTTATTCAAATTATCTGGCTATTCATAGATGCTTCTCTACGTCTACGATAACTGTGTTTAAATACTGACTCTTGAAAGAAAAATTTGAGAAATGAAGAAGTAAATGTACGATAAAAAAAAACAAACAAGTGATAATGGATTTGGGTTCTAATTTCAACGTTGCTCAAACATTTTGGATGATTTTTCAATTAAAATAAATCAAATAAAAATAACATTATTCTGTATACTGTTTTGAACAAAAAAAGATAGGATAATTATAATTAACATAAAATTCATTATAATTTCATTGTGAGAAATTTTTCTAAGTACTGAAGATCTGAAGTTGATTACTCATACGACTTTCCCTTATTCAAATAAGAAATTCCTTTCGAACCTAATCTCTATGACGGAATCTAACGGTAACGGTTGCCAAAAATGCGGCACCAAAGTATTCCGGTGTCTCTAATATACACAGAGGAACGCTTTCTTCGGGGGCAACAGATATATAAACCCAATTCGTTTCGTACGTCTATTCTTGCGTTCATAAGGTTATTTACACTCGGTGTCTGACACCATTTTGGTAGCAGGGCACACAGTACCTCGCACCAAATGGGGCTACCCGACGCTTCACAGAAAGAAGAATAATATGAGCTCGACTAACTATGACAGAATCGGTTGTACCCTGTTCACCTTGACCGGAAGCTAATCAACGAATGACTATTACCCTCGATAACTGTGCGCTAGAATTCGTTTGGTATTAATTAACGGAGAAAAAGAAAAAAGAAATTCGTCAGAAGGCAACCTAATTAACTTCACTTTTAATTAATTTTTAAGCCCCATTATTAAATCGTGTAATTAGTATTCAAGAGTTAATAAATTAAATAATTTACTACCCTATGGATTATACAGATAAAAATCAGTTTCTCAATCGGGTGCTTAAATTGAGAAACTTGCAATTAACAATAAAATAAAATGAAAATTAATTTAAATAACTTTGCTATATTCACGTTACACTTGAAAACTGGAAGGCCAATATTTCCAATAATCAATACTTCGTGTAAATATAAATATTTTTGTATATTAATAAACCATTAATTATCTAGAGCACTTTGAATTATAATCAAATAAAATTTAATTAAGAATCAATATATAAAAGGGTTTTATTTAGAAATTTGACTGCCTAATTTTAATTGCAATTTTCAATAAGTTAATCAAGGAAATCATAATTTAATGCTCTGAACTTTTGAAAGCTACTGTATGTTATAGACGAGCCAGCTGACCTGTCCGATGGTTTCTTTTTTATTTATCAACGATATACGTGTTCGTTCACCGCGAAAATTGCACTGGACGATGATAACGGTAAAAACGGATTCGTAGCACGTTTCTCGAGTTTCGAAAACCGCGAAACACCGACGGCCTTTGCCGCGCGATATCGCGTTGCAAGAAACACACCAAACCGAATGGAGTACTACGTAACACATAATGCGGTGAATAATTCGAACGATAAGATACGTTAGCGGTCGGCTGCTTTTTCTGCCGGCTTAATACGCATCGACGTGAACGAGGAATTCTTACAAAAGCACGTTTCCGATGAAAATTCAGTTGCCGTTGAATTTGGAGTATTGCTTAAGAATTAATATCTTTTTTCTAACTACTTACCAATTTCGTTGGATTACCAGGTCAACGATGACACACATGACACATCCATCCCTGTTACACACCGCGTTAAACTTTCACCGTGAACTTAAGAATTAGTGACGACTAATAAATTAAGGGAACTACGGGGATACGATACCGACTGCTCGAAAGACCGCGAAGAACTGGCTAGAGGCCGCGACCCCACCATGCGGTATACCGTCGTCGAGGATGCCAACAAATGTAAACATCGCTACAGCTGATCGTCGTGACATATATACCTATACACTTCTACAGGGTGTCTATAAAATTAATAAACGATAATTAAATAATAATAAACCTGAAAATTAAAAATAACATCATTTTATGACTTAAAATTGAGGGGTTGGAATCTGAAAAATCAAAGCTGTTTTTCATTTTTATTTTTTTAGACAGAAATCATGAAGTGAATAGAAAATCTGTAATAAGCATTTTATTGTGTATGCTTTAAGGTATACGAGAATATTTTTGGATTTTTTTTATTCAAGAAAATGGCGGAGATATAGCTGCCTCATGATTAGGACGTTTTCTCAAAACTAATTACAGTGAGGCACCTGTAGCTCCGCCACTGTGATGAATAAAGAAAATCAAAAAATATTCTCGTGTACCTTAGGATGTGATTAATTAAAGGTATATAACAAATTTTCTATTCACTTTATAGCTTTTTCAAAAAAAATTGTTGAAAATAGCTTTGGTTTATTAGGTTCAGAATAATGCAACCCTTTAATTCTTCATCGAATTATGAGAACTATAGTGATCCTGAAATTATATTTTTAGTGCATGTAAAATTTATTTAACCTTCTACTATCTTATCAGGTTTTCACACGTTGCAAAACAAATTCGTTTGCACTTACCAACTTGTTAAAATGGTTGACTGTTTCCATACGAGATCATAATTTTTTGTTTTCTATGTTTTAAAACTAAACAACTTGGTCCGTCGTCCAAGGGTGTCAATTCTTTTTTTTAATATGATCACCCTATATTCCTAGACATTTGTTAGAGCATTCCTATTCTTTTATAAATGACTAATTGACAAGAGTACACACAGTCTATTGTATAAAAGCAGTCAAGCCAGAAACTGTTGGACCTCATTGTGAATATATATACACACACGTGTGCGTAAGCATGTGAGTACTTACGTATTCAGCGGTTTACCGCCTTCGTCTCGTCTAATCCTGTCTGCACGTGCGTATCGTGGCATCCCGACGATATATAGGTAAAGTAAAATTACACAGGTTTCTACTTTGAAGCTGAAAACCGTCTACTTCTAAACGGGCTATTCAAACTTATTTGCGATACAGAAATACCTGCCGCAAGCATATCGGGTGTACGCGAGTCTTACTTTTAATCGAGCGTAACTAAAACTAAAAATACAGGATGTATAAACGCTTTATTATCATGTTTCATTATATTGAAGAACACTTCATTTGTTTCCATTTCAAAATGCTGTCCGCCATTTTGGATGCAAGGGACAGCCAAGCCGTGCCCCAGCGCCTGGGGCGCCATAGCGAATCCCAATCTTATCTTGGGAGTAGGCAGTAACAGAAATTGTAACATGAGTAGAGGAAGTCGCGAGAAATTTTTTTTCTTCATATGTATTTAATATTTGGGTTAGTAGAGATATGGTCCCAAGAGATAAAAGTTGAGTACTAGGGCCTAAATTATGGCTGTCTTCGTCGTAGGGCATGCGTGACCAAATACTAGCTTCTCAGTAAGGCTATTGATTTGGACCGAGTACCCGGGTATTTACGAGGTACCTAAACACATAAAACAATCGGGAATCTTCAGTTTCAAAACCGATTGTCTTTTGACCATGGTTCACGAACGTCGGTAATGTAGGGAATGATTGTCTCATGACTTCTCACGAATATCTCATATTGCTGTATTTAAGTGTATAATAAATTCTTAATCTAATAAATAACTTTTCTAAAGGAAAATTCGCAAGGGTGAATAAAACCAGTTACATTTCTACATAAATGATACATATTTTTACCTACATGGGTGCGAGGTAAAATAGAATGTGCATTTGAAAAAAAGATGTTTTCTAAAGTAAATAAACAATTGTAAAAGGATTCGTCTGGATTTATGTAATGTCTCCCTGATGAGATGGACCTGCAATTGCTAAAGATCTAACATATAAGATCAAAAATATTTATTCTCATTTATCTAAATTATTTATTCTCATTTATCTAAATTATTTATTCTTATGTATTTATATATTAAACACTTATTATGTACTTAAATGTATTTTTACTTGCTATGTCTACAACACGAATTTTTGCTGGAGGCTCAAACTCAGGATTATTACTGCTCTCTTCTTAAATATTTGTATCTGATATGAAAATAGGAGATCAATATATTACTCAACTAGCATCCCCGTTGCGACTTCGCCCGCTCTCATAAATAGAAAATTCGAAAATTTGAAGTAATAATTGTATTATTTTTTGGTGATCAATCTCTAGTATTTCAGAAAAGTAGGTATTGCTGCCTGCAGAAACAGTAGAAAAGCGGCGACCCCATACTATATAACGCGTACGTTGTCACGATCGCACACGGATAGGCAGAATTCAATGCGATAGTTTCCACAGTTTATTAAACCAATATAGCCTATGTCACTCCAGAGAAGGCAAGGAAGCTACTGTTAAAATTTGGTATCAATCGGGTAAGTAGTTTTTGAAATTTTTCTGTACATACAAACAAACGCTGTCTCTTTATATAATAGTATGATTACTACAATTAAATGGTTAATACAATTAATACTTCTATAATATTCATACCAGACTGAATCTGGTTTGGAACTGCTGTTGGTAATAACCTGGATTTGGAAGGACCCATGTACATTTTATTTTAAATGCTTACTACATACTCTGTGGGTCTTGTGGTAGTGTTCATATTCCGATGCAGGAAGATCTTCTCTACCACATGCCTGAAGCCAGGCATGTGAATATATATACTTGAAGCATGTTATTGTTCCAAGATTTATGTTTCTATAGTACCTAAGTTCGTATATTGTTACAGACAAATTATGACTTTATAATACTTACAAGTCTCCATTCTTAGGAAATCTAAAAAAATGTACTCCTTCCCCTCCTTGATTCCCCAGAAAATTCCCGGTTTATGAAGGTCTGAAATGCCATAAACTCTTGCTTTTTGGAGCATTCTGACAAAGAAGTTTCCACAATATAGGCTATGTAAGTAAATCCACAGTACAAACTTGTCGCGCGCTCACGACTGTTCACGGTCGAAAACGAAGATTGCCGAATGGACCTTTAAATGGGTTGTATCACTTTGTCTCTTTCTGCAAGTAGTTTCTCTCTCATAGTGTCGCCTCTTATTATACCTACTCTTTGCTTTGGTTATGCTGCTTCTTTCTGGTTGACACGCTCATTACCTATGTACAGTGACTACAAATTCAAGTCACTGGATCTGTAGTCACTGCTATGCACCAATCACATCACTTGATACGAATATAGTTTGGGTTAACACGCATATGGTATACGTTCAGTTGATCGGAACAAAGGTGGCGTTGATGGAAAGCAAACGTACATACGTTGACTAAAGATTAAACTGCGTTCAAAATTGAACGCAGTTCACAGGAACTCTGAATTGACTTTACTTTAATTTTCCCCGGTTCGGAAAAAAGGGATACATTTTTACATCCCATTTCCTCCGGGCGGCGTACTTTGGGTACGTTTATTGTCCCTTTTGCCCAACGAATATTTCCGGCCACGCGCGCTTTGCGCGCCTCTTTTCATTCTCTTTTGCATTTTACATTGTTTCATACATTTGCCATACTTTTGCTTCTGTTTTTTCGCCATACTTTTACAATTTTTTGCTTGAGCTGCGTTTATGTGTGTGTCCCCTTTTAGTCGCCTCTTACGACAGGCAGGGGATACCGTGGCCGTATTCTAATCCCCCCGAGCCACAGGGGTCTACCACTCTGAATTGATCCACGTTCGAGGAAACGGGCATTACACTTTTCTTAGCACTTACACTTCTTAGGAAGTTGGTTGATTTGATAACGAGTAAAGTAGGTGATGGGTGTGATTCAAAAATACCAAAATATCACATTTGTATTACAATATAATCGATATTACATTAATTTTACATTCCACTTTTAACGAAATATAAAAATATAATTTTTGTCCATTTAATTTTCTAACAAAATTTATGTTGAAGTGCAGACAGAAAACGAAAATAATTTTATTCGAACAAAATCAGAAAATAGACATATGCATATTATGTATATTCTATTATAGAATACTATATCTAAATGTATAATAGAATATTTAATATGCATAGTACTATATTTAATTCAACATAAAACTATTATTTATTAGTACTATGTAATTAACGACGTAATTAATCACGTAAATCTTCCCGACATTTATTTTAATAATTTTAATAATTTCTTTCAATAATAATTGAACTAATAATTGAAAATTGAAACACCCAAAAATAAGTACAAATTAATTATTTTACCCCAAAATTCCTAAGCTCTATTTATAAGTAAAGTTTATATTAAAATATATTATGGATCACAAAAATGATTTGGGATAAGTCCTATGTGATAAACAAAATCACTGTAACAATAAAATATTAATAACAATATGAAATTCATAAATTTTGTCATGATCGAAAGAATACTCTGTATGAAATTAATTAAATTATTTTAAACTTAGGATTGACTTGTTCCATTAAATGAAACAATTATTCAATCCCTAAATAAGTATATAATAAGTACTAAAGTTAAAATCACTATTAGAGATTACTTTTTTAGTGGAAAAGCTGTACTTTTGGAATAATGTAATAAAATTTCGAAATATTTCGAAAAATTGAAAATCTTTAACCCATTAATAATAACTTATTTTTACGTACTTATATATATATATAAATATTTAATTATATTAAATCAAATAAATAAATTACATCTTATTTGTATGTAACGTTTGAATCAAAATGTTTCTTCTTTAAAGTAAAAACTTTAATGAAGAATATGTGAATTTATTTTGTTTTTTCTATGAATTTTTGGATAGCGGCATCGGCGTTATTATTAAGTATTTATCACTTTCAATCACCATTTCTAGATGTGTGTAGAATATTTACACTGTGATTTATAAATTACTTATTTACAAGGTACAAAGGAAGCCTACGTTGCCCGTGACCATCCATCATAACTGTCTTTTCGTTTCAATGAGATTTAAAAAAATAAATTACTTTTAATAAAAGCAATATATACAGAATTAAATTTGAAAGAAATATATCTCGGGTTAGCACAAACCTGATGGTACCAATGCTTCGTTAGTCCGGCTACTCGCCATCTGAGAACTGTAATACCAAAAAGCCCGTATGCTATTATACCTTAGGTACTGTAAGTATTCAAAATTGATTAACTAAATAGAAATATCATTTTCTAATGACAACATTTTTTGCAATTCAATTCTTCATCGAGTGCTTCGATACCCATAGTCCATACTACTGATGAATCTGTATTTACAGTTACTTCAGAACAATCGTCATACGTATTTGAAGAGCTTATTAAACCACCAAATTGTAAAGTCGCACGATCTGAAAAATAAAACATTGTTTTGTAATAATAAATTAATTAAAATATTTATTTACACTTACTTAAATTCCACTTTAAACCAGTTGTTGTTATACAGTTAACAGGTGCACCAATTGGTAGAAGTCCACACCAGCTATTACTCTGGACCAAGATTTTAGGAATAATTATAGTATGGAAACCTGGCTTTAAAATCCATGTCAATGAATTACTTGCTATTTGAATCACCTGAAATAAAGAAACAAAATTGATTATATAGAATTATTAAGAATGTTATAGAATAAAAAATAATCACCTGTATTATCGGAATGTATTGTCCAATGAGCTTATCACTTTTATGAAGAGTATTAAGATTTTCAACAATATGATCCAATCTTCCCGATGAGTCTACAAACACGTATATTCCGTTTAACTGTTAACAATAATTTTTATGTTATCAAATGCAATTCATTCGATAAAATTTAATAAGATATCCAATATTACATTTATATTTTCCTTTTGAGCATATTGTCCTAACTGAATCAAAGCTTTTGTATAATCTGTATAATCCTGATTGATTGTTTCTATAACCCTAGAGCCTATGGATTGCAACCTTTTTAGTATTAATGGACTACAACTGTCCATATCCCCAGTAATTAAGTTTGGTATATATTCGTTATGCTTTCCATTGAAGACATCTATACCTCGTTCTTCTAAGTAATGTAACCAAGCATGTGTTCCACCATCAACAGTAACATTAATTTGTGCTAAATAATAGAAGTACTTGTTAGTAAAATATTTTTAATAAAGATGAAAGTTCTATACGAATAGAAACCTACACTTTTCCCATATCCTAAGGACACTGTCATGCTTCCAATAAAGAGGACGATTCAGTATAACTACAGCATATTTGTAATTTGGGGGACACTTGAATATTTGTGAAGGATCCCATACTGTTCTATTGGAATCTGAATCATGTTGCATCCTTTGGCTTGATTGATATTTTCTTAAAACTGCAAAGAAACGTTTAAAACATTAGGTTATGTTGCACAGTTTCAAAATTCGTCACTTGAACAATTCAGTCACTGTCAGAAAATTCTAGTTCTATTAATATCTCATAGAATCATAAGAGAACACTTATATACAATTACATTGAAGATTTACTATTTTTAATATAAGCCTTACATAATAATTGCCGGACTGCATTCGTGACGAAACTCAATTTCGAAATACTTCTTTTGAGAACGTGCATACTTTATATACGACGATTTACACAGCAATAATAATAAAATAATTTTTTTTTATTTTTTCATATTCATGATTATTTTTAATAACTTATATAGAAATTTAAATACATGTCAATTCAGTATTTAAATGTCATCACCACGTGGTTTTGCCCTACAAAAATGCTTATTATATACTATTTCTAAAGTAAATTCGAATAAAATTAATAATCTCTGTTATCAATTAGCTACATCATAACATTTTCATTAACATAAGTATCTGCATTGTTAACACTGCTGAAAATATGGATTAGTATTACGTCTATTCAGAAACACCTTATAGTTCGACAATCGTTTATCAGTATCACATAAATCATTATAATCGCACAAGAAGTGTATTGAAACAAAATAAAGATGCTCTAAATTCGATGCATCACACTTATGGGAGGCATACATATATCGCTAGAATTGAAGGGATATCGATGAAAAGACGCCTTATATGTATTTTCCCATAAACTGTTCCATCAATCTCATTCGGTTATCGAATTTATTGAAAGCTTAACAATAATTAATATGGACCGCTGTTTGTTTTCATTATAACTTTGTGAAGTAATCCTCGATAAATTATGTCATCCAAAATTTGGGTTTGGAAGAAAGTTCCTGGTATAGTCGGTCGATGTAACGATGTCATTTATTCACGTCCGAAAATACCTCCGAGCCAGGATCTTCTTTTATATTTTGGGGGAGATGTTCAAGTACATTTAAATATCATTTGTAATTAGGTAATATGTTACATAGTTTACAGTATAATTTCTTTCTAGGACATTCAGGAGAATATGGAACAACATTCAGATAGTAAAAAGTATATAGAATGGAATTTGCAAAATACTGCTCATATACTATCAACAAACTTCCCCCAAAAACATATAATTGTCATTCGTCCATCGAGGTGATATTATAAATAATATTTGAGACAGTATATTTAATATGCTTTTGTTTTACCATTTTCAATTTTGTTTTAGAATATATGTAACAATGCATGCTTTGTTTAGCTGTTTTGATAACTTTGTACCAGGAAATGAATATGGTATCCCATCGTACCTTCCAACACATAATGGTTTAAAACATTTACAAGAACTGGTAAAATCATGTTTGGATCATATTAAGACATGCAGTGGTAACGAGGTATGTTTTAAATCACTGTATGTGGTCTGCATGTAATCTTACATATGTTTCAATTTTTAGGATCCTAGTCTTTTCAGTATTGAGAAAATAAAATTAACATTAATGGGCTTTAGCAAAGGCTGTGTTGTTTTAAATCAGTTGCTTCACGAGTTTCATTACTACCAAAGAAAATCAAAACCAGATGTTGAAATTAATAATTTTATAAAACTTATTGAAAGTATGTGGTGGTTAGATGGTGGACATGCAGGAACTAAGGATACATGGATCACAGATAAATCCATCTTGGAATCATTTGCAAAATTAAGTAATATACGAAAAGAAGTTGCAATTTGTTTCTAATTTTTAAATATTTAATTATATTTAAAAACTGATGTATCATTATAGGGATAAATGTTCACGTACATGTTACACCATATCAAGTTCAAGATTCTAGTCGTCCGTGGAATCGCGAAGAGGAGAACCGATTTTCTACTACTTTGAAAAATATCGGAGTTCCCATAAAACGGGAATTACATTTCACAGATAAACCAAGAAGTTTGCTGCTTCATTTTAACGTTATCAAAGCTGTTGGAAATTGCACACAGTAAGGTTGTGATATTTAAAAAAGTCTGCGATATTTTACTTTTATCAATAAGTAACAATATTAACACATTTATGCCTTAAATTATTAAATGCACTATCAGACATGAAATAATTAAAAAAAAAAATAAATAAAAAATAAAAAACCTGTAGTTTTAATTATAGTTAATTACAATTTATATCTGTTCTTTTTACAAGACAGTTAACTTCTTGATTCAATATTTACATGTGATTTTAATCACAATCTTGTTAGTTTTTAGTAACATTTGTTTTGCATAATGATATACACTATACTGTTCAAATATAATAAAATAAATATGAATAAAAAGTAAATGCATATAAAGTGTTTTTTCTTTACCTGATAACATTCTTCAGATAAGCCAAACAGTTACAATGTTCACTTAAATGGTATTTAGATTACTGTGATTCAAATGTATTTGTAAAAATTTTAAAAATCTTATTTTCTACTAACATGTTACATGAAAGAATTTATAATATAACTTCTGATATGTTTCACATATAATACTTCTATTAATTTATGGCAAAAAATTCATGTAACATGATTAATAGAGAATCAGTACAAAATAAACATTTGATTTAAACAATGAAGTTTAATATTGTACTAGCATCTGGTTTGACACTTCTTTTTATCGTATGTTATGTTCCCAGATTCTAAAAGAAATAAGTGTTAATAAGTGTAACATAAATGAAAAATTGATATCACTTTTTGATAAAGGTATTTACCATTGTTTGAATAAGGTAATATGACTTCAGCCCATTCATCAGATCCGTCACAACAGTCACAATATCCATCATTAACTTTGTAAGATGGTATTTTTACTGTGATTTGATTAAAATCATCAATAATTTTATTTTTTTTAAATGTGGTATAAAATGTGGTATAAAATAAGGTATAAAATGTTAAATACCTGGAAAGTGCAAGGTTGAAATTTCACAATGAAACACACCATTGTTACATGCATTAGTGCCAGGTTCATCACTACCATCCAAGGGACAGTCACAATAATTGTCGTTAATTTTGAAGAAGTCTATCTTATCTTTAGAAGTAAAACATACAAATTCTCCTTGGGCATTTGGTAGGTATTTTGAAATATCCTGATCGCGTGTTCCACGCAATGATACAGTTTTACCTTGTTTATCACGTAAAAGTTTAGAATGTGACAGGTCGTTCCATTTCGAATGCACTTTACCAGTAACAATGTAATTAGATGTTCTTACGGATCCACTAATTAATTTCCCTACAATCGCCTGATTAAGTTCCTTGAAATAAACCAGCTGATGTATTACAAAAATAATAGCTGCTATAAAAACGCATATCAATGTGTATTTCAATTTTTTTCTTAATAAACGACGTTTCCAAGATATCTCAGTTTTCATATTTGCCGGTTCAAAAGTCGCTTGATATTCTTTCAAAGTTGATAATTTTTTGGTTCAATACGTGCTTCTGTATATGAAGCATTTGTTAAACATATTACATAATGGAGTTATAAATAAAATATGCATTTTTCTTTAAATCAGAGGTTACATCGCGTATTATTTACAAACATTATATGGAGTACGATTCACTTTGAACACAGTCAAAATTACAATGGCACTAAAATGTTATGTAAACGAAGTTGTCTACGATTCATCGATATTTCTGATAATCGAAAAGGCGATTTGAATTTCCGCCGGGAAGTTTAACAGGTAACCTAATAATATCGAAGTTCTAAGTACGAGTTAGGATCACAAATTTTTCTTATTGATTACTTATTAAATATTATAAGTAATTATCTATTTATTTTTTTCTCAAATAAAGTTGCTAAAGCGAATCGGTTCGTTAATTAACTAGTAAAATGAATAATGAACTCGATTCGCAAGTCGATTGTTAAAATAATTAATTATGCTTGCATACAGATTTTGTAAGGATCCGGTCAGTAATTATTTAATTATAAATAATTATATGGTAATAAATAAACCTAAATTGCTATTGTTAAAATGCAATAGCTTTAATTTTTTCCAAGCATATGTATAAATTAATTTGTTTTAATACATTTTTATCTTGTAACTATAAATGCAAAAATATGTAACTACGTACTAAACAGAAATTAATGTTAAATTTTACCAATGATGACTTTAATGACGAAATATTAAAATACTTGAGGAAAGAGATTACGAGATCTATTTCATCGTATATTACAATATGGAAAAGAAATATGAAAAAATTGTCACGTAATACAATAGCTCGTAATAGTATAAACTTCGGTGCATGTGTTATTAGTGTTTAATTTATAGGGTTCTTTCAAATTCAAGCCGATAAAGCAATTTTATTATTACATTGGTCTTCCCATGCCGCGTCCCATTGGCGCTTGAGGACCATTGTCCTGACCGCTCTTGGGATTCTTTATGGTTTCATCTACAGACAAAATAAGACACGCCGCTTCGGATGCAGCGGTTAATGCGTTAATTTTGACAACGGCAGGTTCCCATACGAAAGCTGCCATATTGTCACCGATATCTTCGGTATTAATATCAACGCCATAAGTATGCATGCCTTTGTGCTGTTTCTGTCGTAGTTTATTTAGAATACTTGTTGCATCGAAACCAGCATTATCACATAATTGCCTAGAAATAACGTAATTACATTTATTTTTCATAAAATTAATATTATTATATACTGTCCTCCGATGACAAAAAGTCTAGGGGGCACTAGGCAAACGACTAACTCCCTAGTTTTACACGAGCCTAATTAGTGCGACTTCTTGCGATCAGTGGACAGGAAAGGATATGTACCTTGGAATAACCTCCAATGCACGAGCTATTGCTCCAATTAAAAGTTGCTCTTTTCCCGCTACAATACGAGAGTAATCCCGTAAAGTTTTTGATAGCTCCATCTCAATAGCTCCTCCACCAGCCACATAAGCGTTAGTTTTAAACAAACGTCTTACAACCATAATAGCATCGTGCAAAGACCTCTCAGTTTCTTCCAAGAACTGCTCGGCTCCTCCGCGCAATATGAATGTACAAGTTTTAGCACGTGATCCTTCATAGAAGAAGTTGAATCTAGAGATAAATATATTGTTATTATAATTGACAATAAAGATCGATTAACAGTTGAATTAAAATACCTTTCTCCACCAATTTGTCTTTCTTCAAACATTTCACACCTGCCAAGGTCGGAATCCTTAATATCATGTACCGTGGTTAAAATGTTTCCTCCGCAAGCTTTCAATGTTCTCCTCAAATCTTCCTCAGGAACCCTGCCCGCACAGAACATATCACGGTCCGCGAAATATTGCGTAGCAACATCACCAATTGGTAATTTTGACAATACAACCTGCGCCCCACTCTGATGAATTTTGTCGAGCTTGTTATATAAAATCTGCCATTCGGCGTCGACTATCTTTTGATATTCGGCAACATTATCCACGCGTATTTCTGCGTTGTCCCTTTCTGCTTTGAGCTCTAACTCTATATTTAACAGAGCAATTTTACAGTCTTGATATTTCTTAGGCTGCATTTCAAATCCAGCATAAGAAAAGGTTTTCTTAAAAGCTACTCCTTTGACCAGTTCTGAATCTTCTAATGCTCCACCTGAGACTTTCTTAATTCCAATCATGTTAAGAGGTAACATATCATCAAGCATCATAACAGCTTTGACAACCATACGGCTGAAGAATTTTTTTTGTTGGTGAATTAATTTTGAACTCATAGACGTAGCTGCACATTCTTCTAAAAGTTCCATTAGTTTTTCTTTGCTAGATTTATCTATTTTCACACTGACTGCATTTATTTTGTCAACTGCTACTTGAAGGGCAATACGTAGAGCTTTGATCATGATACGCGGGTGTACGCCTTCTTCAATAAATGGTTTCATTTGCTTCAAAAATTCTCCTGCTAGTAAAACAACACTTGTAGTACCGTCACCAACCTGTAACATAAAATAGACAGATTAGAGCATTTACGCAAAGTTTTATATTTAATAAAATGTTTGAACATTATTGAGGTAACTACAAATCTTGAAGAAGTTACCAGTCTAGCAGTTCTTAAATACTGTTCTCTGCATATAAACTGGTAAATGTTATACTTTGCACATTACCATTTTCTCTTTTTACAGAGCTAATTTTTTAATTAGATGTTACTTACTTCGGCATCCTGAGACTTAGCAATATCCACTAAGGTTTTAGCTGCAGGATGAATTACTTCTAAAAGTTTTAAAATAGTAGCACCATCGTTCGAAATAGTTGCTTTTCCATTTTGGTCAACAATCAGTTTATCCATTCCTCTTGGACCCAGAGTAGTCCTAACAGCATCTACCACTACTTGGCATGCATTTATGTTGGATATAAGCTGTTGCTTTCCCTGTGAGGCATCTGTGCCTTCTTTGAGTAAAATTATTTGAGGTTGCTGGAAGGAATATAAATAATTTTGTATATCTATTACTAACAATGAAATAGTAATTCTGATAACAATAATTATATACTCTCATGTATTTTCCCATTTTTGCTATTTTTTTATTCAATTGTACATGTGACTTTTACAGTAATATGGCGATTATAAGTTTTCTGTGAATATCTTGTCAAATTTCAAAAGACAGATGAATTAAGAATTAGTTTCTTTGTTTTGTTACTATGTAAAATGTTGATTGCTTATAAAATTAATTAGTTTATATAAATTTCCCAAGGAATGGATTTTTATTTGATTCATTATTAATGCGTTTCCGCATGCACGTTATGGAAGTGAACTGAAATTATCCTTATAAGGTTAGAGCAACCGAACCTATAACATGATATTCATTCTTCCGTGCAATAACTTATTACTGCCTAAAAATATTGATACTAATTAAGCATAATCATTCTTCGTTGTTAAAACGGTCATTACTTGTCAACATAAATTATATTTTCTTTCTAAAGTAAGAAAGCGGTCGGCATTGAAATTGTGAATATAAATTCATATTCTTATCAGAGAAGCAAAACTTCATATTCTTTTATGGCTAAAATGAGAAACTTCATTTCTGGCTTACCATTTTTATAACTTATCGTTCGATTAACTGGCTTTCGTTTTTATTTTATACACTGTTCGAGCAGGAATACTTCGGTAACCTGTAAATTACTATTCGAGATGATTCTACTAAGGATACAAGTGTTGAGTGTCGTTCATACTCAACGGAAGAAGGTTTGTCAGAAAGCATTGACCAATCAGAAATAAAAATTTAAACTTACCAAATTATTTGATATTCTTTTTAAATATTTCATTTAATCATTAACGTAAGGGTTATTATACAAAAATATATTACTACTAATGGAAGTAATATTTAACTACCTCACTTGTATACTAACATAAGTATGCAATTAGAATATGGAGGGGTAGCAAACAACTAATTAATTTTTTATTTTTTAGTGTGTAATATTATATTTACATCTATAACATAAATTTTTAATAGAAAATTCAGTATTCAAATACTCTTTTCTTTTTATTTGTTTATATACAAAATAGAGTATTCACCTAAATAAGCAATAGATGGCAGTCATTTATGCCAAAATTTTGATGACCGGAAACAGAGGAGCACTGGAGGATTTAGTTTTTGGTAGCATCACAAGGGGGTTTAATTCGTGACCTATTTACGTGAATAGAAATTAAGATTCAACATTTACCGCCCATTTATTTTTAAACATACTACAAGTTCTTAGTGTACACCCAGGAAGTGTCTTACCGGCAAATTCTAGTCGTGTTACAGCTTTCAAGAAACGCGCGCATTTATCTGAAATTACATATCACACATGTCGACATATAAATATTACAAAAAGTGTATATATTGTGTTACACGATACTCTTAATTTTAAGTAAAATCCAGAAGGATCGTATCTTACACGCTTCAGAACAAGACAGTTTTATTACCGAGGTAAAAGCAAATTCAAAATTTTAACAATGTATCTTCACAATTTGTAAAGATAATTCCCTTTTTGAATTTGTCACTAATATATTTTGTGTAATCAATCATTTTTACTTGACATCAATCGATTTGCATCACAAGTAGAAGATACATGTGCCTACTAAGTTGGCCAAATTACTGTCACGGAAGTAGATCCATTCGCGAGTAGTCAAGGCTAACTAAATATAGTAATATTAGTATTGTATTTTTATAATAACTTTTTAAGATCAAATATCTTCCTTAGGTCCAGGTTAGGTTCTCCTTAATATACTTACCTTTAATTAAGAGAAGTCTACATTGCACCAAAATGTACGTACAATATATTCATTTTGCATCCCAAGTGCTGACCTTACGACGTTGCGCATGCGCGAAATAACTCCCACCCGATGACAAGGAGCCAATGACAAATCGATATGTTCGAAATTTTCACGCGAAAGCTTTTGACTATTTCTCTTTCAGCAGTTAATAGTGAAATCTCGTGTCTGATGTGTCTCGAATAGTAAGTAAAACGGTCACGTGCTGTATCAGTGAGATTTTAAGTTAAAGTAAACTGATCAAACTGTTAAATGTCCACGATCGCGCCATTTTTATTGTTTACCAGTTTCATCACTATTATTATCGTAACTATACACTTCATACACGTTCAATTAAATCCTCAAAATTATTTATTACACCTGGAACATAATTTAAAAATTAATTATATTTTTATTTATTTAATCAAATATTGCATTACACATATATTTTGATATAAAAAGGACACTCAATGTCAAACTAAGGTACTTACTGTAGTATATCTAGGTTTATTTTTGGGTACTTATTTAAACATAAAATTCTTTGGGAGAGAGTAAGAAAATTGACAAAATTTATCTGGACGTTACGTAAGATCACCTTTGAACATCTTTCCAAATTTCTGATAATATCTAAGGAATAATTTATTTTCTTTTTTTAGATGGTACTTATTAGTATAAAGTGAAAAAGATGGGGGGGAAATTATTCCACCGTTTGTTGACTCTGATTACACCAAAATTTTAATAAATTTTATTTTTGATGATTCCTCGTTACCAGCAGGTGTATACTTATCATTTTATCATTAAAAAGATACGAATTATGAGATATTAGATTCTGACAGTTTGTCAAGTTATACAAATCCTTTTTACGGTATCAAATGTTGAAAAAATAAATCACAGAATTAAAACTCCAAAATTATAGAAAAAAATGTCATTAGGCAAAATTATAGTGCATCACGTGATGCATGTGCCCCCGGAAGTGGAATGTTTCAAGGTCATCTTCATTTCAAATTTTTTTTTATTACAATTGAATAATGCATATTATATAAAAATTAATGTAATGTAATTTAAAAAATTATTTAAATTAAAAGTATGCAAGCAATAGTGCTACATAGAATTTGCACGCGAGACAAATAAATGCTACCGCTAAGAACTATTTATAACATCATCTCGTACATCAACGTAAATTGATGTGACCACTGGTCTGTATCTAACTCGTATTACCGTTTCGATCTTACTGTGAAACGTTCATGTATGAAAATTGGCTGAAAGTTCAAGGGAAGTATAAAAAGAGTCTATCAGAAGCGAAGTTTGTTATTGATCAGAAGAATCTCACTAAGAAAATTAATTATTTTCATAATTAATAAAAAGTTTCTCCTTTAGAACTGATTAAAATAAAAGAATGGACCGATATAATTAAAAATTATTTTTTTCTTTAAAATAACTTCCTTAAAAGTAACTTCCTTCTTCCCCTCATTCAACTCTTACATCCTCACACGCATATACTCGTTTATTTTGTACACTTACAATATTATTGTATCAAAAAATTTGTTTTCTTAAATAAATAAATAAAAAGTGAGAAATCATAATCATGGTTGCACGAAGAGGAAGACTAATGGAGAGCAATATATTCTTAACAGGAAGAGGGGCGGGGAAAAATAGAAAACAACTGTAGTATAAATTTTGAGCAAGACTTTGTATCATCAACATCAAATCGATTAAAAAATTTGGAGAAAATGAAAACGGTTTGGATAATTGGTGGACCTGGTTGCGGCAAGGGAACGCAGTGCGAGCGCATCATTGCGAAATATGGATTCTATCACATAAGCAGTGGTGATTTGTTAAGAGAAGAGGTTGCCAGTGGCAGCCCCAGAGGAGCCTCACTTCAGGAACTTATGTCCAAAGGTTTATTCGTCCCAACGGTAAATAATATGTGAATGTAATTAGGAATGGAATGTCAGTTACATTGGTGTAACCAGGACTCTTATGGGATTGGGCCCATTGGCATAATTGAGACTTTATAGGTTTGGGCCCATTGACGTAATTAGGACTTTATGGAATTGGGCCCATTGGCATAATTGAGACTTTATAGGTTTGGGCCCATTGACGTAATTAGGACTTTATGGAATTGGGCCCATTGGCATAATTGAGACTTTATAGGTTTGGGCCCATTGACGTAATTAGGACTTTATGGAACTGGGCCCATTGGCATAATAGAAACTCTATGGGATTGGGCCTATTGGCATAATTGGGACTCTATGGGATTAGGTCCATTAAGGTCGGGGGGCAAGGCACGTACCCAACAAGTTGGATCCATGTCACCTACCTATTTAGGGGAGGCCCACGACTCCTTCCTAGTTACACCAATGATCATTCGTAATACATATAATGCTCGTGGCGCAAAGCCAGTTACGTATGTAAATATTAACAAATACAAGCAATGAACAAATTTCTTCTTTCGGAACGAGAAACATGTCACTAGCATATAATGTTTCAAAGAAACTTAAACGAAAGAGATTTATGAACTTTTCATAGTGTGAAGATCCTATGGTTTCCGTTAGGATATAGTACTGGACCTGATAAGAGAACGGATGCAAAAGGCGAAATGTGAAGGAGCCACAAAGACTGGATTCCTTATCGACGGCTATCCTCGTGAATTAGATCAGGGAATTCTATTTGAGAAGAACGTAAGCACTGTATAATCATTGAACTAATTAAAACCAGGTATGCGCACCTAGGTGCGTCGCGCTTGCTGTGGGCTACTGTACTCGGGCGCCCATGCCCAAGCCCATGCCCATGCCCAAACCCATGCCCATGCCTGTTTTATTAAATTTATGATTTATCTAGGTTTGCCCCGTTGACTTAATCATCTTCTTCGATGTCGCAAATGAAACCTTGATGAAGAGACTGCTGGGTCGTGCAGCTGTGTCCAAGAGAGCAGACGATAACGAGGAAACAATTAAAAAGAGGATTGAAATATTTAATATTAAAAATGGTGAAATTGTTGAACACTACAAAGACAAAGTAGTTAGGGTAAGTTCTTGTGTGATAATCTTCCCATAAGTTGATTGTAAATTATTTTTTATCTTTTTTAGATCAATGCTGAAGGATCTGTGGACGCCATATTCCTTGAAGCTTCAAAAGCTCTAGATGGTTTATTAGCTTAGAAAATTTTGTTAACAGAATCATAAGCTTTTGTTTAAAAACCGCCTAATTGCACAATCTTTCCGTGATTCTACTATCGACCTTGAAACACACAATTTATTTTACAGTTGATTTTTTTATGAGATTGACACCTATTGACACAACTATGGCACAAATTAGAATATGTATTGCAAATCTGAAGTACCTGCCGACACAAAGCAATATGTACATTAGAAATTTAATATGATGATCGATGGTCGTTATTGTTTCAACTGGCAATTAAAATTGATATATTTTATGAATTTTGTGTGTTGATTTTTTACAAATCTGTCTCCTTTACCTACTACAACAGGACAATAAGAGATTACTCCTCTTTGAACCTGAGTGTACATACACTGTAATGACAAGTTAATTAGCTATGTCTGTCACTGAATCCTGTTTTTCAGTTATTCAGTAACAGTTTGAAACTGAAGCTGTGCATTGAATCAAATCACGAAAGTAAAAATGCATAGTACAGATATAATTTCAAGATTTTTAATAGTACTATTATCAATAAATTTAATCAAGTGCAATCCTTGCTGTCAGATCAACTCTTATAAATTGCCAAGTTATAAATTAATGAAATCTAATGCTCGTTTGAATCAGTTAATACTGTCGAGAACAATGGTTCTGAACGTGAGAGAGTGCATGAAATTTGCTACGGCCAAGAAAGCCCTGGCATTCAATTACGGCTTGGAAACTGATCATCACGGTAAGAAGAAAATATGATTACTATACAGAGTACATGCAACTGAGGCAAGTTTGAAAGATATTTGAGGGAGAGACGCTGAGGCTCTTCCTGTCTCTCCCAAAAGAGAACAGACTCTATTTCATACTTATTTCCCACAATAGATGACCTCAGACACAATAAAAGCATCAAAAAGACCCAAAAAAGGTGCGAAGCTCTCCAATGTCCTGAGGTACATAACTTGACTATGTTGGCAAGGGACAAGAATTACAACTACTATAGCACCTATCCCACTTCCTTGGCACTTGGTAAATGAAATAATATGTGAATTTAAAAAGTAAACGAGACAAAGACTTTCCTCGTCTTCTTTCAGGCTCTAATTACACGCTGGCTTGCATCCCTAGGACAGGTGTGTTTGTATTTTCAAACAATAATTTGAATTACAGCCAGGCACAAGCAGCCTGCCAAAAGATGAATGCTTCGTTGGCTCACGTAATTAGTGAAGAACGTACGAACGGTTTTGCGAAATATATTTCACAAAATACACCCACTTTTGTTGGACTCAGCAATCATGATAGGAAGAGTCTGTGGAAAAATGAATTCGGTAGTTGAATTAAATTTTTAAATGAAATATTTTAGCCTCTTAGGCTTAGAGAATGATAAATAAAATGGATAATATAATTTTCAGGAGAACCACTTTCATGTTTCAATTATAGAGCATGGGGTAGGGGAGAGCCATCACACTCCAAGGGATGTGTTACTTTAGTACTGCAATCCAAATCAGAACTTAGCCCTTTTTGGAAAGTTGTATCCTGTGGCAGTACACTACCTTTTATTTGTGAGATTCCACCTATGTAGATTCTAAGTATTAACATAATTTAAAATATGAAGTGTCTACAATTACATAAAAAGATGCACTACTCTGAGATCATACATAGAATGAAAAGGATAAATTAATAAAGTAAAAACGCAAATCTTAAATATATACAGATGTTTAATATATGGTTACAAGTGCCTCTCTTCATTATTAGCAGAAAAAGATTTACCTAACAAATTATTTACACATTCCAATTGCTATGAATATACGATTTATAGGAAAGAAAAAAAATACAATTTTCATTTTTCCTTGATTATATACAGCTATAACTATACATCTAAAAAATTGTGCTTTTCTCATTATCTTCTTATCATCTAATCACATGCTTTCTAAATTAATTACTTAATAACTAAAGAACAGCTGCTGTGTCAATACTTTTGTGAATGGTATAGGAGCGAATGAAAATACGGTATAATAACAATTTGAATTGTATCAGTGTCTCAGTGCTTAACAATATTTATGCAAAATAAAAATATCAATTTTTGAAACATTTCACGTATTATGCAAGCAATATGCACAAATTATGCAATTATTGTTGTATTACAAAAACATTTATTTTTAGTTTATAATTTCGTTTTACACATAGCAACAAATATAATGAAACAATTTCCATTTGCTCTTCAAAAGAGAACTCAAAAGACATAAAGTGTGGTAAACATGCTTTCTAACGTCTTTTATAAGTTATTTACATTCTTCACATAAAAACTACAAATTACAAGCAGAAATAATAATAACATGATTTTTCCTTGATATTAAAAAATGTGCAATTTAGTGATCATATTTGTTTTAAATATAGAAATAAAAAAGCAATTGAAAATATGATGAAAAATGTATACAAGACAAGGTTTAGTAGTCTCATTTATACAAAAATGCTATGAATGGTACACGCATTATTTCAAAAATCGTTGCTCTGTTCCAACTAATATGATAGTCTGTAATATTAGTTATTAAAGGAAGACAGTGTTTCTTTTTATGAATATACATTCAAAAATACGACCTAGACATATTTGAACTTGTAACACCTATAAAAATAAGAAAAAGAAAAATATTTATATGAAAATGATATAATGAAACTTATACAAAATTAGACAATCTTTTTCCTTTTTACTTAGGACTATTATTGTCACGTATTACTTTTCTGCAAGAATGTATGAAATTTATATTAGAATTAATAATTTTGTAGAGTGTAAACGTATTTCTACATGAAAATCTTATATTAAAGCTTTGAGTCCGATAATATATAAAAGTATAAAAACATTTGTATTTGATATTATGAATGATTAGAACAATACTGGTTAGTGGACCTTCTTTAAACATGGTCAATGCGCTGTATTGTTTTTGAACTAAAGTGGTTGCACGCGATACTACCAAAATTTATATCAACTGTTAAGATTGAATTTCATAAAATTCAAAATAACTGATGAGAAATTAATTATGCTTAGTGTGGAGTGGATATTATATTATATGTAACATGCAAGTCATGTATATACAATACATATTGTAACAAAAAAGCAAGTATGAAAGCTGCTTAATTTAAGAACTGTGTATATTGTACATTAAAACAACATTCTGAACTGCTGCAACAAATTTATGTTCTCGTTTTCTTTAATTTGGGGACGGATACTATGAAAAAATATTTTCCAACAGAATCATCTAACGCATTTCGAGCACAATTTATGAAAAAATTTGGTAGTAAGTTATAGCACATTGATGAATATAGTATTATATATATACACATACATATTTCTGCAACTTTTAATTTAAAAGACTTGTACTCGTGGTATAATTATAAAAATTTCTCTTAATTGAAATTGTTATACATCAATCTTATATACTTATGAAGATGTATCATCCTGCTATGCAATTAGAGTTAGTGATAAGCAACTGGAATATAAAGTGTACATTTAATAAGAAATTAAACAAAGACGTATCTAGTACTAAAGCTGCCAAAATTTAACATTTCTTTTCCCTTGTATGTAGAACAAACACTTGTATTTTATGATTATTTCATTATACTTATACCCCACTTAAATAAGCTACATCCAGCTGAAACGTATAAAAATTTTATACAACACTAATGTAGTCTACTTTATATAATACATTAGATATCCTTCAAAATGTAGTGACGTATAATTTATGCATGGAATATTATCTGTTAAAAATACTGTAACTATTCATTTTCACGTTAACCTAAAATTATAATTTTTATTGATCAAGAAATTCTGATTATTAATCGAATGTAAAATTGGATCATTACTTTTTGAAGAATATACCTATTAACAACGACATCATTGTGACAGTGTTAGTTTCATTAGCGCTGGCACTTCAACTTTATAATCATTGCAATCTGTTTGTTTTAGACTAGAATTTTTAAGCTGATATATTTATTAACTAAATCGCAAATTAGAACAGGATTTTACTGTTTTCTCCGATTCATTTATAATCTGTGTATTTACATACTTGTGTATACCTAACACGTACTCTGGAATAATACAATTACGATCGAAGGAAACCTTTAAGTTTATCGTTTCTTTAAATAAAAGATGATAAATTATATTTGGTCAAATACTGATGCGAAGAATAATATTGTTTGGCTTGTATTTATCTCATATATCTCTAATTACTCCATTTCATTATATTTACTTAAGATTTTGTTTTTTTAAAAAAATAAAAAGATTTGAAATATTCAACAACTTTGCGATTATATGAAACAAAGTTATTAGTATGCATTTTTTTTTTCCTTTAATACGAGCTTCAACATATCTCGTCGCTCTATTGAGGATAAAAACTGTTAATTATAGTTCGCTGCCTCATTTAGTCATACGTGATACAACATATCACAAGTATTTTATTACATAGCACCATTTCAAGTTATACAATAGGGAATATGTTTTATGAATTAAAAAAATAATTTAAATGCATTTAATCTATTTCCCTTTAAGCATATTCAGTAACGTCTTTAACCTTACTAATCAAAATTAAATACTGTTGAAGCTTTTACGACGAAGGTACAAAATTATGCAAAATAAAATATACTGGAACTTGTATTACTTAATGAACTTAAGAATAACGATTGTATCATAAATGTGAGGCAGCTTTTTAACGAAAATACAGCATAGTGTGCATTGATCATTGTCAATTTAAGTACCGTTACACTCTTATCATTTTAAGATATAGTTCAAAGAAATATATCGGTATGATATACCAGTTTTGTTTAGAAACACTGAAAATATATAATTAAGTAATAAAATAATGAACAAAAATTTTAAATGAGATCGTTTCCGAAACAAATTTTCAAGCGTTATTTAAAATAACACAAAGGTGGTAATAAAGAATTGCAATGATATAACGCAAACTACTGATAAACATTAGAAGAACACTTTCTTAAATAAAGAATGATATATGGAATGTTTTGTTTTATAGCCAATCGGATAAATACTGTTACCATGTTAGTGATTAAAAAATCAAGAATGTCATTACTACAATGAATAAATATAACAACTGTATAGTAGATATACGCTAAACTTTTCCATTTATAATGGAAAGTAAAACCAAGACAATAATAGTTTACATAAAGAAAACATACTGTGGAATTTCTGTGCTGATATCCATTAATTTGTTACGTTGTTTATTAAAGATATAGTAACTACAAACTGCTCCAAAATCTCTGTCAGTGCTTCTTGTAACATTGCTTGTTTCTCTTCTAAGCTGGCAACCTATTTCATATAATTTATGTAGATAAAAAAATATTAAATATATGTAATATACTTACCCTTTCTAAAAGCTGATTGAAAACGTCATATGGAACATAGGCAGGAGTTCCAGTAGTAGGTGAGGTTTGCTCTGGCTGTGAAGACGCGTTGGATTTTGGACTAGTGTCCTTTTGTTTAATGGCTTTTGTGACATTCGTTGTTGGTGACATTCTAAATTAAGATTAAAATTATAATACAACTTAAAACAATGAATTAAAAATTTATTATATTATTACCGTGAATAATTCCATTTCTTCTTTAATTCTGATATATCAACATGATCGACTACCCCGATCTTTCTTTTTTCTATGTGGTTCAATTTTAATTCTGTAACCTGCATGTAAATAATTTGTTAAGAATTGTTTATTAAAAACAACGTTTATGCGTGAAAGTTATTTAATTACCCAAGGTGCTTTTCTTCTTGCTTTTGCTGCTAGTCCTTCGGGTTCTTTTTCTCGTAATTGTTTCGATATAGTATCTCCATTTCCATTTGCTAAATTATCTTCCTGTTATAAGTACAAATTACAAATATAAATATACAATATCTTTCTATTTTTTGAAATGTTATTTTGTAGATATTAATCCATCAAACGGTGGAGCCAGATCAATAGTAACCTAATTTTATTTATATGCTATACAATAAGAAATATTTTATATCTATTCAAGAAAATTATATTAATAAAAATACGGCTCCACCATTTGTACTGCTGTCTCAATGCCCCCCATCCGACGGTTAAAATAGTGTTAAGAGCACTAACAGGTGTTGGAGTAGTTGTAGTGGTAATTGTTGGTCCAGCAGTGTAACGTCGTAAACGTTGCGAAGAAGGTGGACGTCGACGGGGTGCTTTAGCTCGAGAAGCTGTTAAGTGCGAAAGCGGTGCTCCTTCTATTCGTTCTACCACATCTAGCTCTTCACCCAAACTTATATTGGTATTTTCGTTACCGTTATTGGTTCCAACATCACCTAGGAAACGTTTCAAACTCGATATGATTGAATAACTTATAGTTTTTCTATCTTCATTACTTTCTCCAATTCCTGGAGAAGTTGATGACGTTGAAGAAGAGGCTGATGTAGATATGGCTTTCTTATTTATTTCTGCGTTTAACACATAACAAATCAAACCATTTACAATACGTTTATTTATCGTTTTATTCTTTGTATAAACGATATTGAAAAGATCAAATAAATCGGTAATTAAATACCTGAATGCACACTTTGAACATCCAAACTCCTTCTAACTTTTTCTCTCTCTACTTTTTCATTCTTCTTCGGTACATGAGAGTGTCTCGCAGCTGATTTAACCGAAGTTTCCTGTCGTTGCTCGTGATCTGTCTGATCTTGTGCAACATTAACTACTTCAACAAAATTGTCTGGAAATAAACCAATTCGACCATTTATTTCTCCTACCCACCAACCCTAAAAATTGTTTAACATATATTAATAACTTATTATTGAATTTATAATAGATGTATAAATGAATGGTTATTTAAGCACCTCATCAGAGGCCTCCTTAGATAAGAGGGTTATTATATCTCCCTCGTTTAATGTTAGCTCATCATCATTAGCAGCTTTATAAGGGAAAATCACTTTATACAGTTCTTTTTTATTCTGATGTTTATGTTTATCTGGTTCTTCATATACTGGACGAGTGACGAAATTCGAAGGAAATACCCCAACTTTGCCTTTAAGTCGTCCTCTCCACCATCCATCTTCTACTTCACCCAAAAATTCAATAGTATCTTGAGGTACCAGAGTTAATTCATCTTTATTACAAGGTTCATAGTCAAACAACACTTTACAGAATCGTCTTCTAGATCCTCCGTTTCTTAATGGAACATCTTCAGATTTATTATTATTGACTCCTTCGCTTGCTGCAGTTTCTATACTGCTAACAGTTCCGCTTGATACAGGCCCTAGTACCTACATCAATCATTTAATTTTCTTATTTAATATAAACAAAATAGTATTTTTTACATGATTAATAAAATTCAAATAAGTACAATGTTGAAGATACCGAAAATTACCTTAACAAAATTATCAGGAAACATGCCACGTTTATCCCTCAAAGTACCCTCCCACCAACCACCTGTCAATACTTCAATTTCAGTGATAATGTCTCCTTTCTTTAAAGTTAACTCGTCAGGCTCTTGTGCTTCATAGTTATACTCTACAATTGCCTCCATTTTTCTTTTATTCTAGTAGTAGTTGAAATTTGTTAACACATAAGTATCACAACCTTATATCTGCAACAAGTACACACCAAGCATACAGAACAATAATTGAATGTGCCTACAGATAAATGAATAAAATGATAAGAGGAGGTAAAGCATTTGCATCTAGTCACACTTTTCAAATAAAAGTTCTGTAATTGAATTTATTTGGACGATCAGTGCTACAAGAAATTTCTTACTGTTACTCTTACAGCGAACGAACACATTATACTCTGTGAAAAAAATAGACTGAACACGAAACGTAACATACGTACAAGTTAAGAGAAGTTGCGCGCCTGTAGAAGTCATTTGTTCCTCGTGCATCCTCCGCCTTTCATACCACAGCAAGAACTCATCACGTTCATCGTATTACTATTTCTAAAAGATATGTCGTTGAAAGCTGAAAATTTAGGCGTATCCCACATTCAATTGATAGTTCGACGTATCTGTCATCGCGGCCATATTGGACTCTAAATTCGAGTGAACTTCAGCATACAATTTGTTTGTGAGGTGCGCATGATAACCCTATCGGTGACTCAAAGAACGCGCCAAACCTAATTCATGATTCATTTTTGTTAGATGCGTGTGTTAGGCCTGTCAATGAACGCTGTTCTAATTTCTATTCTACTGGTACGATTGTATGAGTAGCGCATAAAAAGAAATATTACACTACTATTTTTTAACTTTTTAATATATACCAAAAGCTGATAAATATTTGAAAATATACACGCATTCATCAAAAAGTCATGTGACTCCTTTCTTCAACTGGTTGATTCATTATTTCCTCTTATCATAAAGACTCTCACGTATCAGGTATATGCGGAGCATACAAAATTACCCATATACAGGGTGTCCGTATTTATTTGTGACACTCCTGGTATATCAAGATAGTACTTTTCTTCCGTTATAGATTTGAAGTAAGACTAATTCGAAAATTAATTAATATAGCAGAACGGGGTGTCTCTCCCTATCTTCTCCTGGTTTCTTCCGGTCTCTCCCAACTCTCTTGGGATTCCCAGCTCTTCTTAAGTCCTCCCAGGATCAAAAATAAGTGGTAGAAAACTCCTTCTTTCCCTTTAATTAACAAAAGTTTCAATTAAATCCATCTGCATCGTACAATTTTCATATAAACCGGATTTTAGGAAAAGGGACACGGAATGGGGGAATCCCTCGGACGTCTCCGACGTAAACAATGGATGCTGCAATTGGAAAGACTGAGTTCATAGGTAAAAAGTGTGCATCTTTATTTATTACCGATTTAGACATCAAGTTGTACAGTTGTCCCTACGAACTTAAAAATTTATAAACGTATACATATATGTATATATATTTAGACTGATAGTATCGGTCAACTAAAACACGTGAATTAGTCTTATGATAAACGATAAAGTAAACCGTAATAAAAGCTGTAACTAGACTATCTAGACATCTACTTGATGTCACGAGAGTCCATAACTGCGAAAAGACCAGTTTTCGTTCTTTTCTGCGCATTGTCGCTCTGATTGGCGATATTCCAGAGGAAGTGGAAAGCGATTGGCGGAGAGCTCGCTGCGTTCCCCCACCATCTTCCAACCTGCGCGTCTTACATTAGTTATGGACTCTCGTGACATCAAGTATATATTTCAATATTAAATCTATTTAAGTGAACGAACAGAATTCTCTTTTTCAAACGTGCTTCACTTATGTGTGTTTCTTATAGCGTAAATTAAAAAAGCAGGTTTGTCTGTACGTTCACCAAAAATGGATTTCCGCTTGGAAAAGAACAACGGATAGAGGATTTTTTAAAATAAGCTTTTTCAATTGTCTTGCGACGTCGACGTAGCGCCAAAACATTTTCGTACGTACGAATGTGCGTTGCGCCTAATTATCAGAAAGAATCAACCAAGTCGTATAAAAAACGTTTCTCACGAATTTTTTACCCAAAGACCAGCTTCAGGGAAGAAACGAAACGTTTCCGTGAAGAGCCAAGAATAGGTAAACGATCCAGCGCCCCTTCTAAAGAAATATAAACAATTCTACTAGCCACAAGCTACAAATTCACTTTGGGCAGTATATTATTCTCAGTTTAACATGTTGACTGTTCTACAAGTCACTTTTTGGCCAGTAACAGAAATTTAATTTCATGAAACACATAATTAGAAGAAGGAAGAAAACTTAAAATATCATTAATATTCATTAACATATTAATTCTTGTTACTGTGGCAGTCAACATGTTGTCTATTACACTGTTCTGAACTTAATTCTTTTCATGAATACTATGATTCGTTGTTAAGCTACTAAAACAATGGCTAAGAACAGTTAAACACAATGAAAAGATGTCTAGTGAGTAAACAATCACCATTCAAGTTCCCTGTCATTTCAATATAACGCTTCCCAAATGACCAAGCATCATCTACTTACATAAAATATACATTTCATGAATTAAAACAATAACTTATCACGAATAAATTCATTATGCTTCCCCTACCTAAAAATTATGAGTCATTACTTGAACTTATCTTCAAGATTAATCTTTACATAGCCTAATTCAAAGCTACTTGTTTTTATACATAATCAACAAAGAATGTTCATTGATAAACCTTGAACAAATATACATATGTTGCTTGTATGTCAGCATTTAATCTACAGTAAAACCAATTTGGGAAACGTTGTTCAATTTCTCATCCAGTTGCTGATCCAAGGCATAATACAGTGCTTTCCAGACATTGTTTCCGAAGCTAAAGTGAAACCTCCACTCTTTCCCCTTCTGTTTTAAGCACAGTTTATTTGAATCAAATTCTTTTCTGCATAGATTCATTCTTTTTTCTTTATTGAGCAACAGCCTAATGTGGTAAGGGAAGAAAGTGTGTAAAGGACCCTTGGTGGAAAGCACTGGAGTAATGGGTCGTCTTAACGCTAGCAAGCAGTCGAAGTCGTTGGTGTTTATACAAATTTGCGACGAGTTATATAAATATATAAAAAGCAACGAAGGTGTACGACCGTATCGTGGTTTCCAGATAAGTGTGCGTGTAATGTGTGCACATGTGTCTGTGTATAAAGCACATACACAAACAGTATACGTATGAGGGTCAGGAGTTGGTACATATGTTTTGCAAGTACTAAATTTCAAAAAAAGTTTGTAATTTTTTATCACTGTTAAGTTAAGTTATACTATTCTACAACTCTTTCCACCACAAAATATCAGAAATGGAAATTGAAGTATGCACACAGAAATTATGTAACAAATTCTGAAAAGGTGTATCAGCTTCTGACTCTCCTGTGTATCATTTTGCAAATATGGTAGAACCTCCACTCTATTCAATCGCTCAGTTTTACGACTGTGACAAGTTGATGGAAACTAATAATTGAGATAATAAATGGGAAATTGAGATCAGAAGTAATAGAAGTTCTACCGCATTGCAAAGGCAACGACCGTCGAACACGAATTGTAAATGATTCGTTGACTTCTACTACGAAAACGATCGAGTACGAGCAACGAAACTCGCATAACGCACCTTGACAATCTTCCGCGCACGTTCTTTCACCCGCGATACTGATCAATCTTCCAGCGTGTCAGTCCGCAATGTACAGAGTACAATTATTAAAGTAGTTGAACGAACTTTGACAAATTTATGACTCTGCGTTGAGTCTGACTACATTTCAGTTAGTAATTTTTGTAATGGTATCGTTTAACTTTGAAGAAAAATTGAAACAATGAGCTCTAAAGAATTTTTGATATTTTACTTGTAAATTAACAAGCGGATAGTTATACGTTATGTAAATGTAACTAAACATATTTTGGCAAAGGTCTATAATGGATAATTTTATAAAATTTATATAAAAATAAACGTAGTAGTATACTATCCAAATGTTAAAGTATCATAGGCTCGAAGTTCGTTCACCTACTTTCGCTTCCACTGTCTGTTCCTTCTAAATCGTTGGTAGGCACAATAAAGGCTTTATTTTCTGTTGCCAGCGTAAACGAGGAATACGAATACGATGATGGTGGTCTTAAGTTAAAAGACAACGACTGTGTACATATCTATGCATCTACGAAAGTATTGTGCGATGCTTGTACGCGCTAATTACCGTGCCTCTATACAATAATGAGTTACTAATGAGTTAATGCGTCCTTCTAAAATATACATAATGCTCGAGCGCGTTGTATATAATTCTATCGTTAATATCTTTACTATCGCGTACAATAATATTCTGGTCTCGAACGAGTCGCATCACCGTTGTCCAACATTAATCTCATCCTTCCCTTCAAACTCATTCTTTTATAGTTCTTATCATGAGAAAATGTACAGTTGGGTGCAATGTAGGTTTAGAGTGAGTGGCGAGGGTGGAGGCATTCGTCATTTGCCGTTGGTCTTGGATGGGCCTAGGGAGAGGCTAAGTGCCCCACCTCCCTTGGCTCTCCCTGGGCTCTCCCTGGATTCTCCCAAGGCCCAAGGCAATAGAAGCCTACATTGTCCTCTACTGTACTATAAGGAGCTGGAAAGTAGCTTCTGCAATTTTTTTGACTGGCCCAAAGCCTAGGGCACAGATTGACATAGAAGGACTATGAGATTTGAGATGCCTACACTTTGAATTCCCATTCATTCTGAGTGTATTTCCTTTGCTTTCTTCATTCCATAATGAAATTACTAGATGTAGCCTCTTTGACCAATTCATGTGCCCCAAAGGACGGGCCTATTACTTCATTCCCTCCAAGTACCAACTTCCCAGCTCCGTGACCAGGACTATTTCCTCATATTTCCCAATAGAACGACGATACTCTATCATCCTGTACATGTTACTTAACCTTTAATTCTACATTCGAATTCGCCAGGTGTATCCGTAGTGATTATCAAAGCGCACTAATCGAAACTCGACTCGCGTGATTCCCCTCTGTTACTTTTGACCTGCAGACGAACCAAACCAGATCTACATTGAACAAAGCCAAGGAGGTTTTAATTGTCTTACGCACATCAGGAAATTGAAACTGAATCACTTGGATCGTCTGCATGCCAAACGATCTCGAAACACGCACGCCCCTCCCCTGACAATGGAAAAGCAATGGTCCTCGATTAATAGTGTTGTCAAGTGTTTGCAATTGCGCTCGATGAAGCAGCAAAAACACGAATAACTGTCGTTTTAGGCCTTACGTGAACATTAAGCATTGTGTATGTCCTTTGTACTGCTAATCCTCTGAAACCTAACTTCAAAGTTCGATGGGCCAACAACGTTCATCAAGCTGATTATAAAGACGATCGTCTCCGGAAGATTGGTTATTGCTAAATCACGATATCGAATGAAAAATGTTTATAAAACGTTTGTTGCATCGGTGTATGAATCAGCCTCAGTGTTTGTCGATTGTTACAAAGCTTGATCGAAGTTAATAAGTACGTATATCCTTTATAGAAAATGACCCATAAGTGTCACAGTAATTTTTAATCTAATCACATATAATGCATTACCTACGACTTTCCAGTTACCCCAACGACAACCTATATTCATGTAAATATGTTATACGATTCGAATTGTTTAAGAATGAAACTTTAGTAACGTCAGAGCACAGTTCTGTCGAGGTAAAAGTCTGTTCAGCGAATATGAACACTTAGCATAGAATGTATTTGTGCTTTTTTTTTTTTACGTTAAACCATTCGAACATGAGTGCGAAATTTACGCTGGTGTTTTGGAATATTCGAGTATTGCGAACGGCTGCATCGTAGACGCCTCACGTGATCTACTTTTTGGATAAGGAAAGCTCGTTCTACCTTCTGTATATTCACGTCCCGTTTGCCCTTTGCCCACAGAGAAACGACTTCCCTTTAGTTTCACGTCGCCACCATAGATAAGAATTACTTCGTATTTACCGATACTCGAAGCGTGTCCCGATCCCCGTAATTACAGAAACTAACATGTGCATCTCCAAGCGTCACCCTGTTGGGATGGGGACTGAGCCTTGATCACGCTGTCGGCTCCTTCCCTTTCGGAAGCCTCGAACAGGCTGGCCTGAAATCATAAGGCAACAAAGTTAGCGATGAGTGAGGGTTGAGTGCTTAAAACCCTCATAGCTGGTACTGACAAAAGCCTAAGGCTTAAGACTATTCAGCTTAAAGCTGGAAAGGGAGCAAACACACTATAAAAATAAAAAACCTACACAATTTAGGAGATTCGAGTTTTGAAGGTTGTATTTAAAGGCAAATGAGGGTAGGTTCCTCCCAAGTGTGCACTTAAGGCAATCTAGCGTTTAAGGAAAGCAGCCATCAATTTGGCTTAAGCTTTGCACAATAATAGAAGACCTTGAAATTATTAATTATTAATTGTTACTTCGAGGTCCTCTACTAAACTGTATAAAGATTAACCCAAACTGACAAATTCATAGTTATGTATCTTCCTAGTAGGTACAGGGGGAGGAGCCTCTCTCTACTTGCTAGGTCTATATTGCTCCCAAATGTACCATAAGTCCTGTATAAAATAAATAACAGTACCCGACGTCCCCGTTGTTCTCGTATTCTTCTAGCCAAAGTAAGGAACGCCTCTTCGATGTTAATATTTTCTTTACAAGACACCTCGAAAAAAGGCATATCGAAGTTCTCGGCTATTTTCTGTCCCCTTTCAGCATCCACAGCCCTGTGCGCAGTTGCATCGCATTTATTTGCCGCCAACACTTTCACCACGTCCGGGGAGGCATTCTGCCAAGAAGAAGGATGGAAGCATGAATCATTCTATGTCGATAAATGGTATTTGATTCTTATCGGTCTTTTCGCATTCTTACTTCTTGAATGTTTCGAAGCCAATAGGACAAATGGTTGAAACTTTCTAAGCTGGTGACGTCGTACATCAAAAGGATGCCCATCGCACCCCGGTAGTACGCTGTGGTCAGCGTTCTGAATCGCTCTTGGCCAGCAGTATCCCTTCAGAGGAATTATTATTAATAATAATTAATACGGATATGTTGCAATATAGGAGCCCTAAATCCTGGGTTGGATATTCACAGGTTACATTGGGTCAAGTTCTCGAAAGTATTTCGCGACATAAGGATGCTGGAATTCCCAAGAGTTCAAGCACCAACATTACCAACATTGTGCAAGAACCTGAAACCCTGATACATGATACTTGGGACGGGTTAGGTTGGGTCGGGTTCCCGAAAGTACTTCGCGACATAAGGATGTTGAGATTCCCAATATATGAACTAAAGGACAATACATGAACTAGATAGCAAACAAATGTGTAATGCTCACCAAATTTGAAGCTTAATTGGTGTCCCATCCAGGTTAATTATCTTTTGCTTGAAGTCGATACCTGTTGATTCGTTATTTGTAATAATCAGACCTTTTTAATTAACTCTATAAAGACTATCAGGTCATTTCACAAGTAGGTTGGTGCAATATCAGTTGAAATAATAGTTACTCGATTGCTTTAATTACCAAACCTGATTAGTTTAATTTTACAATTAAAAATTTGACGAACAATATTGAGGATGAGAAAAGTAAATACTTTTCGGTAATCAGCTGATCGATTAAGCCGAGCATGTTACTGCTACTACACCTTGGGATACCCCAACTGTGGGGAACCTCCATATTATACCATGGGGTTCTACCCTCCAGTCACATCCCATCACCAATGTTGCCAATTGAAAAAAGAATTAATCAAACACTTGAATTTACAAACATACTACGAATCTTTACTAAACTTGGGAATGCCAATAATTAGTGCAGTGCCAATGCACTGAACTCAGATAAGACATCTACTAAACCCTATACTATAACAGGAATGTTCCAAAATGTAAACACTATTACATAGCTCAAATAAATAACTAATTCTGCATTTTAATAATCAATCTTTCCAAGAACCAATATTTGAATAATTAATTATTATCTATGTAAATAAGGATATGTTCTCCATGCAGCTCCTAACAATACATGCATGTCAACAAGCTGCAGCTGGAGGACCAAAGTGACATCCTGGTTGCAGTAGCAGCCTGCAGGATCTACCAATTTATTTTCATCTATTGTCATACAACAAATGTCAGTAATGATTCTATGAAACAATTGTAAACAGCTTAACCGATCAACTGACCAGTTGTTAGACATAGAAACGAGCTCACAAACACATAGACACAGAAGTATTGTAAGACATCTCACCTATGGTTGAAATGTAAGTGTCGTAGTAACGTTCGTCACAATAACGATGCACGATGCAGGTTTTACCGACGTTCGAATCACCCAACACGAGAACCTTGTAAGTGGCTGCGAAATCAAGCGCCATGTTTGCTTTCGGCTGCTTTTGAACTGTTGTGTTCCGAGTCGACAAGAGAGTCGTCGGCCGAGGGTTGTTCTTTCGACACTTTGGGGGTGGAGGATCGATTCGAAGCCTGCGCTTTTCAACGTGCCACTAAAGCTGCCCTCACAATCGCAACTTTTCAAATGTCATGCGCGCAACATTGTCTCGTGACGCACAGGAAAAGAATAAAAAGGGGGTGGATGCATCTGGTTGGCCAAAGGGGATGATTGCTGCATTGCTATTGAAAACAATGTTCACTTTCCTGTGTTTGTACTTATACAAATAATAAAAATATTTCTTTGTACATAAAAATCATTCATTACGTTAATTTTTGAAAACATAATAAAGATCTTGTTCTTTGGGGATCTCCCCAAGGATCCCCCTGAGGTTCTCCTAGAAGAAGGAGGTACAAATCGAAACTTTTCCTCTAATTGGCAGGAAATGGTACATTTATGATTCAATAAAAGATAACTGAGTACAGATAAGGATTACATTAAGTTTTATAAAAAGAGGTCATGTTAGAATACACATAAAAACCATTAAATGATAAGCATAAACGAGTGTGAAATATTTTGAAGAAAATAGATAAAATGTTTGTAAATTGTACTTTTATTTACATATAACTTTTTTCACCATATTTTCAAACTAAATACATTCTGTTTATAATTCATGTTCTTATTATATTATTTAATATAATATGATACACATCTCGCACGAACTTATTCTTTACGAAAAATTGTAAAAATACGAAACAAATTAGACTCTTTTCAATGGACGTAGAAAATTGTTTAAAATATTACAATGAATTGGCAACCAGAGATTTCGCGATATACGTCGTATTATCAACATTGTATTATACGATCACAAATTTTTGATATGCTATGATACGATTAAGGGCAAATACTGATAGGTAATTGTACAATATTTTTGACAAAGGATTATTATAAATTGTTATGAAATTAATATATTTTAGTTTCATGAAAAGGAGTGAAAATTTAAATTAAAATTGTAATGAAAATATTAATTGTATTTAAATATATAATAAATAAATAAAAAAATACTGTTAGAAAAGAAAGAAAATTTAAGTAAAACGATTCCTTAAAATTATTTCACTGTTAGATAAATTAAAGCTCTATGTTTGAATTTGAAGTTCTTAAACGGTAACTATATCATCATCTTTAGAATCAATTTACACGTTATATTTAATGCAATGATATTGCTAAAAATAATTCACGTTGCATGTAGGCACTTTGTTGTAGCCTTACGTACATTGACAACAACAATTGGTTTTCGATGACTGTTAATAATCCGTATCATACATTCTCTTCATTTATAATTATTTTTCAATGATTATTCAATATTGTATACGATATGTGTTTTGTTGTATACCTTGTATCTATAGTTTTATAATACTTTGCAATTTAAACGAATGCATTAAACATTATAAAGGTATAATAACAATGCTTCGCATATACCAGTGACGTTAATAACATTTACAAAAATATATTGATAAATATTTTAAATGTTGCAAAATGATTTTACCTTTCAACTTGCATCTAAATAAGTTTCCATAATTCTTGTAAGTACTTCTTTAAACTGAGAACACATTCGTTGTTAGAAAATAGGTAACTTATTATGTTTATCAACTCATTTTCCACACTCACACATTCCCATATACACAAATGTTTAGTTGTTGCAATGCTGTTCACTATATCTTCATTATTTAATCGAGACGAATAACAATAAGTGCAATATTTGTTTTGATATTTAAAAAATGTGAACTTTTGATTGTAACTTCTAAACTTCGTCGTTTATGATATATATATTTATGTGGTAGGCAAGAAAGGTGGGAATAAACAACTTAAATAAAAAAGCTTGCTGTTTAAAATAAATTGTACTCTACAGGCCTGCTAGTGTAATACTACTATTAAATAAATAAAATGTTTGATTTTTAATAATACTATAAAACGCATCGCAAAAGAATAAAAAATGCTTTGTTTCTACAAAATTAAGTAATTAATTGGCAGTGGGAGTCATTTTGTGACGGAACTTGCTAAATGTCTAAGTCAGTTTTAAGTACAATAAATAAACATAAACATACCTAATATGTTTCACCAACATTCATATGTGTATAAATGTAAATACCTTTGATATGAAAATAAATCAAATCAAAGGGTTCATTATTTTTAAGACACTATTTTTTAGGCATTGTAACTGTTAAATTACAGTATGGCACAAATGCATAATCCTATGCATATCATTCCTAACATATAAGCTAAATCTCTTCTGATACTCGGATCTCGTTTGGCTGAACCAGGAAGATTATATATATTTTTCCATTTAATTGCCCATAATGGAATAGCAACGTGAAGAATATCTGGGATCATAAATCCAAGATCACGTACCACCTATTGCATATAAAATGCCAACTAAATATTACGAATGTGTATTAAAATTACAAGCAATATTGTTACCAATATTACCTGATGCGCGTACCCTTCTCCTCTAACAACATTAGCAACAAATTGATCCCAACCACCTGCTACAATATGCAAGATAGCTATTGCAGCTATACCAAATGCTTTTCTATGAGTTACTGGATTTTTATTATCTGCCAGATGAACAACCAGGAAAGTAGATATCAGCTCAGTGATAGAAAAAAACAGCTGATGGTACCATTGGGAATAGAATTCATCGTTCCAATAATTCATGTAAACCCACCAAGTGTAATAATGAGAGAAAATAGCAGTTGAGAAAAGGATCATCATACAGAGTCTAAGACGATTTTGAAATGCTAGCCATGTTAAATGTTTCACTACTTCATAGAAAGTAATTACCCCGATTACAATAGTCACCCATATCTTTAGGGTATTTGATGTTGCATTAAAGTACATGTGTTTATACGAAGCGATCCCGGATTCGTATGATCCTATAATAATATTTGTTTTGGAAAAGCTTGTTTCTTGTAGAATGTAATATTATTTAAACAATCTAAACTTACCCTTGAACACTGTATCCCAACATGAGCAAGAACAATATTGTTTGTCCACGTCTCTTGCATACTCTTGCCAAAAGTAATATAGAAATGCAATATGCAATGGTGGAATTGTTAATGGTGCTAATATTCCTATTGCTTTGGTGCTGCACGATGCAAAATTTGCATAGAGCATGCGTTTGAATATTTTTGTGAAACCCATATGTACAATCTTTTATTTACATTGAAATTGAATTATATTAACACACATTTATCTTTGGCAAATACTTTATAATTACTTTGATGATTATTGTAAACTTATGATTTTCATTAGGCTTATAGATTACGTAACATCTGCACGAACCACTGTGGTTTAAAATATCATGAAACAGGGTGATGGTAGAAGATTGGCAATAATTCTTTGGTATACATAGAAGTAAGGATAAGATTACTTAATTTGATAATGTGTTTCATTGATTAGATTTTCTTTAAAAATATATCATAGATTTTCTTATCCTTTACACAATAAAGTGGTATAATTTCTCTAATAATAAAACATGTTACTTATAATTAATACCACTGATATTTCTATTATTTTCATTGAACATTAAAATTTTGTTCACTTTCTGTATATAATTAAAGTATTCAAAAAACTAAGGATTTTTATAATAATACTATTATTTTCAGTCAGAATTTTCTTCTAAATTTAGCAATGAATAAATACTGTATAAATCAGGATAACTTTCGGTCAATATATGTTCTTTTCACAGTCAATCTTGACATTTATTTATTTAAACCACACAATTTCAAATCACTACTCTATTATACAATTTGAAAAGAACTTCATTCTATACATTAATTTTTCTCACATACCAATCGCACATAGGCCATTTATTGAGATATTTATAGAAATTTACTTTCGTATTCACATGACAGTATGTAAAAAATATTTTAATTGGTACCGACGCGACAAGTGACAATTATAAAATAATGTTTCCATTCTTAGCCTCCATGTACTGAACGGAGGGCTTTGCCCCTCCAAGAGGATTTAATGCGCATGTGCAAAGCTTGTTCCCACGCGGAGGTCCACGTGCATTTAATTTTGGATACGTGCAATAGTGATGTTTATTAATGTTTGTAAGTTTGTGTTATGCATTCGGGTGCAACATGGACCCCGAGGGAGAGACCGGGAGAGACAGAAATGTAAATTAATAAAAAGTATGGACATTACAGTTAGTTTTAACTAAAAGAAGCCTAAATTACTCAAAATTATGCATACATTTTTTAAGTTGTTTGTCATATTTTGAAAATTACTTCTTTTCATAAAATAAGCGAATCTTAATTTTTTGGGGCAAATAGAACAGTTTATGAGTCTAATGTAATTCAAATGAAATAATATCAAAAAATATAACCAATTTCAAAGAAATTTAAATATCCTTACTTTTAGTCTCAAAAATGATAATTTAAACTGGTGGAATGTTGGTAAATCTGAGTTGTGATCATAATTCAGCATTTCATCTCTAGATGACACTGACAGTATTATTTGTTCAGGAGGTACGAAATGTAGATTTACAAACCAGGTTCAGGCCAGCCCTGAAAAAGCAGATTTAACAGTATCTTCCATTTAAATATTAAAAATTTCCATTTCAGATTCTTATTTGGAACTAATTCCATATTTTTATTTAACAATGTATGAATCCTTTCCCATAAAATGAGTTAATCCTTTGTCATGCCATTTACGAAAGGCATGAATTAAGTAATTATATACTTAATCTAAATCTAATCCAAACTTAAACTTAACCCAGACCTAACCTAACCTTGGTCTACCCTAGACCTAACTTAGACTTAACCTAGACTTACCCTACCTACCCTACCCTATTACTGAAGGTAACTACAATGATTATAAAAATTCCTCCCAAAGAAACTCTTTATTTATTTTATGTTTAAAACAAAATGCGATAAGGCTTGTAAAAATCCATTCTATCACTATGGCATGTCAAGTCAGGATAATAAATATTCAGAATGGTATGGTGATAAGGTAGTTAAGAGCAGATATACTACCTCGGAGGGTTAAAATATGTCTGTGCAGGTTTGCTCGAGTGCCGTTTTACTGTTCAATGTTGTCCAGCCGACAACATAATGCGCGGGTTTATCGGGAACGAGGAGGCCAATTAAGCGGGAGATAAGTGTACTGAATCGTTTATTCATGGTGGCGGTACATTAATGAATTGCCGGGAACAAAGATGGAAGATTGTTGCGACACACTGTCTAGACTCAATGTCACAAGAGCTAATTGCATTAGTGTTGGATAATGTTAATGTATATCATGTGATGTGTCTGTCCTTTGACCTTGTGACGTCTACTTATACTCGCCGTTCCCCTATCGATAAACTGCAGAAATACGGTAAATCCCGTGCCGGACATGAGTATCACTTGCATATACAAGGAATTTACTATTTTATCATTAAAATGAAGTGAATAGCCCTTCGAGGGTGGTACATGATGTACACTGGTGGACAAAATTATGAAATATTATAAATGATTTAAAAAGTATTTTGATTTTTTGCTCATTTTTGCATTTGGTATCATTCTTTATCTAGTACTTCGGGACATGCTGCGCAATTTCTTAACTCCTCAGTTTCTGTTTTCATTCTTAAAATGATTATTAGGTCGTTGCATAATAAATGGCGGATTAGATGACATAAAAGTACCGTAAGATATCACTTGTGCTATATCAATTTAAAGCTTAAAGTGTGATAAAAATGACTACACAAACGTTCCATTGATATTATTAATACAAAATGGCTGATTGTTAATTGACGCAGCACGTGCAGTCTGATATGATTTAATAACATAAAGGTATTATTAAATAACGCTTGTGGTACGTTAAATTAAAGCTTAAGGTTCAATAAAAATAATTGCGTTAAGGTTTTATTAATAATTTTAATATAAATTGCCTTGGACTGAACACTGATTAAACAGCAATCAATGAATCCATTGTTCGTTCTAATTAGCATCAGCCATTTTGTATTAAAAATATTTACGAACCATTTATACAGTTATTTTTAGAAATTTCTAAGCTTTAATTTGATATATTATAAGTGCCATTTTGCAATACTTTTGTGTCATCAAATCATATCCCAAATTCATAGAATCTGCATTTCAAGTTTCAGCCCCATTAGGGAAATTATTTTTCAACTAATTTAAAATTAATTTTTTTAATTAAAAATTTTTGTTATGAAAGGGCAAAAACACTTGCATACACGTGTATTGTATTGATGCAATCAGTGTTACAGAGAATGAGAATCGTAATGACTCAGCTAGTCTCGTAGCTTTTATTATTGAGTTCTGTGTTACAATTTACATAATTGGTCAATTATTTTCAATTGATTTCACAAAATAGCGAACTTAAAATCCAATTATGCAATAAATTACTATCTATGGATTAAAGAGAAATGCAACTTTTCTTGTCAAGAAAAGTAATAAATCATCCTATTGCAAGATAACACTTGACATGTTACATAATTTATTTAAAAAATTATTGCAAACCGGGGCTAAGCATTCTAGAAAGTTTCATAAAGCTAAATTACTTTAGTTTATAAAAAATAATCTTAATATTTTGAAGACACTCAGCATCAATCTTATTCTTGATTCTTCGAATTCAACGTGTGCCATCTGCGTCACAGAAGCAAATGAAACAATTGACCTCCCTATTTGAAGTGGTCACCAATGGCGATTAATTCCTTGATATTCTTCGAATTAATCGTGTGAAATTCTACTACAATCATTCCTACTGGTAATTTGTAGTCTGTTTTGTGCATTGAAATATTCCTCTTGAAGCATAACGGATCATCTGACTGCTGCAGTGAAAATGGACATGTGTAGTCAGACATATTGGAATTCTAATTACAAGTCCCTATCTTTATTGCAAAAATTGCTTATGCAGTTCAAAAATAATTTCTTTTAATACATTCTTCAAATTTTGCAATATTTAATTCATACTGATTTCAGTATCATTATAAAGTTAATTCGGACAATTACATAATTAACTACGTTTTCCTGAAGCTCGTTTCAAGGTTTTGGGAAGCGAACCGTTCGATCGGCCTCGTACCACATATGTTGCAATAAAGGAAAGAAAACGTGAGTAGCTTCTTCTGGAATGTTCCATGCATTCACCATAATCCACTGTATCGAATCATTGACTTCGTGCTACTCGACGATGACAATGACCTAGGGTGTCCTTGGTAACAAGGTTGTCCATTAAACCTTCCGATCGACCGAAAAGATTCCCCACAGTGGGAGAGACGCACTTTTACTTCTAATGGACGGTAATGTATATGGTTGGTCGTGGAATGTAGGATTAGTTGAATCAAATCGATGGAAATTTCTAACAACCTTCTCTCGAACCCATATTTCTTGCTAGTATTTTTTCTGCACCTTTCTATGAACCGTTAGCCATATATCTTGTTGGAATAAAGTATTTGTTCGACCTTTATTTCGTCGTTACAAGAAGGTACCATTGGGTTGCCCATTTTGAATACAGACATTTTATGATTAATAAATATTTAATTTATCGATTTGCAAGGGGACATATTTATAATTAATAAGCTTCCTTTTCGAATAAGTAATGAATGAATAAGTAGGTAAAAACTATTAAAATTTAAATCCTTAAGTCACTTGAATAACGTCCTACACTGATGTGTACCTCCCAAGTGACTCAACTGGTTTACTAGAGTAAGTTCAACGACCTGGTTGGTCCTTGAAAGGACGTGGTCGATCCATACTGATTCAATATGGCTCAATAGTTGGAAATTAATAAAATAAATTTTTTTTAACTAAAAAAAATGGTTACATTATGAATTTGTGAATACTTATTAACATAATTAAATTTATAATGCAGATCACCAGTTGCTCTTATGATACTCCATACGCCATACTTTAAAGTGCGATATTTTATTAAAAAATGTAAAAAGATCACAGAATATGAAAATTCCAAAATTCCAAACTGTTCGATAATATAAAAAACCGGTTGATCTGATCGCAAGTAAAAACAGGAGGAAAAAGGATTTTAATTTTTAAGGAAAATTATTGATATTCCAAGAACTATTAAAATTCTTGCAAATAAATCATATTCGTATAAGGAAATGCATATAATAACATGTAATATTAATCCTTAGACAACGGACCATGGAGAGAGCCCCAATTTCATGTTATTTTTATTTTCCAAATTTTACACTGCAAGTTTGGTTCGCAATTGACCCGGGTTCCATTGTTCAAGGGTTAATGTTATAATTGGAAGTTTATAAAATTCTCAAAATTGTTTGCACAACAGAAGACTACGATTTACAACTTGTAATTAACATTGTTGGAGATTATTGTGTAAGATGATTACCTTACAGTAAGCTAAAAGTTAAACAACCGTTTCTTTGTTATCTTAGCCAAACAAGATTCTCGTGCGTCAATTCCATCTCTTAAGCCCCTTCATATTATTTTATTTTCACAGGGAGGAAATTTGGAGACTGGTTTTCGGGGGTTCACGCTTTTACACGTGTTAGTTTTATTTTCGACCGAGCATATATTCCAACGGCTTCGCCATCAAACCGGATATTCTCGTTTATTTTTCAAAAACCCCTGCGGTTCTTTTTGATAACATTCGTACAGCAATCTGTATGTTAAACAAATTTATAGTAACATAACGATCCATAAAATTTGAGCAATAAATTATTGGGTAACGTTTGATTTTTATATTGCATTCTGAATCTACATAATTTTTAGTAAATTAATTTTCCTAGCTTTCCAATAAAACTTTATATCATTTGGTTCAATTTTAAAAAAGTTATTATGTTTCAAAGGGTCGATGCATATTTTTGAAACCTACTTAAAGGGTGCACGAATATTTTTAAAACCTACTGCATTTCTGTTGCTCACATATTTAATATTAATTTTGCAAAATATGAAAAGTACGCCAAGATATGCTTATTTTCCACCGTGATATGTAAAGATATTTTACCATTGGTAATAAATAATGTTACATACATTTGTCGTTATTTTTAAAAATAATATACACAAGTTCAATTTTGAAAAAAAAAAATGGATTAAAGGTAATTCAATACAATTATAAAGTTTATATCTTCATGAATTAATTAACCCTTGGACGGCGGACCACGGAGAGAGTCCCAATTTTAATGTAATTTCGTATTTCATATTATTTTCGTTTCCTAAATTAATAAATAGTATTTCTTTTGTTTGTATGTTGTACGTCATTTCTGGAACTGGTACTTCGAAATTAAAAAGCATCGATGACAAACAAGAATCAGAAGATTAAGCGGAACAAATCTTTTGCATTTACGTAAAAAGTCACCTTTTGTTTGAATAATTTGGTAGAACGGTAAAAATAGTAAAAAGGCGTTGTTAATAAGAAAAGTCATGAATATGTAACGTGTACTGTGTTTGCATTTTTAAACGCAAATTGCTCGTCTCGCAGTAGAGGTGTCTGCATGCCCCTCTGAAAAATGTTAGAGGACAAGATAAAGTAAATTTCTATTAAAAATGTCGGAGATGACTGACTAGAATGAAATTTGTTTTGTACCTAAGTAAATATATAAAAAAAGAGTAAATGTGTATTTAAAAAGAATCAGTAGAATATTTTATAAAATTTGAAAGTGAGGAGAAGATGGTGTTATAATGGAACTAATAGAAATATCGATGAGATTAAGCAAAACTTTCGGAAGAAAGTTTTAGCTTTCACTACAATTGTAAACGCTGTAGGTGGGAAGAAAGTTTGCGAATTTTGTCCAATGATTATAATGTAAGTCGTAACTTTGCTTCCTTTATGATTAACGAGGTCATTGTAATAAGGTTACACGATTTTCTTCTTTTTCCAATTCATTAGAATAACATTTTCGAGAAGAAACTTAAAAATTGAGTTAAAAAAGTAAAATTGATGAATTTAAAAATAAATTATGCAAGACCCATGTTAAAAGTTATGAAATTTTTATTATTTATTAAATAAAATACTTATTGTTAGATACAACATTTATTTATAGGTTCAGATTTTTTATTTTTTTATTAGAAGCAGTATAATTTTGAATATTATTTGTTGAAATAAAAATTAATTTTAATTAGAATAGCGTGGAATTTGTATTTGTAATTAATTTTTTGACTTTGGTAGTTCTATAAAACTGGTTCTCTTTAAAACCGATGCTGTTCTATATTTTTCAAAGTAAGAGTATAAGTATTCAAAACAAGAAGATTCTAGATTTTGAACCTATTACCGGTCTGCAACCTGATTTGGGTTTTTGTACTTCTCCAGATTATTCTATTCATATTTACATATCCACGACGGTGGAGATTTGAATGACTAAAGCAGTAGACTTTTCACCCAGAAAATTCGATTTTGAATTCAGAGTTTCAGTATTAGATCATTATGATACCTATTAATTATGAAAGATATAAACCTTGTTTGAATTTTGAAAAACTGTTCAATTTTTCAAAAATCTTTAGAAATTTTAAATTGACTTTTTCCTTTGAGCTTTCTTTTTTTTAAAAACAAAATAATTAAAAATAATATGTTTATAATTTAAATATGAATTGTTTGCTTATAGGAAAATTAAATATATAAAAAAGTTCATACTTTCAGTACGTGTCCGTAATTCATTAAATATTATTTTTCCTTAGTTTCTGTGACCAGGCTTAATAATGCATTCTAACAAAAAGATATTAGTCAGAGCAAAAAAGTATCTACATCAATTTTGAAAGCTATATGTAACAAACAGAAACAAATAACATCAATTTTAATGTGTTTTCAGTCTCATATACAATAATTAATTTTCTTATGTATTTGAACTTGAACGTTCTCGATTTCTTATAAATGAAATACCTTAAATTTGATCAATTATATTTGAAAATTATTAAAATTAATTTTTTTATCATTCTTAGTCTGAACATATAGGGTAAATATACCATATATGGACGTTTAAAAGATTTCTGCACCACTCATTGTTATATTATCATTAAAAAAATAAAATAATATCAAAAATATACAAAAAATCAAAATATTAAAATTTGAGTAATTTTATAAGATCTTATTATAACATTGTAGAATTTAAATTAAGTCACTTCCATAATGACTGGCATAATAATAAAACCGTGAGGGCCAATAATATAAAACCACCACTCATATGTTTTTCTTTTGATGAAAAATGAGGAATATTTCCTCTGTCATTTGAACTTTTACTGAAAAACTGTAATAATTCTTATACCAATTTTTCCACTGCACAGGTAATTTGCATAAAATGCAATTAACGTCTTTGACACTGACGTAGTGGCTCGTGCACTAATAAACTATTCAACTTTGAATTTTTATTTTTTGCTCATCTCTTTTTTTCTTTTCTCTTACCTACGTCCAACTGTGTTACGTTTATTCGAGGCGTCATTTGGACTCTGTATGTTTTGCATATCTACAAATTATTTAACATCTTGTGGATACTCGACGTAAGAAAATAAATAATTTACTGTACCAAAGCTTGCCACGACCTATCAGGTGTGTACCTGAACCCTGAATGACGTCAAACACCTGGAGACGTTGAAGCCGGTATACATATACCGTTTCACCAACGTCAGAGAAACGAGGATGTTATTAATTTTTTTTAGCAGACCTATCACAACAGTTCTCTAGTATTCCTCGGAACTTGGATCATTAAGTTTTTCCATCAACATGTTTGTTACTAATGTCAAGTACATTAAATCTTTCCGGTTCAACTATGTACACTGTTATTTTGTTAATTATTGAAAATGTGGGTTAAAGTAACTTGATCTGATAGGAGAAAGTTAATAGAATATCTGAATTTTTTTTGACCTAATTAATATTTATGAGAACTTCTGAGGATCCGTCCGGAGAGTCGGCGATGCATGGTAAATACTTAGTCCTACTTAGGCTTCCTGCAGTTACAAACAGAACATACTACTCAAACTTGACATTTCCCATCAATATTCATAAGAATAAACAATAAACTATTATACGAAATACGCGTAATAAAAATATAGCGAGTTTATAATTATGTTTTTATAAAAATCCTTAATTATATGACAACGCTGAATTATTTGTTTTAAAAATTTAAGTGGGTTATTCCGAATAAATATACTTGCTTTAAAAACATACTTTTTCCAGAAACAATTTTAAGAATCAGTTTCACACTTTTAAAATTTTATAGTTCTTGCAAAGGAATCAATACGAAATCAATGGGTTGTCAAAAAATAATGATGCATGTTTCTAAGAAAAATTAAATCATTTTTTCCAATCCGTCAATCAATATTTAAATCCCCGAATTATCATTAATTAGATTCTCTTATATTTTCATCTCCGTTCAATAATTATTACTTTGTAGAACTCTTTTATTTGCCGACCGGATTTTTATGTATTCCTTGAACCGACGTTGACATTTCCATTCAATTGAATTTTAAAATATTCTAGAGAATTGCTTGTACTAATACACGTTTTTTTCTTGTAAATTTACAAATGGAAAAAGTAATGAGTCGAAAGACGCTATGTAGATATCATTGCATAAGAAGAATTACGTTTTATGGCACTCAGACATGCGGATAATGTTACCATTTCAAATGTCTTAACCGTACCGCTGATAATAGAATACACGTGCGACTATTAATTTACATACATGTAAAATGAATTCTCAACCGGTTAGGAGGCATTTTTTAGGGCACGCTTTCTCAAAAAACTCTGACTTGTTGTTTGCGTCAGCAATTCGTGAAAAAAGATCCTCATCTTATTTGAAAAATGAATTACATTAAGAAGAATAATTGATTCGTACGTCAGGATGAAAATTTGTTGATTATGATAAAGCATCGTGTCCAAACGTTCATTTCCTGTTTTGTATGATTTAACGTATGCATGAACAATGATTTTCATAGTAGACAAGGACGATTTGTTATGATCGATACTTTTTTATTTCAGAATACCAGTTTTTATCGAGTGTTATGCCAGTAAGGTCGTTAACAGGAAGAAGACGTATATCGACAGCGAAGGACATATCAGAAGGGATTTCCCCGATTATCTACCTGCATGTTTACTCCATCCCAGACATGGCCATCATGACAATTTCTTCGAGCAATGTAATACGCTGTAACCTAAACATTCCACGGAGGTGACATGGCTGGTCGCTATAAGGGGATCTTCCCATTTGGAAGCGTGAGTAACAGGGAGATTTCATAATTTTCTTTTCCTAGTCCACTGTGGTTAGAAGGTCTTTGGATAAGAATTAATCAACATACGTGTAAGCAGTTTTCATTACCAATCATTGGATAGAGAGTTTGGTTAGGTTAGCCATCAAAGCTATTTTTGATAATTTTTTTTAGAAAAACCGTAAGGTATGTAGAAAATCTGGAGTATACGTTTTGTTGTACGCATCTTAAGGAATACCAAAATATTTTTTGATTTCCTATAGGTATTAAAATGGCGGCGTGGGAGCTGCCTCATGATGGTTGTTTTTGAAAGGGTGTGTAGGGTAACTGTATCAGTGAGGCAGCCTCAGCGCCGCCATTTTGTTGAATATAGAAGATCTAAAAATATTCTTGTATTCCTTAAGCTGTGTACAATAAAAGGTATATAACAGATTTTTAATTTACATCATGATTTTTTCAGAAAAAATTATCAAAGATAGCTTTGACTTTTCAGATCGAAAGCACCCTAATATCATAATCATTAATTAATCTTTCTAATGTGTTACTGAAGTACAATTTTTCAGATTTGAATATTGTACATTTAAAACTAAAAATGAGTATAAAATCACGGAATTTATTTATTTAAAATAGAAAATAGAGTGTACACCTAAGTGCAAAGTTCACCGAACTGAAAAAGTATTATACCAGAAGACAGTCATCAAATAACTGAACGAATTTGTCTGTCTACAAATCTATTTACATGCTAGATACTAATCTACACGTGTTTGATATTTTGCCGCTTCACCTCTGACCTTTATCACTGCCTTCGAACGTTTTATCGCGCACTGAATTAAATTCTACGCTGGGAAGAAATATTACCCCACGCTTTTCTACTTCTGAGATTTAAGATAGCATACTTTCTTTAAATTTCCATGGGAATCCAACAACTATGACGGCGGACTTAATTAATGAAACGTTGTAATTAATTCGTGACGATGAAATAACGTGAAACCGGATGGATTATATTTCGTTGGGGAATGGGTCCTACGTTATCCATATGCGAATGACGTCTGAATTTCCATGGGAATCCGAGACAAACTGACCGTTGGAAGTTTGAGATATTTCCCAATGAACCTATAGGGATTTGGAGCACAGTCATGTCGGTAGTCTTTCGACGCCATCTTATGGGGAGTAGTTCACCTCTTGGCCACCAAATTGCAGCTAGATTTAGAAATGTCTTGTTTGTAAGTAAATCGCTGCGTTATAAATAGCATATTGTCCTTGAATATTCAAATTATCACTAAATACGTAAAACATCATTTATACACAGCAATTAATTAATTATTGTCAGTCTTCGATGCATTTTAACCGTACAGGTCATGAATATGTTAATATCAGTCTGACTTGTAATCATCAAGTAAAGTGATATGGAAGTAAGTAAAAACATAAGTTTAGATAATAAAGTGGATTATTTTTCTGTTGGTGTTTTAATATTTTAGTGTGGATATTAGGAATTTAGGTCAGAAAATTCTTAACTAATCTAATATTAATGTAAGCAAATGGCGAGATATTTAAAATGGGGAAAGGCTTGTTACTTTATAAAAACTATTTTTAGTTAAACAAATTTTGCTATTACAGTTCACTTACTCTTAATTTTACTGAAAACTTAAAAATCTTGAAAATATAGAAGAAGAAAATAAACGCAAGTTAACCTTATCTATAATAGAAGTAGTAAGTGTACTTCTCTGCTGACTTGGACTGTAAGTTAAATTTATCTTTCCAGGAAAATACAAGTGCATATTTGGTTTACATTACTCTAAGTTTCTCAGCACAATAAAACACATCAGCAAATGCACTGTTTCATTGAATAACAATCTATTTCCATCGAATTCGCCTCATTATCAATTCCTATGACCTTAGGTATCACCGAGTTCAGTTAGAACTAAGTAAATGCAATAGAAAACCACTTCCAAGATAAGGCATTTATTTCTATTGCCTCTAAGTTCGAGTCAAGGGCACTGATTCTATCTAATTCAAGGCGCCGAATGATTTTGTCTGCTCGATAATCTCTTGCTACGAGTTTTATCTTGCAGACATCTTGGTTAGGTTCTAGAAAATTTGACAGAATTATTGGTTCATCTCAAATTTTGAGGTAATTTTTAGGTGGCATCATTTTGACATGGGCAATGTATGTCCTTATAAGGACACTTTTGGATCATTCGAGGTCCAGTTTGCAATTTTTGCGAGCCTAACCTAACCCTAATTAAAATGATGTAAAGATCCATTCCAACTCATTTAAAATAATATCAACAAACTCCCGCCGGAGGGTACACTTATCTACGACCGATTTCCACGAACTACCCGTGATCCTTTGCATCGCATTCTTTCCTTTCGCTGTTTCGTGTTTTCCTCACCGCAGCCGGTGGCTTTCCGAGCGAACACGCCAGTCCAGTTGTCGACAGCCGGCCTCGAGTCCGCTTTTATTTTTTATCTTTTTTTTCTCCCTGCCACGAAAGGTGGACGTACAAAGAACCCTTCACCCCTCATTTTCGCCGATATGCAATTTCGTCGCCGAAGAGAATGAGCCGCACTTGTTCGTAGTATCGCCGATGCACCTGTGGCTTGTGCGTCTCGCGCCGACGTTAGCCGAGCCCGAACGAAGGCCACCGAACGCGACGACTATATAAAAGTGGACAGCGGCGCGTCGCAATCATTCGTAGTACGAACTACGTGCAAGCTCGCATATCAGCGAACGATACAACGAGTTCTCTAAGTGACCGTTACAAGATTATTCTCGTGCAAAAGTGTCAATCACTGGATTGTGTTCGAAAGTATAGCAACCATGTACACGAATCCGTTCAACCGCAAACACAGCACCATCCGCCAGATGCTGGACCGGCTTTTGGACCCGACCAAGAAGTCGATTAGAAGATCAGAAAGTGTGTCGAGCTCCGGCAGCGACAGTTCGAAGGGTAGCAACGGCTCTTTGAACAAATACTCTCAGAACAACAAGATGCTGCAGTGGGGCAGAAAGTGAAGAACGGAAGGAAAAGGCTGCAGCTTTATTCTTTTCTTCCTGGATTTCTTCACTTAATCATCCTTACCCGTTTAACAATGGGAAGCGAACCGATAAGGGAACAGAGCCTCGCACAATAGGCCTTCCAGACGGAGTCCGCCGCTGGTCAGCCAAGATGGACATCGTGGAGACACGAATGGATCATCGAAGCCGTATGCATGCCACCCTTTCATCAGAGAGAGGAAGTACTATTCCCGGCGCGGGCTCTCCTTAACGGACTTCAGTTGTGCCAACCATGAAGTCCAACTGGAACGTCAACTTCTATGGACATCAGCTTTCATATGTACATATGTACATTGTACTGTTGTTTCGATTAAGTCACATTGTGCCATAATCGCATGTTAAGTAGTCTGTATCTACTTCAAAATGTGTATTCAGCTTATATGCATGTATGTATATGGTTTTTAGAGCCATTAAGTCACTAGTCAATAGACAGTATTAAAGATACCAGAACATTATAATTCTATGGATTTTTAATTTATTTTCTTTTGTATAAAAATTTGCTTGGAATTAAACATGTTTATTTCCAAATTATATATTTGTACTATTTACTTCACCTTTATCCCTCTTCTGTGTTGTAAACAGTGTTGCAGGTTTATTGGAATCAATTTTTATTTATCGATGTTTATTCAGTTTCTGATGAAATAATCTTGTCTTATTGGTTTATAATTGGTAAACATAGGTACTGTTGAAATTTGTTTTGACTATTTGAGAATTTTTAATAACAATTGAGAGTAAGTTGCTTAGTTGCTATCTATCCAACACTGGTTGCAAGCACAACCTAAAAATACTTCGTATATTTATATAACAGTTGCTGTACGTTGGATTCATCTCTCCAAGAGATCAACAAACGAATTAAAAAAGCTTTTGCGTAATATTTATTCACTGCGGGATGCGACTCAAGTCCACGTGCCATCACAATCTATTTTGTTTATCGTGAAAATAATTGCTATTAATATTAGTGTAGGCAAAAAAGTTTCAAAAAACTAAGATTAAATTATTGTCATTTAATTACGCTAATTTGAATTTGTTTAATTCTACTAATTTACTTTATCTGCGTTGAAATTCGTGGTACTGTTATTTCTGACACATACGATTAACAAACGATATAATTATTAATAATAAAAGTGTTTTATTATAATTTATTGCGGTATTTGTGCTTGTTTGACGGAAACCAGTTTCGGCGCATTTGCTTCCATTTTGCATAATTTGGCTCCACCTCGAGTTTTGTTCTACATTTATTTTTTAAATACAGCATTGGATAAAATCCTGCTTCGATTAAATATGTCGTATAAAATAGCACAAAAAAGACTGTTATAATGTGCATTCCACAAGTTGTTCACTAGTTGAGAACCGCTGATTTATAATGTGCCGTACTAGATACGGCTGAATCACTGTGTCCAGGGTACCTATCTATTTGAGAGTAAAAGTCGCGTGAAAAGCTGTCGAGAGTTACTCTCAATTGATTGACAGTCATTCTTAGCACACTAACCATTTGCAGAAGATGCTTTCGATCGATTTTCACAGGAGTTTAATCTGTCAAATGAACATTACTGTCATGGTGGTTATCAATGACTGATGCCTTCAATTTTTTTGTAATGAACAGTTTGTAATAGAAGAGAGAAAGGAAACTTTAAATAGCATTGCGATTATGCTAATAATGCAAGATACCAATCTAGAAACATTGTTCTGAAATTAATTCTGAAACGAAAAAATGAATGACTGATGATTTCACGAGTTTGGTGGGGATAGTTTAGTCTTACTATGTTTGCTATCTCTAATCGTGTAAATAATTATTGCATATTTGTATCTGAATTCAAGCGCAAAGTCGCAATATGAAGATACTGCAAATCATTATTTTCATTTATTAAATAAGATAACATTTTTGGAAGATATAATTATTTGCAGACCCTCTTCTTTTTTTAGAAATTTAAAAATTTCACTTTAAGAAAGTAGAAATTTACGAAACGAATACTATGAATAAAAAAGTCAAAATTGTGTGACCATTTTCTAATAGAAAGTTTAGAGATAACTTGACCTGGTCTTCCAAAATTAAGTTAACAAAAGCTACTTTCTGTCAAAAAAATTTTTAAGGCGTCATGATAACCTTGGAATTTACTATTTTTGCAGTCTTCAAGCATATTTTTAAAATATTTTATCTCTAAACATTTTTACAATATTAAAATGAATTTATGTAACGAGACAGTTAAAATTCTTCGAATATGATAAAACTTGAAATTAAAGCTTTAATTTTTTATCAAAGAAAAAGGTATTGATATAAAACGTTAAAACGAATTATGAAAAATTGATAAAATTAATAAAAATGATAATTTCTGAGCGATTTATGGGAATTCCAAAAATATGCTGACAAATTTAAATTTAGAGGGTTTGTATACTATTAAGAAAAGCAATTCTCGTCCACTATTAGAACTCATGATGCAGGTACAATGGAAGTTGAACTTTGATAATGCGTTACACGTTTAGCCTGATATTTTGGGCGACTGGTTTAAGTAACATGGTATAAATACAAAGTAGTGTACCTATTTTTGGATCACATTTCTATATAAACATATTCTTACATGTATGAAAAATTTAATTTTTCTGCCTTGGTTTTTGTACTACCACCCTTCAGCTGTTAGTACTATATTATATAGGACACCCTGTATACTGGTTTCCTTCCACATATTAAAATTTATTTCAACCTTGTCACAACCAGTGTACTGTGCCTCAAAGCCATCATAGAACAGTTACAAAGTTTCAAGGCACTTCAGAACTTTCGCGAAGACTTGTATTGATCTGTCAAGAAGGTGTTCATTTGATCAGGGTACATGGCGTGTATAAGGGTAATTCGATCCATATGGCATGCAAACTTGCTGGCCATTTTATGGAAGGAAGTATGTCAGGAATATCGATTAAAAAGAATTTAAATGAATAATTTCTAAGATACATAAGTACTAAAGTTTTGTCATTTATTTTCTTGCCACCCTGTATATATGTACGTATATGTACATCTATTTTGATCACTTCCTTTCAATCGAGTCGCAGTTCCTCGATTATTTTTCCGCCTAATGAAACACTATGTACCCACATCAAGATGTCCGGGCTATTTAAAGTTAAATATAGCGTGTATTTATTGTAGGTGAAGCGAAAACATGTTTAATGAGGTCGTACACGTCTTCTATGATGGTCTAAAGCACTTTAGACATAGCTATATTGTTTGAGGGTTGAAGACTATAAAGGGGTTAATTGTGCCCTTTATACGTCACTGTCAAAGAGGTTAGGTTTCAGCTTTGATTACAATAAACTAACCTAACTTCAATTTCAACAATTAATAAAACTTTTAATACCACTATTAGAAATGTTTTAATAATAATAATAAATAAATATTATTCAAAAGAATTTGAAGCATATGTGATTCCTTTCCATTTTTATTTTCTGCTTCACGAGAAACTAGGTGACCTAATAAAATTCATTAGCACGCAACAATGTTTTCACCGGAGAAAAAGAAGAGATTGCATTGTGGAAAGCGGAAACATATTTTGCCCGTTTATGGATTTCAAATAGCAGTGTAAATGATTATGTACATCTTCCCGCTAGAGACACGTATTTCTTCTTCTTTACGTCTTTCATCAAATTCATTTCATCGGCAATAATTTCGCGTTAAAAATGATCGTTACGTCCATAAAATTTACATATGATCATCACTTGATTAATTCACTCATTTTATCAATGACTAAACAAAATCTATTATATTACATAAATTCGTGTTCGAATATAGCTAAATATGTAAATTAACCTAAAAATTTTGTAGTTTTTTAGGTTTTCACTCGTCATTCTTTCTCATTTCTATTGTTAGGTATTATATCATTCTTACAAAAAGACAAATTTTGTCTTATACAGAGTGTTTTAAAAATGGTGTGTCGAAAATGAATAATAATTATTTTTCATGAGAAAATAAATGGAGTGATCACGCGCCATTTTGTATAATTTGAGGTTAGGGTCATATGGAAATATAATTAGTAAAGATACTAATATACAAGAGTGTTGAGTAAATTAATAAAAATTAAACTCAAATACTAAAATCGCAGGCTAGATGATCAAAAATACCTGTACGAATAATGCCCCAATGAAAATATGCCAAGAACTATATTGAGGAATTGGGGCCACTCTACCCAATAAGACGACAGCCAGTTGGCAATGGCGTAGAAGACCCTGACTTCTATTTCCCACGATAAAAAGGAAATAATGCCAGATTGAAACTGGAACAGGATAAAATAGCAAATAAACTTGACGGCAAAGTAGGACATTCTGACCAATTTGTATTTATGGATTTCTAACAATTGCTGGCAAGAATAAATATTAATAGGGAGTTATGAGTTGGGCTCCCCTGTGGTCTTCCTTGGTTCTTCGTGGATTCTTTCAAAGTTCAAGGCAATTAGTGGTAGCTTCCTTGATCTGCACTTACCTTTAGTCTCAGGAGGCTTACATTGCCTCCAGGTGTACAGTTAGTCGCTATTTTTAATTTCTTTTTTAATAATTTAAAATGTTTTCTTTTAACACATAATATTTGGCATTACAAAATAAATGAATTAAAAAAAAATGTGAATTTTCCTATTTAATTATAAATATATACTAATTAATCCTATATATTTCTGCAGCCACAATTATACTTGACATACTTTTTTTAAAAACACCACATTAAGATACTTGACCAAAGAAACTGTGGTTAATCGAAGGCTAATGATTCTTTTAATTTTATTACCGTTGTCTTAAGGTCACATTTCGCGATTTGCAAAAAACACCGGTAAAAGTATCGATCATTGCACATGTTTTTTTTCTCGATACATTTTATATTTTAATAAACACTACATTGCAATCGCAAATGTTTGATTAAATACTCGATAAATAATTAATACGTTATTAATTTGTTCACGTATCTGGTACGAAATATTTATTTCTTTAATGTAACTCCTGACGTATGTAGCAAGATTTTTGTACGTTTCGATATCAAAAGCAACCATGTCATTGTGTTTAATTAATGCCTTCTTTTTCATACGGTTTTTTTTTATCTCCACGTGATTAGTGTTTCAAATGATGTACCTGCTGTACAATAACTTAATTACTTCATTACATCATTGGAACCAGAAGTGCGTTTTATCGATTAATAAATGAAAAGTTATTCAGGTGACAAATAGTAAATTATGTGCTTTTTGTGGATGATGCATTAATGTTGACCTATGGATTAATCAGACCTACGAATTGCATACTTATGATGATATTCCAATCAAAATTGGAAATACAAATTTTTAAATAAGATCATATTCATGTGTCAGAAACATAATATTTAAAAGGGATAGTTTAGAGTGATTTAGAGAGAGACAGGGAGAGTCAGAGTGAATGGAGAACCAAGAAGACCCAGGGAGGTCCAAGGAGAACCAGGGAGAACCAAGAAGGGTCAGAGAGATTACCCACGAAAATGTGACAAACTATTAATTGTTCAATCATACAAAATTTGGAACGTCGTCCACTGGTGACCCCAACACGATAAAACAGTTGATCACAGAACGAATATTAGAACATCACGTTTCTAAGAACTCGCATTTGCGGAACCTGGCACGGCGGTACGATAAGAATGGTACAGCGTATATCGGTTTTTAGACGCCACTTGAACATCAAATTTTCCATTTGACTGGAGTCTTGTTCGACCCATATCAGTGATTATCACGACTGAAGGCAACGGTATCAGAACGTCTGCTCGTTATCTGTCCATTGTCCCGTCTTGACTGCCTGTCAGTCGAAAATGTTTGGAATTCACATTTGTAAATATATATGGTGTCTGTTCACTAGGACACAAAATCCGCTCAAAGATTTCCGGTACTCCTTGGTCTGTTTTGTTTCCTACCGGCTCCAACATATTATTCCATAATAAATTTGCTCCTGAAATTAAAAAAAAGAAAAAAAAAAGAAATCTTTATTAGTGTCAAAAGTGAAGAATTAATTTTTGATTTTTGACTTTTAAAATAATAAAATTTTAAAAATTGAGAAGTGATGTAACTTCTGATCTATTTCAAGTATAAGCAGAGGACTAATATTGATACCATGACTTTTGATTAACTCCTCTCATGAAAAGTCAACTTGACTAGTTGACTTCATAGTGCTTCGTTGTACTAAGTGATTTGATCGTTTATTCGGGACGAATTACATAAAAATGGAGGAGTTGTAGGGGAAGGAGATTGATTGATTTAACTATTTCCCCCCACCTTTTTTCTTACGCCTGCTGATATGCAATTTGTCTTACAGGTGTGTAAGACCTGCAAACTGAGTTAAGGGGTTATTTATGACCAAGAAAAATCATACTTTAATTTATAATTAATTTCTTACCCAATGCATGACCCTTTTGACTAAAGTGAAAGCAGTCATAAGTGACCAAACTAGGATCTAATGGCGGCGCTTTGCTTGGATCAGCATTTGGAGCGTTGAATACTTTAATAAATGGTTGCAACACTACTGTGAAGTCTGGAGAGTTGTCGTACCTAAAATAAAAAATATAGTTTAAAATTTCATAATTATAGTTTATTTATTTAACGAATTGTTAAATATTCTCGTACCTTCCAGAGTATACTAAAGTTTCTACAGCTTGTTGATATAAGTGCGACATTTTAGAAGCTGCAATGTCTGGTCTATTGCCCCTGTGCATGCAAGCACAGTACAATGGATGCAGAATGTTACACATGGCACTTCTTGGTATCCTAATGGAAACTGTAACATCTGCACAAAAATAAAAAATTGAAAATAAAAAGAAAACAGTAGTCTCTATCATTAATCACGTGACATCAGGATGTCTAAAAAAGAATTGACAATTACCTATAACTGGTACGAGATTGACTAAGGTTCGAGGTAGAGCAATTTTCAGGAAGTCCAAGACTCTTTGTAAATGAAGAGCATATCGGAGTGGGGAAAATTGTATAGGGCTGAAGCACTGCGCCGAACAAATATCATTAGCGCCGAAGAAGATCGTAATCAACTGCAACATAAGGAAACATTAAAAAGTTTAAAATTCGATCTCAGCGCCGACTATACAAACACGGTGGAAACTACTCGACAACTTATCGATCGATTTTTCGAAACAAGGGAACATTCGCGCCATTTATCACTGACCAAGGGACGGTATGCAATAATGTACTTGTCCACTTATCGACCCCTTCCCGATAAGAGAGCTGCCTACTTATCGGCCGATTAGCTCGCAGTCGGTAAGAATTTATAATACCTTCCATTGTTGCCTCACATTGATCCTAGGGTTCCTTTTAATTCTGTGAACAAGGATGCGCGCTTGATGCAGCGCGTCCTCGGTAGCCGCGACAGGGAAAGCGATGTTCAATTTCGCTTTCGTCGAAATAAACTCGCCTGTGCCCGTCGAATAACCAACTAAGTTTGGATTGAATTCCTAAAACGACGTCAGAAGATGAATAACATCAAGTTAGATAACTCACTCTAAGACACTCTGTAACTTATCGTTATTACTAATGTAATTAGTACCTTTAATATATTGGGAACGGTTAAAAACCGTCTCCAGTCGCCTTGGCCACCCACACACCAGCTGACACCTCGTGCTTCTATGAAAGTTCCAATGGCAAACTCTTCCAAAGCTCCACTTCCGGCAACTAGTGAATCACCTAGGCCACCGACTATGTCTATGTCACCTGGTCGTAATCGATGCACATTGTCAGGCACAATAGGTGACCTAGAATAAGAAACATTCAATCATTCTTTATCTCTAGAGCCTAAGTTGCACCCGGCTGTACATATTAAGATGGATGGTGGGGTCTTCTTCCTCTACATCGCCATTTTAGGGAAGCCTACCATACTCGGCACTGTACTGGTGCTAGTACTCTACTATTTACTCTACTACTGTAACCTAGATCTAAAAATCAACCTCCTCCATTATTAAGCTTCAACATACCGTCCAGAGCGAACGTTACATGGAAACGGAACGTAATCAGGAACTTGGGGTTGACTCCTTATTCCACTATACATCACAGGGTATTTAAGTTCCTCTCTCTCAACATCATTCTGAAACAAATTAATAATACTTCTTTCTGTAAATGAAACAATACTGAACAGATATTCTTCGTCCTATATCCTCAAAATGTAATATAACGTACAAAAGCGACCAGAAACAGGAAATCAAAGAAACTGAGAGTGATTTAACAGAATACATGAAAGTTTCAGAGTTCCTCTTTTACCGGTATTCGCAATGTCGTGTCCGGTACAAACATAGTTTCTTAAAGCGCGAATTTAGCACACGATGCACGTCGACACGTTTGCTTTCTTTCATTTGCATTCTACCACGACGTGGATTAAATACCGTCGCATATAAATCATTTAAGAACTAAGAGTGTGCCGATCGAAGTGGGCCGATTGAATACGGCCACAAACAGCCCGTTCGTGAATCAATGAAAAGAAAAGTTCTCCTCTTTCTCCGTTCGTTTGGAATGCAAAGCATTCCCCCTTGCTTAGGCTCTTTTTCCGGTTTGACATAACAAGAATTGCGACTATGTCTTTGTGCGTCACGTTTTCGATTCGAACAAGTATTTCAAAAATCTACTTAAAAATCACTATAGAATTAGTTCCTTTGAAAGTGAACCTAACCTGACCTGTAATTGAACCTAGCCTGATCCATAATTGAAGCTAACCTAACCTAACCTTCAGGTCACTCACCTTCCCCAATTGGAAGACTCTTCTTAGCAGGTCCATGATGGAACCTCTAACTACTGGTAACACAACCAAAATTAGCAATAAACAAATTCTTTTAATCTTCATAATGCAAAGGGGTCAGGGAATCTCGTAAAAAAGCAAAGAAGTATATTTCTTGAAACTTTGTTTTACTATGCTGTTCAGCAGCTCGTTTTTCATGTGCCAAAGATTTATCACCGGTTGAGATTTATTTCATCGAATAAGGCTTTCTCTTTTTCTTTCATATCGATGTGGTTGCGTTTGTTGAAAACATGGAACATAAGTTTCCTTCATCGATGCCCTGGTTCCTTCATCTGAAGAGCAAAACCTTAGTACACACGTGCCATTTTGTCCATGCACGGGGTTGCTCCTGATTTTTCGTTCTATCACAGATCATAACTTGAATTTGAAATAAAAATTTGAAACACTTTTCCATTAATTTTCCATAAAATTTGTACCATTATTAATGATGTTTCATTTTAATTTTTGACAATTTTATACAATTTTACACTGTTTATCGTTTGTTGTTTTTTTGTTGCACTTCAGTTAGGATATTTTAAAAATCGAATTTTTAAAGTTTTTTGACACCAGTGAAGAGGTGGATCCACCTTCCTCCTTCGAGGATATTTTGACACTAGATGAAGAAGGAACAGGACATGAATGAAGACAGCTGGGGAAACATACATGTGCCCATCGACGGTTCCCCTACTTTTTCTGCTGAAAGAAACACTTGGGGTCTTTTGTATTCTGTACGCTAACGAAAACGTACGTGAGTAAGAGTGGTGAACGCCAAGATTATTCTGGAGGGATAGCCATCACCATTTTGGTGGTGCTAATAACTGTATCGATCTTTAAATCAGTTTACAAAATATCTGCTGAAATAACAAAATTTATATAATGATATAATATTAATTATCAACAAGTTTTGCAAATGATTATAGAATAATTATTATCATTTACATAAATTAAAATTTATTTTGCATTTCCTTAATATACTAATCTTTAAAAAATGGTAATTTTTACTTCCTAAAAATAGTAATTTCTTTTAAAATTGATACAAGCAGTTGTCAAGCAATAAATACACAATTTCATAACTTGTGTATTAAAGAAATCTGTAACCCGAGGCATAAGGTCTTTCGTAATTTTCACGAAGCACGGTTTTGAAGCTGGTTAAACTAGACCTGTAACCCAATTCAAGAAGAAGATACTAATAACAATTACACTTTCACGTATCGTAATATCTGAAATGTTGGGCCCAATCTTGTGCGATCAACAGTTCACAGTTTTCGTTGAAATTCGTCTTAATTTATATCCCTTTTGTTAAGGCATTCATTCTTATGTCATTCATTTATCAAGGAATGAATTAATTAGAATGTAAAATTTTGTAATTAAGTGTACGATTAGGTGTCATAATTTTTAACTGGTACCTTGACTTTTAAATTGGTTACGCTTTGAGTGTATTCTGATACATTTCGAATCCACTTTCACAATGTTTTCGTATATGCAAAAGATTTTTTTAGATACAAGTTATACCATGTCCATCTTACGGTTCAACGACCTCTAAAAGAAAGAGGTAGATGAATATTTCCTGTTGGCTTTAGGGTCAACATTTCTCATGTCTCGATTCGAAATCAGCTGAGTTGTGGCATTTCTAAAATGTTTCGGGACCGTGATATTTTTAAACCGCTCGTTACGAAATGCATGCAGTGATCTGTAGAATATGGGAATGAAGTCATCAGTTACAAATATTTTTAACAAATCCAATTTTCTCCTTTATTTACATATTACACTATTCCTTAAAATTTACCATTTTTGCACTGGAATTTATTGTTCGAGTTATTTCTGAAAATAGAACATATATGGCACTTTTCCACCAAGTGAAAATATTTTTCACAATATTGCAATTTGCTAATTTATTCACTTTTATGATATTACTTTTCGTTACGAAATCTTATTTGTTTTGAATGAATTCTCTCGTGTCATCAAAAATGGCTTCTTTGGTGTAGGGCATAAGAATCTTTCGTACTCTGGAAGGCAGTAATTGGTTTTGTTACCAACTGGCTCCAATAGATTGTTCCACACACCATTACCATCTTAAAAATAGTGAAATAATAAAATTAACATGTTGAAATTAAATAACAGGGTACGAAACACACTTACACCATGCGTTAGTTCTTTGGCTCACATGGAAACAATCAGCTGAGAAATATCTCATATCTCCAAATCCGTCTTCTGCAGTTGGCAGTACTGTTTTTTTAAGAACAGGTGAAGCTATCGCAGTGAAGTCCTTTCTATTGAACTCAGGGTAATATGGCACTTCTTCCTCTAAGTCTTGCCACCTAAAAATGAAACACATTCATACTGTGCTAATAAGGTACAATTTGATAATTTTTTTTTGAAAAACCATGAAATAAATAGAAAATCTGTCTTTAGTATTTTGTTGTATACATTTTAAGGTATACGGGAATATTTTTTTATTTTCTTTTTTGAGAAAAATGACAGCGCTGCAGCTGCCTCACAGTAGATGTTTCCGATAGGGCGTCTTAATCATGAGGCAGCTGTAGCGCCGTCATTTTCCTCAAAAAAGAAAATAAAAAAATATTCTCATATACCACAAAATGTATACAACAAAAGACATCGAACAGATTTTCTGTTTATTTTATAGTTTTTACAAAAAAAAATTAATAAAAATAGCTTAAATTTTTCAGGTTTAAATTGGTGTAATCCCTTAAACCACACATACCTATGAAATGTGTTATAATATTCTGATAATTTATCTTCGTATTGTAAACCAAATAAACAAGGACATTCGATTTGTGTCAGAAAATAACATTTTAACGATGGTTTTCCTTTAATTGAATCGATGAGACTATGGAGATTAGGTGACACGTTAACACTAACTAAAGTTCTTGGTAAATTATCTCGAAATATCCTCAGTGCCTTAATCAGATTCATTCTATGAGCTTCCAAAAAGGAGGACAGTGATGATACTTCACACATCTCGCTGCAAATATCGTTGCTTCCAATAAGTATTGTGATAAGCTGCAAGAAATTAAAATTAACAAAATATTAACATGGCAAAAAAATGTTAACAAGAAATTATAAGGTATTAAAGGTTAATGGTAGAAAATGGCTAGTTATAACCCAACCTAACCATAGAAATGATCAAAATGGCAGATCTCAGATTTCTTATGTTAAAATTCAAACATTGATTATAATGGCATTTTGTTATTATAATATATTCCGAATAATTTGATGAATTGTTATACTTTAATATACGAACCTTCCAATGTTTATTTATATTTATTCTTGGATCCTTTTTTATCCTATTGACTAGATATTTGGCCATGAAAGGTAGGTCTCTGGACATTGCACCAGACTCAGCTACATTCAACTGTGAAGCTGGATCGGAAGTTAAGGAATCTCCAAGTGCATAACCTATTAAATTCGGATTGAATTCCTATTTACAAGAAAATTTATAATTAGAAACACACTTTGACAACCATGACTATTAACAAGGGGAACTACCCAAGTGTTACGCTCACTTATTAATGAAACTCTGCCACTGTGTAGAGCTCGTCGAGCTGAATACCCCTATACCCCATTTTGGTGGCAGACGGTTAATTGTTTAAAAGATATTAACAATTAAAGTTAGTTACTCCTTACATTCTGAAGTAGGTATAACAAACTCACACACAGAAACGGTTAGCCCCGTGGTTAAACACATGACTTGTAATATTGAGGTCCACGGTTCAATTGTTTGCTTTCTTACCTTTTTCTTTTTTTTTAAGTATCAATTATAGCTGTGCTACTGTCGTTGCATTTATTAATAATTCATTACATATGCTGCACTTTTTTTTAGAATTTAAATTGTTTTATTAAATATAATGAATTATTAATAAATGCAGCGACTATCGCACAGCTGTAATAGATAATTTAAAAGAAACAAATTACCACTAAAAAGAAGGTCAGGAATCAAGAATTTGAACCCTGAATTTGAACTTTAGATTGCAAGTCATGCGTTTAACCACGGAGGTAACCATTTCCACGTGTGAGTTTGTTATACTTCACAATGTAAGGAGTAACTAACTTTAATTGTTAATATCTTTTAAACAATTAGCCATCTGCCCCCAAAATGGGGTATAGGCGTATTCAGCTTGACTAGCTCTACACAATGGCAGAGTTTCATTAATAAGTGAACGTAACACTTGGGTAGTCGTAAGTCCGATTATAAAACATGTACAGTGCAACAGAATTTCATGACAGAAAAGTATTTCAAAATGGCACTTATGGCACATCAATTTAAAGCTTAAGGTACAATGAAAATGACTACACAAAGGTTTCATTAATATTCTCAGTACAAAATGGCTGATGCCCCATTGAAACAAACAACGAATCTGAAGAATTAAAAATAACAAACATACCTTGAGAATGTTAGGAAGGGTCAAAAATGTTCGCCAATTTCCTTGACCACCAATAGTTGCTGCGACTCCTCTATTTTCGACGCCCATCTGTAATATATCACTAGCAAAAATGCCAAGACCAGCCGTCAGAGAATCGCCAACCGCGGCAATGACATCTATATCACCTGGTCTCAGACGATGAACCGAATCTGGTACTGTCGAGGACCTGCCACCTAAAACAATGCAAAATAAATAAATAAAAAAAACATAATTTTTATTGAATTTTGAATGTTTCTAATTATCTACCTGTCACATTGCAGGGGAAAGGAACATTTGGAGGGAGTTCGTCTTGAATCTGTCTTCGGTCCTCCACTGAAAATTGTCGTGCATTGTCTGTTCTACCTGTAAAACAATGTAATTTTTGTAATTAGATTTTATACATGTGCAATTTTATTAAATTTTGACAGCCAAAAGATATTAATAAAATTGCTCTAAAAAAACGTTTCCATCTAAATGGTAGGACCTTCATCTTCTACTACTGTCTCACTGTTCCTAGGGCAGCCCACCTTTCTTGGTACTCTACCTTGTCACACTTTTTATAAATGTTCCAAAAACACCTAATTTCTAACAAATTTCACAAATAGACTTCCATTCCCGAAGAAAATTTCTACTTCTACCTATGGAAATTAGAATAAAAAAAAATTTTGATATTTGCCTGAAAGTCCCCTACACTCATTACACTGACACCATCGAAGGAGAAACACCATTAGTCACAAGGCGTCGCCTACCGAAAGTCTGAAGAATCCATTTACGAAGATTGCGGAAAACGAACAGATTTTCCGGTGAGTCGAGCGGTGTCCTTTGTGAGGCGATCAACACGCATAATTGTAAGAGGAGACACAATCGGATCATGGTTCTTCTCTAACCGACACACCGATCACTTCTGTCCACTCGTAACCAGCGACATCGAACAATATCCCTATCAGAGCTTTGCTATGTTCTCAGATCCTGCTGCCGAAGGAACAATACAAAAGTGTGGGCTGCTGCGTACGCGAATCATCGAGGACCTTGATCGTACCACAACCGGTCCCCCGATTCAACGATCGCTGTCAAGGTTACTCTTCAACATCTATAGAATTCAGGAAAACCGAATTCGTAACAGAAACAAGGTGACATGCCTTTCTACGAACGATAAGTCGACGATCTTGAAACTTATTTGAGCAACAAAAATAAAGGTTTTTCGTGTTGAGAGTGGTCATGGTTACATCTGTTTTTATCTGGAGACATTGAGAGGAATTACGAGCAGATTAATTTTTCTATAGGGCGGTGTACAAGTTTCCTTCTATAGAAGAGGTTTTAAGGTTTTAATATTTCTTTATTTAAAATGGGAATTTTTTGGAACTTTCATAAACTCAAGCACCTATCCCTAATAGGGAGGATTTTGAATTAACTGTACAGCTGTGTAATTGTTCACACTATTATTATAATTATCTTATTTTTCTGCTCTTATTGCGAAGGGTTGGATATATAACGTACCCAACGATGGAGACACTGTGCTATTGAACATGGCTCGCCCCTAGAAGCCTTAAGTAGTATTAACCTTTCTAATCAGACGCTTCTCATGTTCAGTAGAAAGTTCCCCACAGGTAAATTGTCATAACTTAAAAATACAGAAATACCCCTATTATTAATCATGGGTCTAAAAATACTACATACCTAAAATTATAAAATTAATCTATAAAAAAATTGCAGTATTTATAATATACAAATAATTTTTTTACGACACTATAGTTTTGAATTGAAATCCTACTAGAAGAGATACTAATAATTCAAATCAAAATCGTCAACATGACAATAAAGGCTTCCATTACATTGTGTAACATTTGTAATTGCGATGTCGGTCGGGAACAGGTATCCGATCAATGGGACTTTTTTATTCAACGTATGGCCAACGAAACCGAGGAACGTGACGAAGGAAGATGGCGGTAAAACAAAGCATCAGGAAATCTACGCTATGCATATAAATCAGGATAGCAGCTGACGTAGTACCGATATTCAAATTAGATCACGGATCTTCCTCGAACGAGTCATTCTATAGCAGCTGAGAACGTTTCTGGTGCGAAAGCTCGATCGTCATACATTTTTCTTATTCATTCCTGTCCTCTCGTTAGCATTTCAAGAAAAGTTTGCATAAATACATTACTATTCAAAAGTCATCAGTTTAGTGATTTTTTATTTTTTTTTGAAAACTACAAACAAATATCTATTTTAAAAAAAGACTGAATTCTAAAATTTCATATGTATATTTTAAGGTTAATTTTTTTACACATTAATTTTTATTTTTAAGTTAATTCATTGTGAATGTTGCACTTTTGAATCATAGTGTATGTTCATTGAACATGAAACACCTTACTTCTGGCATGAATAACTGCCTTGATTTAACTTGTACGTGCGATTATCGACCTTAATTACAGTCCAATGAAATAAAAAAAAAATGAATTCTTAAACAGCTCTCATGATGATTGGTAGAATGAAAAAAGCTAATGGTTACACTTGCAGCGAGATGCAATTGTGAAGCTATTTATTACACAAGATATTGTAATTAAAGATAAGACAAAGTATGTCAAGTCAAATTCCTGTTTTTATTTTGCAAAATTAATATAATTTGCAATGAAAAGAATGCGTACTTAAAAATATCAAATTATTGCATATCAAATTCTGGAGCATAGAAAGTCTGACATGATTTCATGACAGAAAAGTGTCACACAATGGCACTTGTGGCATACCAATTTAAAGCTTAAGGTTTGAAAAAAATGATGACATTAATAATTTTCATACAAAATGAATGGTCATCTGTTGTAGCAGAGACTACAATTCTATTAAGTTGTTGCATATTAAATGACGGATATCGCCAAACTGAATTGCTTATTTTAAGCATTCAAACGGTAAACATTGTTAATTTTTCATAGTATTCTAACGAAACGTGGTTTGCTAAGACAATGGGACAGAAATTGTTTCTTTTATCTCGAAAATCGTAATGGCATTCACGATTCTCCTGCGTAATTCCTCAAACTGCTGATGCCACGTGTCACGTGAAGAATGCAAATAAATCTTTGATAATTATGTACAGCATGTATGTTTCAGTCTAACAAAGAACTAAACCAAGTGTTACATTGTTTTTCAAAGAATTGCCTTTTTAATCTGCGTATTGTTTGTTCATATTTGAATAAATAGTACTGATTGGTGAAAAAAATCAGAATTCTAATAAAATTTTATTATATTTCCTGTGATAGAACATGATAGTCAAAAGTGACTCCATATAGATTGGACGAGGGTTAAACAAGTTTCCCATAACTAAATAACATTTTCCATAAGAAGAAATCAATATAGGGTACCCTGACTTTCGTTTGCGCACTTGCGGTATTAAACGAAATTTGCGTCAAACATGTCAATCCTGACCTTTGAGATTCTTTTTGTTTAGCAGAAAACCAGTTCGAGATGTGTACGTACATTGATAAATCTTTCCTTTTACGCAGCGGGAACAGAAAAATTCCCACGCTTCTTTAAATACGTCATCAGTTGAAATTTAATTGATGACGGTATCAAACCTGAGCACCCTTACAACTTTTCCAGAAATTAGTTGACCAGGGGAAGGAATCTTCAGTTCAACCTATATCTAATGAATTCGTTTCAGAACGAATTGCTTCAAAGAGGAAGTCCAGGGTAACAGACACTATATAGTCGGTCCTGTATACGTTCTTACAAAAACATACAAATTGATTATTCGATGGTTAGTTGCTGGTTTACTCTGCTAACAAAGACGGAGCTATCGACTCAACAGCCGATTGTATTTTTCCGTGCTCATTATAACATACTCGTTCGCATTAGGTATTTTCATTTAATGAGAAAAATTGTTCGTTGCAAGGTCTTTCTTAATAGGATGCCCCATTGTACTTTAGTATAAAAATACACATTTTACTATTTAAGGTGAATCATTTATATCAATCGTTTACCCAATGCAGGAATTATTCAAGTAAATATAAACTAGAAAGAAAAAGAGTAGTATGAAAAATTTAGATAGAATCAAATGCAGAAGTGAATTGAAATAAAAAAGTAGATTATAAATGTAATGACATCCCTGCGTTAATTATACCCCCTTACATCCCTACATCTTGTGTACTTCCTTTTATGTACCTTACCAGAGATAAAAAAATCGTGATGAATTTAGTTTCCATTTTCATCACCAGAGGGCGCTGATTCGATGCCCGAAATTTAGTTGAAATTGTTGCCGCTAGAGGGCCAAATTTTTTGTAAAATTTAGGTCCTTTTTTTACCGCCAGAGGGCGCTGATTCGATTTTTAATATCGATTTTAACAGAAATGGAACTTCATACGAAAAAACGTCACTTTTTTCTACTTACATTGTCAGGCAGATTCATTTCCTTTTCGGTTGGGTCACTAAGTCAGAAACATTTTATATATCAATACCTTGAACTCCTTCTAACATTAAATAAATGATTAATACGTGGTAATAATAGAATACCTTGAATACCACCTGCGCACGTGGATTTTCATGAAAATATGTAATTAATCACAAGATGCAGAGATTTAATTTTAAACAGTTCATCTCTATAAATATACAAGAAGCTTAAACAAAATCTTGCAAGAAAACTGATTTCTATGTGCAAAAAGAACCCACCAACAAACATGCACGTTTTAAAAAACTTGAATGTTTGTTTTACCATCACATGGAAATTTAGTGGTCGATAATTAACGTTCATCTTTCAAGTATATTGGTTGTTAGTAAAAATGATGGGGGTGTTGAATCGCGTTGAAAATAGCCAAAATCTTAGAAATTCATCGAGCGAAGCATCTGTGGAGGAGTCGTAAGAAATGGAAGTACGCAGAACGCAGCGATTATATTTAAACCTGACTCAGTAGACAACAATTTTGCTAAATGAATAGATTTTCATATCATTGGCTCAAGAGGACGGGATTGTGCAATTTTATTATCATTATCGTGTCTCGGTAATCACGCAGGGCAAAAAGCGTAGCCCTACACGGAGTCGCCCTCTCCAGGGCGAATTTTTAAGCTTAAACTGATCCTTCTGGCGCCTCGTCGCCCTATCTAGTTCTCCTCGAATTCACGTAAATCCAAAAAGTGGATCACGTAATAATAACTTGGTCTATATAACCGCCGGTTTATTTAAAGAAAAAACCATCGACTCTTTGCGCAACTGTATTTTCTTTTTCCCTTTTCTCCGAATATTTGGAGCGACTGATGCAGCGGCGATGAGGGTAATTCATTGTGGGACGCTTTGGGATACAACATGGCGAGCTCTAAGTCGAAGAATTTACGTTGGAATGAAGTAAAGACACTGGTTAGGTGTTTGGAGAATTTTCAATTATTAATTATTCATTTACAGGATATTTTTTTTTACAGGTAGTCTATAATCCCCCCTTATAATGTTATATTAATATTTAGGAAACACGAATTTACCTAAAACCTTATTGATCTATTGCAAACTCAGTTAGAACGTTATATTATAATTTAAGGATAATAAATTATCTTGCTTACCCTTTTTCCTTCACCCTTCATCCGGTGTCCCTAGCCCATAAATGAAGGTCTTCATCCTTCGAGCCAGCCTTTGGACGCAGAAGGACAGGAAACTAACAGGAAGCACATTTTTCATCGCCAGACAATTGCACGGTGAATGGTCGTCATATGTGCACCAGGGCGTACCTTGGCAGCCGTGATTTTGGAAATCCTACGTGTTGCCCTCTGTCCAAGTGAATAAGCTGCTAATATTAGACCCCTGAAAAGCGTGGAAAGCGCGTACATGCATACACCCAGACATCCGCGACGTCGTCTTTTTTCGACGTACGGCACACGGTGGTGAAACATATACACACGGGTCCAATCGCGTTGGACAGTTTCGTAGGAAGCGTGGGCCGTGTTCCCGCCATCGTTCTGGGGTATAAGAGGGACCAGGCCACAGACCAAGCACTTCAGTCCTCTGAAAGAAACACTACAAGGTACAAGGATGGCTCTAGAACGTCAAGTGCGCGCCAAGGTACGAGAACACGAGGATCATTGTGCATCGAGTGTTGGGTCATTGGAACGTTATTGTGATCTCTATATTCGGACAGTTCTTATATTAGATTGTTCTTGGTGATATTAATAAGGCCATATGATGCTGGAGACGAAATTGTGAACTATGTCTTTGGGAATAGATTATGGGGTTGTTTTCCAATGACCCGATGATCCCTGGGTCACAGATTGTTAGTAGGTGACGTTTCATCGGGTTTCTCGTTGCAGATCGCTGGAAAGCGTAATCCTGAACAGGAAAAAGAAGCCCAGGAATGGATCGAGTCCATTCTTGGCAGGAAGTTCCCTCAGGGTGAACTTTTCGAAGATGTGATCAAGGATGGACAGGTGTTGTGCGAGCTGATGAACAAGGTCTCCCCTGGATCGGTCCCCAAGATCAACTCCACTGGTGGTCAGTTCAAGATGATGGAAAATATTAACATGTAAGTGAATTAACTAATTGCAGAATTACTTAGGTACGCAAATATTCCTTGTTAGAAAAGTTTAAGAACGATGTCGTTTTGGGTTAGGTTCCAGAAGGCTCTAAAGGAATATGGCGTGGACGATGTCGACGTCTTCCAAACGGTAGATTTATGGGAAAAGAAAGACATTGCGCAGGTGGTGACGACCCTCTTCGCTCTTGGTCGCACGGTATGTAAATTCAAGGTTGATCTTCATACCTTCAGGACTTAGCATCAGTGATGCCTAATCTAACCACTTGATTAAGTTGGTCAGTCTTCTAATAATACTCATTTGCTTAAAATTCAGACCTAAAGACCTCAATCTAACCTAGATCCCAAGTTCCCCCTATAGACTTTTACAATTTCCTCCACGCTGAAGGTATACTTAATAAAATTAGCTAAATCCTATCGAAATAGCTTGTACTTAAATTTACTTACCTGTCCACAGACATACAAGCACCCAGAGTGGAAGGGACCCTACCTGGGACCAAAACCATCTGACGAGTGCAAACGTGAGTTCACAGAGGAGCAACTGCGTGCAGGTGAATCAGTGATCGGTCTGCAGGCTGGCTCCAACAAGGGTGCCACCCAATCCGGCCAAAGCATCGGCGCCACCCGCAAGATCCTGCTTGGAAAGTGAACCATCGATCCGTTCGTGTTAGACCTGAAAATTGTGTATTTTGTATGTACGTGTATATACGTTATGTATTTATTTTGTATTTTCTAATTAAACCATCCATATACACATATATCTATTGTTTAAGAACGAGATACAGATAGTTGTACCTCCACTGTTTGGATACTTCCTTCATCCAGTGATAGTAAAAATGGCTTTTTTAGATACTTTTAGAAAATAAATTTTCCTGCACTATAAAGTAGATGATTAATTCAGTTTCTTAATTTAGGCAAATTTTATCATTACAAATGTAGAAAAATGCATAAATATTGTAATAAGAATGTTTTAATTATTAGGAAATTTTTAATGATATAAAGAATGTCCATTTATACATAACTGCGTCTGTTTCATGCTGGGGGATTCCCCCCTCCGTGTCCATTCACCACACCAGAGATTCCCTCTATGGGGACATGACACAGTTATGTCTACATGGACCTCCATCTTCATGAATTTCATCAATCATTCGGTAATAATTGTCATTTATTTTGAAATACAAAATCTGATGAATATAACAAACAGTAGTGTTTCTTTTAACAATTAATTATTCAAACGTCACCCCGTTCAATTATCCGGATAATCGAGGCTCTGCCCGAAAACGAGGCAGCTTGGATAAATCATCAAAATTGACTCCTGAAATTTCTAGAATCTCCCAAATTAAAATACCATCCCGTCCAACATGCCAGACGTGGTGAAACGAAGTTTAACAATTTCTGGCGAGGCTAATAGAAACATTCGCGCTGAGATTTTCGTTGATCTTTAAATACGCGATTTTCGTGATTTATCATAGTTTACTGTCGCGTCCTCGAAATTATGACAAAGACCCAATTCCAAAGAATGATTCGTCCAACAACCTGAGGAAATTATGGACTTTAAACAACAAACATCGTTCCAGAAACAAGGTTCCTTCCGCGATGATGTTTAATGTTATGGTTACACCGTGAGATATAATTAGATTGGTAGAAATGAAAATACCATAAATCCTTGTAGGAAGGTTATAATAGCTTACTGAAAATAGAGATTACCTACGTTATGGTACGCTAAATGTAATTGATGCTATTCGGAACGTTTAAAGTTTCAACGATTCTCAAATGATGATGTTAATGTTCCTTTTCGTGTATCCGAATAGAGCAGAAGCAGGATTTATTAAAAGCATTGGGTTACGTTGTTGGAATCCATACAATACAATGTTTGTCAAGATTTTTGGATTTGTAACAAGTTTTCTGGCAGTTTAAGTCACAAATCGTTCATCTTGAACATATTTAGGTTCTTTAAAGTTGAATCATGGCTTTCTTTAGACTTTCTTTAGAATTTCCCTCGATTATCCCTGGGTTCTTCTTAAAATCTTCCTAGGGTTGTTAGTAATTGTCCTTAGGATTTTCCTAACATGTAGGTTCACCTTTGGTTCTCCCTAGATTTTTGTTGGGATCGACCTAAATTATCCCTAGGCTCTCCTTTTACTGTCCCTAGGTACTGTTCCTCTAAGAACTATGATCTGTCCGGATCTACTTGTAACAAACTTGGATCCTATCTCTACTGACAGCCAACAACAGGTGGAAGAAAATTGAATTGCAACGGAACAAAGTAGACGCAAGCCGACGAAAATAGTGTGATATTGTAATTGGTATTGTGTATCGTCGTTGTATATTCAAGTTGGCACGGCCTTCGTTCGTAACAGGTCGGTCTAAATTTATTTTCGCCTCTTCCAGATGTGTGAAGACTGTCTACGCTTCGGTCCGTACAATTTTGGAAAACGGGTGGAGAACTGATCGCCTCTTATTCGATTCAATTTCATCGAGAAATGTTACTGAATCGTTTAAACCATCCTCCATTGAAAATAAATAATTTGAAATATATTTCATGGAAGAGAAAATTGTTAAATAAGAACATGGGGGCATTTTTTATTTTGAATCATCTTGCAAAATATGAATCTTCTTGATATTAATAAACTAAAATTAAACATGTGGTACATCTCTGAGTTCACAAACAGGAGGTGGCATATCATATTTATAGGTTATGAGGTTGGAATGCACATCCACCAACGAACGTACGAACAAAAAATTGAAATTCATTGTTGTACTATGGATATTCTAGGATACTGTGGAATTTTGATTTGATTATTATGGGTCTGTGTGTTTATGAGGAAGTTTGTAAATGATATAATGATTCGAAATTGGACACGATTGTCCGTTGTTTTTGAAGGTAAAATTATAGTGGATGTTACCAGTGTTATTTGTAGCGAGAAAAATTATTGTTTACTGCCAACTATAAAATATTCGCGAAGTAGGTTTGGACAGATGGAATTCGTGTGATTTATGATAGCTTTTTATCATTTCAAAAAAATCATGGGAGTGATTATAATAAATTGCTTTTCATACTTTATTGAACACTATTTTTAAAAATTATGTAATTAAAAAAAACATAAAATGAAGTTTATTTTCTATAGAAGACCTTGATTTTAAGCAAATTAATTTGAAAAATTCTATTGTAGCCAGTTTGCAATTAAAGAGTTATTGATTTTTTAAGTTCAATTTTGTAATTTGCATTTTCTCAATGATAAGCAAACGTTATCATAGTAAGATCTTCTGAAATGTCGCGCGAAATTAATAAAAGTAGATGGCGCCACGTATTGAATAGCAACACTACAAAAATATCATCTGGGCTTTGTTCAAACTTCTTCGATGTAGTTGATGTGCTACTGCAAGAAGATGGCAGCTCACTGTCCTCCCTAGGGAGGACCTAGGTAAGTTCTGCAGAAGAACCTAGGGAAACTTAACTATGACATAGGAAGATTCTAAGGACAGCTTAAAAAGAACCTAGGCAGACCCTAAGGAAACCTTGGGGAATCTCAAAGGTGAACCTAGGAGAATCCTAAGATAATCCTTAGGGGAATCCTACTAGGAGGATCTTATATGAAGTCTAGGTTGCTCCTAGGAAGTCCCTCGAGAGAACCTAATAGGGCGAGCATCAAAGGAGCCATGGGAGAGGCTATATGAAATAAAATAAAACAAAGTAAACCTGCTAGGAAACGTGGGCTCAGGAATAGACACGATCGAGGTGGTCGTTCTCATTTCGTACATACTTGGCGTCAGAAGCAAACTGCGTTTTTTTGATAGGGCGCCCAGTTATGCTAATGTAACATCCGGCACCCTGGTTTTAATTTAAATTCCCTTTCCCATTAGTTTTCATATCAAGTTTCGACAAATCGTTTGTTTAGAAAATTGTCCAATTTATTGTTGTTTCTCTTGGCAGCGAGGACCAGAGTGATTTAAAAAGTGTAAATAAAAGCAGTGGACAATTATTTTCGGAGATATAAACCATTCTTGAAAATCAAGAGAATTTCAAAGAAATTAAAATTGATTTTTCCAAGTGTTGTGAAGTGTAATTAACCTACTATTCTACTGGATGAATTTAAGATGAAGTTTTTTACCTCCCAGGAAGGTAATTAATGTGACCGATTGTCCCGCTCATTTTTCACGCCAACTACCGTACATTATTCCTGGATCCGTGTTACATCGTAGATACAGTTCCTGGCATTTGCGGCTCGTTTAGAAACTGCATACGACACTCGAGTTTCCCACGTGTCATATTCATATTTCATCAGACGAAACGAACGACTTGTTTTTCAAAGTTTCACCGAATTTAATGCTTGTCGGAATACTACTTATTCGTTTACTTCGAATTACCTATATCATCAATTGCTTGTTTACCTCTATTTTCAAATATATTTCCTTTGTAAAGAAGATAGAGAACTGAACATTTTTGGAAACCTTGAAAACTTTGTTAAGAACTGTTGAAAGAGAGGTAACATGGGTGACCCAGTAATTTAGGACTTAGCTCCCGATGCTGGCAGTTCTTGTTCTCACAGATGTCTATAAATCATTGGGCAAGAAGTTGCAACAATAATACTAAGCGTAGTAGTAGTAGTTGCAGTAGTAGTCCTAGTACTGCCCCACAGGAGGTCCAGCATGACCATAAGGCCAAGGGCTATTACCCTAGAGCAACTGACTATAGAAGCCTAGAGATAATACCTAAAGAGTCAAAAATTGTCTCAACCATCCCAAAGACCTTCCCCAAATGACAAAATTGATGTTACTTCAGGACAGCCACAAGGCGACCTAATAGAAGCCTTTATAGGCTCTGCTTTCTGCCTGGGGCATTAATCGCTCGTTAACACATTCGTTAAACGTGACAAAGCACACTGTGCTCGTTGTCGCACGTGCGACAATTTATTCCCGTCGATATCCCGGTGTAATTAAAATTCCCCGCCTGATAATGATGATATCTGATAGGGATCCGATAATAGAAAGACAGTCAAGATGTGTTAGGCAGCCGGCCCAGTTTTTCTCAACCGCGATGACGAATACTTTCAAGGTAACCGCCGAAATATCCCACTTCGCCTCGTTCCATCCCTTGCAGAGCATAGATTTAATATTTCCACGATCGTTGCCAGTTCGCGATCGGTAACTTGTTACATTATAATGACATAATGACTTGGTCACACGCGAACCGTCTCTGGATACTCACAACCAGACTGTTGTGCAAGCTTCTTCAGGTTGAAAGGCTGTAGAGGATTGTTATGGGCTGCTGATTCATGATGTTAGGCTACTAGAAAGAAATTAGGAGGCACTTTAGCAAGACAGAGACTGCTTTCTTTTACATAGATGGTCCTAGATTACTTGTGCCATTTGGGAAAATGCATACCTTATTATTTTTCTAGGTCCATTTGAGGAGTGGCCAGGCCCATAGTGGGGAGGACCACGCCCATTCAAGGAGGAGCCAGCCCCACAGTGGGGAGCGCCAGGCCCATTCTGAGAGGGGTCAGAGTAATAGAAATAATGTTTGAACTAATTTTGTATCAAAACATTTAGAATTCTGAAAATTGTTAATTCTATTTAGAAAACGGAATTAGAATTTAGTAAATAAAAATTGTATTCGGATTTCAACCAGTGATAGATTTTCACTTCGAAAACATGTCAGTACGACAGCAATTTACGAATCACAAGCTACACTGTGTACCGTGTTGCAGTCAATCGATTGAACAATTTACATCCTAAGACCGTGCGATTAATTTGGCGAACATTCAACTATGAGACTGAATCCGACAATGAAGTTCAACTAGGCCAGCTTTTCTTTCTGTTATCTTACGAATGAATTGCAACAAAGTGCGCGAAATACTATCAAAATTAGGATCCTGACTATGTCATCGAAAAAGAGAATTGAAGATTGTCCAAATAATATTGGCAGAGCGATTTCTGGTGAATAATGAACCTCTATATTTAAATGCACTCGAAGCAAGTAAACATAGGAGTGAACAGAGCTTTCTTTGATGACGGACACGCTTTTCTAAAAAGTTTTGACAGAAACAGGACGGAATTCATAATTTGAAGGTTAGGTGTACTGAATATTTAGCAGTTCTATTTGACCAACTGAGATCCTCTGGTAAATGGAATACATATTTCATGATGATTTATAAACAATCCTAACTTTATTTCCTTTGTATACTAATTATCCTTTTTAATAAAAATGAATCTAACCTAACATACTAGGTGCAAGTTCAACATATACAGTGCTGCCCTCTAGAATGATCCTAAGTTATTTCAGGACACTATAGCATCTGACTCCAGCCTAAGTTAACCTAGTGTTTGGTCTAAGTTAAGTTGGTTTAATCTAAGGTATCTTTTGCAATAGTCCTTGGTACGGTCGTGATTAGGTCAGGGTTGGATCCGAATTAGATGTAAATAAAGTCTGACAGGAACCAGTGTGATAAATCTTGAGTACTTAGGGTATTTTTTGCGATAATCCTTGATCCATTCTAAATTCATCAGCCGGTCTTTACTGTTGTTTCTATAATTCAGCTGAAGTTCAAGTTTAACATACATAAGTTAAGACCAACAATTAATAAATTAAATGATAAATGAAGAAACAACGTTTCATCTTTCACGTTGGGCATTCCTTAACCTCTATTCATCTAATTCTTTGACGACAACAATGGCAATAACAACATCAACTAGATACATATCTTCTAATTCAATGTTTTTATACATGACTGGAAACACATTTTTTAATCTATTGGTTTTAGATTCTAGTAGTTAAAAATAGTATGATGATTTTACTTAAGTGAACGACCTACTTATAAAATGTAGCAGCTTGGCACAAGCACAATGGCTCTATCGAGTTCTCAATTGAGTGAGATTAATTAGAAGGATTTTCAAAGTGGTTGTCTAACGATTGACTACTCTGTTAAAACCTTACAAGTGATTCTAGTTATTTCTTTCACCCAATTTGCCACAAGATCGAAATATTTCATCGTCAGACATCTTTACTATGAATCATCTAAAATTTTCCAGCAATTTTTTAATTTTTGAAGCAAAAGAATCAAGTTGATTACGCGGGCATGCCAAGTGTCTAAAAAAGGGTGAACGTAATTCCGTGATCGTTAAAAGTAGAATCAAAGACAATGACTGGTGACAAATTTTGCGTTTCGTAAGCTACCGTGACTCACTAACTGCATCTCGGATAAAACGAGACGTTAGTTGGCGACAGAACTTGTCTTCCACGCAAACAATATACTCGAGCTTTCTTCCTACTTATCCGCCCAAATGGTACTATTTATTCCGTTTTGTAATAAACCCAAGAGGCGTTCTGATATAAAATAAGAGTCGAAGAAAGTATTTTCCTAGGATAAAAAGATAAGATTTCTGGTGGGATTTGGAATGGGCGGAGTCAGGCCCATTTAAGGAGGGGCTAGGCCCATAGTGGGGAGTGCCAGGCCCATTTGAGGAGGAGTCAGACCCACAGTGGGGAGGGCCAGGGTCATTTTGAGAGGGGCCAGCGTAATAAAGACAATAATTTTGTAAAATTATAGCGCGAACCTCTTTGAAATAAAGGCAAGATTTTAAAATTACTACTTAACCATCATGCAATCCTCTTGTTAGTTACACCAATAAATCATTGCCAATCAATTCTCTTCTTTTCTTCCTCTGCTCATCTCTTCGTCATTTTCCTTCGACTTCGTTCGGTTCTCGAGCTGAGTCATCGGGCGTGCAAGTGTCTCGAGGGCGTCTGCTAAGTCACATGCTAAATTTGGTTACCTTACCATCGGGATTGTATTACGCGCGTGGGCTTATTCTAATATTTCGGATGGCCGCGATGGCAACTAGGCCGTCCTCTTTCTATACTTATATCTGCTTTCCTGACTACGCTGAGAATCCTCCACGAACGATCAAGAAAGAAGGAAGGAAGTAGTTAGAACCATAGACAGTTTTATTACAGAAAAATTCCAACGGTCTGGATAAAACATTTCGAAGAGAACTTTGATCCAACTCTAAAAAAGAAACTAGATTACATTTTTCTTTATTTATGTCTTCTAGTGTTTGTAAACAACGGTGTTATTTTTATGCGTGATTTCATGGCTGACAAATTGCTTCGATTTGTCTTTGCACATGTTTGAAGGATTTTACTCATTCTTTTTTTTGTTCCTATAGCAATTTATGTTGTCAGAGTAGTAAAATTGTTGATAGAACAAATGTTTAATATTATTACCGAGGTTTTTACCAGAAATTACGTACACATTTGGCAGGTCTGGGTCAGGATTCACCTGGCTACCGTTTGGCGGTTGATGATGGATTTTTATGATTGATGGGGGTGGTGAAAATATTAAATGAATGCTTTTCAAGGGATTACTCGGGCGAGAGCTCTTCCGTGATCATGTAACACCCGCAGCACGGGACGGAAATAATTTCAGGCTACGAAGAAGGGGTGAAGGAGAGAGACGGTCAAGTGGAACGAGTCAAGAATTCTGCATTATGCGCTGCACAAATTCGATTTAATCGCTACTAATAGCTATCTACATGGTTCCTCGTTGTCGTGTAAACTATCGTCTCGCTATTGACTTGATCTTTAACGAGATAATTGAAATCTGTATCAGATAATGATCGAACTTGATACATCACTCAGGTTCTTACGTTAGTGCCCGGTGAAAATTAATTAAGTTAAAATGTAAATCTAATTAAGCATTTTTAACGTAATTGGAGAATCTGTAAAAGTCCTTTGAGAATAATTACTGAATAAATTACAGAAACCTAACCTAACCTAACCTAGTTTCCAAGGTGGCCTTACCTCCTGAAGGCTGCAAAATTTATTCGGATTTCCATTAAAAATTTGTATAAAAGTAATTAGCTAATTTTGAATAATTTTTGAATAGCTTTTTATTCATAATTTTATAAAAAAGTAAGTGAAAAGAATGCTGATGGAATTCGATGTGCATCCACCTCGAGATCGTTGTACCCTTTCCGTTAAATATAAATAAAACGACCAGTTTTCCTGGTATCATGAATTTTTAAGCGCTTCCTCTTTTGCGGCAGGTTTCGTTATTTTTGACACGAAAGCCACAGCGGTGGATCGAACGGGCACTCATTCTCAGTATCTAATTGAATTCCGGTGTCAATCAAACAGATAATGGCTCCACGATTACGCTTCACGTGTCTCCGACTAATGTTCTAATTATATGCACGGAATCTCATGTATTTCTTATGATCCTTCTGTTAAAATAGAAATAGAGAGAAATCGTACTTGATTCTTGACAGAGCTCTTCACACTATTCCTCTGGTTCATTGAACTTCGCATGAAGGATTATTATTTTTATCTTTTAAATAAAAAAATACAAACAGAAGGAATTAAGAATTTCTAGGCAAAAGAATTAAAATTTGCCACAATGGTTTAGGTTAGGTTATGTGACGTTAGGTTTGATTCTTGTTGATAGATTATCAAATAAATGTTGGAACATGGAATACTGTACAATTTACAAAAAGATATCAAGATTGTCGGGTCGATGGTTTCCAAGCAAAAGGAAGAAAGTTCGAAGAAGGAAGCTCACCACAATGGCCCAAGCACAGTCGGGGCCGCGCAGCATTCGCGTGGGCGTACACACGACCATACATTCGCAGGGAGGTTTTTACATAAAGCCACGTGCACGTATATAAGTCCTTCTAAAAATAGAAATTTGAGCAAGGTGCTATTAATAGTGGATGAGTGTGTTCCCACAGCCGTGGCTTACGGCTCTCACTCGGCTTAGCCCGTTCGTTACCGACAGCTTTTTGGAAAGACCGCCCCTTTTTGCCCTCCTACAACCGACTAACGAAAAGAAATGGAATTCGATCCTTGCACAACTATCTTCTATCCTCGTTTCGTTTCGAAATAAACTGGAACCATCCTCCATTCGTTAATTACCCTGACTTTGCTGTTTGAACTGGTAGGGTTAAAATAGTGGAGGTTAAGTTTATGAAGATCTCTATTTAAAATATGGGATCTGTGTTGAGAAATGTTATTTTATATTTTTATTTAAGAAATGAAATTGTATTACTTATGTCTGCTATATCATCGATTTTGATCGATGGACCACCAATGTTGAATCAGTGTTAACCTAGAAAACATTATCGTATCGCATTGCCGTTCATCGCGGATGCCATTATGCTCCGGGAGTTAGTCCAAAATGTATGAGTAATAAATTTATTTCGGTGTGTCTTCGCTGGTTCATCGCTCAGAAAACACATTTCCCTCTGTAGTAGAATGTAAACGAATACCGAAGTGCCATATCGCGATCAGGTTGATTCATGACAGTATTGACAGATGTTGGCCAGTTCCCCTTAAAATATCTCCTTTTAATTGATAACATGTCTTCTAGTTAAAAAAATTGAAAAATTGAAATGAAAAATTGTTTATCTATGATAAAATAATTAACCAAATTACAGGAACCTCAGGGATCATCCTTACCAACTATACCAAACTTCTGTAATCAATTCCACAAATTTCAAGGTTTCACTGTGCTACTTTACAGGAACTTCAAACATCCTCGTACCAAGTTCACCAAAGTTTGCTAATTAATCATACAAACTGGAAGGATCAGCTGTGCTGCATCCCAAAAACTTCAAGGATCACTCTTGCCAAGTATACCAAATTTTGTTAACCAGTTACATAAAAGGACTTATACCAAATGTCAAAATACATAAGCCTAAAGGGTCAGCCTACAATGTTAAGTCTCTGAGGATCACTCATACCAAATTACAAAATCCTCCTGCCTCAAATTTTACTTATCAATCACACAGACCTCTGGGCTAACCACGTACCAAATATAAGAGATTCAAGGATCACTCATCCGAAATTTTACTTATCAGCTACACAGACCTCCAATGATACCAAATTCAAAGGACCAGACACACAAACTTGAAAGACCAGTTGTAGGGAGTCCCAAGGATCAGGAGTGTGAAGGATTCGTTATCGAGAACCCGGTAGTCACCTCGCTATCCACTAGCCATCTCAAAGTATAGTGTAACACCCCCGCTAGATGGAAGGCGGCTTGTACTCCCTCTGCCACCGCGACGTTGTCGTCAACAGCACTGACGTTCCGATGCACACGTGCCGTGTGCAAACCCCTGGCTATGACTAGGACGGTCACGACGCGAGAACAGCCATTCGAATCCAGTATTAGTGCGGTGTAGAGTGCTTCTCGGTGTTTTTTCATCGTCACGCCTGTCTCCTACCCGAGTTTCCATTTTCACCTGTGACTTCGACCGATAACGGTGGTGAGTACCAAGACATCAGTGTCCGTGATCATGGGAGGCCTATCTTCACACCACTGTCCCAGCTACTTTCAGGACCTAAGGATTTTTAATTTCAAATTTCAAATAGTGAAGGGAGCAGTTTTTTCCTTGCAACTAACTGTTGGTCCCTATGCTTTGAATCCTTGATGACATGATGGTCGGTCTGAGACTTCCGAGCATAGCCCAAAGCAGGACAGTGGCATTTTTAGGGCAGTTGATTATAATAATTAAGTTTAATACATTTTGACTTGATAGAATATTGAAAATGAGGACTGGTGATTGTTTGAAGTGGGTTGCCCTAAGGAATTGGCTTTTAGGTTAGAGGGAGCAAGGCATATTTTGGGGATACATTTTGCTTTCATAATTGCTTTTGAAAAATGGTTTAGGAGAAGAAAGAAATTTGATCGTTGTTTTGACAATAAAAAGAAAAAGTTTCAGTTCAGATGAGTGGAATTCGTGTTCGCCGAAAAGCCATGAAATTTGAGACGGACTAGATTTAGTACCCACGAGGGTGGCACAGCATTCTTGCACTGTTGTGATGTAATGCTTTCTCTTCCCTTCACTTCCCTTCAATTTGTTAAAGAACATGAGTTTCAAATAAAAATTTTCATTGATTTTTCTAAGTTATGAAGCCACGTGCCAACAAATTTTATTTTTTTATATAGAATTGTTATTGTTTAACTTCCAACATTAATTACGTGACGCGCTGTATCTTCAATATTATTTTTCCACCGTATGAGTCATATAGATTTTATAGAAAGCTAAATAAAACACAGGTGATGATAAGTCCAAGGGTCTTAATTACAGGTGCTGCCCTCTAGGTTAGCCCTATACCAGTAATCTGTTATGGGGTGCACTGGTCCCTATACTTCCTACATATTAGGAATTTATAAATACCACTAAAATTAAATTTGCAAGTAGTCATCCCAAATGGATGGCCTTTCTTATCTTGTGCCATACCAGCTAAGGCTGCTTCTACTACAGCACCCTTGTAACCATACCCCTATAGCTATAGTCCAACATCAGACGTTGATGGGGTAAGAAAACCTACTTAAAAACGACACGAGGATGTGCAGGTTTCGAAGGTAGGGGTAATGGCGACCGCGTTGTGGAGAATCTAGCACCTTCCCTAATACGGCCTCGCGGTCCGCCTCGCGTCTGCACGGATATAGAATCCTCCGTCTCTCTTGCTGCTCTCTCCGGGTCTCTCTAGCCTCTCTACTAATACCGTTGCCACTATAGACGGTTCCAAAAGACGTGCGAATAAATGTTCTCCAACAATTTTGATAAGGACATTGCCTGGGCCAGTAGGGTACCTTGGTGTTTAAGATGATTCCATGTTGCTGAACAACAATGTTGTTCAGAGCGACCATTTTGTTATTACCATTTTCATGGTCTTAAGGCCCAAAATGATCAATTTTTTAAATTAAGAGAAGAATAGCAAGTGAAGGAAGTTCTAATCTGATATAATATTTTTAGGTTAGGCTCAATTTGCCAATATTTATAATGAATTGCTCTCCATTCATATAAAAATCTAAAATTTTATCGACTTCAAGATTCACAAGGATAGTTCAAGTCTCGTGTTACTATTACTTTCACTGTAGATGATATTAATAAGCCTCCATGAGAGTATTATTAATGAGGATTAAAGAATCTGACGTTTGAACAAAATTAGCAGAATTCTCATGGCTCCATTAGGGACCAGTATCTTCTAAATGTTAATATAAAACATATGGTCCTCTGTTGAAATTATATTTATGTAAATGAATTTGAAGTTGAACGTAAGCTCTTCAGCTTTTCCTCGAGTCTCTGATTTCCTGTTGGTGTTTGTGACCGAGCACACATGTCGGCTTCAAACCTGTCCCAGAAATAGATTCGTTCACCGGCAGTAGGGCGGAGGCTGAAATTGTTTACGTTCCTCATGGTACGGTTAAGTAATCGCCTGTTGAATTATCGCTGTTGCGATGTGAATCCTTGTTTATACACCTCTGGCCACATTGAATTTTCAATCAGTTGTTTAACATTAACTTGCGGCACATACCACATCCTGCCATTGTTTAGACAGAAGGAAGATAGGTTATTGTTTTAAGTGAACCTAACCTTATTGATGTTAGGCTATATTCCTATATTTTTCTGGAAAATGTCCTTCGGCTTTAGCTATGATTTTAATTACTTAAAATAGTCTTCTATGTTCTATGAACCTTTAATATTCAACACCTGTGCCTGATGCACCCCTTTCATCTTCTTTGATGAAGGAAATTGATGATCTTTCGATATATATTGGGTGGTGATGTGAATTGGCATGGAGACGTAGCTTGGATTAGGTTAGGTTAGGTGAATTGGCCTGAGTTACATCAAACAACAGTTATCTTAAGTTTAATCGTGATTAAGGATTTACGAAATATTCATTGTAATTTTATCTTAGAAAATGAGGAAGAAAATTTCTTATAAATTTTCAATTGTCAGTCATTCATGGGGTCTGAATGAGACGTGATTGATAGAGTTTGCGAAAATCTTGAAGGATCTTCTAAAAATAGGGATGCATTAATCATTGTGATTTTAATTGAATTCTGAGGTATACAATGGATTTGTGCAAAAATAGTTACATTTGTCAGAGGACAATTGAATAACCATTTGATTCACCATTGATCATTTCAAGATTATTTCATTTAATTTTGATTCTAATAATAATATATGTTTCTCTTTCTCTTTTTCAGTATAAACAAAATGCCTTTCAAACCAGTAGAGCACCCTAAGTGTCCCAAATGCGGCAAATCCGTATACGCCGCGGAAGAACGAGTTGCCGGAGGACTGAAATGGCACAAGATGTGCTTCAAGTGTGGTAAGTGTTTGCATTTAAGTGTTACATACTACCTGAATTGCACGTTACGTATTTTCCTTCATCTTATAATTCGATGAACGTGATCCATATTAGGTTAGGAATTATCGTAGAAATGCTGCTATTAATTAATTACATTATTAAATAAATTTTGACTTTTTTTGGACTTGGAATATTCAATGAACATTTCTTATAGATTTTTATATGTTGAATGCGGGTTTGAAAACCACTTTTCATCAACACTTACGCCTAACCTAATTCAATGTAGGAGATCCTAGACGAAAAAATAGGAAGACAAACATAAAAGATAATTAAATTTTTTTTTCTTATTCATAAACGAATCAATATACAACGTTTCAAGAAGAAATTTATTAATCATTTGATTACGTTCGTCGTCGGTAGCAGGTAAAACGAGTTATCTCGTTGCGCAAAAACACCATCGGCCATTTTTAAATTTAGACGACCCTATAAATAAATTATATGCCAGTCCCGGATGGTTTGTCTTGGCCTTAATTAGTTTTGTATGCTAGCCAGCGATCAATTGGAACCACCCAGCGTCGTAGCTAAGGGTGCAACGACCCTGTACGAACTCGCTGAAAACTCTGACTATCGCTCGAAATAAGAAATTTTGTAAAGTATTCAATTCGTGATTTCAGTAACTATATCAGTATAAATCTGGCATGACCCTTTTGAGATGAATTTTCTTTAAAATAAGTTTTAATTTTTTAAGGCTGAGGTTCTCGAAAATTGAATCAATTAGATACGAACGAATAGTTACCATTATTTTTTTATGATGCACATGGAAGTCGTTGTTCTTCCTCTACGTCGCCTTTCTCCATAGGGAAGGCTGGCGTGTGGGGAACTGACACCAGGGTCACAAAGACCAGAGCCAAAGAATCGTGTGTTTGTCTTCCAGGTCTGTGCGGCAAACTCCTTGACTCGACAAACTGCTCCGAGCACGAGGGCGAGCTGTTTTGCAAAGTGTGCCATGGCCGCAAGTTCGGCCCTAAAGGATACGGCTTCGGTGGTGGCGCTGGTTGCCTGTCCATGGATCAGGGCGAACACTTGAAAAGTAGCGAGTGAGTGCACCTGCCGTCGTCCATCTCCCTCCTCTTCTCACCCACACCTCGAAAAACTACTTACCCTTGATCCTGAACCCCAAACCCTGTCCCTCTGTTGTTAACCAAGAGAACGAATGAAATAGACCAACGAAATCGACCGTCGAATCAACCAGACAGCCTACAGATCCAACAGCATGATCCTCTTCTTGACAAATCGTGCCCTGAAGAATGAACCTGGATGGAACAGCAGCCCTTCTGAGTGGATCATAACGTCTTCGTGCACGTGTACACAACAATCACGACCGTGTCAGATTGTCCACTTGATCCTAAGCCCAAAATCTCTGTAGTCCTGTTTCTGTTTTCGAAATTCTGTCTCCCCTGTTCCTGTTGGAGTTGGAGGCTCGTGTTTAAACGAGCCGGCATTTCACCTTTTCTTATTTTCTGTTCGTTATGTTGTGAATTTCAACATCCTTGTAGCCCACTTGCCTGCAACCTAACCTATAACCTAACCCCCCTTCCTTTCGTCGTCCATCGGCACCGACAACGATGATGGTGATGGTGATGATGATGATGATGATGATGTTACGACGACGACGACGCGACGTTTATTATAATGATAATTAACTGTGTTTTAATCTAGTTCGACTGTCTCTCTCGTTTTTTTTGTCACGTTTAACTTCCCGTTTCTGTTTCTTCTTTTCGTTTTCTGAGTCTCTTTTACGTTTCGTTCCGTTGTCTTTCTTATAATTGTTTCTCTTCCTTAATTTTCTTTGTCCGTGCCGGATCGAATACTTTTCTCTTCGATCGTGTATATGCATATATATACACACGCACGTCACGCGAATATATACATATGTATATACTTGTTCTTCCTTTTATTTTATTTTTTCTTTAATGCGATTACATTACATATTACGCTAGTTTATAGAATCATTTGTACCATCTGTAATAAGTGCCATTAAAAGACGAAAAAAGGGAAAGAAAAAAAAAACAGAAGGTTCCTGGTGTTCTTCATTGACACTGTACTGCTTCGCGAATTACGAACGCATTTACGGTTGGACAAAAATGTTCTTGCCATTATTTTTAACAAACATACTGGATCAGTTTTTCGATAGTAAAATTACTATGGTACAGATGAGGAAGATTTTGGTCGACGGGTTCGTTGTGTCGAAAACATTTTTGACCCACTGTACATGCATACACAACCTGCTTCGATATGTACACGGGTGCACGAAGATATTCGAACAATTCTAATCCTTTATCCAAAAGATGTACTTCCATCTTACCTGTAACACATATTTTACAACTATTCTCTTTTGAGGTTAGGTTTGCTCGAGGGCTTATGGTGGTGTTCCCACTTGGGTAGATTATCCTTAACTAATTCTTACAACTAAGAATTAATTAAAAAACTTTTTAAAAGTGTAAAAGTACTCAGGATCATATTAGAATCAAAGATGGCCTCAGATCCCTAACCTAACTGCTCACCTGCCTCGAACAAATTTAACTATTAAAATCAAATATTTTTATGTTGTGTCATTTTTGGTTCGACTACACAAGCTGTGGTTCGAACACTTCCTTTGCACCGGTGTACATACATGTAGATACGTATGTATATATATTTATATCTATAACCCAAAAAAAGAAGAAAAAAATAGAAAACAGAGAATAATAGAAAAAAGTGCACGAAATTTCGGCCTGGCGTCGCAAAACAGAGGAAAAGGAGAGCGTACCAAGCGCAAGGTTCATGGATGAACCTGCCAGGCCGTCCGTTAACCTGCACCCAGTTTCCCCGAAACCCTGGACCCCTTTCGTAAAGAAAGAAAGCACGTCAAATCGAAAAAAAAAAAAAGAAAAGAATATTATATGTACACCTTAAACTACCCCCGCCAGCCCCGTCGAGTGCGAGCCAACCGGAGGCCCATTGAACAATATATGTTGTCACTTTATCACGAGCCTGCGCGCACCCCTCGTGATAAAGGGAACTATCGAGTAACAAAATCAAAATGGTGAGCACCGAGTCTGATTCCGCCTCTTTCTTTCTCTCTATCTATCTCTATTCTCTCTCTATATCTGCCTATGTCTCTTATTTTGCCTTATACATTCTCGTGAACGACCAAAGAAACGAGCTTATTTCTTCATTTTTTTTTCTTCGTTATTTTTCTTTTTACTTTTTTTTTCTTTTTGGTCTTCTCCGTTTTTTTTACTCCATCACTCTTTCTCTCTCTCTACGATTTATCGATCCGCACACCTGCACGGCCTCTCGTACCTTTTATTTATTTTTCTTATCGAAACACACACGTAACCCCGTAACCTTGCTAACACGTTAACTCGTTGGGTGCTTCATAGGGTTGTTAGAGCGCTCGCTTGGTGTAGAAATGAATTATGTACGTAGATGAGTAGAAGCTTTTGTCTGTAAGGCTTCCACGATCGGTATCGAATCACTTTTGATTTTGATTTTTAATTGGCTACTATTTGTTCCGCACCTACATTTTTTTGTAATAAGACTTTCTTTCTTTTCTACACTTTCTTCCTCGGCTTACTTCCGTTAGCACCCTCAACCATTGTCACGTACTACACGACAAGCCCATATCCCATGTGCTCCCTCCTATTCTTTCACGCTCTGTCCTCACTTGTTTCTTTTCTTTTCTTTTATTTTCACTCGAGTAAAATTGTATTATTGTTTAGTTTTCTTGTCAACACACGTACACGCGCGCACATATACACGTACACACACGTTATCCGCTTCTTGGCTCTCCTCTCGGGGCTCGGCGGAAGCCACTTTTGCGTGGTTGCAAAGGGGAAAGGGGATACTAACCTAATACTAACATGTGCCTAACACGCTAACCGTCGGGTTGTTATTTCTGTGACGGGTTTCTGGTAATCATTTGTTCGACCAGTGAACCGATCGTAGAAACGGGTTTTGAATATCCCGCCTCGACGTGTTCGCCGCTCGATTTTCCTTCTTCTTTTTTTGCAGTGGTGTTTTTTTTTTTTTTTTGTTCATTTGTATTCTGTATTATCCGCTTGGTCCCTGGTGATTCCCAGCCCTACGTGTCCAACGGCCCCTGTCTTCGTTCATCTTCGTGAAACTGTTTAAAAACTCCTGAAAAAACTTTTCAGTAGAAAATCTACCGAAAGCCTCCAACAAATTTAACTATGAAAATATTTGTCCAGTGTCTGTATCGTCCTGAAATTTGTTCATTTCGTTGAGGGGCTGTGGTTCACTGCTGTTGGGAATCCCCAGCAGCTCGACCACACACGCTAACCGTACGACTGACAATCCGATCTCTACAAAGGACGCATTTTTAGGGAATTATCGAGAGGATCGAACGCTGTTCTGGAATCACGAGCGATCGCTAAGGCACCGGAAGGAGAGGGCTGCCCTCGATGCGGAGGATACGTGTACGCAGCTGAGCAGATGCTGGCTAGAGGAAGGGTGAGTTTTCCTCGAAAGACGGTCACTTTCGACCGCATCATTGCGTGCAGTAGAGTAAAACACCTTGGTGCCGCGATTTGTCACGGCTGAGAACAATTGTCCACGTTACGTCCGGAAGATGGTGTTAGAAGCGCCGTCTCCTATTTTCGTCCCGGAAACTTGATACTTCATACGGGTTACGAAATATTCGGGTTATTAATTATTAAGACGGTAGCTCGTTGAATTTTCTTCGATATATTGCGATTGCTCATGGCTAATCTTGTCCGCGGACGTTTTGGAAGAGAGAACTGAAGTAAAATAGCTGGTCCCACTGCTCTTCATGAAGCTGAATTAAATTTTCTATTATCATTTGACGAATTGCAGTGCAAATATTGGTTAAATTCATTAAAAATAAGATTGTCATATGAAGGTTGGTTTTGAAGGAACAGTGAAAGCAAAAGACAGAGTCGCGAATAATATTCGAGGGTGGCCTCGCGTAATTCGATGCTAAAATTGACCAGACCACCTGGCTGACACAGTGCCAATGGCTCATGGACCGTAAAGTATCCTCCGTAATCTTACCGTATGATGAAACCGGTACATTTCATAACAATGTGGGGAAAAAAAGCCCTAGCTCAGTGGAGAATGAGCGGCGGGATCGTAGCTTGTTGCCGTTGGTGCCGGCCCAGAAACTTTTCCTGTCTTTATAGAGGTTGGCAGCTAACCAACTGGCCGAGCGGACATGCTTCGATGTTGGAAAATAACTTGGAACCGAGTATCGTATTCGAGGATTAAACCGATGGAGGCTAATTGCCCTTCTTAGGCCGCTGCCAATCTGTCCTGACGTTGAATAGAAGCTTCTCAAAGCGAACATATAGGTTAGGATCGCAAAGATGACTCATAGTACAAAAATGAACTGAAAAACGTCGAGTATCTTCGTGTTCGAGGGCGAAACTTGTTGAATTCAAAATAAATTGGCATACGTAATCGTTAAAAGTGAAAATATGAGATATGAAATCCATTATGTTCACGGTTAACCTAGGGATACCACGGACGCTGGCCAATTGGAATGACCCCAAGTTACGACGAGCTGTTTTTTTCGGTACACGCGAAACAAATCGCCATGATCTTTCTGTCTGGTTCGTTTTCAAGATCATACAGAAAGTTTGATGAACTCTGGTTAAGTATACCGGGTGTTTTGTTTGAATCAATCAATAAAAGTTAATTTATATAATTTGAGGATTTTTCCAAAAATAATTTCAAGCATAATTGAATAATAATGATGGATAGATTTAAAAATGACACTCGGTATATAAGATGGTCGCGGCACCAAGACCCTTCACAGATTATCGCGAGAAGAATTCGCCTATTACCGGGCACACCATGGTTATTCCTGCTTCTTGTGATTAGGCTTACCATAAGTCATGCTACAAGTGCAAAGTCTGTCAACGGTCTCTGGACTCGACGCTTCATTGCGATGGTCCCGATCGCGAAATATATTGTCGAGGTATCTCTTTTTGCAATCCAAAAAGTCTCTCTATTTTTTCACGGATTTTTGTGTCCCCCCAACCCCTTCGTGATGGTCCAACAGCTAGTTAACACTGTTTGTTCGTTCAGAGAAAAAAAAGGAAATGATAATTCTTTCGTACACACTGGCGCAAAGTGTTGCATAAATTGTCGCACAATTCCTGGATCATACGGATTATTAATTCCCCTTAAGATTGCCTATATTTTTTTATTCGAACTTCGTGAGTGTTGGTCCTTGTGTCCCATATTTTTGTGTCCACAGGTGTAGAGTAGCATTAGTGGGGCAGTCGTACCGTGATACAAATCTTATTTTCAGCCCTTGTAATTATGATACATTGGGAATAATGCCTTTCTGAAAATAAGACCTACCGGAGTAATAGCACTTGAGAAAACTGATCTCGGGAATAACTATGTATAATAGAACGTAAGACTCGTTAAGAATCCTCTGAAAACTGTTGGTGACTAACACTCGTCCCTTTGTGTCCCACGCAGCAATGGCACAGGGAATGTTTTAAATGTGCCAACTGCAACAAGAGATTAGATTCCGTCAACTGCTGCGAAGGTCCTGACAAGGACATCTATTGCAAAGGTGAGGTAACCGAGGGTTTATAAAGCAGAGGCATAACGTACTGGACGTGTTTAAAAGAGTTGTAAAAGTGGTATAAAAATCAGAACCATTCCAGTTATTATTATAAAATTGTCATATATAACAGTTACATTGTGTTTAGAACCCAAAAAGCTCAATGAAGTAGCATAGGTTACGATAGGTGCACCAGTTGCTCCACCCTGTGGCGCCATCTGTCGAGGAAATCATAAGTATAAATTATGGTTGACGATTATTTTGACTGCAATTTTTAAAACTTCCAAATCGACCCATCTATTGATCCTCCTTGTAAAATTAAAAGAAAAAAATAGTAAAGAAAATAGTTAGGACACGTCCAGACACGTGGTGCCATGCGTAGACGTCAGGCAACCAGGCCAAAACGACCAGATTCCTTTAACTGATGTTCTCTGCAGTATGCTACGGAAAGAGATTCGGACCGAAGGGTTATGGCTACGGCCAGGGTGGTGGCGCCCTACAAAGCGACTGCTACGCCAATGGGTGGGTTTTCAGAGCCGAGATTGAGACGGGAACACGCGAGAGATATATCCCGCCTCGGCTTCTACATTCTCTCACTATAATATGATGCGCTTGTCTGCTTAACAGCTTGCTATCCGAAGAAATTCGGTCCGCGAGGTATTGGCCATGCTGGGGTTATGTGGATCGGGCTGCAGTGCGATATTGAGGACGAGGGGTACGCGACCCCATAGTTATACTATTCCGTAATTCGCCACTTAACGTGTGTGTCCGTCTGTACCCCATCGATCTTCATAAAGAGCCAAGGATATCGATTGGGCTCCATTTAACCCCAAAGAAAAACCAATCTATGAATGAAAGAACGAACAAATGGACGTTTGTTTGTGTCTTTATACACAAGTGCAGTAGAATCTCGATAATTGTACACTTGGAATCATTGTTTTCGTTTTTACCGACTGTCGGTAAAGAATGCGATGGACCAGAGGTCCGCCAGCAAATATCGACGTTCTACTGTCCACACGAGTCGACGCCTTAACGCTTTGCGCTATTACTCACCCTCACTACTCTCTTGCAGCAATTCAATCGCTTCAGAGTGTCGAGTTACTAATTGTAATTAATTATTTCAACGCTCCTGGAGTTAGTTATCTTCACTTGCTGAAAGATTTCTTAAGGAAATTTGCAAATAACTCTGTTCCCTAGTGTTCGAGCATGACCCTTATTACTATGGAGCTGATTACATTAAATCTTGAGTTAAATTGTTGCATATTCAATCTTTGCGGATGATTAAATAACGTAGAGTTTTAAATAAAAATAAAATTTTGTTTCAATTCACCGGTAAGTACAGCTGAAAAGAGGTCTCGTCCGCAAGGGGTTGAATCTACCACATGAAATAATTAACTCTGATCAATGCACCCTTTGTAGTTCAAACATCCCCTAATGCATTTGAATAAAGCATGAGCTTGTTTTTCAAAATTTGTGCCTACCCAATCTATCAAGTCGCGCAAATGAAAACCAATAGCAAAATAGAAAGAATTATCTCAGAGTTCTTAATAAAAATAATGAAATTTCAATATCTGGTAGTTGCTTACATCATTCGAGTGACTTGAAATTGGATGACATTTTCCAAGTACTGAAAGAATTGAAGGATAAGGTTGGTGACCTTTTGAATATAGCGATGCGGCTCCCCGTACCACCGTGATCGACACCGCCATAATCAAGGCTCCCCCAGGCAAGGGTTGTCCACGCTGTGGTGGCGTGGTGTTCGCTGCTGAACAAGTGTTGGCAAAGGGTCGCGAGTGGCACAGGAAGTGCTACAAGTGTCACGATTGCACCAAAACTCTTGACTCCATCATCGCCTGCGACGGCCCCGACAAAGATGTCTACTGCAAGACCTGCTACGGAAAGAAATGGGGACCGCACGGATATGGATTCGCATGCGGATCAGGCTTCTTACAAACTGATGGTTTAACGTTAGTAAATTCTTCGACTTCCATTATTTGTCTAGCCTTAGAAGACACATAGGTCCTAAGATGTTCAAAACAGAAATTTTGCCTAATTCTTTAAAGCAAGGAGCTCAATGCGATGTTTCTTTCAGGGAGGAAGAAATCTCAGCCAGCCGACCATTCTACAATCCCGACACGACCTCGATCAAGGCACCAGCTGGACAGGGCTGCCCTCGCTGCGGTGGCATGGTATTCGCTGCTGAACAACAGCTTGCCAAAGGCACCATGTGGCACAAGAAATGCTTCAATTGTGCAGAATGCCACCGACCATTGGACTCCATGCTGGCTTGCGATGGACCTGATAAGGAGATCCACTGTCGATCTTGCTATAGTAAACTTTTTGGACCCAAAGGATTCGGATTCGGACACGCTCCGACTCTTGTCTCGACGAATGGAGATCATGCTCCCTCATAGTAAGTTCAATAGAACAAAACCTTATGGCTTGCTTACCATCAAAGCGCCTGCCCATAACAGTTATGTCTTGAGGCGCCATCTGGAAACTTGAAATGCAACTAGTGACTGTTTAATGGCAAATTTGTTGGACACTTTGATCAAAGAATCTTGTCTGTTTCAGCATCGATTCAAAGCCTCAACTTGGTCAGAAGCGGAACGACGGACACGGATGTGCGCGTTGTGGCTATCCGGTGTACGCTGCCGAACAGATGATCTCGAAGAACCGCGTGTGGCACAAGCGTTGCTTCAGCTGCGCCGAGTGCCACCGTTCGTTAGACTCGACGAATCTGAACGACGGCCCGGACGGGGACATCTACTGTCGCGGTTGTTACGGCCGAAATTTCGGGCCCAAGGGTGTGGGCTTCGGCATGGGCGCAGGCACCCTGACGATGGCCTAACTGACCAGACTTGCGAACCAGTCTTATATATATATACGAATTTAAATATAAACGCAAAAGTTAAATTATATCCGGATAGGTATGCGTGCAAACGAACGGTGACCGTTCGTACTAGCATGGTCGATCGTTCGTTCGCGCGTATCGCCATAATTGTATATGTATATGTATATGTATAGGCGCCTGACTTCCTCGACTAACACCGAGACCAAAAGTGACGAAGAAAATACGCTGCTCCGTACATTGGATAAAAAATTCGTTTCTCTTTTCGCTAAACGACCGCAACGCGCAACACCGATCCGAACGCGTGCGCGCCAACGACCGAGACGCAAACCGATCACGATCTACGATCGTGAAGTAAGTGACAAATCGAATTTGTTACTTTTTCTATGGCGATTATCCGCGAAACGCATGTTCCGGACCCCTTAGTCCCCCGGAGACTTACGGATCCAGATCTTGGGACGTCTTCACTTACCACGCGAAGAAATCGAAGGTGAACTGGATCCCTGTGTATCCAGGGGACTAGGGGCACGAGCAACATACAGTACAAACGGAAAATTAGTGATGGGCAACGAATTTTTAACGATTCGATCACTGATAAATTTTTTATCACTTTGATTCGATATTGAAGATTTTTGTGAAATTTTAATATTCTAAACTAACGATTTAAAGGTCTTCGAAGTCTTGATACGAAGGTGTGTTCGTTTTTCTCATGATTTCCAAGACTTTTGAAAAATTTCCAAAATTTCATACCCTCGAACGAAACTCGAAGCGATCATCGGCCCGTCGCTGCTCGAAACGCGATCAGGAGCAACGATGTAACGACAACGAATAAAAAAGAAACATATAGACGAAAAGAATGCAATAGATGCGAAGAACGATTATTTTCAATAAATGTATATTTCGAAAAGGAACGAACGGAAATTGTGGGCTATGGGTTGGGCTGGGTTGTGGACCTGTTTGAAAAGGGAAGCGACGAACATCGTGTCTCGACGGCACTCGACATTCCATTTGTCAGATCGAAGACGCGTCGAAGGAAAAGTCATCGTTCGGGAAAATAATGATGCAAATGATGTGCCTCGCGCGCTCAGCAATCGCCCGAAGCATTTACTATATAAAAATAGTTTCAATATCGACGGCGCACACACACACACAGTAAGAGATAACGTGCTCGTTAGGTTCTAACCCTTAAACCGGAAGCTTTTGTAGCGTCGGCGCAAATAATATAACACGTTGCAATCTTCAATTTTCTCCGCGATTAATCTTTAAGTAGCCGCGCGTACATTGACGATGTCAAACGCGCCACGGCGAGTCTTGTGTAAAATAAATATCATTTCTCGATTTCTAGAACGCCAGCCCCCTGTGTTGATTCGATCCCCGAGGCGACCACTTAAAGATTAAACGATCGTACTTGATGACATTTCTCTTATCCAGTCGGTTTAAGGATTGACTTCGCGATCGACGAACAGCGATAAGTTTTCCTTCGACAGAATCAGGAACGGTCACCCTATCGTTTCCTTCATCCTTCGATCACTTTCTTACGATCACATTCATATTCGTATCGTCAGGGACTAACGTATCTTTAAGCTGCGTACGCGCCAAACAAACAAGCAAAAGCGAAGAGACCGCTAGGAATTACAGTACTATCCTTCATTATGTCGCCCCACCATCCCTACTACTCTGGCTCTGCACGCTTTTTACCTGTCGCAATCCGCCAGTGGATGCACGGTGGGGGGACTGAACGTAAGGCCCCATAGACAGGACCCACTCTGAAGAGAGTAGTGGGAGAAGGCCCTCGCTCCGCAGGCCTGCCAGCCCATGTGTATTCGGGACTCCACTTTCACTCGTCATAGCTATGCTAACTTTTCATTCATTGGAGCGCAGACCTCAAAGAGGGACCTACGGCTAGGTCACAGTGGTGCAGGTGCCTTGTTGGAAGGGGACGGTATATGGGCAAGGTGGTACTTCGCTTCGCCCAACTCCCTTTGATCATTTCGACAATTGACTACAATAGTGTATCCCACCTGTACCGTTGGGAGACAGGCAGTAGGGCCCGCTAACAAAGCACTGTACTAGGCGAGGGATTGGTCGCCTTCTGTACCACCTGTGTACTACCCTGCCGATGTATCTTGGATTATCAAATGAAAGACAATACTGTCATTCAGTCAAGTGAGCAAGGATATCGTTCAAGTGATCATTAGCAAAGAACGCCTGTCTGTTTTTCTTCGCTCTCATTTTATTTGTATGGCATGTACGCGGCTTTACACGAACAGACCTTAATAAATCCTTATACGCTAATGGATAATTCTGTGGATTTATGTATATTGTGAATGGACAATGATACGCACGTCGGTGGAGCTACATCGTCTTCTTGTTCTTGGCTGGACGAATGGGAGAAAGAGCTTGTTCCCGTTCGACAGTAAGTACTAGTTACGGTGTAAAACACTAATCTCCTATATTTATAGCAACAACTGTACAGGCGCCGGCCACATTAATGTCCTCGATACACTTATCCTCGAACGACGCTGTTCAGAGTTCCATTAGGGTTCCCTCATTGCTCCCCGTTACACCGTAAACTGTTCAAGACGTCTAAAATCAAAACCTTACTTTTGATATTTCCATCGAACCAGATTAAAGGCAGAACTCCTCAATAAGGTCTGCAAAAGTCAATTTCATTTTTAAACGTCTTCATGTGCAACTTGCTGGCTCAACTGCTGGACACTGTTTAATTAATCAACGAGGAATTAGGACGGTACACAGATATCAGCATCTAGTATTCTCGAGCAAGTCCTTCGACAAGGCCGTTCGTTTAGGTTATAAAAGAAACTAATTACGACGGTGGTTTCCATAAAAGCTGTAACACAAAAGAGGACCTGATAGCAGGTTAATGTTAGAAGATTCATTAATTTCTCCATAATTATCACAATAGAATTGTTTTATGGAACGGCCTCGCGACTGACCTAGCGTCCTCTGAACAGCACACGATATTCTATATTTACACGATTCTGGTTGTATGGAACGGTATCCTCGGTAGTGATGGGCATTAAACACTCCCTATTGCTAATTCCCAAGCAATTCGATCACTGCAGAACTTCGAACCACTACGATTCTTCTTCGAAATCAGAATCCCTCGAAACGTTCGGAAACTTCTAAAATCGGCTGACATTCGAAGCGATCGCTAGCCCATCACCAATCGTCTGGACGATTAGTAGAGGTTCGCGGTTTTCAGCGGCAGGGGGTCGAGCAAGTACGGTGGTAGCGCGGAGAAAGGCCTGGGGCTGCATGATCCCCATGTCCCTCCGCCGCTGTTGCTTCCTCGAGTGTTCGGCGAGGTGCCCTCCCCGGAGGTGTCGCTGGAGTGCTTCACGCTGACCAGATTCGGGTTCGCGATCGGTTTCACCTCGTTCGACGAGAGGACACTGTTGGAGCTGCCCGGCGGCGTCGCTGGACTTCTCGGTGAACGGCCCTCCGCCTTCACGTTGCCCGCTACCGGGCTGGAAGCGCCGCTGTCCACACCGATGCCGCTCTGCGAGTTGGATTTCTGCTGGGCGAGCCTCTCCTGCTTGCGGAACTTCGCGCGTCGGTTCTGGAACCATACCTAAAAACACGATTTTGTATTAACAATTAGAGATAGTTTATTCTTTGAAAGTGCAGGATACAGTATTCTCTGAGGAAAGTCGTTGATTATGTCATAATCAAGCAATTTATTAAACAAAAGCAGATTTGTCATGAAAAAGGCTCGCCAAAAATCTTTCCAGGGCAAACATATGCCGCGAAGGGGTAAGAGGGAGGGACAGCACGCGCGTCTGGTCACTTCGCTCGTCAGGCGGCGCTCGTAATTGGCTCTAGTTGGCCAAATGAAATATTTAACGAATAAAATAAACGGAAAGCGGCGGTGACCTGCATGTTAAAGTAGCGGATTTATTTGCTTTACCGTTTATCTGACCAGCAAAGCCACCCTCCCTCCTGTTCCCCTGCGTTCTCCCTCTCTTGTTCGTTTCTCCACGCGTGTGCACGTGGATCCCACCCCTAAATTTTCCAGGGGCGGCTACGTTCGGGATCCCTAGCGCGCGGCTGACTGGCAGACGTTCGTTGGAGGGGGAAAGGGGGTGGATTCCGAGAGTCAGGGGTGCGGGACACCATGATGAACGTGATTGCCCTTTCCGGACGGCAAACACTGCTATTGGATTTTTATCAGCTGCCGCTGAACGAGAGCGTCGTTCGAGAAATTCGAGCGACCTTCGACGAACGTCGAGCGTGTTTGAAGAATTCGCCTGATACCTTTTTTCTCGCGTACCTGCGGAAGGATTAACCCGGTGCGTTCGACAAAAATCAGCGTACCGGCTTACATATTCATGGTACATCGTTAACGAATATTTTCTCACTCTTTTAAATCTTCCGGTGTTAGGTTAGGTTTGGATTTGAGCAATTATTTATGCTGTTCATCAGTAACTTTGTATTATATTGATTGGCAAGCAGAAGTTTTAAAAAATTACGTGCTTACAGTGAAAAAATTATGTAACACGGACAGAAGGTAGAGCGACAGTGAGAACGGTAATAATTCGTATTTGGCCACGGACCAAACCCCGAAGAGACCGTAGCATGTGTGCCGTTGTTTGCAGAACGGACCACGACGACAACGGCGACGACGACGGCGTGAATTAGGGAGGCTACGCGCTCGCGTTAATGTTAAATAAATACGGTGCAGCTAAATAAAATGCGACCAGCCGCGACGACAGATGTCCGACTCGTTTTGGATAAATATTTAAGCACCGCTTCACGCGCTTCGTTGCCTTCGGCTTCTCGCTTCTTGCCAATCGAACGGCAAACACGGCTACTTGCTTCTATGAATTTTCTTCTGATTCATTATCTCGCCGTTCGTCGACTACAAAACCACTTCCATTTGTAAATTGTTTTCGAATAAAATAAAATTAAAGTACAAAATTTGCAATTTATAATTTTACTTATTTGTTCATCTTTACGACGAGCAAAGGAAGAGGAACATTTGTGATGCCAGTACAAACATTGATAGCAAGCAAACCCAGAAGCTTATGGACGAATCATTAGGAATTCTATGGGTCTGCTTCGTATTTGCTCGTTCGATTAACCCTACACGGTTCTAACCCGCTCTGATTTCCTCTTTCTGAATCAGTTAACCTAGGATTTCTTGCAACTGTTGTTCTATCTTTAGGCTATTCTAATCTGAACCTAACTTGAAGAAATCAAATACAGAAATCAAACGCTCTCCCAGGTTAACCTAAAATGACTTAAAAATTAGATTTCTAAAATAAGTCAGTTTTTGAAGAAGACTCAAGCTTTGTACATGATTATGTGAACGTTCAGAAGAAATAAATGTATTTAGATTGTTCGATGAATTGGACTCGAGAGTGACAGGAACTCGTCACGGTGGTGGTCAAACACGAAAGTGGATGCAGAGTTAATGAGATCTGTCCAGACGATTTATTCATCAGTCGAATGGTATTGGTCCATCCAATCGATGCTGCTCTTAATCAAGATTTCAATTGCAGACCCATAGCATTTATGGCCCCAACTTATTTGGCTAATTGAAGAAAGAGATTCTCTGTGTTGAGGAAACTAATAATCAATCATATTATGTATATTAAAAATAAATAATAAAAGATTTATGTAATTAATATCTGCAAACTTTATCATTTAAATCATTTTATAAGTGCCATATGGAGATACTTTTACGTCATCCCATATGCAACAAGCTAACACAATTACCCTACATATGCAGGAACATTTGAAAACTTCTAAACGAGATACCAATTCACAGATCAAGAGTGTTTCTTTACGCAAACGATCCCCTCTTAATCGCCCTAACACTTGGACCAGAGCCGAAGAAGTTTCAGCTTAACGCGAAATATCGTGTTCCTGGGTGGCTGTGTTTGTAGCCTCCCGTCGTTCTACGTGGATGATACCCAGCAGGACAGTTTTTAATCACCGTAAGTGGATCTACATAGAGCTCGCAATTACCAGGGCACACTCCGGGCATGGGCCCCTTGTGTATCAGCCACCCTCGAACCGGCAGAGCCGTGCCAGCTCGAGTGTTTTCCCCATTTCGCATCCCTCTCTGTGCCATCCCCTTCCTCGACCCGAGAATTCTTCGTCAGGAAGTGTTATTGCCCATTCGTTGCTTTTTGATCTTTCCAAAGTCTTCCCGTTCATGCAGCATTTTGTCTCCGGGAGACGAGAATATTTCTGAGGTTATCTTTTGCTTTCGTTTTTCCTTAGCTATTCTATTTTCTTTATGACTTTTAGGGATACGCAAAAATTTCCATCGTCCTCGCATGGATAACCTAACCTAACCTCAATTTTTCCTTAAAAGAAAATATTGACTACTTCAAGAAACAAAGACAGATGTCAAAAAGCACAATTAATTTGGCATAGAGCCTTCAACGAAGAAACTATACATATGCCCCCACAAATCAACCTCTTGGCCCAGGAGTTAGCTGATGTATGCTCGACTTGTCGGCATTATGTATGCTCGCAGGTTGCCCGAAACGTTAATGGAGTTGTAATTCATACGGAATGACATGTGACTCAGAAACAGCGAAACGTGTCGCCACGCGACACAGTGCACCCCACACTCGGATGTCATCGATGGGATGCAGCATCGTGAACAGAAGCGAGTCGAGGGTGAACAGGCCTGGTGGACCAACAATCAAGGGACGCTCGTTGCTCTTACGCGGTCGTAAGGGACTGAATTCAATTGAAAGAAGTGGAACGCGATCTGGATAGGAGAGATTAATTCAATAGCAGGGTCATTAAGAACGACCTGGGTGTCTGATGGAATGCAGGTTTACGAGGTATCTGGTTATCTATGATCTTCTAAGGGTAATTTAATGGGAAATAGTGTTTCTTTTAGGTTATGTCATTAATCTATTAGCATGGAGATTTATTAAGATAAGGTGAGATTTATAAAGCCTATCAGTGAGAATGATATTTCAACCTTACTTCAAAATTTATTTCTTTAATCTTTGAGCTACTGATGTGGACTCTGGGATTATTTACCTCACAAAAGATCATCAAATGGTCCTTTATATACTGGAATTTCTACGAAACCTTGTGAACTCCTCCAAAAGCCCCAAACCATGTAACAAAAGGCGACGGAGAGGGTGGCTAGCAATTTCGGGACAGACAGTCTTGGAGAGACGCGGAAAATCAACATGGATTTCTTTTCCCATTGGGACAAAGTTGAGTACCGACACGCAGGTCAATTTGAAGTAGGGTGATCGAGGGACAGAAACAATTCTGACAAAGGGTCTTCCCTCCTAGGGAACAAAAGGGCCAATAAAACAAACTTATGAAAAGAAGAAAAATTTTACAATTAATTTTCTGTAAATGTATGGAGTTTCAAGACACCTGGAGGATAGCCACGAATTAGGGAAGATTCGAACTGAGTAAGGGCTACCCTTCGTCATGGCAAACCTCCTTGGAAATGGCGGTCTGCCCGTGTTGCCGCAAACTACTAGAAAATTGATAGTAACTTCCTACTGAATTATCATGTGTTCATATACCTTCCTGCTTATAATCTCATACAATATCTAACTCGATCTGTCTTTTCATATGAACAGATGATAACAAATTACGAGGCAAATTAATAAATTATTCTATTGTGTATTTGTAAACAGAATGAAATGTTACAAAAACACAAAATTAGCTAAATTGCTTATGAATAAGATGAATGTTGGAACATTTTAAGATCTTATAGAATTTCATTCAACTACTAGATTATAGTTCAAGTACGTGTCGTTTCGAAGTCGTAATAAATTTAATCTTAGCAGAGCTGTTCCGAAGTACCACACAATGTGGCACCACTGTCGTTTCGTCGAGCGTTAACCTTAGTCTCTGATTGGCAATCATCATTATTATTACAGGAGATCAGGATCAAGAAATATGGTTTCCTGACAGCTGATATCACATTCATAACGAACATAATCTCAAAATTAGGTATGATTTAACTTTGAAATAAAATAATGTTTAAACTTAGAATTCTTAGACGGCCAATTATTGTTGGACAAAGGATAGAAGAATTATTGTATTTCTTCTTTTTCTATTCAATTTAAGGAATCTCAAGGCAGATTTTGGGAAACATAATCTTAAATTTTAAAGGGTTTCTCACTTTCTAATGAAAATAGGAAGTTGTTGTTCGTGAAAGATGGTGAAGATAATAAATTTCATCGGTTCGATTCGGGAGGAGAATCTCCAAGAAGTTCAAGTTAATCCGTCAGATGCATTAGACGATATAATCCATCAAGTAGCGACTCGCAGGTAACCGTGAAAACGAAAATGGAGCTCGTAATGCAATTACACGGACCGTGTTCCGCCATCACCCTTGTCCCTTCGTTTTATCCCTCCATTTTGTGACACACTGGATGGGAGAATTCCGAAGTAAACGCAGGACAAAGAAAATCTTCTTTATGTTTGTTTCCCAAATTTGATTTTAACAACACATTACCGGTAATTATTAGATAGTTATCGAAGGAATAAAATTTAAATCTTTTGTAATTTTTAGGGCTTTGATAACACGAATCGCTCCTTCCAGCTTTCAGTTAAGATTTCAATGGTCTTCTTGAATGAAACATTGACTTACTTGGACTCTAGCCTCCGTCAGGTCGATCTTCATGGCGATTTCTTCTCTGGTGTAAATATCTGGATAATGTGTCTCCTGGAAGGCACGCTCTAGTTCCTTAAGTTGAGCCGAGGTGAAGGTTGTTCGTATCCGACGTTGTTTCCTCTTCTCCGCTAGACCATCGTGACCAGAATACGCCTTATATCCCAGTCCACCTGTAAATTGAATCAAAATGGTTAATGACATTAATGGTTCAATGACATTCCCATTCAAGAAGTTCATTAAGAAAGTAAAATTAAAGTTACGTAGATTATCATTCATCTTCATCAATAATCAGACATTCAATCTTGATATCTACACCACGTTTTCATAAGTCATTAATTATAACGTAGATTCATTAGTAATTAGACAACTTTTAATTACTAATAACTATCACTCCAGTCATTATACTTAAAATCTCAATGAAATGGAAGCTTAAAGGAAATCTTCTCATCCTTGTCAGAAGATTCAACCCTTACACTTGGAGTACTAATAATAATAATAATAATAAGTTCATTTCTTCATAATTACCTGGATTTTAATTAAGTAATATTTATTTTCTATGTAAATTAGGTAAATGGAACATTCTGCTGATCTATACCAGTAGTTACGGGTTCAACCCTTACACCTTCATTATTAATAATTTTATTTCTCCAAATCCTCTGCTCTTTAATTAATATTTCTGTTATATTAGAAATACTGTTACTAATACTAAGGAATGAAAGTGTGAAATGCTTCTAATCATCAAAACCTCAAGGCTCTCCCTAATCCTCTCACTTTCTAAATCACCCAGAAGAGCCAGCAGTTCCTGATAGGCCAAGAAAATCTCTGCCGTTTGAATTACTTTGTTCAGGTCGCAACATTCTCCATGATGCTTATAGATTATAGAATATAGGTGAGAATGGCTGGGATACCATGGAACGTAACCATAGCAATGAGTGACTGAGGAGGTAGAGGGAGAGACAGAGGGAACCCAGGGAGGATGAGGCAGGACAAAGAGGAAGGGCAACACAAGGGTGAGAGGAATGAGTAAACGAGGGAGAGCATTCGAAGAAAGAGAGGCAAGAATACGAAAGAGAGGGGTCGGGAGAGGACGAGACACATCCATTGATTTTCAGTGCCATCTTGTCGTCGTTTCCAGAGGAAATACCGTGGTAGCTTCGAGCATGGAGACGGCAACTTTCCCCTGAGAGAAGAAGAACCACCCTCTTTTCCTTTTTTTTTCAAGGGAAAGACGATCTTCTTTGCCCCGCCCGACCACCCTCCGTTCCTCGTCTTCAGCGCTTTCAATTGATTGTTCCTTTATAAATTCTGCCGTTTTAACGATGGACGATGTTTGATTTACTCGCTCCTGGAATTTCGTTGAATTAACGAGGAGATTCTAATTCGATTCTTCTGCTGGAACGACGATTCGTCCATACGTTCTTTCTCTTTACTTTTTGGTGTGCTGTGATGGTGGAGAGGATTGAAATTATTTCTTTTCTTTCTTTTCATTCCTTCACCGTATCTGTCTACTATACTGAATATTATTTTAATATAACAAATTTGAAGCACCGGGCACTATTGATTAGTGAAAATTCTTTTTCATGAACATATTTCAAGGCTGAGAGAAATATCAAGTTTTCATAATGAAAACAGAATTAAATCAGGGTATAAACAAATGATAAAAAAAGCAAAAAATGACAATGGGAAGCTCTGAACTTCTAAATGCACAAAGATACATAACAAATTTTATATTAATCACATGGTCCTTCATGAAATATACCATGCATGATTTATCATGATATTTCATCCCTTGAAAATTTAATAGTTTTATCATTTCTGAATGATAAACTTTAAAAATCAACTAGGACATTCACAAAACAAAATCTATTAAACAAAAAACTAAACCCAATTTCAATGATCTGGAAACTCGATCAAGAACAGCAAACCAAGCTCACTAAAAGAAACATAAAAAGATGACAAACAATCCTTGTATAGCATCTTTCTCAAGTAACAACAAAAATCACTCACTCTGTAGATTGATAGCCGACGGGAAGATGGAGGCTGCGTGCCGGTGTACCTCCTGAGATCTGGCGGCCATTACGGAGCATGGTGTTGCATGGGCCCCATGGTGCGCGTGGGCATGCGAGTGAGTGGTGTGATGGGCCCCTAGCGGCGTACTGCTTCCAGTGCTCGCGGTCCCAGCATTACCAGGATAGCCGGCTGCTCTCGCCGCGGTGTAACGATAAGCAGCTTGACTCATCTGGGAGCAAGAACTTAGATCCCCGTAACCACACTGCATTTCACTGGCAGCTAACGCACAGCTAGATGCTTCAAAACCAGCTGCAGCGGCCGCAGCCGCCTGGTTCAAGTACGAGTAGTCCATGGTTCACTGGGTGCACTGGTAGTAAAGGTCAACTGAACTACAGACCTCTTCGTTACAGAGGTCAGAGACGGATAAACAGGGACACTAAACGCAGGGCACCTCGACAGTTCATCGAAATTACTTATTTCTTCTCCATGATGCTTCCTGGCTCGTTGAGGACGGCTGTTCCTGGTCGACGATGAAAGAACAGGCGACGAGGTTTCTTCCATTCACTGGATCATCGCGATCCGTCGGATAGTACTGGAGATTCGATTAGGCAGATCGAAGATAATCGCGGAGGATAAAAAGCCGAGGGTGTGGAGCGCGCGGGCGCGCGCTCCTCCGGGCCCTAACCGCGGCGTTACTTCGGGCCCAACTGGTGGATCGCTTCTTCCGTCGGAATGTCGGTTAATCGAGGCCGGTGTACAGGCCACGGTGGCAACGTCACGTAATTCTCCTGGTCGCGCGGACGAGAGCTAAGGGACGCGGGCGGCAACCGCCTCCTCGATAGCGGCTTATGACGCGTAATCGGATCAGCGATATCAAATTATTGCGATTATAGCCGCGGATAGAAAGAAGTTTTTCGGCCCGCTTAAGAGAGCCCGAGACGACCGACTGGTGGGTCTCCTCAAAATCAAATGATAAGCTTAATTCAATAACCGACGGAGAGGGTACACGCCGGGGGGTGTGGCCGGATGCCTGTTACCGAGAAACGGGTTTGGTCACCGGCTGAGTTTCTCTCGGCGCTGATTCGTCGATCCCTGGAGCCACCCTCGGACCAAGCCGCGGAGCAGTTACCGCCCTCGCCGTCTCAACATTCATCCCCGTCCGTGTGCCAGCTCCGGTTCGTCGGGTGCGACCTCTCCCCAACAGCCATCAACCCGAATGAACGCTATCATTCGATGATGCCATCCCTCTCTCCTGGCTCTCGATTTTACGATCGATTCCGAGGCAGGCCGTTTCCGCTGGACAACCAGAGCCACGCTTCCAGGAAGCCTTCCGTTCGTGTTTACGCTTGACATCTCCTGCGGCTGTCTTGGTGTCGATCACAGCCTGTCTGTCGTACTTTAGTTTTTAAATAAACGCAACTAATCAGCTATTGACTGCGAATAATAGGTGTTACGACGAGATTTGAAGGGTTCGACGTTAGAGCATCTAATAGAAAAGTCAATTATGTATAATTACCTGTAATTGTAAAAACCAGGTGGAGAATTATTTTCTGTCTTGTCCAAATATGCTTTGTCTTCGTAGTCTTCTTACAAATAATTCACGAAGATTTATACAAAAATAATATTCGTTTGGGATTAAAAAGTGTCTCTGATGCTTTCACATAGAGTAGTGCGAGTGTGAGCCAGAGATCAGGGAATTAGAGACCATGAAATATGATTTATCTTCAGATAGAGAAATTACATGACTAAACACGACACGGGGCTGTTAGGACGCATGGTACACGCGAACCTGTGCGACACTTGTTTCGCACTTGTTCTCACGAAAGGGCCACGATGAGAAGTAGTCCTGTGTTCGACCCTGTTCCCTGTGTCTCATCCCGGGGGAATTCTCTTCCAGGGCAAGCGGAACATCGTATACCGTACAACACCGAACCGTCTATGGTGTGTGTTGAGAATACATTGGAACAGGCTCCCCCATTGGCGTAAGGCGTTCCATGATTTCTCTTCGTTACATTCGCGTTATAATAAAATTGAATCCATATCTGTTTCATAAAAATTCACATAGAATTACAGAAATTTAAAATATAAAAATTGCTATGACTGCATCATATTATTATTTAATTATAACGAAATAAATTATGTGCATAATTTAAGGTTATGTCATTTTATAAAAAAGAAGTCTATGAATTTCTAATTAAACACTGAGGAATGTGCACATACATTAGACAAATAAAATAAGTAAAAGTAATAATAATCTTAATTCATTTAATTGAGTGTGGCACTGATCCATGGATGTTAATATTTCAACCTAACCTATAAAAAAGAATCTTCAGTATTAAATAGATGCTTACGTCAATGGTACGAATCGCAAACATGCGTGCGCGTACTAGTACACATACACAAACACATGGTGTTTCGTCTTTTATATCCACAGAGAAAACGTCAACCCCCCTTAGTGGTCTGATACATATGTCCTTGATTTGTCCGGAGAATAATATTCTCCTGGAAGGTTGATTAAATATTGGTTAGTGATCTCGGACACCCTTCGCCCCCGTTGCGATTCCACCCCATCGACTCGAAGACCCATAGGAATACAATTTAATATTTCTACGTCCAGGCAACAGTCGACTATTTTTCTTTCGATTCACACGTGTATACCACTATTAACCCTTGAACAACGGACTGTGTAGACGTAACACACATATTATTCTATATTTTACTTACATCATCGAATCTGTTCATTTCGAAAAATATCATAACGTTTCGTACGTTGGTCGTGTTCATAAACTCAACATGGCCGTAACGTGTCGTGTGCTGGTGTAATGAGACGTAAAATAGATTAACGTAGTAATTCACGTTAGCTCGCTGTAAAATGTTACTGGGCGCTGATTAAAATGGCGTGCGATTATTCGTTTGCTGATCTGCTCTTGCACGACGTTATTAAAGGCTAATCCTGTTTTATCCGGCATTTATGCGTCCGTTTATTTTCTCTTCGTTAATTTCGAACTCGCTGTATCGAAAATTGTAACTGAAAGATGACCATGAAATGTCATTGCACTAGTATTAAAAGTTTTAAGTACACTTATTATATTCTTTTGTTTTTTTTATGGCACAATTTTTAAGTTTATTAATTGTCAGTTAACAGAAATTATAATTAAAATAATTATTGTACTATCTATAATTGTGTTGTACGTTAATTGTTGATTTTTAATATAAAGGTGGCGCCACTTTTATAATTGGCGGGAACAGGTCCCTGATAACGTGTAAGCAGAACAAGAATACACCTAGTATTAAAACGATATTTATAATAGTTTTATTCTTTATTTAATGTAGAGTTAGTGCTAATATCTCTTCGAATAGATAAACTGGCAGTACTTCTGAATTTCTGAGGTAAGTTAGATCAGTTTTTATTTCAAAAATAGCACAAATGACGCATATAACCAAACATTAAAAGTACCGAAAGGTATTAGAAAAGAGAAAACTAAGATGCGATGAAAAATCCAATTTTAATACTGGAAATTGTATAAAGGTAACATTGATATCAAATATCCGAGTAATTTATAAATGTAACGAAAAATAGTAGCTTAATTCGACTATATTTAACGTATGAAGATTAAATCATTACGTTATTCCATATTCTGTAACAAACATAGCCTTATCAAAACAAAATTTAATATAAATAAACTTCCATAGACGATTCCTGTTTGTTCACATCTTGCATTTTTATAAATATAAAAACCTAAAGAACGGAAAAATAAATATTTCAATTAATCATACATCATAGTACAATAAATAATTTCACGTACCTCGCTGAAATAAGATAGAAAAAATATAATATACATTTCAAGAAACTCAAGAAATTCACTTCTTATAGAAAATTGTGTGATTTCTAACGCAGCCGTCGTTCACGTGTTGATATTCTAAAATAAGAAACAACTATAATTATAATTTGTTAAATTAAAAAAAAAATAATAATTTCAAACCGTACCGTGATTCGATCGATAATGCAGATCGTCCCAATTGACTGTACTTCGTCTGGACAGTTTAACTTTGTCCCCTTGCAAATTGTTCACAACTGCATCACACTTGGTGTTTCTTACTTCCATGAGGTTTTGTTTTGGAACGTGAACCTCGCACACGTTCGAAGGGTCTTTTACGTACCATAGATTCGACTGAAATTCCGGTCGACACAAGATCACTTTCCTTGCCAGAGGAGATTCATCGTAAGAAGCCAAATTTTCTTGTTTACCGTATACTGCCTTACTCTGCTCGCACGTGGGTACAAATATGACCTTTTGTGAGGATTCCTGAGGACAGGATACCACGCGGTATCCAACATTGGGATTGACTACCTCTACCTTATCGACAGAGGTAACACGTTTGTTGCTCTGCATGTATATAGGTATCTTTTGTGCCCTGGAATTGTTCTCAACAGCCAAGTACTTGATTGGCTGCTCTTCGATTACCACGGCATTCCTTCCTGTACACTGATTGCTGGTAAAATTCGTTTGCAACTCGTGTTCCTCCATGGGCAATATCTGTAGATTTTGCACGCCCTTTAGTATACCAATGTCGGATACATCATCCTGATAAAAATGCCTAGGGTGCACGGTCCTGTGCTTCTCCTTTTGACAAGAGACATTATCACTTGAGCATTCCTGGACGCTATTGGGATCTACAACCACGTAACAAACGTGCTGATCGTTATGGCACTTCTGATTGGAATGAAGATGCTGCTGGACTCTTCTCAGCAACACCTTCTCGCAAACGACAGGTTTCTGATGCACCTCTGCGTTTTGTATCTGCGATGGATTCGACTCCTGACTGCAATAGTAGGAGCCATCAGAACCTTCCGAGCAACGATGACACTGCTGACAATTTCTGCGCGTTGGGCAAGGATTCTTCATCGATTTCTCTTGGTCCACAGAAACGCTCCTCCTCATCACGCAGACGTTAGAGTTGTCGACACTTCGGTCGGTAATTAAATTGTTCAGATACAGACAATGACCTATGTTACGAGAATCCTTCTTCGTGAACATTATAGTCTTCTGTACTGAAGGATTCATATTCTTCCTTTCCAGGAATATATCATTGGTCTTCAACTTTTGAGGCTGTTGCTTGGCGTCCACTGGCTGCTCGCGGAAACTCTGGAAACGTACTTCGTCTCTGAGCAGACTCGGTGATGCCATTACACAAGTCTGCACGTCTGCGGGGTCGAACATTGCTGTTGTTTCCAGTTTCTTGCTGTTCCTATTCGATTCCGTGTCTAATGTCTCTGGGGAGAAAAGGGCACTCTGCTTTGGGCCCACATCCAGCAGCATATCTTGAGGCTTTTTATTAATATGCATCGACGGGTCGAATAAATTCAAACGATTGTTATTATTTGCAGCATTGTTACATCGTCGCAGTATAGCGGGAATGTGTTTCAAATTCTTCACCTGATGTGATACTTTTAGGTTCCCTCTTCCAGGGTGTTTCTTTGCTCCATGCTTCACAAACTGCGTTTGTACGCGTTGATTCTTACGCTTTAAATGTTTTGTGGTAATTAAATCATTTGGCAACTGTGCTTCTTTCGGTATGAAAAAGGGGGATTCCATTTTCTCCTTTAACCTTTCCATCTTGTTTACATGCATGGAAGCAGCAGCATTAAAATCGCTGTCCCTCTTGCAATAATTTCCTTCGTAAAAATCGCGATTATTTATAGTTATATCCGTCAAATTGCTCTTTAAATTGTTCATTTCGTTCAGTGACTCTGGTTCAACATTCTCGACTCCTGAGCTTGATTGATTTAGTAAGGACAGATCGAATAATAGGTTAGGAGGAACCTCGTTCTTCCTGCCATTCAAATCAAAATGTTTCTCTGGAATTACAAATATATTTTCACTTTCTGGCAAGCTTTCCCTCTTGTCCTTTCTGTGACGTAATTGACGATCTGGCTTCTCGACGGCCACAGATCCAAGGTCCGAGTCTTGAACATAACCTAAAGGGCAATATTCAACGTCCGATGGGTTATCTTTACTAGAAGAGGCTATTGTTTCGTTTAAAACTGTACCACGTTTAATCGTGTCTCCTAAATATTGACTACGGAACGATTCGGCGTACATGCTTCTCAGTTTCTTCTTTGTTGCTATTAACGGGTCTGAAACAAACATTCCAATAACAACGGAAGTAATGGTGAACGGGATAAATACAGAGAAGGACAAGTACCTGTTACGAATTGAGGTAAATTCTTTCCCTCGAAATTCTCCGCAGAAACAGTACTACATAATTCTTCATACTTTTTAATTGCAGAATCGGGCAATTTTTCAGTATCAACTGACTTTTTATTTTTAGGTTTTAGAAGAAAATTGAATACTCTTGGAGGATTCACATTTTCTATGCATCTGATTTTTGGGCGTTGCTTTTTTCTGTAAAAATATATGGATCCTTTGTTTTTATTTTATTTTATTTTATTTTTTTATTAGTAGTTCTATACATGTATTTGATCGATTCGTGTCTGTGACCAGTTTGAGAAGATTCAATGAAAATTACCTGAGACTTACCCATCCACTTTACCCAAAACAGGACTTAATCTCTTATCACCAGGAGGAGTTGGATGTAAAATATTTTTTACAGCAGAATCAAATAAAGGATCTTTTGAAACTCCCTTGGTACCATTTTCAATTGTAATAGGTCTGAAAAATAAAATAAAGTACGGGATAAATAACTTCTAATGATAGTTCAAGTTGAAACTAATTGTTTAAAATATTTTTGCTTACTCTAATTCGGAATCACAATTATTTAAAAGTTTATAAACATTCCCCTGTAGGCGCGCATTGTTTATATCGTTTAAAGGCTCTTTAGTTTGAGCTGTAAATTGTTACAAATTAACTAGATAATTTTGTTATTAAATAAAATCAACCATAAATACGTACATTTTTTAATTATTTTACCTGCTGCACCATTCCTATATATGCCAACTAACTAAAACAAAAAAAATGTATCATTTTTAAATATTATTTAATATTTGGAAGCATTTTATAAAGATAATGCTTTGTATTTACAGGTTTTGGTAGAATTCTGTTGGACACCTTTTTTAAATTTCCCGCCTTGCCCGATTTCCCATCAATCTTCGTTTGCTGGTTCTGGAAAATTGCATTAGCAAATAATAATTGCAAAAAGAGACTAAAACGTGAGTTAAAATTTATTTTCCGATATACATATTGTTCTCGTATGTCTGCGAAACGATGTAAAAGCTTTATGAAACTACTCTGCCAAAATTTGCCCGTCACCGGACGGTTCTGCTGAAAAATTACATTTAGAACATCACTATTTAACAAAAATCCTACTTATAAAAAAATCAGGTTGTGATTTAACGACAAAGATTCACAAAATTTAATTTTTAATAAGAAAATACAACACATATTTTCATTTTCGTATGAAATTTGGCAGACGTGCACCTAGCCTCAATTTCGAATTATATATTAATTAAAAGTTTTCCTGTACTCATTAAATAGATTCTTAAAAAAAATTATTATTAACATTTATTTAGAGTGCAACAATTTTTATAAAAAATAATAATCTCAATATTTTCAATAACTTGTCGAACATAACCAAAAGCATAGCAAGATTCCAAAATGATATCGCTCTGTCAGATGTAATATATTCGCATAATGTTCTAAAATGAAAGAAAAATTTATGATTCCTAGAAAGAAGTAACAATTAATGTTTAATAAGAGAGATGTCCAGTGTATTGATACCCTTTTCGATTTTAATAGCCTCCGTTGCAATTCTTTCAGATCCTTTTTACATTTCTTCTTCTTCCTTCGTACTTTTCGTTCTTCGCCAGTAGGTTTTCTTTCTTCTTCTTCGGAACTGTCACTGGCTGCTTTGTCACGTATCACTTTACCCATTTCGCAATACTGGGAAGAGTCAAATTACGTTTCGAACACGAGACCGACCAGCGTCCTCAACGTTTGTTTACTTTTCCATACCTCGCTTCTTATGGTGGCACAAGTAAGTACATATCACGTGTTGTAACAATACCGACACACTGTGTCCTATTCTACAGACGATAAATGTGTTGTTATATTCCATTAATGACTGGTATCATTGCAACAAGTAGTAAACACTGCTTTTCTGTTAATTGTACGAACACAGAAACTTGCACTTAACCTATTAATACTCAGAGCTGTACATATTTGCTGTTCTTCTGGATACAAATGTTTCTTTTTAATATTTATTTAGTATTATAAATTATTTATTTCTCTTAATGTTGTGGACCTAGAAAAGCGAGTTTGTCGCTGTGTGCCACAATGTTTAATCGAATGATCGGACATTTAGCGTTGACAATTACTTGTGTACGTTAAGTAGAATGGAAAACATAAATTACTAGTAATTAGAAGTATTTCGAACATGGGTATCTGAGCAAGCATAAGATGTGAAGTAATACTATAGTTAAATCAGTGTTTAATGTTACATTTAAATTGCTTGAAAATAAATTGTAACTAGTATGTGAACATGTGGAACAAATTTAAAATTATTATTACAATTAAATATGATAATTATTCTTTGTAGTGTATTGAGAAATAAATTAAGTTTATGCGTATATAAACACTCAATTGATCATGCGCGTGGAAGCCATCTTAGTTTCGTTTGATTCAGTTCCGAAGTGGACGTATTGCCGAGTGCGGAGCTATTTTGTGAAAAACGTAGTAGTTTTTGGGTTTTAATCGTGGCAGTGGTTGTCGTGACGTGAACATTAAAGTATTTGAAGACAGTGATAGTGATAATTAGGACTAATTACGATTACTTTGCCGAAAATTCATACTTCGAGATGAAAAGGTAAGTGCACTCTATTTTAGAACATTTACATTTGTATAATAATGTTGTAAAGAACTACTCTTTATTGCTATTAATAAAAATTCAATACTTGTTGGTTTTTTAATTATATGCACTTTAATAAATATAATAACTAAAACGTGTACCATATTTTCTTATTTGAAGAAAAACATGTCACAGTTGTTTCCGTAGTGTAGTGGTTATCACGTGTGCTTCACACGCACAAGGTCCCCGGTTCGATCCCGGGCGGAAACAGTTTTTTTGTCTGTGTATTTTACTTCATTTTTATTATACTTTGTTTTTTGAATAATATATACAATATATAAATATAAGTATTAGCTTTGTATTTATAATAACTTAGAAAATAATTAATAATATCTTTGTGCGCCATCTAATCGTTCACTTGCCATATACTATTGCAGAAAAGTGCATTATCGACAGGAGATAATTGATTATGCAATGTAGAAAAATGAAATTTTATGCAATATATAGAAAATAAAATTGTTCACATTATTTGCATAGGATTCATAATTTATTTTTTGTTTTTATTGAAAAAGAATTAGCTCTGTAGGTAAGTGCAGTTGCACATGCACGTTATTAGTGGAATTACCAGTAGGTGGCGCACGATTGCATTTTCTGTGCATTAATAACTTGCTTCAAGTAAATGATGAAAATTAGGTGTTGAACTGCATTGTATAAAATTATTCTTGACTTAAAGGTTGCGAAAGAAATACATATTTATTATAAATACCATATTTTCACAGATCTAATATATAATTAGAAAATTAATTATAAATACAACAGCATTTATAATATTGTAGAATTGCAAAGTGAATAGTGTTACTAAAATTCACATCAACCAAATGTACACCTGCGAGCAAGAGTGGGTGTCTTTGGTTATGGGAATAAATCTAGGGCTCATTTTTGTTGTTTATGCAAGAGGGCAGCAGGGTCGAACTTCCCCCTAACCAAGGAAGCTATCCTTGCCCGCGGCTTATATTTGAATAAGTATTATCAAGAATAAGAACAAGTTGAATTGATTCAAGAAATATTTCTAAACAACTCTGTATCGGTAATTAAAATAGACAACCTAAGAAATAAATGAATAATTGAAGCTAACACTCTCCAGTGCTTGAGAGCACGTTGCATTACGTCATAGCTGTGCTGGTCAGCATGACCCTTCCTATGGCACATAAATGTCTGTATTCTTCAGAAATTTATGGCAGCGTATCTTGAACGCTTGTACACCTAAGCTCTGGTTTTCGTATCGTTCACTGACCCTTTCTCACAGGGTCAAGTTAGGTAGGCTGCTAGATCACTATTGAGAATTTTCTTCATTTACAAATTTCTTGGTGCCACTGTTTCTGTATAATATAGAAGTAATGTTTTCGAAATGGGTTATTAAGCGACGTGAATTACAAGTGGTGGGGAAAGGAAAAGAAAGAGAAACGCGTAGCGGACAAGGGAGAATGAGAGGGAGAACGCACGCAATGGGGGTTTATGTAACTCGGGCATTAGTGACTGTGACGTCAGGACGCCGCGACGCGATGCAACGGTTGCACACGGTCGATAGTGCAGTCAACTACTGCATTATACGCAGTCGACCCCACAGATTCATCAGTTACATGTAGTCAAGATCACTAGCAGTCCAAAACATACTTTCTAGCCACTGTGAAGATCTAAATCACCATGGATCTAATATTAGCCTTCGTGGTTTAGAAATTCTACCTGTAGTATTCAGCAACTGCAGAGATGATACCAGTTGCCTACTTCAGCTGGCAGCTGACTTCAGAGTCAGACGACTACCGAGGATTCATCCCAGTGATCTATAACAAAATTGCTTCCACACATCAAAAACTAATTTTTTTTTGTGTAGACAGATGGTGGTCAATAAATAACAGTGATCTTGAAACGGTGATCTTGAAAATCGCAAAGCAGGGCACATAATCGTTCCAGAGAATCCAAAACAGTACCGTTTAGTTACATAATCTTTATGCGTGTATTTTGATCCCAGCCCGCTTACGTAATCTCCCATTTCACCCTAACCTCCGAGAAGGCTCCACCTAAGGTTCCCACAGAATCATCCTGTAAGCATCGAGGGAAGAAAGAGAGAGGCAAACAAGAGAGGCCAGAGCTCACGCAACGTCTTGGGGAACGCAAAAGATGATCCACGGGGAACTTAACCTAACCGCGGACTAGACGAGAGTATCTAACTGATGGATCTGCCGTCAATTAGACCGGCGAAACAAAACGAGCGGAGAGGAAGGAGGAAACACGATGAGAATGTATCAATCAGCACAATTTAATGCGTGAGAGGCAACAGAACCATGGAACGCGGGACAGGGACACCGCGGCGGTAGGAAATAAAGACGATAGCAAATGAGAGAGATGACAGAGGAATGAATGCAGCGACAAAGAGGCCACCAGATCAAGAGAGAAGAGGAGAAAGACAAAAGCAGATGCGGAATCCGTGGGATCAAGGGAGGGACCAAAGGAATAGAGGCAACGCTGCGAATAGACAGGGACGAAGAACAAGGGGACGATATTAATGGAACGAGATAGAGATTGCAGAGGAATACAGGGTGTTCCAAGTAATTAGGTTCTTCTAAAACATTTTGAACATCTCTACTTGCAAAATTGACACATGCATCACCTGATGTTTTATTTGACACCATTTTATTTTGTCTAATGGAATTGTTTTCCATCCACTATTATCTTGGAGTTATACCTTGGTCCACCATGTATGAGGCACCCTGTATTTGCAGAACCTGTAGGACCAAGATCAAGAGAAAGAACAAAGACAGAGTTATGCTCGGAGGATAAAGAAGATCAGAGAGGAAGCAGAATGCTGTAAATGCAAAGTTTGCTTGATCAAGAAAGACGGAGGGGAAAGATAAAGCAGAAAATAGAATGAATATAGGAAATTAATAGTTCGTTGCAAGGGAAAGAGAGAGGAAGAGGAGAGACTAAAGGCCTTGAACTGCTGTGGCGGTCGGCATTGCAACTTTCCGCTCTATAGGTCTCTCCCTTGCTCTCCTGTTTCATTTCTCTCTCCAAAGCGTCTCTCCCTCGCTTGGATAAGCTCGCGAGCCATCTTTCTTCGATCGACGATTCGAACGCGATGCTCTCTTTCCTCGAACGTCTACTCCATGTTCCGGTAATAATTATTTATTTTATTGCTTACGACCCGCCGTCGAGGCAGGAAGTCATCATCGATTCATACTCCGTCGGGTAATGTTATTTTGCCTGTGGGCCAATTATTGAATGTATTTTTCCTTTTGCATCATCGATAACCAGTTCCTAGATAAGGCTAATAGTTTTGATAGACTTGAAGTGTGCCAGGACATCTATGAGTATTTGTAGGTTATCCAGGTATGTAATCCTTTTGTTTGCCATAGATGAGATGGAATGGCAGTCTAGGGAATTTTACTGGGACTTGTTATGGAAAAGTATCTAGAAAATGGGCAATAATGATTACCAACTAACGAAACTGTTTGGATAAGCATGTATAACTTTAACAGGGTCAGATCTGACCCCACCTGGTACTCAAGTTTTGAGTCATCCTGTATACAAGAAATTTTCATTAAACATAAACAAACAATTCGATCGGGGGCCGTTAAGCAGGTCCAACAGGTATAGACGAATAACTATATTCAAGCTCGGTGCCCCCGCGGGAGCGAACGAGCCATCAGAGATCCGGCACCTTGAACTTTTATCACGTGCACGAACAGCCGCGATAATAAGAGGCGGGAATTGTTGTTTGCATAAGCTCGAGCGCGTAATCGAATACCAGGAAACAATGCTGCGCGTGCGAAAAATCGTGTTTCTGAGTCAACGATCGGGGCACCTCGGGTTTCTTCTACTCGATTTCACGCCTTCGAATACGAGAGACAGAAATAATCCGACTGACATTGGATACCGTTTTTATTCCTCTTTGTACGTGACGAGATGTGTAACAGCATTAATCTAAACTTCTATCTGTAACGTAGACAAGGTTTAAAGAATGAAGGTACCCAAAAGTCTGCACATTTGAAACACAAAAACATCCGCAGTCTGTTACGTTTGTGGGACACGGGTTCAGCGTACAGCCGTGGCTGGATCAACAGCCAGAATTCATTAACACTCGGCAGGCTGAACAAAGAATGAGTCAAAGTGAAAACACCAGTCTGCTCGAGAGAATTTTCAGTATTTTGTTACGCGTCGAGGCTGCACGCGTTGCAACGATATTGCGATCAGTTTCTATTGTTGGCCCGTTATCAGGAATATTTGCCAAAGGCTGGCCCATAACCACCCCACCCCCAGGGCATCTCACGATACCGGCTAATCGAAGTGAGTCAGATAGCCTCTGTGTACGACGGAATATTTCAAGTTCAACGACGAGATGGAATTAGAATAACCATGGTAACAGTAGCCGACCGAATAGAGGCCACGTTCGTGCGACTGTTAACCCTCCGTGCCGCGGCGGACGCGTGTTGAGTGTCCTAAGAAAGTCATTCGGCCGAACTGTGCACTCATGGCCAACAGATTTCACGATTATAGATTGTAGACTTAGCTCGTTGTATAAGATTTGGGTTAGGCTAGTAAATTCCCTCCAGACTGGTACACGAAGTTTAGGTTAGGTACCCCTTAAGTCACGTTCTCTGCCCGCCATATTGGGAAACGGCACGAATAACCAATACAGCGGGCACGATCGAGGTTAGAAGTTTTATTTCAAGTTCAAGTTGATCGACTTCTTCTCAAGTAATCGGTTCGCCACGTGCCAAAGTCTCACACGAGGGATAGGGGCACGGGTTATGGAAAGCAGTGGCGAACGATCGGTTTCACCCTTAATCGGTCAGTTGTACGCACGCAATCCGCAACCTTCCAACCGTTTATTTTCGTTCGACCTCTTTCCTCCTTCGCTCTAGCACCCACCGAGACCGTTTTCTCGAGCTCACGAGCAACGCGGACCGTCCGTATACATACGTACATATGTACGCGCGAGGCATTAGCGTCATCGTACGAAATGTCAGGGTTGAATCGCTGGTAATAACCCGGTTCTTTAACCGCGCTACTATGCAGATTCATGTGCACGTACGCGACCAGGGTCGATCCTGTTATCGGTGTCGTTAACGACCACGTCGGCTTCGACGTCTCCGGGCGGGCATATCGATCGCCGGCGACGAGGATCGTCGAGGGACTGCGCTCTGAGAAAGGTAGCGAAATGGGTTCTGTTTAAAATTACAGCACCCCGTCTGGTACTCATCTAATAAGCTAACTTAATCCATTTTGTACATGTCAATATTCTTTCAAATTGGTAATTGCTAATTGGACAAATTGAGGTTAGGTACAGAACTGATAATGCTTAATGTCATTAGATTACTAAGTAAGTTTAGATGAAGTATTCCTTAAGTACAAAAGTTGCTTATGGTACTATTGAAAATTTTATTATATTTTCGGAAGTTGAATGACAAAATTATTCCTTATTTGCAGGCGGAATTTATTTATTCAAGCTTCATTTATTCGAACGAAATTTCATTGTATCCGTCGTTCAGGTTTCATTATTTTAATTACTCATGATCCAGTTAATTTTCTAAATAAAATAGTGAAGTTCTATTATTAGTAACCAACCTAACCTCATAGCACTACAGCTTAACTACCTAGCCCAAGCAATTATGTATTATGTTCTACACATAAATGAAGTTACAATGAACTCAAAAGCTATCGGAGGATGGATATTAACCTTTCGATGTAACGGCGTCACCACACGTGGTGTTAATTGACGTCAACGCAGCTCGAATGCAGCCGCGACGTGTCCTCTCTTCAGCTTTGATCTTCGGATATCGATTTCACGGCTATTAGTCCCTCCAAACAAGTGAACTTTACTGAAAGTCGATACTATTGTTAACATATCAAAGTGCTAACACAGATGCCAAAATAAGCATAGGAAAGTTTAAAAAAAATTAATTTCTAATTAATACAGTGTCATATTTCTATTGTCCAGTTAATTCAGCGCCATCCTATTCTCTAAAACTGAAACTAAAGTCTCAAGTCTAAATCTAGTCTACATAGCCTAACTTGGGAAATTCTCAAAACTTTCAGCGTAAGCTCGAAACTCTCCTAAACGTCTTCAGGATCGATTTTGTCAGGCTTCTAATCTCATCTGACTCTGAGGATTCATCCGTGAAAGCTTTGATTGACAATGTTCGTTTCGCCTAATGTACGAAATCGCGTTTCCGTCTCCGTTCTCTATGCCGTCACTCCATTATCTCGGCCCGTCTATCCACGGCCTCCACCTTTTCTCCTCTTCTCTGCTAATCAGACGTATCGCGGCTATATTTGCCCGCTCGAAGTGTGCAAGGTTCACCGAGGTTACGAGCAAGCACAAACGCAACCAGATTACATGTGCAACGCTTTTTATCCCCCTTTTGCTCATTCGCATCGGCGGGATGCTGTTGGTTCAGGTAATTAAGCGTATCTCCTATCGTCGATGGAATTTTTTTCAATGTTCCACTTGTTTCGATGATTTTCCGGGAACTGACGATTCCCTGTACTCCGAGCAACATCATGATTTCGTAAGAGCTGTTATGGAAATGAAAGGGTTGAAGGAAGATCAGGTTTGAAAAAAGGCAGAATTTAATTTTTGTGCAAAGGGTTGGACGTTTTTAATTAGGAAAAATGAGAAATTTCTAATTGTTTATAAAATTCCTGATAAGTTGATGCCTTTAACGACGAGGGAAATGTAAGTCGGCTGGCAAAGGCCAAAGCCAGTGTAAAAGGGGTGGTTATCGAGCGGTGTCTCCGCACAAAGCGTCTCCTCCTCGTACGCATACAGATCCGACTAAATCAATACGTACGACTGTCGACGTGCCTGCAAGGTACACGTCTCTCTTTCTCTCTGTATATTTAGACGCTCGAAGGCAGCTCGAAAAAACTATTGGAATATCCGATTTCGCCGGTAGCGAGCCACTGAAACGGATTGAGACTGCGTTTCCGACAAAACACCGAGCGCCACAGGATTTCCTGCCGAAAGTTTTGCCTTTCATGAATCTTGCTGGATTCTTCAATCATTAAGCAGAAATTCTGTAAACTTGATTTTTCATTCCTTTGTCTTTTTAAGATCGAATGCCCTAATTGGTCTGCGGATGTAATTACAGATTAAAAATTTTCATTTAGATCAAAAAAGTTAACATTTTTTATTGTTGCTATGTAAGAAGGTGGAAGTAGAGAATCTGAGTAGGATCAGTCACAGTTTGCTGTATTTCCTGGATCATCTACTTCGCGGGAGATTGGGACGCAAACAGTAGGTAGGGGCTATGTAGCCAGACACTGCAGTCCTCTACTACTGGGCCACTCTACCCGTGTCTCACTACCCTACTAACTACCCCGAACAGCCATAGACCTTCATATTCCTCTAAAATCATCAAAGGATCATTCCTTCCTCCACTCGTTCAATGATCATTCCCAACAATTGTCGCAGAGTAGATCGGAAATAGGTCTCGCGTCGTACGGAGGGTAAACAGAGTCGGGCCAGGAGCTTTCAGCGATTGGAACACGTAGAAAGCCGTTCGAACTTGCAACGAGGTTGGTAAGCCCGGCCAGCTGTGGCCCAGCTTGCTTGCTTGCTTGCATCGGGTCGATCAATAAACGCGGACGACGGTAGAGCAGTTGGCCGAGCGCTCGGCGCCGCGACGCCTCATGGTACCGGTCTAAATTTCGGCCGCTGCACCGGTGCCACTGTGTCGCCAGGCTTGCTGCTTTTGCTTTGCCCGATCCTCTTTCCCTTTCTGGCACGCCGTTCAACCCGGACGCGCTTTCGTTCCTGGACGCGTTGCGACGCCACGCTCGACCGACTTTGCGCCGCATACCCCAATCCTGGGCTCCTGGCCGCGTCGCGGGACTCCAGCTTTAATTGGAATTTTTTTACATCTCAAACGATCTCTGATCTCGTTTCGAGGTTCCTCCCTGGGTTAGGAAGATTTTTCAAAAGACAACTTGTAATTATTCACTTTCGACCGATGGCTGAATTTTTTAGTGATAATTTTTTGAAACAATATTTTGATTAGACAGAACAACCGAGCTAATATGTTATGCAAATGATACGATCGCAAACGTGGCATTCAGTTTCGCGGATATGTATTATTTTATCCAGTAGAGCAGGAATAGGGTATGACGGGGGAATAGCCGATTCGAGAATGCAAATGTGTCGTGCAGCTGTGACATTCCCGACCTAGGCCCTAATTTCACGAGGGTAAAAGGTCTGGATCGGTCGAAGATACCCCTAAGACAATTTCTATTATGGGGTGACAGTGAGGGGGTGTATATCAAGAATTATTTTCAATTTATTAGAAGAATAATGAAACGATTACTTTGCGAATTAAGTAAAAAGTACTAACTCTGGAAGTTATTATCGAAGTGTACTAGTTTGAACTTTGAAAGCTCGCGCTACAGACAAAGGGTTAACATTGACCGAGGCCGCACTGAAACGTGCGTCGACGCCACTGCGAATGCGAGCGGCAACGTTGGCCTGGCGTTGACTGATTGGTCGAGAGGGAGAGTATTCGGTGGTGGGGGTCGGCGAGCAAGTGGCGCGGGACGAAAGAGGGAACAAGGAAAGCTCTATCGATCGTTAAAGTCTGTAGGCCGTCTGCCTCTGGACAAGATCATAATATCCGAGAAATACGGAAAGGAAAAGGGGATTGACGCATGGTACATTAATAAAATTCATTTCTTCGACAGTTAAAACAAACGTGTCGTTAGGGATTTTTAAATGTTTGTTAGATTTGTTGACAATTCAATTGTTGAAATCCTAAAACTACGTCCTGAAGTTAGGGGAAGTTTAGGAGAGGAAAAGGGTGAACCGTGAACTCGTTTGCTCGCTGAAGAGTTGAAGGACAATCGTGGCGCCTGTTTAGTGACTCGTTGCCTCGAATTCCTTCCTTCGATCCAGCTTTTTACTAATAGGAAGACCCTCTTATGTCGAACTTTCCTTCTTGCTGGAAAGGTCAGCACTCGATGTTGCTTCGCTTGTTTTCGCCATTGCTAGGGTGACGACTGAACTTGGGGCGTTGATGGATCGGTCGGATAATTTTGGGGTAAAAGAGGTTATGGCAATGGGGTGGTCGATTCGTGTCTGAAATGATGGGAGTTATTGCGTGTATCTGAACCGACTAGACGGGAACGATTATTTGGTTCGTTATTATTTTTAATTGAATATGGGACAATTTTTTAAAAATAAAAACACTTTTGTTATAATGTCTACAAATATAAATATTCATTCGAAATTTCTAATTCAGTGAATCGATTTCGTATACCCGAAGCTGACGACAGCGGAACGTAAGATATTAGGGAAAGGTCACGAACCACGATCGATTTCGTATTTTTAAATGCTTTCGTACGATCCAAACAGGCAATGTAAGTGCACTTACTTCAAACGGCACTGGGCGGTCATTATGAATTGTTCAACGACCTGTGAACAACACTTTTATTTCTGGCTTGTTTAGGAATAATCGGTTTGCATAGCTGGCGAGAAATGACGTCAACCGTTGGGTGACGATGCATCATATTATACATTTAGTATACCTGTTTATTTCTGCGTTCATTCAATTATTAAGTACATCCTGTGTTTAATAATAAAAGTTATTTATAACCGTAGGAACATTGCATTAAAAATAATTAGAAAAAGACTATAGTTATTAATATTAATTGTTACCTTTAAGCGAATAAGGTTATACGTTGTTATATTTCCACTGACAATGGCTTACAAAAAATTGAATAACGATCACAAACGAGAGTTTGTTGGAATTCGACGTGATTTAACGAGAACGTTCGTTCGTCGTGCGTGTTATCGACCGCTCGATAAGAGCAGCCACAGTGATAAGGTGTCAATGTCACGGTTGTGCAGATTTATCGGACTGTGCACATTGTAGTCGCGTCCACGTTCGCTTCATAATCGCTGATTAACATTAAAATTCCAACAAATGGTTGAATTTTTTTGCTCTAGCGTGGAGTAGGTTTGAAAGGTCTTAAAGTTTGTCACTGCAGCCAGGCAAGGGTACTAGAAATCCTCGAAGGGGCTTCGTTCGTGGAAACCTAATTATTCCTCGTCTCGCTTCTTCACCTTTGCGTAACTGTTCGCGAAACCGCGCGCTTGCAGAAACAGTAGAACTACCTTGCACAGTAAAAGGATTGATCGAAGCTAGTGAAAGTGATGTAAAGCTTTTATGTAAAACTAAGATAATCATAAATGACTACCGAGATTCTATTTTTATCAGAACCACAGTCACAGAGATTCTTGCAACTCCCCCAAACATCCTCGTCCTCTTTTCGAACCCCAATAAAACACACCACCCACCAATTCAACTGACCTCACCCTACTGTATCACCTCCCAAATCGATAATCATCGATTCGCAAACCTAACCCACCAAAGGGACCTCTCCATGGTGAAATTACACCCTATCTCTGACAGAGTCTCAAACGCTAATCACTTTTCAGTTTTGAGAAATTTAACTTTGAAGATTCCCACCCTATAGGGGACTATAGTCAAAATCAAATTTCTCATAAAATTAGGACAGGGCACGAAATTCCATAATCTGTACGAGGTGCATATCGGAACAGGTGAAAGGAAAAGTTGAAATTGTTTGGGCGGTGTTATCAGGCGGTCCGGTTGTTAGCCCGACGAAAAAGGGTGTCAGGAACGGGGCGAAGGGGGCTTGTACGAGTACCCGGCGACCCAGCACACGGTGGCCGTGTGTGTCAGCCGTGACATTGACCCTGGCATTGATCCCGCGACACCGCACAGCCTCGTGTGCAGGCCGTGCCGCGTGCGGTGCGTACGCAGTTGCGGTCCCGTTTCAAGCGGAGGCCCAGCCGGAGAGATCGGGTGACGAGGGACGCGAGAGAGCATAGCCTCGTCTCTCAGCTATACCGGAGAGGGAGGCGTGGGGTAGAGGGGAGCACCGGCGACCTTGGAGCGACCCCAACCAAGGTCGCAGACGCAGACGCCCCTTCCTTCTCGCCTTCCTCGATTTCCCTCCACTGCCCTCGCTGGAAGACCGCGCCCTCACCTCCTCCTTTCGTATGGCTATGACTCCCTCCCCCTCTGTTCGGTACACCCGTGGATTCCACGGGTCCCTGCCATCGAGTTTGGCTCTTCCTTATCGTTCGCGACTCCTCCAACACACCTATGCCCCACGACTTTCGTCCTTGTTCGACGCTGCGGTTGTTGTCCAACCCGGGGCTGGCTCGATTGGACGGTTGCCGGGGATTCTAGGTCTCCGAGACTAGTCTGCAGAATGGTTTAAAGGACTGAGACCGGTGTTAAACGTGTTCCTCGTCCTGTGACATTTAACGCTATGTCTATCGCCATGCTTTGTTGCCTTTAATAGGTCCGATATCGTGTCCTGAGGCTTTTAAGGCCAACTCTGACATCACTATACCCGTATAGTGTACGAAATAAATAAATATTACTGGGAGATCGTTTAATTTGCGAGGGCAAACATTTTAGAGAGGACTGCCAGTCATTTTTTAAGTTTAAACAAACATTTTATGAATGAAAATAAGCAATTTTGTAATGGTATCCTTCACGCGTGCAACGTGATGGACGACGATATTTTCACGGACACCGAATGCACCGAGTAGTGACTCACTGTTTGTTTGAACGCATTTGCGGATGTAAACACTGTGCAAATAAAAGGGTGCAGTATATATTTGGACAGGGTTAGGTTAGATTAATTTTTTGTACAAGATGATAAATTCACCTTTCCTTTTTGCAAACTTCCTAACTTAATTGAAGGCGTGTCCCTGATGAATGCTATGGGACACTGGTAGTCCATGTTGCATGGGAGGTGTTAATCATTTAATGTGCAGATAAATGTTCTGCATTCAGCTAAATTTGCCTACTGTAATTAACCAATACATACGTAGACACGGGTCTTCTGAGTCACCGAGTGAGTCATAGAATACTCGCGTTCCTATTTGTTGATTTAGTTCCAGAAATTACCACCGGACTTCCTCGAGAATATTTCCGAAGGTTGAAACCGAATTTCAGGAATATTCGTTTAGAAATCGATGAAGTTTAAACGTCCCGCAAGATTTATCACCCGGTTCTGACGGGGCTCGTTAATCAAGGAACGGTTTGTGGACTCAGCGTGGCTGCTTTACCTCAAGATGCAGCTTATTCGCAAAAATAACGACCCTCGAGCGTTTTGCGGCGTATTTTTAGGCGGCACGACCGAAAATGCCGCGCCGTTCTTACGAAAAATCCGGTTATTTGTATCTTCCTCGGGCAAAGAAGCATGCCGACCGCGATACCGGGTCCTTTCTATTCGTTCTTCATCGCCCGAGCTACGGACGTCTTCGTTCCTCGTTCTTTCTTCAGACGCCCGCTTGTCACGCCCCGCGTCCTTTCTTTCTCGCCGCGACTTTTTGCGTCGCGGCACATTTCCCTTTGCCGCCAGCCGCATAACTGAAACACTTCGCATCGCGAACGATATTTTACACGCGGCGAAAAGAAACCCCCTAAACTCCATCACGGTTATACTAACACGTGCTGTTGTTATGCATTTTTTAATTTTTCATTTTTCTCGCTTGTACTTTGATTCAACAGCAGGGAAAAGTGTTAGCGACGTTCTTGAAATATTTATATCGAGATTTGGTATATTTAGAATTTAGGGGATTTGATCAGTTTAATGGGTGTCTAGGGACTTTTTCTTTTGAAGATTGAATTTAACTCTAGGTGTGGCGTTCTCTTGGGTATTTCGTGTACTCAGACATCTCTAATAAGAAGAATCAATAGCAGCAGCCAAACCAATAGAACGATGTCATAGAAGAAGTGACAGACCTTGAGTGTCTGTCACCTTGTTCTTTACATCGATGTCTTTTATATTTCCCCTTCTTCACATCTGGGGATATTTTTATAACCTTAAATCCTAGGGTAATTTCTACGTTTTCTAGGGATTCCTATATTTTCAGAAAAAGAATAGAATGAAACATGTCGGTCCTCCAGTATCTATCACCTAATTCACCGAATCTAGGGCAATTCGAGACCCCTGCTGATTCCCGTGCCCTGGCGTCGTATCTCCACACCAAGGAGGGAACAAAGTTAGCGACCGCAATACCGTCGCGCTCCCCAACTTCCGCCACCCGTCCTCTGGGACTTCAAGGTCAGCCCAAAGCCTTCAACGAATCAGCACGCCGGATGCAAGCGTGTTGCAGCGACGACTTCGCGTTTTATTGGCAACGTTGCCCCGTTAGTCTCGTTGAACCCGCTACACGCGTGTCCCTAGGCGGCGTAAGCAACAGTCGTCGGCACGCTTTTATTCGCGGCCGTGTTTATTCGAGGCGGGGTCGTTGGATCAGCCGAAGGACGGCTGAGGAACCGTCCGAGGCACGCATCAGAAAACCAGACCGTTTCTGATGATTTATGTAAACAAGGTTGAGAACCTCGCGGGAGGTCTGACGCGCGTGGGCCGGATCGACGACGCTCGAACCGTCGGCTAACAACCCCGTCTCCTCTTAAGGACTTCCACCCTATCCCTCCTCCTTTCGCCATATCTAACCACCGCCTACACCACCTGCCAGTCTACTTCTTACGGTACTCGGTATGGAATTTTATCGGTCTTTGGCCTCGTCGGGGATAGTCTCGAAGAGAAAAGAAGCTGCGATAACTGGAAGAACCCTTCCGATACTGGAAGCCTGTGTTTTTCTTGGACGCTCCTTTGGGACTCGACTGTAATATCTTGCTTCTATGGCGTCCTCTCAGGATATACATAGGTTCCAATAATTTGGTTTAGTAGATATCATTATATCCTTCATTATACCGTAATAAGTTAGAGTTTTGTTCTTAATATAACCAGGCCATTTTGAGACGTCCACATCTTTAAGCATGTCCCTGCATTGTCTCCTTGGTTCCCTAAGGAATTTATTCTTAGTAAATAATAGAATGGCCTTTGATTCTTACAACGTTGCCCTCAATACACGAAGGATCTATTGTTGAGTACGACAAGTGTCCCAAGACTTAGACACTAGGGTACTGTCCAATATTCCCCTTCAGACTGTGTAGCAGCCTTGGCAGCAGGGTAATCTGGCGTGACCGGTGCTGCCGAATATGGCAGCTACGTCATCGTTGTCCGACCGATAAATCATGGCCAACAACGTGTGCAAGGCTCCCAGCGAATCGTCGAACGACGTAGAACGATGGGAAAGTCGGTGTCTACGGGGTCGGAGTGGCGGTGTACGCACCGGGATTTCCCCTTTCGGCGTCTACGTGGCCTCGAGCCGGTATTCGGGGATGGTTCGAGTTGCTCGACAGGGTAGGCACACCCGTTTCTATGACAACAGACGCGTAAAAACCCCATTGATACGAGGAGATGTACGGACAGGAACTTGCTCCTTCCTTCCACCGTTTCGCACATACGTTTCGCAGAAAAATGTCGTTCGATCTCTATCTGTCTGCCCGTTTCTTTGTCGCACTCGAGGGGCGAAGCACTCTGAGCAGTTTCTGCGACTGTGAAACATTGTATACGTCGTTGCGGCCTGGTAATCAGGGGATGCGACTATGTCGGACGACTATGGTGGCAAATTCGACCGAGAGGTTATGTTTTATTCACCGGATGGAGGCTTCACAGAAAGGACATAATAGAATTAGAAATTTGGACATTGGGTTAGCTCAGGTCCTATGGAGTCCTGGCATTTTTGATTCGAATTATATTATTATCTTGTAATTCTGGTTAGTTTACTTTTGTAAGATGGTTGTTCTTCGTCAGAGAAACTTTTCGCGCGCGAATTATTGAGAGTAGGGAGCAATGCTGATTCGATACGGCATGGATCGACGGGGAACTCGACGTCCTTGCTCTCCTAAATCGAATCATTGTCAGTGCAGATCACTGTAGCCACTAAAGGAACGCACTCCACTTCTTTATCAAGGTAGCAATGGAACACTGTATTACGTTCTTTGATCGAGACACGTGAGCCAAAATTTACTCACTCCTGCCTTCATAACCTTCCTAGGTATTGGATTTAGAGGTCCTAATCCCAAGTGTATGACCCAACTAAAATTGGCCCAGAAGTTACGGATTAACTCTTCAAGTCTCTTGGGATTTATCAAACAAGTTTAATTAATCTGATTGATAAAATGGGATCTATTAGATCCTAGCAATGTTTATTGTTTTCTTAAATATCACTTATCTGCGTTTCTCTTAGCAAGTGATCTTTGTCACTGTGTCCAAGACGAGGAAAAACATGTTGAAGGATAAAAAGTCAAATCGGACGTTTCGCTTTGCATCCCAGCGTTATTTTTTTCGGGCAGCATAGAAATTCAGCGAGAGCTGGTAACTCGGCGACAATCGTTCCGCCATCTGCGTATACTTGACTTTCGCTTCGGGGCGTATTTTTAGTGCGACCGATTTCCGCGAATGGCGTGCATCACCTGACGCGTATTTTCGTGCGCGGTGACATTGCGTCGTTTTTAGCACGAGGACGTTATACCCTGACAAGCCGGCTGAGACGACGGCCACGACGATGGCAAAGAGCGTTTATAGGTCCTGTTGATGGCAGAAAATTGTCCGCTTCGATAATTTAATGGTAGCTCGAGACATTGTAAAAAAAAGAAGCGAAAGATTGGTCCGCAAACATCCTCGGTGTTGCTGGTCATCCCTGTTAAGTCTTTCGGGCTTAATCTCTAAATTGTTACGTTGTTCGACGAAAAATCTAGACATAAGAGCTGCAAGTTATGGCGGACCATACGTTACGGGATTCTAGGATCATGATTTTTACTCGTGTACCTACGCTTCGATTATCGGGTCTAGTCGTTTCAGTATGATTTCCCCTGGTCATAGAGATTAAATTTCTATTGTTAATCTTGATAGGTACCTGTGTACTGTAATTTTCGAGATGACCCTGAGATAGAGGTAATAGAATAATTAGAAAGGTGTAACGTGAGCCTCGAGATTTCGTCTCGACGGTAAAAAGCATTCCAGCCACTCTGAACATTTTACAGTTTCAAAGAATTCCGAGGGAAATATATGAAACAACATCGTCGTGAGTGAAATATAAATGGACTCTGGTATTTAGAATATTTCTCGAATCATGCTTTAGACACTGCTGATTTAAGTTCAGCCTGCTTCCACTTATCCCAACAATCATCACTGCTTGCTGAAAGTGAATGAAACTAATCTAGGGACTTTTATAAAAATAACTCGTTAAAAAAATCCCTTTTCCCCCAGATTCCCTAGGGATTAAATTTAGGTTTATAACCTCTCGGATGTCCAACTTTGAAACATCCTGTAAAAAGTCCCTAGCCTACAAGGCATCATTGCTCGAGGGTCATTGGATTTCATTTTTCGATGAATATTGGTTTAATGAAAGCGTTTTCTCCTCGCGATTCTCCTATTGTCAATCGCAAATAAATTCCCCAGAAACGAGCGGGCAATCGGTATTTTTAATCGTGAACGTTCATTGTTTGCGCACATTTGTTACGATCGTGTCATGTCACGTTGATTTAACGACGAGAGGCCGGGCTGCTTGAAGGCGTACCAATCGAGCGGATTTATAAAACACGCCCACGAATGCACGCGCGCGGTCTGTTTATGTCGGTGCAATGTCTCAGCAAGGTCACACATGATCGTTCGCTCGTAAATGCTTTTAGCATAGCCACCTATAGACGTGCATCGTAGCACAGATAAATATCGCAGCACGAACGAGCTCGTTCAGTCGACGTCGCTCACGAGAATACGCGAATCGATGCTTTTAATTGGACTTGGGGACATTTCACGTGATTGGCAGCGACGATAGTTTGTACTTCCCCGTACAGTCTCCTTAGAGAATTTAATATTCCACTTAATTCCAATAAAAATTCCCTAGGACACTAATGACTGTCCAAACATACTCGTTCATTAACCAAAATTAATCATTAATCTCTTCAAGCATCTTACCCGACTGCATAATCAAATCCAACGCATTACCACAACTTTCCAGGAACGAAATTCCCTATGAAACCAATATAGTAATTTCTTCCATTAACCAGTCAAGTAGAAACATTCGCTAACTTAAAGTATTCATTAATATCTTTAAGTACCTTATACGATCGAATCCAATGTATTACCACAATTTTCCCCGGGAATAAAATTCCCTAGGAAAGCAATCCTCGATTCTGCTCATTAGCAGAAACGACCAGACGTCCCGGTCATCGAATAACTCTATCCCCGACTGATAAAAGGATCCGTTTATGTGGCTGTTGCGTTTCATGTCGGGATGCATCCTCCAATTGCTTGTACATAGGTATAAGTGTCTGCGGTTGATCGTTGGTGCACGATGTACACACACGGTACAGGTAATGGTCGAGCACACAGTGCTTTGGCGAGGATCGTAAAGTGGGAGCAAGAGCACCAGGGTTCAAGAACACCCGCTACCACTCCTTGATCAATACCAGCGGGATATTCTACGTCCTACCGCGACGTTCGAAACGCAGTGCGGTACACGCACGCAGCACGACGCTCGGCGTCGCTGCGAACACCCCGTGTACGTACACGATGTGTTGCCTGGCCGTGAAACACGACCGTGTAAAATAGCCACCTTCTCGAATTAATTCGTACCACGACCAACGATCTTTTACCCTTTCCGCTTGTTTTCTCCTCGGACATGAGTAATGAGTATTATAGTGCGCTGGTGCGAACGAGTCTGGCGGATGCTTTTTGATATTTACATCGGTGTTATTGACCTTATTGGATTTTCTGGGGAAGGAATAGTTATTTTAAAGTTGTTATACTACTTGACAGTCATAATAAAAATGGCCCTGTATAATGGCCCTCTCGATGGTCTGCCATCCGAGTGTTAAGCAGTCAGAATTGCACCAACAATTGTTGTTATCCCAACAGTCACATCATCGATTCACGAAATAAGAAATGAAATTTCCAATGCAAATTAATCTTAAATCCTATAATATTTGCGAAAAGCAGCTTGAACGTGGCTGGCTGATTCGGCGCACAGAAATGTTGGTGGATCGCGTGCAGTTTGGCAGAAGAGAAACCGGAATAACGTATCGTCGTGTCGTAGAATTCTAAGCAGGCCTGGTGGTCGGTTCGCACAAGAAAACAGGTTCCTTTTGGCGAATTTCGATCGCCTCTTTTACCCTCTCCTCTTCGTCGTTCTCTTCGTCTTGAGAATCTTAGGCTTCGTTGATAACGCTTCATCTTTCTCTTCTTTCCTGCGTAGCCATCGATGTTATTATTTATTATTCCTCGTTTAGGGCTGATCTTTCACGAATGTATTAAAAACATACGATTTTTTTTTATTTTCGACGAACACACGGACTTATTCATGGAGACGCTGAAGAATATGGAGGATCTCGAAGAAAGAGCGTGAAAAACAGTAACTAACAGCAGCCGAAGAGACAGGAGAGGAGTAAGAAAGATAGAGAAAGAGTGAAAGAAGAGAGAAGAGAAAAGGGGGCAATATGTGCAACTGCAGTCCAAGGCCAAGCGATCATGACTGGTTTAATGGCATTCGAGTGAGTCCCAGCCTCTCGAGTGCAATTATAATACGCTCGGAGAATGTGCATCCACCTTTGGTCCTCTGACGTACATGCTCTCTTTCCCTTTCTAAAACTTCCTCTTTCTCTTTCTGGATTCCGTTCACTCCATCACGGCGAGTCAATAAAGTTCTTAAAACTAAATTCAACTTAAAACCTAGATCTTAAGTTAGGTTAGGTTAAATTGGTCCTCTAAGATATCGGATGTCACACTGAAGAGGCCCAATAATTCTTGTCAACGTAGTACTACGTTTAAGTTCGAAAAATATTGAAAATAATCTTTTTATCGTCCAGGAGCCACTGTCTCTGAATCTTCATCAAAAGATCCACGATTACCGTCATTCTTTCGTGATGATTTTTTTACGCGACACGAAAATAACCTCACCAATGGAGTCGGGTGTTATTCTCGGCAGTCGAGGCGATTTTATTTCACGACAGGCCGGTTGATGGCTGTAAATTAAGTAACTTCGCCCCAGGAAAAGAACCTGATCGTCAGGACTGATCCTGAACAGGATCCTCCACGAGATTCTATCGAATGGAAAATCATCGACAAACGTGGCGTCTCACCACGTGTCTGCGGTTTTCCTCGTTTCCTTGGCCACATGATCCAAAGCAGTTAACCTTTTAAATAGGGACGTTTGCGTTTCTGATTCGTTGTTGAACGACCGCGAGCGCAGATTACAACATACGAGTCGTTTTGAGGAACTCGGTCAGAAATATGAAGGTATAATAGTGTGTTTACGCACAGGTGTGGAATGGGTTGTACAAACAGTGTTGCAGTTCCTCGAATGCGTTCCAAGGACGACCAAAAGTCAAAACAATGCGATACCTTTGATCTGCGATCCACAATAAACGCATGGACTTATGCAACAGGAGCCGGTATAATCATTTCCTGGAAGCGGCAACGAAGAACGGAATTCGTCGAGGATAATTGAGAAGGAACAACGACGGTCAAATTAACTCAGTCAGGGTCACTTTCGTTTTTTCGTGAAACAGGTGGACGGCAGGCAGCGTGTGTGTCCAAGGTCGTGTAATAGGCCAACTTGGAGGCTAGACGTAGCTTGTTGCAAGTATCTTCGATCCTCCTGTTTATCTTTTTTCCCAGGGCACCTGTGCCCGGTGCTACACCAGATATCCGGCACACCTTGTTCCTACCTTTTTTCATCTATTTTCGCCCCTCGTCCTCCGTCCAGGGTACTAAATTTGAATTTCGTCGCTCACTTTTTGCGACGTCGGTTATTGTGTGCAGATGACGGACCACAAAGAGGGACATCGGGCAGATACGAAATGAAGTCAGTGCCTGACACTTGTTGCGGTATTATTTTGCCGTTTGGTGTAAACAGGTTGAATAATCGGGTCGTGTGGTGGATCTTGTTGAAAGGAAGAGTAGAGATTGGCGGGATCACGGTAAAAGAACGAGGAAATTAATTCACAATGGAGGGAAGCCCTTCACCCAGGGCTGACGCAATGTGATAAACGAGGCTCGAGATTCTGAAGTAGTTTCTTTCATACCGAAGACTTCCGCTCTATGCGCGGAATGCGAGTATAGTAACCCAGTGACATGTAAGGAATCCTAACGAACCGATGCCCTTACTTCCTACACGCTGATGAATCAGTGCTGCCGCGCGGTGACAATGCGCATTAATTCTCCACATATTTAAGTTCGATCAGTCTTTATTCCACATTATCCAATAGCAACTTTATTGCATCTATGTTTTTTAACCATCTGCCCTCCAAAATTATTGAACACAGAATTTATCGTTGCCCCTCCGGACGCGGTTTGGTCTCGGACGTGTGACCGTATGCTGTTGGCATATAAAGAGGAATAATGATTCAGAAAGGCTGATAGGGCAAAAAAGAGGTCATCCTTTGGGAAAAACCATCGCATAACGTAACATAAATACGCCAGCAGTTGATGCAATGGTTAAACAAGACAAACAGCATCCCAGTCTGAAGAACCGGCCATATGTCCCATGGCGCCAGGGCACATTGTTGATCCCAGAGACACCAAAAGGTTCTGCTGACCGGGTCCCCCATGTAAATACGCAAAAGCCTTTCCCTATACGTTCCTCTGTGGGATGGCGAGAAGCAGGTAAATCGTTTCCTGCCGTAGAAAACGCTCCGTCCAGTTTTATAATGCACGCCTCGAGGAGAAGAATCCGAGAGAACGCAGTAGAGCAGTTTCGTTTCTCGTCTCTGAACCGAGCGGTCGGGACAAGGAGGACCGATGCGAAACGACGAGGAGAGAAAGGATTAGAGTAGGAGAGACGAGAACGCGAGCAGAAAGCGAGAGGGGCGGGAGAGAGAAGAGAGAGAGAGGGGGGAGAGGTAAAGGAGGGATCGCGGAGATGCATACGAGTGAGGACTAGCGTGTGGGGGACCGAGAGGATGAAGGGAGAGCATATAACGTCGTCCTTAGCTCTCGGACGGACCGACCTTGAGACGCAGCGACGCTCAATGCGAATATAACGTCGCCTCCTGCACCGGAAACTGCAATTCTGCGAAGCTAGTCCGCCTCAGGAAAGGCGATCCCTCGTAAGCTGATTTCGTTCCTGGATCCTACGTGTCGATCGCGACTTGGACAGCTGCTACGCGGGCGAAAAAGAATCGCAGAGGGGTGGTTCGAAATGTTGGAATTAGATTCTCATCTATTTTTCTGTCGCATAAGTATTCTGCTTACATAAACCAAGTCCATTGATCCAATTTCTTCAGGAATGCCTTTATTAGCCACATGGTGCAAATAGTATACGTTTGAACTCACCAATCGTCCATCTTCGAGAGAAACTGGTGTGAGGTCCTTTCCACCCGCTCGTTCAACGCACATTCCGTTATATTCGAAGCAATCATGTCGATCCTTCGCGATCTATGCGCACGCTCCACGCACATGCGCGCCAGTCAACTCCTCCTATTTCTAATATCCTTATAGAAAGGTGTACGTTGATAGGGGTTGAGAATGTTGATGATACGAGTCGAAAATTAAAAATAGGTCTGGGTCGATGCATCGGTGAAGCGATCGACGACTGGTGGCACTCGGCCAACCGCGATTACGAATCGAATCAACGCAATAGAGAGGTTATTGCTTATTCAGATGTTGATATGTGGAACATATTAGTTCTATGAACCTCTATGTCGGATTTATTCTTGATTCTTAATGCAGGAAGATTTGATTCCTCTTTAGCTTTAATTCATGGTTATTTTTGTTAGATTTAAAAGATAAGATTTAAGATAATACGATCAGTAGATCAGGACTGTCGTCTGTCCTGTCTGTATCTACTTGGAAAAGAAATCTGATTGGAATACTAGAAGATCATACCAGATTGTTTGTTTAGAATTTTCTTGATCATTCAAGACCGAATCCCATCAGACCTCCTCGTGCGTTCGTCCCAGGGAATAGTTTCCAAGAGCGGGGTGCGCCAGAGACGGAATAATGGGGAGGTAAGAAAGAAAGCAGCAAAAAAACCCGTTTGCTGGTGCATTTCTCGAGACCAACCACGGCCGCGCTTCTTAGGGAGCTATTTTCGCCTAGCTGCCGGGTAAATTTAGTACGGCAGACCAGTTTCTCGGCATAGTACACGACTCAGCCGAGAGTCCGGTCGATTTCTCCTCTTTACGCGAAGCGAAACGACACGTCAGGATGGCCGAGCGGTCTAAGGCGCTGCGTTCAGGTCGCAGTCCACTCTGTGGGCGTGGGTTCGAATCCCACTTCTGACAAATCTTTTTTTTTTTCTTTCTCGAAATCACCTTCCCTCCACCCGTCATTCGTCACGCTAGTTCCTTCCTTATCTTGCGTCGATAAAATCGCTCGGTCTTCTAGCGGAGTGTACCTTGCTACTGGTCAATTAGCCGAGACAGAGATTACGTAATGTTCGAGATTACTACGTAGAAACGAACGTTGCCTACTATTGAACGATTTGTTGAAACCCTGGGCCGCGGTTTATCGGTCCGCACCAGAGAAACTCACTCAGACAGACCGTGAAATATTACCAGGCACCTTTCGAAGTGGGCATATCCACGCGTCAGGTTAGCGCGTTCGCTACCGTGCCATAAATTTCGCTGCTTCAACGTCGCGTCTTCGCGGAGAGGATCCGACAAGTGCACCAGATTGCCTGTTTGTTCTATGTCCCGCGCATTCCTTCACCATTTCTCGCCGGACTGTACTCTTGTACGTGGCTGGCTGAAGGATGAGGAGGAGTAACAGGAGGAGGAGAAGGAAGAGGCAGGCGGTGGTAACCTTGGTTAGAACGTAGACGAGAATAGGGGTAACGCAAGGCAGGCGAGAGGATAGGTGAAACCGGCGTGTTGCCGAGGTGTACAGAGGACGGGAGACGCTTTTATGCAATACACACATACACACACTGTCTTTCTCTTTCTCCGTGAACAATAACCTTAACGCGTGACGTATCGGGTCCATGTTTTCTGTCGCGTCTCGACACAGTTTTCCAGCGACATCATTTTTGGCGGATGCAACTGGTTCCAACTGATTATTCCTGAAGAATAATCAAGAGCCGATAGCATAATCTCTTTTAAACGCATCAGCTTCCATGTAGATACCTTTTCAGTTTTAATGCCATGACATTAAACGTCGTGACAGCAGATTTCTTGTCGCTGCTGTAATTGTTTAGGGTAGGTCACTAAGAATGCCTTCCAAGAATGATTTCACGTCAGCCGAAAGTCACGACGCAAGATCACATTAGACTCCGTGAAAACGTATGAAAAAATGTCACGGCGTGGCAATGACAGAGTCATGACTTTTGGTGTCGCACGAATAGGTCCCTAAATAACGGGTCCTCGGATGAAAGTTTGAAAGCCCTGTTGGGTGTCGGTTTGGCACACATACACACCATAAGGCGGCTGTTATTCGCCGGCTCTGTTCTCCCCTATGCTCAACCGCGTAACCTTGAGAGTCGCTCGAACGACGGCCATCTTGGCGTGATGCACTTTTGTTTTTTGCTGGTCCAAGATTCCGCCGGTCTCGCCGCTGTCTCTCCCTCCCCATCGCGCTTCTTTTCGCGTCCCGACCACTCTTTTTATCTTCCTTCGCCTTCGGTTACCTCGCTTCTTCCTTCCTCTTCCCTCGTCTCACCGCGCACTCTAACGTCTCCCTTTCCCCCTCGCCGAACCCGGAGAGCACCAACTGCTCTCCAGAGTGCTCGAACATCGCGGCAGGCAACTCGCGGCGCTGGTGTTCTCCATCCGTTCGTCCTACATGCCTCCTACCACAGATTAGCCGGGAGAATGCAAGCAACCTTCCACGGCTTCTCGGTCTCGTCTCGCATCGCGTCGCGGCTGACGCTTGTCCGCAGGCCAAAGGGGGGCCACGAAATTTCGTGGCAAATAATCATGCATCTCCGTGACGAGATTGACCCCGACGCGTCGGTTTATGGGAAACGCAGAAATGTTTTTATCGAGACCGCTGCCAGCAGCAGCAGCAGCACTGCTCCAGTGGCCCAATTTTCAAGGTAGCTCGGTCACGTGGGATGCGCTCTACCGGGAATCAACGAACACACGTGTCGCACCTGGACTGCCAGCCATTCAGCACTCCGATGACGAGAATTCTTAAGCAGGAACTAATTTGAGGACAAATAGGCAGCCAGTACCTAGTCTGTTATTATGGACCGGTACTGTGGATCCTCCGAAAGCAAAGATTAGGATTAAAGGATACTTCCACGTCTCTATTGTAAATATATGAGGGAATTGGCAGCAGAGTGTTCTTGGATTGGACTATGAACACTTGCCAAAACTGCAAGTCCCCTGCTGCCGTGAGGAGGAATATCGAGCGCCTAGAGATGGACTGATGGATTGGACCACACCAGAGAATCTGATTTATGAAGAAGATGGGGAATACTTTTGGGGACGGAATGTGAAGGGGAAGATTGCACTCTTGGTTGCGGACTGACCAGGGTCAGTAGGGCTGTTGGATGGACTGGTTAAGCATGATTATTAGCGCTGCGTACACATCACGTGACTCTCGGTTTCTGCAATAGCGCGCTAAAAATTATACCTTTATAAAGATAAAAATGATATTGAAGGTTAGAATATAAACTTTTAGAGGCACTTCGTACAACATGGAACGTGTTCGTCACTGTCTACTATATTATGCAGCGACTGTCCAACTTTGAAACTTATTGAAAGGAAAGTTTTAGATGAGCTGTCTGTAAAAGGACACTCAATCCAGGGATTTCCCTTTGGAAAACGCTTCGAACAGAGAAAAGAACAATGTGCAACGAAACTCGTTACGTCTGTCGTGATATTCAGCGAAGCTTCGGTAGCTTCGCTCGAGCTATTGAGTCACTCGCTATAAATTAATAAAGGCTCCGCTTGTTTTGACGGTGAGACGCAATGGCTATTGACCAGCAAAGCAATGAACTCTCAGGCGCGACGGTGTGTCGCAGAATTTCTGAAACCTTATCGCCGGCTTCACTTTACGGACATTTTTCCCCGCGTATGGCGTCGTTTCACGCTTCTGTCGACACTTTTTTCTGCCAACCGAAGCATTCAATTCTACACAAAGATAAACTGAACCATCAGCTATGTGCAACGTATTTGCATAAAGCAGCCTGCGTCCAGTATTTCGAATCGCAACTTTCCGCTTATCAAATTTTTAATCGATCAGATAATTGAGTCGCTATTTTTGAACGTGATAAGGTGACTTGTAGTTTTCGCGATGATCAGAGTCCCGGTTGGTTGTCAAATAAAAACATATCTATTAAAGTTGAGATCTGAAATTCAGTGTCATGGCAGAATGACTTCCACCTTTCATGACAGTAAACATGCTTTGCTGTCAGGTGAGCATCTATCGAAATAGTGACACGAAATCTAATTTACACTCAGATAAAAGTAATTACTTACCGTCACTTGAAAATGTATCTGAAGTCGCTGCAAAGAAAGAAGCGATGGAAAGGCGTGAAAACAGAAAAGGAGAGTCCAGGCAATCGGTGCGTGGCCTGTCGGGACCGAAAATTCGTGCGCGGCCGGTGATAGGGCAGTGGCTCGCTGGTGGCGCCACTGTCGAGGACGGCGGCTGAGCGTGGAAACTGTCGGCCGGCGCATAAACGGCGTCGGGCGCCGCAGTCGCGCGCTTGCACTCTCAGCGGTGAGCGGAGTTTGTAACGTGCGTAATAGCTCCCAAACGTCTTTTGGCCTGTTTCGTTTCGATCGTTCCGTATACAGTGGTGGCACGTTCACGGTTTTGTGTCCCCGTCATCGATTCCCGTGCTCGTGTATACCGTGTTGGACAGAGATAGAGATAGAAAGAGAGAGAGAGTAACATAAAAACGAGTGTGTGAGTAAGATCCGTACACGCGAGGAGAGGTATCCAACGTCGCTCCCCTTTCACCGATACGCACGTTCGGTATCTGTGTGTGTCGTCGACGGAGCAAGAGAGAGAGAAAGAGAAAAAAATACAACCAGGGAATCGACGAGAGAAGCAGACGAAAACGACGCGGACGCGGGTCGCCGTGGTTTCGCGAGGCGAGGCCGGGCCGAACCGAACCGGTGTCGACGACTTCGTTTCGCGGTGCGTTTCACGTACGACAGACAAGCTACGAAGCAAAGTTTCTTATTGAATTAACCAGTGACGTGTGCTACACGTGTATTAAATACCCAGTGTGCAAGTGTTTCTCTTAAAACGGTCTGCCCGCCAAATTAGAAGGTACCGTGTGTCGGTAGCAGACCACCAACGGTTCATCGTGTAACACCTCGTTATGTGAGTACAATTTCCTAATAATTACCTTGCGTTTCTATGCTTTCTCGAGGGAATTACGTTGAAATTAGAGGCATCGCCGTTCTGTCGGTTGATGGGACACCGGGGTACAACTTTGTTTACATCTGTCGCGGGGCAAAGTGAGGTAGGTTCGTGAACGAATGTGCGCGCGAGGTCAGATCGGGAGAGTGGGTCGAGGATGTGTTGGTGATACACCATACACGCGATCTCTACTACCGTCACGGTGTGCTTTGAATTTATCCGGTGAACTCTGGCTCGCGCAGAGGTTCTTTTCGTCGCGAGTGTTGCAACATACGACACTGACACGCGCCTCGATTCTCTCTATCCTCAATGAAATCATAGTCGACTCGTCTCTTCGATTCACTTTCGATTCCTTCCGTAAATAGCGCGGACAGGATACCGAGGCTACTTCTTCGAAATAAGAATATCTCCTGTACTTACCTTATCCCCGAGCGTGCACCAGTTAACCTGTAACTATGACTACGTCCATGGGACGCGCAGTTAATTCTCCTACGTAACACTGTGTCACGAATACACGTACCTGTACACGTGTTCAATGACGGGCTTAGAACATGCGAGGCCCAGGGTATATTATTTACTAGAAACAATTTTTCTTAATATTATTTTTAACGATTCATATTATGATTTTGAAGATTAGGGTATTTAAATCTCTTATCGAATGTTTTTTACTAAATGAAAGTTTCTTGGCGCGCATGTTTACCCGGGCATTCGAACTCGAGACAGTCTGGCCATCATTTTTTGTTGTTTCTTCCATGGTCAGTGCCTTCTAGTGTGTTTACTCGGTGCCTAGCCGAACTGTAAACAAGCCGAGTGGTAGCACCGACCTATCAGGCTGGCCTTTGGTTTTTCATCATTATCGTTTTCACCTCGAAATCATGCTGTCCAGAGAAAGAAATAACGGTGTATGCGTGGCTCGTCGCTGAAACTACGTGACATACCGCTTCTCTTTCTCTCTTGCCACGAAAGTGTCCCTCGCGTCGAGTCCATTCTTATTACAAATTCAAATTTAACGACTGGCCGACGTCGCTTGGAAATTTAAATCTACAGATATCGGCGCTGATTGAAACGAATCCGACCGTACCTGGAGATTGAGAACGGTTTATTCGAACATGTGTTTTCACCGGTGACAATAAATCTTTTCTATTTTTTTTTTTATTTTCATGTTGCAACGATTTGGGTAAACATATTCCTCGTTTCTTTTTCGAAAGATTTCTATTTTGTCGTTTGAATATCAGCCGTGGATTGCTCTGGAACATAAGAGCGCCACTGGTGTTACGGTCGAGCGAGATTGCGTTGAGATTCTGTCGTGAGAATCGCAACGTTTTACCCCTTCGTGTGCCGCAACGTTCAAAACATTCGTAATCTAACACGCGACATCGCGTGATCGGCACTGAACGAGTTAAGAATACAAAAACTTTTCCTAATCTTATCAGAATATAAAATTTCGAACCACTACGCTAGATTCTAGATTATTTACACTGCACTCACAGAGTTCGCCGAACGTTTAGTCGATACAAGCAATTTCAAATTTTTTTCTCCATTTCTTTTTTTCTTTTTTTTTTATATCGTTGTCGAGTGTTTCTTGAATTGTGGCGATGGTCGAACGACCGTCGACGATTTTTATCCGATGTCACGTCGATAGCGGCCGATAAGCACGGCCACGGAAAACGTACTTACATAGAAGTGTTTGGGGGGCTGATAAGAGTCGTGCATTATCACGGTGCACATCCAGCCGGCCTCCAATGTCGTCGCACTGTTGGAGAGAATAGAATTGGAATGGGAATGGGACGACGATGATGATAAACGTTGTACAACGGGCCGTGCTGTAGCGCGAGTGACAAGTTTTCTGCCTTTAGATACGCGGGAGACACCGGCGCGTGTGTTACGTAAGCACGGACGCTGACTTGAAAAACAGCCTTTAAGCGTTCCGATTTCTACACCCAGCGACCGTTGCAACTGTTATTTTTATTTATTTTTTTTTTTCTTTTTCACTGTTCCCAGTCGTAAATTATTGTATTTTAAAAGAGAGTCTAAAAAGAAATTGAAAATCAGCCTTTATTTTATTTCATCCTTACCGTGAGAATTTTTAATTTTTTTTTAAATGCACAATTATTGGCTCTCGTTTTTTAAGTGCAAATTCATACAAACGACTAAAATTATAATATAAATGTCGTAAAATATTTATAAGCTGTTTTATCGTATCAAAGTTCTCTTCGTCGTTGTTATTTTCTGAAACGTTCCTCATATTCTTCGTGACCGAGTTTCGACCGAGGCCAAGGTGTTCCATAAACTAAAAAAACTTTGTTTCTCCTTCAGCGATGGCCACGAAAGCGTTTGTCCGCTCTACAAGTGAAATTTGTTTTGTTTCAACTTGATTACGTTATAGTGGATCGAGTCACGTTCAATAAACTGATCGATGAATAATAAACCAATTCAGTTCTGTCCAGTTTCTTGGAAATATTAGCCGAGAAATTTCACAGAAATCACTTGAAGTTTCAACACTAATAGCTACTATAAGTGTTGTTTAAAAAAAATGTTAATCCTTTAAATTAGCTTAATTTTATTTTCAAAATTTTAGAATCTGGAAGAATTTGAATTTGACTATCTGAAATTATTTGTAATTAAATAATAGACGATTTGATAACTCTCATACAATATTTGGAATTTTCAAGTATTATTTATTTGTTTATTTTATTTTTAATCAATTTATAAATTGGTTTCCACCATAGCTTGGTTCATTCCAAAGATACTCGATGAAACAATGCTTGTTAATCTCCCGTGCGCGCATTTGAATACACACAGAGAAAATTCAATCAACGGTATTTGCTTTCAATAAAAAGCGAGAAAGAAAAAGGAAGAAAGTTAATCGAGAGTCAAACATTCGTCGAAATCATATCGCGTCTTGCGGGTGGTGCGAGTACGCATGCGCAGGCGCGCACGCATGCGCAGTGCGCTCGAATCACGGTGCACCGGCAGTTCGTTAAATAACACAGAAGCAACGACCCATCTCCAGAAATATGCGAGCGTGATCAAGATACGTGGCGAGTTATTCCAAGGAAACGGGCAATGTTGTCGGAAGACAACGATGACCCGGTGACCCAGCGTTATCTAACCGACAGCCAGGTCTTCTTTGCTTTTCCATTTGGGGGGTCAATAATGAAGTTTCGATTTCGAAGTTCATCGCCGCGATACAGGCTGTTCGATTACCCGAAGTCGTCAGGCTGTCTACGTTACCGACCCTATCGACGCTTATTGGCTGAATCCGTGCACGGTCGCCCCCTTCCGGGACGAGGAAACCCTTCTCGTACAAAATGCATTTTTTAACCAGGCCACCGAGGCATTTGCGAGTAGATCTTCGACATGAGGATTACGGTTCGAGATCCTTTTAAAACCAGACGAGAATGTGAGGTTACCTTCCCTTTTAGGGCCCAGACAGGAGCCCTAGATTTTTGAGGTCCAGAGTTGTGAAATCTTGGAGGGCCCTTGGTTGAAAAATTGAAATTTATTTTAAATGAAATTAAATAACATTTAATCGTAGAGTAAAGTAAATAGAAGGCTTATAACAAGGCATGGGGCTGTAGTCCCCCTTAATCTAGCGCTGGGCCTAGGGAATTTTAATTTGACTCACTAGGGGAACTTAATTTTACTGGTTTCCCTCTCGATTAGCTCGATCGTTTTCGCCAGCATTTTTATCGAGAGAGTGCTGCGACACGATAAAATTAAATCTTCGACAGACTGACCCGTTTTGTCTCTATTGATCAAGCAGAAAGCATCGTACTCCTCGAGATGCATCACGCGACGCATACTGATTGCGTTACACTCGAAAAATAGGCTCGCGTCCCAATTTTGCGAGTGTTTTGACCGACGTTTCTCGGTAAACGTCCGTTCCCCGATCACTGATCGCTACTTCGGCAGGTTGCTAGCCTCTTTGATCCGCGCATCTTATCAACACTTCGTTTCATCATTTTTTATGCCCGGCATTAAAATCTCCAAATATTTGCTCGCACACACGCTGATCCTCTGTTTCCAGATTAATGTTGAAATTTAAAATATCTTCAAGATATTTTTGAAATTTACTCTTCGGATTTTTGCAGCTTAGGTTTAGTTAATGACTTCGGATTTGTTTTAAGAATTAACATATCTCGAGGCCTCGATCCAGTGGATTTTATTTGAGAATATATCGAAGTTGAGACGAGCCTTAAACAGGTGATGAGACCGTGGGAGGACGAGCGACGAGGCGCTAAAAGAACGCGAAATCGTGATAGACGTTTGAATAACTTGTCGAGGATCATGATCGATGTCCGTGCAACGACGATGGAGGGTATCTTTCGTCATCGAAACTTTTTAACCACTGGATCTTCGTATAAATTCTGTGAGGTTACGATGTCCATCCATCGTCTTCAATTTCGAGGACACTTAACTTCAAATTTTTGTTACCACATGAAGTCTAAATTATTGTCAATTTTAAGTTGGAACCGTGAATTTGTGTTGTGGAAAATGATTGTTGAAAGATCATTTTAGTGGAAAAAATAGCTTGGATCCTTAAAGAGGACTCTCGAGAGGATTTCGATCGAGGTAACACGGTTTATGTTGAAATTAAAATAGCTATCGGTTGCACTTTGCTGGAAAACGCATTCCGTTGACCTCGTCGATGTCGTAACAGGCCTGGCTGATAAAATTATATGATCGTGTTTGCGTTGCCTTCAGATAAAGCCTCCGTGGAAAAGCAGCGGTCGAAGAACGCTCGAATCCAGATCGAAATTCCGCTGTTTAATTTCGTTGAACTTTGTACGATCTTACTGCAAACCGAATCTGTTTGAACGCAAACTTTGATTCCATTTTCGCTATCTGTAAATTGCTTAATTTAAAAAAATAATGTATTCCAAATATTTTGATACGTCTGTACAATTCAGATAATACTTGGGAATCTGTAAAACAGGTACCAGATAAATAACAAAAATTATTTAAAAAAGATTCAATTAAATATTGCAGGAATGAGGAAAAATATTTACAATATTTTTAAGTATTTAAAATGTTCTAAATTATTTCAGAAATGTACACCTAAAAGAAATTGATCAGGTTTTGAAAATGATTCGTGAAAGCACACTTCGATTCAAAGTTATCATTTAAATCATAATCTTATCTTTGGATGAAAAGAAAGACCATAAAAATTGAACCTATGGATCTCTGAACAAATATACTAATCGTCATTGAAGAAAAAGAAATTCTAAAGAAATGAAAAATTTTTTTCATAATATACCTCAGAAGATAATCAAAATGGGACAGCCTATACAGCCAGTTGAAATATGGAATAAATTAAAAATATGTTAAACATGTAGTTTGTATTTGTTAGATTTAGAGCGTAACTCATATCACGAGTGGTAGTGGACGTTAACTAGCCACCATTTTCTTGTCTCGTTTCACATCCGAGATGGAAGCTTCCTTTCCGATGTCACGGTTCATCGATCAACGCTAGCAACAATTCACGGCTACTTTTCTCGTTCAATTCCACGATATCGTGGCTGGATCTGCGGGAAGAATATAAATTCTGCTCCAGTGGCACCATGAATATCAGTTGATCGCCACATCAGCTGACTACACGAGCTGCGTCAAGGCTGTCGTAGAGATCAAATGAATAATGTACCCCTTTCAGCCAGCTGCATAACGCATCTCGGTTCATTTTTAACGCTCGTTTGATAATAATGCACGATCGACTATTTCTGCACGTGTATCCCCGGAAGTGGAAGCAAAAAAACCGTAGCAATTTTGAGGTTAGAACCGACGAGACTGAACCAATTTTATAAATTTCAAGACGCAGCTAAATCAATACAACTGGAGGGACTTTATCGTATAACAAAATACTTAAAAAACGAATAATAATTAATTTAATATAAATTTGCAAAAGTTAAGTGCAACGGAATGCAGATTGCAGTATAGAACCGAGTGGACGGGAGGACTTTTCCTAGAAACCGACAAGACCGTACGAATTTTTTCGCTGAAGAATAAAAAGCAAGGTGTGCATAACGAAAGTACATAAATCCATCGAGTGTACCATCGGAAAAAAAGAAGGATGAACCTTGTAGCTTGCGCTAAGGAACCGAACCGATGCGACCGGAGCGGATTTTACCGCGAGAACGGGTTAGACGCGTCTACGCGGACGTGGGCGCAGAAAAAGGTTGCTCGTAAATCGATGCTAAAGAATTCGACCTTGCGAGTGGTAAACGGTCGAGGAGTTGGCCGAATATCGTCACCCAAGAACCTATACAGTAATGCTTCGAAATAAGCAAGTGGCTCGGGACCGAACAGTTGCTTATTTCGAAGCAGGTTGCTATTCGGCTTGACTTTGTTCTCGAAACGGGTCGATAGAGAACGCGAGAAACGAGTGAGAGATCCGAGGTAGCGGCAAATCATATAGTGATCGGCCGAGCAGCGATGTTATTTTTTGAACAAGGATAGAAAGCATTATATACATATATTCCATCCTTCTTCTACTAACCGATGTCACTGCTCAGTCGAGCGTGAAATTTATTACCCTAAACATCGGCTTCTCGCCTTCATGGACCTCTCACTCATTTCTCGTACCTCTCACTTTGCGGGCGACTTCAAACAAAGAAGAGGGGATAGCGAGTTGCTTATTTCGAAGCAGAGACCACTTGCTTATTTCGAAGCATTACTGTATACCGCGAGATCGATCTACTCGAACAAGGACTCACTGGGCTCTTAGTTGGCTCTTCGAACAACTTCAGGCTTCGTTCGGGCCTGGGTGATCGATCTCGACTTGCATAGCGAGGGAAACCGGATTCGATGGCGGCTCGGCTCGCATGAAGAAGCGCGAAAACGACGGAGTCGCGCGGCGACTTTGAACGACGAAAGCATAGTTGCCGTGGCTGGTTGCAGCCAGTGCAATCGTCGGCAGACGGGCTAACTTCGCATGACGTCACCGCGGCCAGCGTATCATTTTTAGCCCACATATACACAGCCGCGTTGCCCGCTCGTCCCTCTTCGTCCTCCCGCCGACGACTTCGTCGTGTGGATGATCACATACACACACGGTCGACACACTCTGGACAGTGCGAGTGACCGAGTGCGCGGTATAGGCCAAACTGAACACTAATGATGGATTCGAAGCGCATTAAAACTTAAATTTGATCTAATGAAAGAGATTAAAAGAAATGAATTTGGATTTGAGAGATTCTCTATATAATTATAATTTATTTTTAAAATTGCATGTTGTATACAATTTTTTAAATATATTGTAATGGAGGAATTGATTCCAAATCGACATAGTACAGCACTGAATGTCGATATTTTATCTAATATCTTCTTAGTCAGTCACACGTGAGCGAAACACGTGTTTTTTGCTAATCGATTAGATTAAGGCTATATTTGAACAGTTCCTGTATTTTTGATTTGTCAGATGTTGTGATTGGTCGAATACCAAAGGGGTCATGAATGGGTGATGATAATGTATGTTTACGAAATGAGTTGGTTTGTTTGGAAGCATATGCTCGTAGGTAGTCCGAATCTGTCGCTAGATGCAAGTGTAGGCTCGAGCTAATGTTTTTGTGGGCGATCGTACGTTCCCGCGATTGCATTGTGGGCGCTTTCCCTTGGCACTAGTGACCGAGCTGAAAACATTGCTCGTTCATACCGCGAGTTCTTGAGCACGACATTACTCCGTGTGGTCTTTAGACGAGTGGTTCTCAACTGAAGTTCCTTTGATTCCAAACTAGAAATATTTGTCAATGAACAGAAGTCAGTGAAAAAGAATCATTTAACAGAAACCTAACTTAATTTAATTTACATAGACAGACAACTTTATCAATAGATGCAAACTGCATATAATTGTTGCTCAAATGGTAATTATGTTTATAAGTAAATTTAAATGGTAATTAACGACGGAATAAAAAGCTGTTTGTAACGGCTCATGAACAAAAAAAGTACTGATATTAAATGGTAGTTAGTGACAGCAAAGAGCTGTAACTGATGGAGAGCGTCTGAAGCGAGAAAGGGAGAGCTGCGTAGAGGCGAGTACGATGAAAGGATGCTTCGAAAGAGCTCGCAAATGACGAGGAAAGTGGGGAAATACGAGGGAACGAGTGCCCGCTTTCAGAAAGCAGAGAACTGGCCGCTTTTGCTGGGAAAGGTTCCAAGCAAACATAGAGTCGTTTCCAACGTTATAATTTATTACAGTTTCAAAATACCGCAAAAAAAGATGAATGTTTTATCGTATTCTAAGTTGAAGATACAGTAGGCGTTTGATAATTCCCAAAGAAATATGAGAAACAGGAAATGTCAGAGGGACAGTTTGTAAATACAGATATTGAAGAAATTTTTGGCGGTGTCGAAAGTAAAACTACCATCTGCCCGTGGTTTCTGGCAATGGTAGCCGGAATGTGCCTCGCCAGCGCGGAGTAAGGACGAGGACAATAGCTGAGGATGCATTTTCATTCCTCGGACGCCTGGTGAATCCCTAATAGCTATGGGAGTGGTTTCGTTCACCGAGATATATCACTACGAACGCGACGCTTTCTTCAGGCCACAACGTGTCAGTATAATTAACCCTCGCAAACGATTGCAGGCTCGTTTGGACTCAGCTACAGAAATAATAGAAATTTCGTTTAAAAAGCTCATGCGAGAAATACATTTACAAATGAAAATATAATTTCAATTTTCTACATGCATTTAATGGGATTTTAACTATAGGTCAAAATGACCATAATCTATATTCTGTCAGATAAAAACAGTAGGGCGATTTTAAGTACCATTAAGATTACAGTAATCAGTCGGAATAGCAAGTGGAAGTATTGATTAAAAAATTAGTTCTTCGTATATCTTTGATGACCCATATCAAGGTTACTTCTACTGAAGTAGTCAATGCCTGTTTGGTTCCTTCCTCTACTTCCTAGCCCTGAACGCTAGGGATATACCAGGAAGTAGTAGATTCCACCAGATTTGGCTGATCAGACCCGTCTGGTAGACGTTCCAGTTTCGAAGGGGCTTCGTCCGTCTGGAAAACAGCGGTAAATCCACTTGACTGATGGAGACAGTCTGCAAACCTACGGTCCTATTCTACTTGCGCTGATCCAGCTAGGTCCGGGGACCTAGCAGAGAGTCTCTTCAAGATAAATCGCCTGTAAAAAGTTTCCTGTTACCTTGGACAGTTGACCAAATTGAATTTTCATTTTCGAAGCTTATCCCCTAACTATACCCATGACTGTCACTGGTGACCCACATAATTGATCACCTGAAGTATCCAAGACACCTGATCGTTCGGTTGTACGTTATTGGTAGAAGGTTCCTCGAGTTTACATTGAACGACAGGGCCAGGTGTAAATCGATATTGAAAACAGTCTCGTGATTGGATGCACGCTAACGCTAGTCACGAGCCGTAAAGGTTAGCACTGCTTATCTCACGCGAAAGTCGCATTAATAATTCACGCCTTGGGCGGTGCGCGCTGTTCGCGTCGAACAGCGGGCTTGATTTTAGGATTTCGAGTGCGGAATCTGGCTTGATAAATCGCGCCGAGTAATTTAACGATCAAGAAAACCTCGACGCCCGATAGTGGCCCATGTGGCCGATCAAATTCTTTGTCATTAGGGTTCGTCTCGAGTCATTTCGCATTCGCGCGAGCGAAACAACCTGTACTTTCGTGCCCTGACTCGTCGAATCGTTAATGACCCTTTCTTTTCTCGAGTTGTAATGGGCCTACGGTGTGGTTGATTCAAGAGTCAGATGGTATCGTTAAGAATAAGACTCGATTCGAAGTCCATAATTTTATTCAAATATTAAAAAATTTAAATTTCATCTAAATACGATAAAAGATAAGTAACTAAGAATGCATATATTAAGGAAATATTTAAAAATTCAAATTTTCAGAAGTTAAAGTTTCGCCACTTCAGAACCGACAAGGCAGAAATAATAAAAGTTAGATAACGAGTTATAAAATTTAAATTTAGTTAACTTTGTTTCCTCCTCTTTTACTAAATACATTATCTACGTAGTAAAACGATGGCCGTACGAAAGTTACTTGATCGCCCTAGAACGCAATGTTCGTGCCTCAGGGATTCACCCTTGAAAAGCGGGGAGCGAAGATGAAGGGGGAGGGCGTCAGCCAGAGCCCTCTGTGTTGCATAACGCGCGCGTATAATGCAATTGCGGCCAGACTGGAACGCCCATTAGCATGGACGAGAAAAAGAAGCTTCGTTGCGTGGCGATTGCACGCGTGTGCAACGGAGAGTGCAACTGGTGTTTGGGCTCAATTTGCGCATGAGTGCTCGAATTTCGTGGCGCGTGCTTCGATTAACCATCGTTACGCAAATTCTCAGTCGAACTGCAATTCCCAAACTCGTTTGGAAATAATTAACTCCCTTCGATCTAGTATTTTCTAGTTCCAAATTAAAAAACACTTCAGAAAATTTATTCTAGTAATATATATCCCTAACCTAACCTAATCTCATCTCCCAGTATTCTATTGCCATATCACTAGGATTTTACTTTCAAAGTCATCAAATCCCTAGGCAGTGCTTTCTAGGTTATGTTAGTGCTGTTTAGGGATTTTTGATCAAAATTTGCAATATTTTTTTTTAATCGAAGGATGTGAATATGAAGTGGTTATAAAATGCTCAAAGAACTTACGTATTCCGGGGGGGAAAAAAAAAGCGAAAAAGTCACGTTCACGCGATAAAGCCAGTCCACGTTGGTGTCCTTAACACTTAGGCTCGACCAAGCCGTGCAGTCGATGCAGTTTTTTCGGTGCACATTCTAGATAAGTGGTCTCGTGGTCTCGAACGTGACGCGAACATCAGCGTTTGCGGTGAGTATCCTTCGAATTCCTTTGTTCTTGCCTCACCGGGGATCATCGGGTTCTTTGGACAGTTTCAAGCGTTATTGGATTACGTTCTTTCTGCGGTTTCTTCGGCTCTCGATCGTTTATAAATACCGGTATAGGTGTACGTCGAATTTCGTGGTCACTGGCTATCGACACTCGATAAAAATCAACTTTCAAACACGAGGAAAGAACCTGGATCCTCGCATAGCCAATGTGCGGTCATTTTGACCTGGTATGTACTGTGCATACATTCGCATGTATACTTCTTCCTATGTGTACATATTTTATTATGATTAATTTATTATGGGTCAAATTTGTCTTTCGAAGATTTGAAGCTTAAGTCGCCATAGTTTTGTAGGGTATGGAATTTGAGGTTAGGTTGGTGCTCGACCGACCGAGAATCGACGTGACTCGGGGGATTTTATCGGTCCGCTCGAAGATGCAAATAATTACAACGAAGAAACGTGTTGCATGCGCACGAAGGCTACTTGCGTATTCGAGAAGCAAGAATGTATGCACCGAGAATGCATTCTGCATGTGTGCGTAGTTGAAGTTTGGTTAGCGGGAAACCGATGTGACTGAACTCGATCTTCTTGCATGAAAAAGAAGCAAATATATTTTTCAAATAAATATACAAACATTACTAAAGACACTGACTATTCATAGGTGCAGAAAGAAAATATTGAAGTCTGTCGAAAGTTAAAATTTGATCATATATGAACTAATTTATTATATAACACAAAAAGGCTTCGAAGGTGACTGAGAAAATCTAGAAACACATGTACGATGTAAATATTTGTGAATTAAGTGAAAAAAATTGGATATTATTAGAAGCTATAGTTGGATTACCCTAGAACCGATGAGACCGGATCGATTTTTCAACACAGATCACAAAAACAGTTCGTTTTGCGATATAAAAACGTATATGTAAGCAAGTTAAAAATGAAGATATTTATAAGTTTTATTGAAAGAAATATTTAATTTTGTCCACGATCGAAAGAGAACCGATGCGACCGGACGTTCCCTACTGTTCACTCGATTTCGCATAAAGTTACACAATGCAGGACATAAAACAGGTCACAAATATTATTTATGAACTTGACAAACAACTGTATACGTACAGTTGAATATGAAATTTGAATTTACGAGTGTATATAAAAAATTGTTATTCTCGCTGAACGATTAATCGAAACATATCGGGTGACAGTAGTATCGTTAATCAGCAAAATTTTCACGATTATTCGTTGCTGAATCAGTCGATCGTTCGATGACTGTTTGACACTGCAGCTCGACTTCGCAGACGCGTAAATATTTATCGACAGATGAGGGGTCACCCGGCGGAAGTGGTAACATCGCTATTGGTATAGGTTAGTTTATTTTCGAGCGGAATACATTATCGATCGTGCCGTTAATCGTATGTATATGCGATGTAAGCACCGGCTGTGTTGTGTCGTTTATCTTGTTCCTCTATTCCTCTTGGTCGATAAAAAAAACTTGTGAGACCTATTGATCAGTTGGATGAATCTGGGTGGATGGAATTAATTATATTTTTTTTATATTATTTTTTGATTTCGAATTTGAAACGTGCAGTTTTAAGTTCATTAGCATCTGTGTTCTCGAATGAAAATGATTTTCTAGAACAGGCGAACAGGTTCACTTTCGTGCGATTCACAATCAGCCATGGTCAAGGCTGAGCACCATTACCTTCCCTCGTTCACCGTCTAGAAATTACTATTTTTTTATCTTCTTCTCTCCTCCTTTTTTCGAGAAGGTTATTTGCTGCTGTGTCATTGGCGTCCTTGCGATCGTGCACGCTCTCATTGTCCTCGCCAAATGGTGTTTCATGCGAGGAAAACACTGTTGCGTTCTGCTTGGATTGTCGTAAGAGAGGTGAAAATAGATGGGTCTTTTTACACAGAAAAGTGTTCCATTTATAGTTCTTTCCAAGTTCTGTTTTAACCGTGAAAGTAGTTAGCGGTAGAATGTTTGCAGGTAATTTTGGATAAGTACATTTTATTGGAAACATTCTTGAGTGTCCACAAAACTTACAAAGAATAAAATGACAACAAAAATGGGAAAGATTCATAAGATGCACCAGACTTACAAAATTCTAAAGACCCACAAGCACTATACAATTAACAGGGATTCACGAGACATGCACTTTCATTTGCAAGACACACAAAAAATAAAGAAAATGGCTAGCAAAATGATCCTACGAAGATTGATGGAAGAAGCTGTAGACAGTGGATGATTCAAGGTTTTCAAGAGACTGTATTTTTTTTTAATTCCAAAGTTGCCGATGTACTGTACAACAGCGTTGCAATAATATCCGCTCCGACAGGCGAAAGAAATCGATTGGCTTGATGACGTTGTCAGAAACGGGTGTCTGTCCGCGTGGAAACCTCGGTAAAACCGTGAGGCTTACATAACCCCGAGGAAACGAGACTTGAAGTAAAGTCTGTCAGACCTGAGAATCATTGATACGGCGTGGGAAGGTAGATAGAAGAAATGTCTGCCATGACAGATTCAATTCGAGGACGAATTCCCGACTAATTAAGTCCTGTTGATGGAAAACGATTCTGTATTGAAAGAATTCTTAATTAAAATATAACCTGGAAGTAGCAGGTCCTGTGTTTGAATCTCATTCTTCATTAATTTCAAGGAACCAGACTGGTATTATAACCATATCTTTAAAAAAGAATCATTACTGCTAGCCAAGCAACCCTTGCAAGTAGATAAAAACCTTCATCAGCTCATAATTTCATAAAAATAACCATTAGAAACCCTTGAGCATCAGGCGGTACATGTATGTCCCTTCAGTCCACAAAGGGGTTAATTCCAGAAAGAAAACTTTCAGAAGAAGGGACACGAAGCTAATCTCAAAAGTTTCGAGCTTCCATTGAAACCAAAACTTTTGAAACACTCGACCATCAAGGGGATTAAAGAAAGACGAATGAATTAATCAGCCGTTGATCAGCAGGTATTGTTCGTTCATGTGAACGAAGGAAGCGTCCTGGACGAAAGAGAGAAAGGTCAACGGAGTAAGGGGTTAGTGTAAGAGAGAAGGTGAAGAAGGAAGAGGGCCGTAGGTATCGTAATACAATACTATTAGTTGAACTTGAGCTACTTACGAATGACCTTGTCTGCTTCAGCCACACCGATTGTCCTTTGGTTCACGTGTGCGTGAATGCACGTCCTGTTGTGGCTGTGCTCATTGTTTTTTCACGCTCCGCCTCGGGTGCGTATCACAACTCGCAGCTTGGGTGTCACAACACCAGGCGGTGAGGTATGTGTTTCGTCTGGTAGCGAAACAGTGTTGCAAAGCTGAGGTTTCGGGTTTCCTCTAACCGTCCTGTTGCCTCTGGTTTCTTCTAGAACCTTCTCTCCCTATTTTTAGTCGTGATTGGGACTTATTCCTTGGGGGTTATAGTCGTGGGACTTGGAGACAACATAAGGATCCAAGGATCTAACTAATAACAGATGAAGATGGGAGAGTCCAGCTTAGGTTCTTCCTAGGTTCTCCTAATATAGTCACCTTTTGTTGCAAATAGTCATCTTAAATGCGAACCAAAGACTTGCAACACAGCTAATATTCATAGAGAATTCTACAGTAAGGAATTACCCGGGTGTCCTCATTCAGCAGGGTGCTTGTGAAAACGGTGTGCCATTGAAGTAAGTGCGAACGAAGCATAAGTAACATTGTCGAAGCGATTGCTATTCTCCTGTCGCGCAGTTAGAAGTGGAAGGACAATGGGGGAAAGAGATCGTTGAAAGGAAGGCAAGAAAGCAGGAAGGAGGGCAACGAGAAAGGGGAGAGGGACGGGCAAGCCTTAACATCTGTCCGGAAGTGCGTAGACGCCTTTCCATTTTCGTTTTCATTTGCATACGTTCGTCCAGTGTGCCTCGTAATACGATGCAATCGTGTTGAGTACCGTTGGAAACGCGTCTTATGCTCCGCCTAATTGGAGGATGAAATGCGGAATGAACAATGGGAAATGACTCTATAGAGTTTTCAGTCAACCCTTTGTAATTTTGCTAATTTCTAGGTCAGGTTAAGTATTTCCTAGTTCTTCAGTTAATGTAACATTCACAATGCTGAGGAAGTCAGAGTCTATCTTAACTTCATTGCAAGCGACATCCACATTCCTTGCGATTTTATCGGCTCGGTCGATAAAACAGAGCTTCCCTCAGTCCCTCCAATTTTTAATCAAATCTCATCATTTATTTGATCTCAGTGCAGGTGTGAATTACTATCATCGATATTCGGATGTCTCCTCTCTATAGGAACATTCGTTGCCGCGACCTTTTGTAGCCCAGATCTTACCCGACGATCTTTCGCAATAATTTCGAGTGGAGGCTGGTTATCCGGATTCTACCCTCCGCCGTAGATTCACAGAGATTCGATCTAAATGCAAGGGACCTCATGGCTGAAAGATACGCGAAATCCTCATAAAACAGTGGACATTCTTAGACTTTTCTCTTGGACCTATCTGTGGAACGGATCTGTCGCCTTGGAATCGCTGTGAAATGGGAGGCTGGGGAGACTTGCGATGGTTCAAGTATTTTTCTGTAGATTTCTGAAGGATATTCTACTTTAGAATCCTATATCCTCTGAGCTTCGATCTTAACCTTAGGGTGTTAATGATGTGGTTAGGTCTTCTGCATTAGACTACTTTCAACAGATCCCAAATGCACAAAACTGATTTTTTAAATTCTACTGACTATCATACTCAGGATTCATCAGGGTCGGAAGGCTAGGTTGAGGCATCAACATATCTTCTTTCCAGATGCCTAATGGAGAGCGTGCCAGGTGAACTTCACGTTGTGGTAGGTCTAGGTAGTCAAGTTGCCTCTTCTCGATTTTCACGGTGCATTCGTACGGGTAATTTCGACGTGAGCCGAGCTGGTTAGCTTCTTTGTTGCCTGGTCTCCATCGTGGAGTGGCCACGCAGAAACACGCGCGTCGGCCGACGATCGGAGGGTGAAATTAAAAATACCGTGAAACCCTCCCTTCTTGCCTGTTTCACGCTCGTCTCTCTGTTTCCCTCTGACGCGTTCAGGGCCGTCGAGCACGAAAACGGGGCCCGGCTACCCTTTTGCCCGCTCGATCGAGGCCAACACCGTGATTTATAGGGTATTTACCCTTCTATTTATGGACAGTACGGACGGTTCTAATGTTCAGGCCTAAAGGGGCAACGATTATCGTTATTATTATTGTCGTCTCGTGGTTCAGTTCACTTTCAGAGTCGATGGAAAACATTCGAGTCCCTGGTTGAAATTTTCTCGCCTCGACTAGAATTTTATTATTTAACCAAGGTAGATGTAAACGACAGAGTTTCCTCGGGGATCGTTTCACAGTCTCAGACGGTCGGTGCGTTCCAGTTCCGTGGAAATTAATTTTCCGTCTTCTAACAGAAATGCATGCGCGTTAAGTGCAGCGTGCCCGGCGATCCTCCAGCAAACGCATTCCATTTCGAATGATATTACGTTCCTGCCTCGTTTTCTTTCCAATTGCGAGGTAGGCGTGAGCTGAAAATTGCGAGACGTTCGCCGAGAACCGCACGTCGCTCCGTTGATCACGTTCACGCGACGAAATTATCGCGATTTCGAAACACGATTTTAATTAACGTCAGACGTCGCAGTTTTTTTTTTGCAACTCCTGACATTTGAAGCTGCACAGCATCTAACGTTAAATGAAAACTGAAAGAGTAGCCTTTCACTTGCTGGACACCTAGGGGTGACAGTGCTGGAACTGAGTATCGTGACTGACTCAATGTTGAACTAAAGAAAGTTTTAATTAATTCTGAATCAGAAATGCTATGACTGAAGCTTTAGCACCATTGCTGGTCGTAAAAGGACTATAGTGTTAAGGCTACTCCTCAGTCTGAGACTACAGCCTTAAGACCTGATGTTAGGACCAAGACTATAGGAGCCATCGAAGACTGTCGATGCTAAATAGCCGAAAATTTCTGTTTCCAGATGGTGGTGGAGGTTGATTACCATCGGGTGGAGGGCGGCTGCAGGGCCCAGGGCGATGTGGCTTGCAAGTGGGAAAACTCGAGGAGGTGATAACGACTTCTGACCTTCCGTGAGAGCGTGTACCGTGGCGTAGAGGGCCTTGCCATCGATCGTCAAGTAAAAGGCTCACCATTCGGAAGAAAACGAAGCAGAAGAGTAGAACGAAGACGAAGAAGAAGAAGAAGAAAAAGAAGAAGGAAATACAACAACGACGAAGGAGAAGAAGCAACGGAGAAGGAGAGAGTGAGTGAGGCGAGCTCTAGGGGGGACAGAGGATCACACACGTGTTCTTTGGAAAGAGAAGGGAAAAAGGGGGTTGAAAAAAAAAGGCGGGAGAACCTTGAAAAGTAGTCCCTTCCCCATTGGCGAGTTCACCGGACAAATACAAATACACACATACACGATATAATAATACACATATACATAAAACATTCTCTCCACAGCGGGATCGCTGTCTACGTTTAAACAAAATAAAAAAAAAAAAAAAAAGAACTTCTACCTTGAGAACATATACCTCGTGCGTACAAGTACCTTCAAACTTAACCTCTTTCGCAGCGCAATAGTGCCTAGGCCCCTCTGAAGAAAATAATAATAATATTATATATAATAACGTCGTTATAATATATATTATATATATATTATATATATGTATAATATATATGCAGTAAGAAAGAAGAGAGAAGGAAAACAAATTTAATGAACAGAAACGACGAGAAGAGTATAACGTTTTAATTATATATATATATATATACACACACATATATGTATATCTTCAGTCAACAACGAACGGACAAGTCACATATGTACACGCACCACATGTACATGCTCTTCGTGACCGTCGTTTGTATGGATTGAAAGCAGTAAGTTTTGCAGACTTGTTTGGACACCACATACCGGTGAGAGATCAGTACTGTCATCCTGATTGACAGAGGATCTTATCAGGAAATTGTCGATGATAACGGTACCTCCACAATCCTCCAACCCTCTAAAGCCCTTTTAATCGATTCTACGAACCAGGACAGCGAAGTACCTGCAGACACAGATATATTTATAAGAATAATTTATATGGATCATAGAAGTGTAATTACCGATACTAAATAATTAACGAGGAGGATAGCGGTAACAGCTAAGGGCAAAGAGAATAATAATTATTAAATATTGAATATAATAATAACGTAAGCTGCTAATCGAGAGAGAGAGAGACGTAGAGGAGAGGAGACAAAGAAGGGAGGAAGATTGTACAAGAGGAGTGTGAACGCTTAAATAATTTTACACGCGCTACGGTTAGAGTACTTCTACTTTGCGATTAATCTACTCAGCGATTGTGGGGCCTGTTCTACGTATATATCAAGGTAAGTGATGTTTTCTGAACTGTTAGTACATCTTTACTTAAAATGTAGGAGGGGGTTAATAAATGGATTTTTTATTGATTGAATTTATTTGAGATTAAATTCTTATTCTTAATAACTTTTTGAATTTTTGAATTAGATTTTATATATAAATTATGGAAATTCAAGCATCACCGACATAAGTACCAGCGAAGGTGTAAAAACTTTCAGACACCCAGTGTATCGTTGTTGGCGAAGAATGTCTGTTTATGGAAAGAACGAAACCTTAACAGTTCCCCGTGCTCCCACGATACATATCGAGCGTGCTTTTTCGCACAATCGATCGACACGTGTCGCGGGAATTTTTCTCATGGTTAGATCCTTAAAGTCGTGTTTCCTTGGCGTCCCGACAGAGAGCGTTTCATTAGCGCGCCGAATCGGATCCGCGATCCAGGAAAGAGAGGGAACTTTTACCTGGATATCTGTACGCGAGAATCTTCGGCGTGATAATTAGCAGGCCTGGACAGAAAAGTGATGGCCGATACGCGGAATGAGAGTCGCACGAACGGCAGTGAAAGGTGGGCACGCGATACACACACACCATACGCTGTTTATCGTTCCCGTCGATCTTCGTTCGGCGTAAATTATCCTACGGAATTCTCGTTACGATCGTGTGCTCGACATTCGACGCCGGTCCCGACCGTTCACTTTCACTCGACGGTACGTCCGACTCTCCTCTCCCTTCGTTCCGCGATTATTCGACACCGTGTATGAAATTCACGTCCCGAGCGCGACGTGGGCCATTGTTTTTTTTTGTCGGACCTATGGCACAGTAACCAATGGCGGTTTCGCGTAATGGCCGACTAAAATGGCGGGAACAAAACCTAACCTAAAATTAACCCAAACCTAACCAAACTTACGCGTGAAGTGACTAGATACGGACTTTATGTATACTGTGAAGATGAGTGAAGAAAAACTATGACATAAGTGGTGATGGGATGAAAAGAAGTAATAGCAAACGATTAGTGTTGCAAGAAAGATCCACATTCTAATAGAAATTTAATCGTCATCCTTCGAGCGTTCAGTACACATTCAAACCTCATCATAATCCTTCAGCGGTAATTTTCTAAATAATATCCAACCGCAGAGTACATCATAAAATGATAGAAGATTTGAAGAAAAACAGAGGAGGCTAGAAACTTTACACCCAAATGATTGAAAAAGCGATACGATTAATTTCTTGTGGTTCAGAGCAAGTGCACAAGTCACATGAGCTTCTCTATGAAGTAATTGTAGAAGTAAAAAGCGTGGAATCGAGGCAGTGGATGCGTCAAACATTATACTAGCTGTGTGATTCGTTGTTTTTCTATGGTGGAGGACTAACGGGCACCTGGACGAGTCGTCGTTTGGCTCGCTGGCAGTACAGAGTCATTGTCCGGCATTTACGTGACGAATTTCCCGTGCTCGACGTCTTCACGAGCATCGTTCTGTCGTTCACGGCCACGCTATTCGCATTTTAAGAGCTTTCTAAGAAGCCCTGGACAGCTAGGCTACTGATAGCCCTCGGCTTTGAACTTTGTCGCCTTCCTACTGGTCTTTGACTTCGTTCCTTGCACGTTCAGACACTCTTCGTGATATCAAAATGATCTGAATCAATTTTTGATAAATTTCCAGTAATTTGATGGCGTATAGTCACGGTTATTAATGAAACAGGACGAAAACTTAATTTCTGAGACTTATAGTCAGGGGTTCCCTTCATCTTCAAAACTTATTTCCGTTTTTATTTATGCAACTTTTTATTCCTTTCATCTTTGAAAGAATCTTATTTCAAGAATAATTAGTTGCAAAATATCTTTGTGAATATTTATTATAAAATCCACAACAGGTGTGTTGATATGAAGGGGTCTGTTGTCTTTAATTAGCATTTTATTTTGCAATGATGGAATTTCTTCGAAATTTCTTTTCCACTTCCTTCAAGTTCCAGGGTATATAATGCGACAGGAATCGATATCCAGGGAACAATACCGAAGAAAAAAGTGTTTAGTTTTACAGTTAGCGAGAGCTCGTTGAAATTCTCGACAGTGTTGCTCGCACGCGTGCTTCGATTATTTCTTCAGCGTCCCACGAAGACTGTTCGTGATTTCACGCCAAGTCCTCGGTCAATTGCTTGCCTCGATACTCGCAACGATAATCGTGCTTGAATGGAACTTTTATTCAAAGTATTCAACAATTCAGTTCCTTAGTTTTAAGTATTCTGCGAATTTGATAGAAATTTTAAGTTATCTCTGAGAAAGAGGATTCTAGATCGATTAGGTGCATCTCTAACCTAGTCCCCACGGTATACCATTGCATCATAGCAACCGGGTCTCATAAAATTGCAAATTGCCCCGGAGCACGAAAAAAAGCGACCTCAGTCGATCCACGTGTCAGGGGACCCTGAATTTTCCACCTGTTCACGAGATCAATAATGTACCCCTAGCCTTGTACAGCATTGGACTCGTCTGCAGACCAGTCTAGACACTATCCCATAAATGCCTGCCCTAGTGATACTGCAAATTGCCCTAAAACACGAAGAAAACGATGTCGTTTGACCTAGGTGTCCTTGGGTCCTAAAGTTCCACACCTGTCCGCTATGCTAGTAGTGGTATCGTTAATCCATTTAGATCCCCTAAACCTTTCTGCGCCATCAGACTAGTTTAGACGTTATAGCATATCCAGTTCACCCTATAAACTGGCAAATGATCCAGGAGCACAAAAAATCTACCCTAGTTAACCCAAGCCCTCATGGCCTCCTGAATTTTCCACCTGTTTGCGGTATCAATAGCACGGTCCTACCCATTCGCCCCAACACCTGCTGCATTAGACTAGCCCGCAGACCAGCCTAGGCTCTACACCATAAATATTCAATCGCATGTGGGTCTAGAAGGACCCATTTAACCTTGAATACGCCCTCTGTGTAATATAACATTCATCCTTTTTCAATAAGCGACTGCCATCTGGGTCTGAATCATTTAGGGAGAGTAACTGGGATAGATTAACAATTAGAATCACTTGGACTTCTAGTTCAGTGAAAGTTTATCTCCCTGTGACTGCAAAGTGCTAAAGCAATAAATAAGGGTGCGAAAGCTTGTGGACAGTATTTGATAGAAAGTTGCAGACTTTCCTAAAACAAACACATCATCTCGACGATTCAGTGATACCAAGGACACGGTTCGTTTAGCACCCTGCACAGCCACTGCTGCGAATCGATAGCCCGTTTCGCAGGCACGCCCGTCGGGCACCGCGCGGGAAGCCAGTAGGAGTCGAAATCGGCGCGCCGAGACGCAAGTGTATTCGCAGGAACGTGCCAGCGTGGCCGGTTGCGACACTTGTTTTGTGACCTGGATATCTCCGCTCTGTACCCACTACCTCGTATACCCAGTTGCCTCCCCCCCACCCTTCCATTCTCGCAGTCCCTTCCACACCCTGGTGTCACCCCCTGCTCCTACTGCCTCGACCCGTCGATGCCATTCGAATATCTGGTTCACCGTGTCTCTCGACCACATGCCGAGCGACCAGCCACTGCATGTCACCCCTCGTGATCCACCATCCCCCACCAAATTCTTTCCGGGACCCCTGTGACCTCGGCCTCGATCCTTCGTCTCGTTTGCTCGCCGGAGGGCAAGGTGAACCGGGGGAAGTTCCGGGGTGACTGTGATTAAGTTCGGTTAGGGTAGGTTCCTTGTCTTAGTGTAGGGATGGCTCTTGGGGTTAGAGGTCTTCTGGATTGGACGGAGCTTTGAGCAACGTTTTTGGAAGGTTTAGAACATCGCAGACACGGTATAGGGCGAGTGCAGATTAAACCGTCAAGGAGGGGTGCTTAGGACCGCATCGTGCTTTCTGTTTTAGGGTTCCTTTTTAATATATTTACATAGACTATATTCTCAGTATGTTACTCGATCCAAAAAATATTTTTATCAAAATCTAGGTAGTTTTAGAACGAAGCCTTATCGTTATTTGTCCAGGTTCCACAAAGAGAACGATTTTAATGGTTTTCACGGTTTAGTTTCGTTACGTGCGGACGCAACACGCGCATAAAACTCACACAAGCGTCCAGAAAGAGTAAGCCAAGCCGTAAAAGGATTGCGAATCGGTCTCCATCTGAAATCGCCGCCAAGACCATGTTTGGTCTTGGTTATCTCGTTTTAACAACGGAAACCTTTGAATCGCTTCATCCATTCGTACCTCTACCTACTTTTTTTTTTCTCTTTTTTTCCCCTACGAATCTCCCCATTCTTCACCTTTTACATAACTTTCTTATGACGAATTCGTGGAATCGTGATTCACTCGGTCGAATCACGATTTTTCTTTCGCAAATATTTGACTCTATAGAAACGTTATAAAATTTATTTCATTGTCTTCAAATCGTTAGCGACGTTTGAAAATAGATTTTTAGGTAGCGAGATAGTTTGAAGGTTCAGGTATGACTGTCTGATCAGTGTCGTAAGAAACTACTCTCGTTTTCCACAGCGAAATGTTCCCGACGTGGATAGTAAGTCGAGGTCGCGCGCGCACACACAGCTTTCTTTCAATTCGTGCTCTACTTGTCACGAATAGATGGATGACTTCGCTCATGAATGATTCAAAACGAATGGATTATTCGTTTCTTCTGATAAAGAAAAATAGTACAAATCCGTAAACAGTGATCCGAGGATCAGAAAATAATTTATTTAAAACACTTTCATTCATGAAGTTGCATCAAACGAGTAGGAAAAATAGGGAGGGAAAGCTGAACAATTGAGTCTAGGTCCAAGGCACTGATCATCTAGACTTCCTGTGAAATAAAATTGGATTTCTTTTTAATTTTTCCAAAGGAAAAATACCGAATAGGTGATATTCTCACCTCGACCCTCAAAGTTCAGTTGGTCCGTCACCAAGTCTCTAATGACCCAGTAGCACAATCGATTCCCTTTCCGGTCGATTAAAAAACGCGCACGGCCGAGCAACGGGTTCGCGCAGCGAGCACAGAGAAATCCATCCTTCCCGTGGATTTGAAAGCCCGTACAGCCCTGCAGAGTGGTTTGGAGAGATACATTGTGCCCAGCGGCGTGTAATCTGCGTTAGGCCTGGAAACTACTCTCCCGGGCAGCCAATGATGCCACCAGAAAGAAAGACAAGAGGCCAGAGAGAGATACGGTCGGATGATAAAAAAAATGCTGGAATGAGAAAGACAGGGAGTAGAATGAGGTAGGTTGGGAAAAAATGAGGGGGTGGAGAGCAACGAGAAGCCGACGAGCGTTGAGACTGTATTGATTTCCATTCCGGCCCGTCTGGCTGTAGTCTAGTCCATATCCGGTGCTCTTACCTCGCAACGCACGTGTACACGCACATTGGCTGGCGTTCATGGTGGTCCAGATTCGTTATATGATACCTTGGACGCGTTGGACACAGGACGTCCTATGGGGATGAAGGGTTGGTGGAAGGTCTTATAGGATGCTGCAGCGATTGGGACTTGTTTATAGCTCTGCATGTGTTTCTGAGATGAGCACACCAGTCATAATTCCGTCAAAGTTATAGGTGTCTATGGACATGGACTATAGATCACATGTCCAGGCTGCTGGTCAGCCTTCTGTAGTCTTAGAATGCCTTCTAGGCACAAACCACATTTAAGAAGTGTCGTGAACTTTGAACTTTCTAGCTCATTCAAGTGCTACAGCCCAGTTTTTTAAACCCATAGTTTGACCTAATTGCTAGAGACATCCTGGGTAAGACTTCTGATCTGATTCACCTATCCTCATATGAGATAGGGATTTATTAAGTACTCTAACTAGAGAATTATTTTCTTCTCATTCTGGATCCTTCATTATCCTTCGTACAGCAGCCATAATTAGTGTTTTACACGTGTAGAATATACAGGCATCAGACATGATGAGGGGATTTTCCTTGAACGTCGAGCATCTAAAAAGGAATGATAAGATCCCATTGGCTTTCAAGTTTGAAGTCTCATGTAATCTGATTAAGAATATAAGTCTTTCAGCGAGGAAGCTGAAAAAACTTCTCGTCAGAGGCGAGGATAGCATCGGATGCAGGCCAAGAGAATTTAGTAGACGTCTTCGAGGGACGGATTACAGGTTTTCGTGCACGCCTTCGTAATTGACGGGCTCTTAATTGCGATCCAGGATCGCGTCCCTAATTGCGTCGCCCGGTGAAAGCAACACACGTCCTCCCTCTTTTACTGTTCCCTTTTCAATCGTCCTCTCTCTTTCGTACGCTGGCGAATTCTGGTTTCGCGGACTGGACCGGTTCCTTTTCACGAACGTTCGCTTATTGCTGAGTAACTTTTCGTAATTAAAGACGATCGTTCCCACTACGAGCAAAAGGAAGAAATCGTAACGAGCTCTTTACAGAGGTCTTGTAGCCGCTTGTCTGGCAAATAATATCAGTGTTTGCTAAATGGTGTTTATTGAGTAATAACAGCCTGGATCGTTAACGTAGCCCATATTAATGCTACTTGACTGGTTCAAATAGACACTGGATCTACTTAAAGTTCTATGTTCTTCATAAAAGTGATGATCATTATACCAGTTTACGGTATTCAAAGTTATGACAAGCCCAAACCTTAAAAAGCGAACAAATGAGACAGGGACATGGAAACCCTGATGGACTTTCTGATGCCTTAAGTGCTGTCTCCAGGGAAATGAGCTTTAAGTCTAGCCATTAGCAGACTTGAATGCAATTTTTCTGTTGCATTCAAACGTTACCTTGAATATCTTATGGTAATAATTAATAAAGGGTCATGGAAAGAGATGAGGAAAGAAAAGGAGGATGAGGCTGAGTGAATAAACAGAGGATGTTGCTAGGGTATATTGGAAAGATGCATGCAGAGGTAAAATATTCTGACACGAGGACATCTAGACAGTCTAGACTTAATAATGAAATGAATCCCCAATGTTAAAGTGACAGTAGAGTGATGGCAACATAGTAAACAATGTAGACTGCTGTGAACATGAAGGTCCTGGGTTGGTTTCCGCTCCCTTAGTCCCTATTTTCCACAATTTCTTATAATATATAAGTAAAGGGATACTTAAATAGACAAATAATAGGTTAGGTTAATTTATAGAGCGGAAACATGGTTTGGTATAGACATGGGTCGAGGGTATATGGTATGATCCTCAACCTAGGACAGTAAGTGAAACCATACATAACAGTCATCTTCAGATTCGATGACAATGTCATTCTAAACGCATGAAAAGTGAGGGGAAAAAGAAGAGGGTGCTGCAGAGCGGTAACTAATGCCCCATCTGCGATCCACGATGGTGGCGCCACCCCCTAACACAATGAGACTCGCTCATAAGTAGAACGAATGCATGTGAACAACGAAGGAACGACACTGAACGATCCAACACTGCCCTGTCAGTGTATTCTAGCGACGATATAGACGGAGGACTATTGATTCCAGAGCATAAATAGACCGTACCGTCTCTATTATTCAAAATGCACTTTACCCTGGCCAACAGACAGCGCCATCTTTCTTTTCGTTTCTACTTACCAGTCTATGTCCCTTCAGAATCGTTGGATCATTAGTTGGATTCATCAGTGACTAACTACTTTAGTTGTTTTATTAGGAAACTTTAGTAAAGGTTAGATTTTTAATAAATTAGAGTGGGGCAGGTCCTCCAGCTTTATTAAAAATGTCAAGGTATTGCATTGCACATTGCATTTTGGCATAAATATTTATTTATTCCAATAATTCTTAGTGGAGAGGGCCAGTCCCCATTTTAGGGAGGTTAGGTCCACCTCTAGTCCCTATCTACTTACGCCAATGACTATACCTCGAAATCTACTTGATCGAGCGTAATGACCAGGATCGAACTGAAGTCCCTCGAGAAACATCGCGTTCTCGCAGCACACGAGAGTGTGGGCTTAAGATTAATTTAACTCCGTTTTACCTTGGCTTTTACGCGACCCTTGCTTGCCACTCCCACCTTTCGCCGACTGGTATCTTGTCCCGTCCTCTCTCGCCTTTATTTGCAACGTTACAGTGATCCTTGAAACACAATCGCCTCTTCTTCCTCCGAGCACTTCGAATTTCCGCGACTCCCCGTCGCGTTCATTTCCTAATCGTTAATTCCGAACGAGTCGGTTCAAGTTTCAACCGATGAACACGCGATTGTTATTCCGCGTGCCTGAAACCCTGTCGTTAACTTAAAATTCCTTCGATCGCCTGTTTGATAACCATAGTTCCTTAGAACATGAACTTTCATCGATTATACCATTAATAACTTCCAAGTTTCATAATATCATAAACATTAGTTTTGATAATCTGTTGGCTTTATTAACATTTTTTCGACTAAATTTAGGTTAGAATTTTAATCCTTTGTTTCTAATTCCCATAAAGATTTCCAAGGTTTTTCAATCCCTGATTATCGGCGTCGAATAATCGCCATTATAGCCACGATTTAATAACGCCTAGGCCTCCGATACGATCAGACCTCTTTATAGAATATTATGCTAATAACGTGAGCGCGGTAACGCAATTACGCCATTGAACACCGTGAAGCTGTTACAGCCGATGCGTTACGGTGCACCGTGCACCGTAATGGCGGCCACAGGTTACACTGTAACGAACGAAGAAAATTCACCGCAGACTCGCAACGCTCGAACAGGTTTCTACGAGTAGACACGATTGTTTCGGTGGTTAAGCCTTTCCTTTATTTCTTTGTTTTATCGAAATTACAGGCTCGATTATGGATAATGTGATTCTTGACACCCTGTGAATGTCGCCTAGGGCCTTCTTGCACAATTCCAAACCACTAGTATAAAATTACTCAGTCAGGTCAATAATTTAAATTTAAGGTATTGAAAAAGATTTGAAATTTTGAACAATGGTGTAGTTTGATGAAAACGTGGAAAGTTGTTGAATAGTGTAACCTGAACACCTCCGTGCATTATTAAAGAGTATGGTCGCCTTTGATCCATGGCGACTACGCGTGGAATTGTTGCTCCTGTGCCCGTGGAACCTGCTGGCATAGAGCCTCGTGAAGAGCAACATTGAAGAACCGGTCTCTATTTTTCTTTCGTCTCGCGAAAGCGCGAGTGGATCGAGAGACCGTGTTATCGATCGTCTCTTAACAAGCCCACCTTCGAGAGCTTTTTTTCAAGCACTTCCGCTGTTCAGGGGATGAAACCCTCGTCCCCGAAATCCCCTCGCTTAATTGCGACTCGGTTTCTTGATATCTGTGATTTCTGTAGGAGGGAAGAAAGATATTCACAGAATATTTTTTCATCTGTAATTGATTGAATTTAAAAATATAAAATGTCAGGCACTGACGACATTTTTTCTGATCGAATATTCAATCTTTCCAAGCAAATGGCATTAATTTTAGTCGTTAAGAGATAGAGTGCTATCTTATAAAATAAAATTTTCGGATCCATGTGTAAATTTAATATGAAAATGCGATCCATTGGAAAACTCGTATCGCATACCGTCAAAGATCGATACCCACCCTCGCGGTTCTCGTCGCTCCTCCTCGCTTCTACTCGGTTCCGTGACCGAGGCGCACCACAACGTTCGCCATGATCGCACTTTCAAAGGTCACGGCGCATTCGAAACTCCCGCCTTTCCAGAGTACAACCTTTAACATCTCTTTATCGCGGACGATCGAGTCGACATTAAACGTTGTTTCGTTAATTACACCGGGAGGCGTACTTGTTGCAATGATTGCACGGCTAACGCCATCTTAAACTGGTTCCATATCCGAGTAATTAGTACAACTCGTCTCGTTGCCATTTACTTAATCCTTTCGCCAAACGCTCGCTTTTGTGCTGCGATGATGTTGCACGATATTAACTCGTCGTTATTATTACTGATTATGCGTGTGCAGTAATTGCAATTAGTAGGTGATTGTTGCAAACATATATATTATTAAAATAAAAGGATTAGTAGTAATTATCACATTTTTTTTCTTTATAAAATAAAATTTACACGATGCTAAAAATATTATATAATCTTTTTTTTTTTACAAAGATCGTGATTGGATTGTATAAATCCCGGTATTATAGATATCGTTTAAATCCCTCAGTTGAAAATTCAAACTGATCAACTAAGGAAGGATTAAAAAAATAAAATTGTTTTCAACGAGGGCAAAAGGTTTAAGGGGAGAAATAAGTGAGAAATTAATTATTCATAGCACTTGTGAAAGAATTGACGAGTATTGGATCGAGCAGAGGTGGTTGCATTCCGAACGTAACGAAGCTGATAACACGTGGCAGGTTCGAACCGAGGTCTAATTAACACGGACGATATTTGCGACGCGTCGATAAGCATCGAACGTACATACGTTCGAGGACGTGGAATGCGGGCCAAGGTAGCTGGCCGCGATTTGCCAGGCGTAAATCTTAAACACACACGTTCCTTGCACGGATACTTACCCGGTAATTACATGGTTCCTTACCTTCAGTTACGTCAACCTCCCTTCGGCTGACATTTTCCTTGCGGCCCGGTTGTTTCGATTCGCCTAAAAATATCTCTGTACTTTCACAACATTAAAATCTGACTTTCAAAAAACATGGCATCGTCGGAGATTGATAAAAAGTTGAATGTCCCGATTCTGTCGAGTTTGGTGACTGATTACAGCAGACTCCGGGTAGTTGGAGCTACCGTAGCTCACATTTCAGGTCGACGACATACAAATCACTTTTCAATGATGTCATGAAGCAGACATCGAAATAGGAATCATCAAAATCGATCGTAAAAATCTGAATCATCACAATAGAGAATTCGTTTTCATTTTGGATCGCGAAAGCTTGCTTTAACGCTGGAAGACTCATGGCCGATGGTGCCAGAAGCAACGAACGACACAGCTCGATAATAAAGACGAAAATAATCGGTCCGACTCGACCCATTAAACCGGCCGCCTTGGGGCCAACAGTTTCATTAAGCGTTTAATCGTGGAAGATATGCGCATGCGACCTAGTGAAATCATTCTCGAATCTGGAAGGGATACTTCTTCAAGGGAAGAAATTCTCCAAATAAAAGTAATTTAGAAAAAAGAATAATGTAATTTTTAAGTATTACAAAATTTAGTTTATAATTGAGAAATGTCGATTTAAATTTTCCCGCCCAAACGTTTTCACGCAAGAGGTAGGGATAAACTCCTAGTGATATGGGACCCCTTCCCCACACTATCATTTCCCCCAGGGATACCTATAGGGAAAATCACTAGAACTCGAGACGCCACTATTTTTTCTGTGGAAGCCCGATTTGATCGCAACTGTACGGTCCACAATTTAATCTAATTCCATTCAGACCTAACCTTAATAAGAGGTTAAGTTACAGAATTGTGACAAACGATGTGCGGTAACAGTCGACATATCGTAAATGTGCATGAAGAATTTATTTCAGTATAGAAATAAGAAGGAAAGAAAGTAACAGAGACGATGTTAAGACCGTTGTAGCTTTCAATCGAACATCTGATATCGTTTTCACTGCGTTACGTCAGCTTTTGGCAATGGTCGATCGCAAAGAGGGCGAAGACACTGTCCAATGCACTCGCGGTGCGAGTATTTCGGCGTTCAGGGTCCGGCGTGACCTGGACGTCGACTTTCAAAGCTTCCCCTATAAATAGGCTTGGCCAGAGTTGGCAAAGATAGTGCAAGGCCGAGCTTTGCTCGGAATAATGGCCAGGAGAAATGCACTCGGTCGATATTCGAGCGTGTACCTTCTGGCTTCCAATGAACTTCCATATAAAAAATATATCAACATTAGATTTTAAGGTTAGGTTCTAGAATTTTTGAGGTTAGGTTCCAAGAGCATCCATAACACCTATAGTTATGTCTGATCTATGGGGCGATTTGGGAAACATATTCATTAATTTTAAATGTACGAGAAGAATTATTAAAATACTTTTGCCAAGGTATTCTTTCACGAAGTTCTTGTCGTAGCGGCACGAAATACAAACGGAAACATTCGCAATTAATTAAAGAGAGAACGTTGTCTCGGGTCGATCTAAATTACGCATTGTTTGCTGGGCGAAATTGGACAATTCGTTCTTGGAATCGTTGTATTTTGAGCTACCAGTCAGCGATGCATCCTCGAGGCAAGTTTTACGAGTTCTTCTGGGGATCTTGATGGTCGACATTCGGCCTCGTATTTCGGGCTCTGTTTGTTGGTAGGTGATTCTCTTCCAGATAAATTGTAAGATTTAAATTACTATAAATTTAAGAGCAATCTTCCCTAAAAATAAAATTTTAGACCACGTTTTTTAAGGTTATGTTTCAATATATGAAACTTCATTCATTAAAAATTTGTATGCTTAAGTTTAATTAAAACAGCATAAGTTCAGAATACAACTGTTCCAATTGTAGGGTTTGGGGGTACCCTATAACCTTCCAGGGCTAACAAATTGCCCAATCAAGATCCGACTGTTAGGTTATGGTATTTTGCGCCATTGAAAAGGGATGAAACAACAGATTTCTTGTTTGGTCGCGCTGTACGTGTCTGAATGTCCGCATTATGCCCGCGGAGTCAGGGCAGACCGTCTGTATTTCGTCGGGATATCATGGCAGCTTCTTGTTCTCTCCTTCTAACGCGTTTTAAACCGTCCAGGGGACAATGGCGAGGTTATATCCGAGCAGACGAGAGCGCATTGTTGCTCGACGCATCTCAGTTAGAACCAAGGTGGTAAGCTACGTCAGAGACGCGTGGTGGGGGTGTGAAAGAGACGCGGAGGACACTGGTCGTTGGGACGCAACGATGACGCCATCGTGTCAACAGTTGCAGACTACAACGCCATTTTTTTCTGCATACAACTCATTGCTATCATATTTTAATCTTTGATTATTTAATCAAAGGATAAGTAATCAGTTCTGAGCTCTTAAGTACCTGTGGGAAGGTAGCTTTAGGGACACGTATATTACTAATTAAGGGTTAACTCCATTTTTTCCTTAATAATAAAACGGTATATTGTTTATTCATATTCTAACAATTTGCTGTTCTTTCTGTTTCAGGTGAGTTGATTTTTGGCACTAATTCACTTTTGGCGGGAAATTTTAATGCTTCTTCAAGTAAGTGATTTAACCTTTCAAATAATGAAAAGAGTCCAAGAAATTTAAAGGTATTTCTAAGAAAAAGAAAAAGACACAGTGAAATCACTGTTCGAGGCCTCAAGCCGCTGTCACACTCGACGTTTCGCCACAAAGGCCATCGCGACGACTTCCAAAGCTTTCGATCAATCTAACCCAACCTAACCCCCCATCCATATCCATATTGTCGGTAACAAAAGATACGATGTAGATTCCAGCGGATACAGGTTCGCGATTCCCTGAACGAGCCAGGCAAAATCGAAGAAGCGTCCGTTGTGTGACGGCCCCTGACGTTCTGTTCGTTTTTCACGAACGCCCACATCCTTTATCAGGATGCATTCACGGCTGAGATCAGCGATCCTGGCCGGTGGGTTCAAGGCCGATTGACGATGGGCTTCTCTCAGCTCACTTTCGCCACTGTGAGAAGCATAGATTCCTCTTGGTCGCTGATTTTTCTTATCTGGTCTGCCCGTTGCCGTAGCCGCTGCCTCTGGTCCTCGTTTCTCTCACGGCCGACGACATTCCTTCGGGATCAAAACCGTGTGGCGCGCCTGTTGGTTCGCGAGACACCGAAAGGACGAGCTTGTTTCTCTTCTTTCGATGTCCTTTTTGCTTCGTCTGCTTCCTCTCCAGCGCTGATTTTCTGCACTCTCTAAGCTTCTCGATGCGTCTCCGGTCAAGGTCCGAAACGTTTTCGAAAGGTGATTTTGAGAATTTTGTCGACTGATGACGGTGCCAAACGTTCTTTTGGGAATGACGAAGCACTTCGATCGGTCTCCACTGTTATGCACTGGAATTATGCCGGGGATTTTGAGGTTAGGTCTTGTTTCAAGGATAAAATCATTCGGACTTGGATTCTTTTTGAACGTTTTGCGAGGCTGGAGGTTTGGAATGGTTCAGCATGAATGTCCAGATCATAATGTTTGCTTGTATTGACGTGTAGATTTAATCATTGATGTATGGTGTCCTCTCGTGAATCACGCTGTACCTTTTTGGTTAGTTTTTTCTCAGTTGGAAGACACAGCGTGGTATGACAATGTTCGAGAGTTACGAAAGGTTCACAATTTGATGAATTCATGTATGTATCAGATTAAGTGTTGATACTAAACCTAACCTCTCTAATTACAAGATCTTCATCTCACATCTTCAAATATACTTCAAGCCTTATTTTCACGCTCTGCGCCCATCAGCTCGTGCATGAACACACGTCCGGCGCAAAAGCGAGGGAAAAGAAAGAAACGAGCGGGTCGGCGCCGAAAGGAGAACGCTTAGAAAACCATGAGGTCACGAGAGTCTGTCTAAACGCGCTGTAAACAAGCGTTCGCTTACGCGCGCACAGTCGGGCGTTTGATGTTTCTCTGTCGCGTATGTCGCCGACACAATAAAGCAGGACCGGTGTGTATCGCAGTGGCGTGAGTAAACTTGCGAGATTATACGCACCCACGCGAATTGGCGTCCCTTCCTTCCGTCCTTCTTTCTCCTGCCCTCGTGGTTTATTCCGGTGCTGTTTCGTAACGCGACTGCACCGTTAATCGCTCCTCCACAGAGAAATTTGTTTTTAGGATCATGAATATCCCAATTCTTTAATCAAATACGCGACAGCACTGCTTCTATTGCATCTTGGACAGAGGTTTGCTACAGTTGATGCAATGCCAGCTGTGTTTCTTTATTTGCAATTTCCTGGAAGCTCAAAGACAGGGTCCTAACAAATCCACCAAGCACTTGGCATAATTTACTGGTACACTGTTTCTTTTTTTTCAGACAGAGGATTGTTCTGTTATTCAGAATCGTGAAATAACTCTTCTTTTGTGATTCATTCCTGTCTTTATCTATGGGTTAGTTCGAAGCACTCGCAAAGGGAAAAGCAATTAGCCGCTATGAAACGGGACCTTTGTCGCTTTTAATCGATCATTTAGCGATCATAATTTTGTTTCTAACGAGCTTCACCTAATTTGGGACACAATGAGCCACGATGGGACACTTGTTTCACGGGTGAAAATCACTGGGATCAGCTGGATGGCTTGGGAAGTGAAATGAACATCTAGGGAATTTCATTTTCTGATGTGGGGATTAAGGTTTCGTGTTAATAGACCCTCAAGAAATGGATTATCTGTAATAAAATGAAGCAATTACTTGGAATTTGTAAGAGTTAGGGTGAAAATGGCGTCCCTTAGGGACTTTCAATGTCGGATGGTGCGGTTTATCAACTGGTAGCGATTTCTCTTCGGGTTCCAGCAAAAATATCGGTAAGCAACGTGCTCGAAAGTGTACACAAACGGTCGTTTGTGTCCGGCCATGTGTAGCCGCGTAAAAAAAAAGGGAAAACGAACGAAACGAGAAAGATGGAAGAAAGTAGAAAAGAGAAGATCGTCCACCGTGGGAGGTCTCCGCGGTGAACGTATCTGTGGCCCTTAACCTCGCTGCGGACTTCGACACAATTTCGTTCGGGTAACGTGTAACGGATCGAAATGGCGAGGGATGGGGGGTTACTTTGAAAATAAAGCAGTCGAACGAGTATTTGACTGCTTCCAAGAATCATCCACTGCTTCAGAATCTAAGAATCTTCATAAAATGTTTCATTACTTCTTGTTTGCAATGTTCTTATTAAATTCCCTAGACCTCTATTGGTATTCCTAGGGAATTTCTTCTGTTGACTTAACGTGTCTAATGTTTGATATCTCTCTATCTTTTGAACGTCCCATCTCTTTGAATGAACTATAAATACAAATACACTCTTCAGTATTCTAGGGAATTTCGTTCCACGAGTATACGATTTCAGGGTGAGAAAGTTCAAGAGCGTTTCACGCGTATCACGTGTAACAAAGTTTCTGAAATTGATTATTTTTTTACTGATTCTCAAACACGAGAGTCAGGACTCGCTTTACCGTAAGCTCCCGTGAAATCGATAAATTGTGCCCGACCGGTCACAAATTCGCTTCTTTAATGCGGCTTTGCCCTAACGAGCCTAATAACTCTGGCTGGGGTATCGCCGGCGAAGTTTATAGTTCCCCGTAAAACCTTAAAAACAGACAAGTAAGTTGCATTCTTAATATTGAACGGGCTATTAAGGACCCCAAGTTCAAACCTTAGATTATCCAACTGAAGGAAAGAGAAACGTGAATATTGCAGTAAAATTGAATAGAAAATTAAACAATTTAATAGTAGTACTTTTTTTTACAATTTATTGCAACTTTGGCTTGTTATTCCTTAAGAAATCTTTCTTTTTTTGTCAATTTTTGTCTGAATTCTTTTTGAAAATATTTTTTCAAGTAATTTTCACGACTCGTTCTTCAGCATCGGTATCGCAATTTTCACACACGTATCGTGCATGGTTCCGAAGGCAGACCTGCCGGTTGTTTGAGCAGCTGCACGTCAGAATTGCATTTGTTCGTGCTATTCTTGAGACGGTGTTTCCATCACGACGATGTGTTAGCCATAACGAATATTTAAGAGGCGTTCGCGAATTTTTTATTCGGTTATTAATAGTTTTGATCGGTGACGACGGTTTCATATTTTATCGAAATATCTTTCTTTTCTTTTTATTATTATTTTTGTTTACGGGTCACAGAACGAGGAAAATCATATTTTTTGCCAAAAATATAAAATTAGCATTAAATTATTTCTTGCTCTTGACATTATTTGATAGAACTTTTTCATTTTTCTTCTTTTAATGGCGCGAAAATTATTTATTAAATTTGATACTTTTTTTTTACACAATGCTTGCTCGAATGGATGATCGAAAAGAAGGAGATGGAAGAAGAGGCACAGCCATTCTAAATGTTTTCGGTACACGTGCTATTTTCAGTTGTGTAACCAATTCGAGTGCAGAGATCCAATGCGTCTGCGCCTCGTAAATTAACTTTCATTATTGAAGCAAGAGAATTGAATTCAGGCCGTGAAAACACAAATTTCGATTGGATATTTTACTTCTGTGTCAACAGAACACTGGTTACAATAGCTTTCGAAAATTGTACACAATATGTGATTCAATATCTTTTCATAAAATAATAAAGTTTGTTTCCAATAAAAAAAAGAAGCTGTAACAATATTTATATTCAATGCATACAAACAGATAATTAATTTATTTTCTTATAAAATACATTTCTTATTGGAAATTGTTTAGAACATATTTCCTTTACAATTGAAGAAAAAACAAAGTATATGAAATTTCAACAAACAGAGTTTGTTCGAAACTTTCATCTGAATTACACTTTCACCAGAAAATTTCATTAATTTCCAAGCTTCTTCTTCGGTCGACGACCAACGCTGAATATTTGCACGTTGTCTGTCGCGGTTTTGCAACAATCTCACGGGAACCACGAACTTTCGCAACGTCGTCGCATCGGAAAGTGCATGATGCACGCGCTATTTCGAGATGCAGAGACCCAGTTGCATTTCTCGTCTCGCTACAGCGAAACTGGCGAAGCCGCTTGGCGTTTCTTCCTCGAGAAATTCGATACGGATTCTCGAACCAGTCTCAATCCACGAACGTTTCATCGATCGACTCGTTTAATTCCTCAGATTTATTAGCAATCTCTCGATCCTATAATTCTGATTCAAGGTTCATTTTGTGGGGGTGGGAAATGAAGGACGGAAAATAAGAAATTAGAAAATGGAGAGTGGGAAATGGGAAATTGGAGCATGAAAAGCGGGAAATAGGAAAATGGGAAATTGGTGAAGTTTCCAAAATCCAAATACAGAAGAAGAAGAAAGTAAAAGACAGATAAACAAACAGATTAAGTAAATTAAGAAATGTAAGAATTCTCTGTAGACATCATCGAGTATCCTTGGCCGTGATCTATGAGTGGACCAATAATGTGACGCGTCACCGAGTTATTTTAATATCAAAGACCCTATTATTAGCGCGTGACCCGATAGAGCTGCTCGTAGAAGAATGCTGTTCGCAGGTCAGTGTTGTACGACCTCGTGGAACGCGAGTTGTTTGAACACGAGGATTCCAGTTCGACCTGTTCGCGTCAAACTGTCCATCATGACCATCTTCTTTCCAATCACGATTTTTCAATTAACATTTTGACGTGACTTTCGATACGTGATTTGTTTACAACAACTTTCCTTTACTCGATTCGGGTACTGATTACAATTTAGAAATTAATTCACTATTCTTCAGAAGTATTCGTTGTCTTGTGAAAGTGAGGAGTAGGCAACAATAATGGACCTGGTCCATCTTCTGGTAGAAAAATTTTATTTACACCAATGACTATACCGCTAAAAATATTTTGCGAATAATACTGAATTTTTCATCCGTCCATTTGCCACCCGTTTCGCCCGTGTCGTTGACTTACGAACCGGCGAAACTCACGTGCCAGTCCCAGCGCTCTATCATTGCGTAAACCCAACCTTACCTAAATACAACGCGCTCGAAACGATACGAATTTCCCCGGAACATCCTGCATCCCGTGTACGGTTGCCAATAATAGAAAATGACAGCTAAATCTCGCGTGTTCTTATCTCGAACTCGTCCCCGCAATTCCGTGCAGATCCCCGGTCCCTCGTCACGTCACTCGTTCGTGTGACTTGGCATTCAGCCTTGTTCTATGAACTAGGTCGACATGTGTGGTGCATTGACGGAGAGAGTGGCCGTTTATCTCTGTTCTTTCTTCCGCTTTGCTGTCTGCCCGCTTCCTTCTCGCTCCGTTCCCTCTCTGTCGCGCGTTGTTCCCGTTCCACCGGTTCTTTTTTATCTGGGCAACTCGCTTCTTTCGAGCTCTTTTCTCCTTTTTCGTTTTCCTTTTTTTTTTTTTTCTTCGTACGCTGCATTCCTCTTCGACTCGCACGGACCGAGCCCTTTTTCCCCTCGCACAATTCCGTCCTTCTTCGAATTAGCGCGCTCGGAGTTGTATTCGACTCTTATCTTGCGTTACGAATTCTTTCTTGGTTTCTTTTTCAGAGATTGCGATCTCGTTCGGATGACTTTTTTCTGCTTCTCTTGATTGTTCGAACACAGAGACGTTTTTGTGCTCTGCATCTCGCTCCTGTACCCGGTATTCTTCTCTGTTTGCTTTGGCACGCGTTGCGCTTCGGCATCACGTTCCGTTGACTTATCTTCTCTGTTCTTTCTGTCGCTTTTCTATCTTTTATTTTCCTTCCTGTCGTTTTATTGCGAATTTAAAAAATTTTTGTTTTGGTTCAGTTTAAGTTTTTGTTTCTCATCTCTTACACCCCATCCCCGTGTATCGTATTTTCCCTGATTTTCCAAGCTCATCCGGTTCATTTTCATGCACGCGTACCTCGGCCGTGGCGTTGATGCTTAGAGCTTTTCATTGCGGCAGACTTGTATTCGTCGATGGCGTCGGCGTCGGCGTCGTCTCTGCCCTAGTTGCAACGCGCATGCACCCCTCACGCAAAGAAGCGAGAAATCGATCCCTCGAACCCCTTCCTAGACTCGCGTTAAGTGAGCACGCTTGCATGCTCGGCCCTTGTCGATTTTCTAGCCGGAAAATCGCTCGAGACTCGCTCCCTGCTACACTCTTTTTCACTGATTCTCATGCATGCCTGTGCAGAATCACCGCCTATCCATTTTTAGGTAGTTTAATGGTAATAGCGGTGTTGTTATAGTGTTTTGATGTGGGACAGAGGATTTGGGGTTGAAGGGATTGGATGATTAATTGGTGGGAGAATATTTGCCGAAGGGAGTTTCCAATTTTCTTGGGAAACTTTCAGTGAAATGATGGAAATACGAGGTAAAGGTACATGAAACTGTGGTGGAAATTTGGAAATGGGAAATTAAATATGGAAATGGGGAAAATTGGGGCTGGAAAATGGGAAATTGGGGCCGGAAAATGGGAAATTGAAGCTGGAAATGGGGAGATTAGAAAAACAGAATTAAGCGATCTGTGATTTGCTCACAGTTTATTAGACACATTCATGTTACATCGATTGAGGCTCTCTCAGGCTGAAAAGAAACCGTGTTACAAGCTGACTTCGCTGGAGAGAGACTCGTCCAGAGACAAAGCAAAGATTCTCGAGTCAGCAGAGCTGGTTGTGAGTCTTGTCGATGATACCAGAGGAACGTAACTCAGCAGTTTCCACTCAAACTCGCGTCCTTTTCTTTTCCTGTCCTTTCTTCAGCCTCGTCACTTCAGAATTACAATCTTCAAGGTTTTGTACCTCGCATTATTCAACTTTTACCACAGATTCTTCCCAAAAATCTCAACTTTCCCAAGATTTTTATTTATCAAATAAGATTAATTTCACAACTTCTAAAATATTTTATAAAAATATTTTGAAGCATTCTAATTTGAATTAATCAATAGAATTGGCCTAATTGCGCCAACAGTTACTGTAAACGATTATCACATCATTCTTCGTCAAATTATAAAACAAGTTCAAGTTGATGGACCTATAAATAACAATTGAATCCAAGATCTGTCGGCTGATTTCAAAGTCTAACCTGCGTTTTCTAATCTTAGCTCCCACGTTGTTGGTTCCTGATTTCAGTTTGTAAATTGAACAACCATGTTAATTAAAAGGAAACACGGACCATCGTGTTCAATGCAAAAAAGAAATCACGAAAAAAGAAAAAAAAAATTATTTACCATTGAATTGAACATTTTTTCCCAGCTTATTAGATTCTCGCGTGAACGTTTTCTCCTCTCAATTAATCTAATTGGTTCACGTAAAAAACGTGAAAAGAAACACCATTGAATCTACTAAAATCGATAAATAATTTCAAGTCTGGAAAACAATAATTATAATCAAAATTAAATTGTCACTTTTTTATCGGTCCTCCGCCTCAAAGTTAAATCTCAGTGTACACGATGAACGTGGTTCCTTTTAAACGCCTACTCCACGTAACAATTACATAATGGCTGTCGTAACGTCCACAAAAAGGCTGGCTATCGTGTCGGGACACGATAATCTCGGCCTCGATACCAGGGGATCGGGGTCAATGATAGTCAGGATCATCGTGGATGCAGTGGAAAAATTGAACTGGCCCGTTGTCTGAGTGGTCGAGGAACGATGAATCTTGCATCCAGGTCAGATCCACAGCTGCTGACCGAGACTCGATCACTGGCCCCAATGAACCGGGATCGTTGCTCGACTTAACACTTGTTGATGTTCTTGAAGACTGATCAGATAGGAACCGTGAGTCATTTATATGGATCAGACATTCGTTTACAAAGTTCTTGTACTTTTGCATTCAGGTCAGATGGACAAATCTAACCGTCGCTCTCTAACAATCCTTTTTATAAACACCTCGTGTCCTGAAAATTTTAACATGAGGAATAGTGCCAATGATAGCACAGGAAAGTTCAGCGATAAAAGTTTCGGTTGTTAGTTTGAGAAGTTTCTAAGTGATCCTGTAAATGTTTCAAGGGTCCGTTCTTCATGTACTTCGTTACCGAGGAAGTACATCAACGCTGGAAACTGATGTACCGAGTTTGCGAACAAAGTGTGCAGGAGTTCCGTGTTGAAAATGAAGATCGTCTAGGTGTTCGAGGAGGTTCTTGTGTAGTATTCAAAGGCATTTACAATGAATAATGAGACATGAGGTTAGCACGGAAAGTAGAATAACGTATCGTGCACGTCACCGCCATTTTGCGTCATTAAACTTCGCGTACGCTTGATAACATCATTCCGCTAAACACTAGTTGCAGTTAATCGAGGATATTCCGACAACCCGTCATTTCAAAACAATTTCCAGGAACGATTACACCAGGGTCAATTAACCGACATCTAACAGAGACCTTCTTCACCTTTTAACCCTCGCCATTTTGTCCATTTAAACTCAAAAGCGAAAATACTTCGGCATTTTTCTGAAACAAAAGTATGGGTCGTGACTATTTACAGAAAGGAATTTAAAATTAGGTTAGTTTGAGATAATTTTATGTTAGGTTTAGATTAATTTAGGGATTTCTAATGACCCTGAAAATTTGTTCCATTCCTGGAAAAATATCCACAAAATTTTATTTCAATCATCCACACCAGTGCCATTTGGAAAAATATCCAACAATAGAGGTGACTTTTCATTGCACGTGACCAGAGGAACACGTTTCACAAGTGTAGAAACACTTGCCTAGCGTTCTGTGACCAGAATCCAAAGTCTGGAGTGGCCTCGAAGAAGATCTAACCCAGACCTAACCCAGACCAAGCTGGAGAAACTTGAGACGACCGACTACCGTGGTGGTGGCAATGCTTGCAGCGTGTTGGTGCCACTGCAGAATCGATCTGATGGCCTAGTTACCAGGAGAGAGTGAGACACGGAGAGAAAGAGGGAGAACCCCAGGCAGACTGCACACTGGGTGAGGCGAAAGTCATGCCATAACTGGGAAAGGCATGATTTTATGACAAAAGAGGGATGTTTTAACGATTCAGATATAATTCTGAACCTTTGACATTAAGACTGTGAATGTCAGCAGTTTAATATTACATACTACAAACGCTGATGAATATATTGGTCACCAAATAGGAGACATTAAATTAAAAATAATTATTCTTTATTTCATTATTTCACTAACCTTCGAAATCAATTTCATAAAAATTTCTTTGCCATCAATTTCTGCCCCACCTTATAGAGAGCCAAGTATGGCGGCTTATCTAGCAGCACCACGCGACGCTGAAGGCGTGGTGGTTGAACACATAGTCTCGACAAGGAGAGGGTTGCAATAGTGGGTGGTTTTGATCGGAGGTTGTAGCCGGGATACGAACCCTGGAGCGAGGACAGGCATTGACCTAGATGTCCTCTCCGCTTTCTCCATCCTCCTTGGGTGAGTGTATCCCTGCAGTCCTGCGTGTCTCCTGTTTCTTCCCCTTTTAACTGCAGACTTTGCTCCTGGCTATCCTCCATAAACTTCTTTCTTCTTTCGACAGAGTGAGAAGTTGATTACTCCAGGAACTCTTCATCAAAAGTGGAATGATGACATCCTGAGATAGTCTAGGGTCTTAGTAGTTGGAATAAATATTTTATTTAAAACAAAATTGTACATCTAAGAGATATCTTAATCCTCATCTTTTTTTGAAGAAAATTTTTCTATGAAAGGAAGTTCTCTTTGAATCAGAGCAAACTTCAAGGCCGTCGTTCGAATCTTTATCGAGTGGCAGGGCAGGATGCGACCTCCTGCATCCTCCAGCAGCCAGTAGTAGGTTCATGGCTTGTCTGGAAGGGGTTGGAAGGGGTGGGATTTGTTGCTCGGAGGTCGCAGCCGGGATTCAGAACCGAGAGCTAGGCCAGGCATTGACCTAGATGTCCTGTTTCCACCTCAAACGTTATTCTCTCGCCATTTCTTATGTCATTCTTCCTTAACCATTCCTTTTCTATATTTCGAAGATTTCTTAGATTCTTTAACTGTAGATTAGTTTTATCTCTATAAATTCAGGAGGCTGCGTTCATAAGCAGCATCCCACGGCATTCTGGACGTCGTCCGATTGAATGCCGCTGATGCGACAAAAACGTCGACTGCGGAAGGGGTAGCTACCTGTTGAAAGGTAATTTTGCGTCGCGGAACGTCGCTTGTTGCAGTTGTCATCGAGACACGGTGGAAAATTCGAGCCGCGTTCAATTTGCGATTCGACGCGCACGTCCAGCCCTCGACATGGATTCAATATCCGTAATAATATCCGGACGTGTTTCGATAGCGCCGCTGATATGTGTTTCTCCTTTGATGAAAACAGGCCGAAGAAAAAGAGCGGCAACTCTTTTCAGACGCGTTTCTTGCCGACGCGGCTGCAATTATTGGAAATTGAACGCTCGCTGGTTACCATGCTTTCCAGCCACAAAGAACATCATTCCTAGTCGAATGTTTCTAGGAAACTGATTAAACTTTTACGTGCAAGATGGATTGTATGTATTCGAGACTTTTGAAAGATTTGTGATGATTTTTTAACACTTCGATCAAGTATTGGAAGTAGCGTGCAGACCTAAATACGCCATGAACCCATCCCGCCCACGCTCCATACCTAGTATCCCCGTTGTAATTTCCTCCATAACCTAACTTCCTCCATGAAAAGGAGAGGAATGGCGAAGAAACGGCAGAGGGAGAAGGGCGAAAGAGCGTCGCAAAAGGAAGGCAGAACTGGCGGACGACCACAGTGGGGTGGGTCAGGGTTAGTGTCGAAGGTTAGGCCCCTCCCTACCCAGAATCCCATAACATGCCAGCCAGGGTAAGGGACAGGGGGCGTACACGGCAGTCGGATCGATATTCTACTGGCTGCACGACCGCTCATACGATTTTCATTCCCTTTCGTCCAACTTTCCAATTTTTTTTAGTCCTCTTCCCGACATTGTCCCCTGAAATGTTGTTACGATTCAATGGAATTTGCATATTACTTTATGCATTACTTTCTTGGGCTGTGCAGAGGGTTGGGACCAGGGGCTGAAGAGCCTGATCTTAAAACTGGTCCATCCCTGCCCTGCTTCGATTACTTGTGGGGTCAGTATGACCTCCTTCGTGTTCTTTTCGTTGCTTCCACAGTATTTATACTGTAAGTGAAGTTAGTATGCTTCAAACGATCAGATTGATCCAACATCACCTGATGTGCATTAAAAACAGCATATCACCAGTCAAGAGTTAATAATATTTTATGTTCTTGAACAATGACCCGTTGAAGTTGATTTTTGAATGGATGACAATTGGATCTGACGTTGGACGTTAGCAGTGATTGCGCACGACGTCCAAATATTAAGATCAGCCCGATGCAGAGTCGTGGAGGGCTGGTGTCTGAGTTTAATAATCGATTAGCCGATTCGCAACGACGTGCAGAACGAGCTGCTTCTGCGGATGACACACGGCCTACCGGGCTGCTATTGTCAGAAGTCGGCCGTGCGTGTTCGAGATGACAACAGACCGAGGGATGATTAATAAATCGTGCTTTTCAGCAGTGCTGGGCCCTGATTGGACTGCTATGAGACTCGAGAGGGGCCATCAATCGCTATAGATCGATCCTGGCCACAAGGGAACGTGGTCGAGTGTGCTTCCCTTTGACTGAATAAAAATTATTTCACATTCAGCACGAAAAAAGTCTGATAGTCTCATTCTGAAAAATTCTCTGTCGTTTCAAAGTATATCTACTATTCACTGGAAGGAAAGAGGAAAAACTCCTGTGGCGATTAAAGCGACTGTTGCAGGCAATAAATAAGTAAGGGCTCGGGATCTTGAGTCTCCAAGACCCATTAGAGGAGATTAAGAGGGAGCATCATCAGCAGGTCTGCTATCAAGTCATTAAAGCATCCTCGGATCGATATTGCTAGTGAACTGGTTCTGATGACGGTGTAACAGCGTCTAAGGTGTTATGTGTATCACGCAACACTTATGGCCGTTCTCGCATTCTATGCGGCTTAGTGTAGAAAGGTGGAAGAAAGCTCGGCTAAATCACGTCGGCGTTCTTTCGCATCTAGTGAAGGTGAAAGGGAGATGCAGAAAAATCGCGAGTGCCTTGCACGACCACTTCTAGCGGCAATAAAGATGAGGATGAATAAGGTACATTGAAGTTAGAAGCTTAGAGAAAGGAGATGACTAACACTTTGTGTTAATGTTCATTTTGTAGACCTAAAATCAGGGAGTAGCATGTAAATACAGTTATAGAGGTCCTACTCATCTCCACTTAACATTCCTCTTAAAATTTATTGAAAGATACTCAGCAGTGATAAACCAAGGGATAGAAACTATTTACCGAGCTTAAAATCCAAAAAGAAGCCGAGAAACATCAAAAAGAAGATATAAATGTAGAGTCACACGGTCCATTCATTCGACCCAACGTCCGCAGCATTGGGCATCACACACCACCATTGTAAAACTGGAATTACGTCACCGGAACCCGCTCAAAGCCGCCCAATCGAAGGCAGGCAGTGTGCGCGAGGGCCCAGAGCGAGGCAGAAAGTCCCGAAGGAGGGAGAGGACGACAGGTAAACAAAAGAGGTGACGGCCCAATGGAGTTGGAGAGGAGGGGATCAAAGCATAGAGCGCCGACGTATGGTGTTCTAAAACCATATTACGGTATAATTAAAAATAAGCAAAATTATTCAAAATGACGCCATGGTAGTTAACAAACATGGTAGTTAAGGGTTATAAATTTTTATGTGTATATATACATAAACATGTAAGAACTTAAAATTACTGAGAATTCAGTAATAGAAACTGGTAAAAATGTTGAGTTTCTCGCGACGAGATGGCTATATTAAAATTGTATGCCGTCCTTTTTCGGGCATACTCTTTTTGGGACCAGCCAAGCCGGTGCTGCGTAGAAAGTCGCGGTCTCTGGCGGGATCTGGCGTCGTTGTTCCACCACGTGACCGTTTCAAGGCCCACGGTTCACCATGGAGGGAGAAGTTTCGGCAACTGCGTCACGCCATGCGGCTCGTTCCCTCGAATCGTGCGTTCCACTGCGTTTCGCGAGTGTTCCTGCCCTTCCTCTTCGCCGCTTCTCAAGTCCGGGGATTCCCTGTGCATCTTAATCCCGCTGGGATGCTGACCGAGGGAGATTAGACGACATGTTGCTCGTTGAAAACAACCTTCGTCCGTTTTATGGTACTTCTGCTGTGTTCCCTTTCGGTTTTAAAAACATTCTTCTTTTATGGACGAAGTGTGGATGATTTTGGTTTAGGTGAGTGTGAGATTCATCGTGTTCTTAATTGAAGTAAGTTATTCGAGAAATTTTAGTGAAGTTACACGTTGAGAACGAATTGTGAAAAACGACCGATCGTCCACGTAACGAGCGAACACTTTCACTCGAGTCACGCCGATAAAAACGCATCCTACAACTGACGAGCATCCTATCAATTTACAGTTGCATTGTTTCTCACTTGAAACGCAATTTCTACGTTGTCGTAATCCTCTTTCTCAATCGTTCGATTTGCACGTGACTTCGATAGATTGAGCAAACGACACTACTATAAGTGTTGTATCTTTCTGATGAGAAACTAAACATTTTCTATTATTTAAACAAAGGTCCTATGCCTTGAATACATCCCCAAATAATTGTGATATCATGCACCCTTAATGGACACAGCATATTATTTATGAAGCTGAGGACCTCTCGGCCCAAAGCTAATTAGTCTACCATCCTCTGTTCCAGATACCTCAAAGAAGTAACGGGCAACGATTCGATTCGATCAGCATGCATCTGGAGGCGAGTTTCGAGGCGCGTGTCAAGATGCGGTAGAAGAAATTCCTCGAGAAGAATCGACGACGCTGTCCAGAAGAAAGCGAGACTCGAGTCGTGCCCGTGCGTGATACACAGGACATAAGCACGCGCATAATATCGGTTCAAAGCGACAACCATAAGATTAAGAATCATCATAAGTAGTATCCTTCAGTAATAACCAGTAGAGGGTGAGCCATCTCAAAACACAGGGGCTATACATCCCGTACGAGTCATAGCCTCTGATAAACAGAAACCACTGCCTGCCCTAAGTGTCCAAGTCTCGAATCATTCAGGAGACTCGTCGCCGTTTGGATCAGTCGATCCAGGACACTAGACATCAAAGATTCAGAGCAAAAGTGACCCTGTAGACACCCAGGAAGACATCCCACGAGATCTCTAGGGGTACGTGGACAGTGGTGAGCAGAGGAGCCGTCACGGTGGCCAGCTTAGTGAGCGGCAACGTAGCAGTGCGTTACGATGAGGCGTCGGGAGTGGTTGGCACGGGGGGTGTCGTGTTGGCAGCCACTTCCAGGTTAGCCACAGCGGATCCAGCCACCTCCAGCATGGACACCAGCGACTCCAGCATGGACACGACGAACGGAGGCTCGAGCACCGGCGTGGCCGGGGTGCCGGGCGTCGGAACGATCGCCTCGGTGGTCGCTGGAGCGGCGTCCTTGACGCTGGTCAAGGCCGAGACGCCGGAACACTTGGCCGGCACGTCGACGACGCCTTCGTCGGTCACCGGACCTGTGACGACGGCCGCAGGTCTGTTCGCCGGCATCGTGAGCGCCAACAAGACTCCGAGACCGGACGACTGGCTGTCCACTAATAGTCCTGGGTCCCCGACGGCTGCGCTGCAGAGTCAACACGTGGTCTACACGACTCCGCAGCAACAGCTGACCGATTCGCAGCAACCGCCTCTGGCGCACTCCAGCCCCCTGGCGCATCAGCAGCCATCCAACAGCAACAACGGATACGCCAGCCCCATGAGCACCAGCAGCTACGATCCTTACAGTCCCAACAGTAAGATAGGTAAGTGGAAAGAATCTAGTGACTTCTGGTGTTGGGTTTGAGTGAGTATGACTGAAAGCTTAGAGTAGTTGTAGTAATGATTCTTTTAGTTGGTCTAGTCGTAGTTGGCCTAGACGAGTTTCTTATGGGACTTAAATGTTTTATTCGTCAGGTTCTTATCTTCAGTCTCCTTAGATGATATCTAGAGAAAGAACAAGTCTCGCAGCGACTTTCACGAACATTTAAGCGAAAGCTTCATGTCTCAAGGCTAACCACAACTGTTTCCCCTGAAAGAACCTCAAAAAAAGTAGAAATAGCGTAGTTTTTAATGCTCGGCCAAGACGTAGGATCGTTGGGGAGCAGAACAGAGAGGGGACGATCAGGAATTCAGTGCACGCGTTTGCGTTTCTTTCGCTCGACGGTGCAATAGGCGAGAAAAAGAGAGTGAAACGTCGACCGAGCAGCCGGACGTGACGTCATCGGCTACGTTCTCCTCTCACGCGCCCCTCCCCTTTGTCTCTGGTGTCCACTTCCGTCAATCCAAGTGATTGCTTGCACTACTGCCACACTACAGCGTTCTCGCGTGCTGCGCCGCGATGCACGCGATGCTTCACGTTCAAGACGCATTTTAATGACAGCTGCGAGGGCGCTGCGATCAGTTAGGGGACGACTCAAAGATGGTTCTTTTGGTCCTGGAAATTTTCTGAGCCATTTTATTTCACGCGGTTTTGCTTTTATTTATTATATAAATATTTTCATTGAGATAATTTTCTTTTTCGTTGAACTTCTGAACAGCTGATCGTGCTGTTAATGAGAACCGCTAGGTAGCTGTGTCTTTAAACGATTTAAAAATAGACGGTGGTGATACTTTTTTCTGCTCGGCGACATGTGCTAATTGGCTGCTTTTATCATACAGGGTGCAACTTTTCTTTTCCCCCTCGTCTTTTCGCCGTTACGTGTGCGCGCCACCGTTGTTGTATTATTGGGCTGAATTATCGATCACCACCGTAATAAACTTCCACTGTTAAAAACGTTCTTTGTTTCTTCATTTTATTTCACTACTAGGAAGTCGTTTTGCTTTCGTTCTCTTCGATAAGTCGCACGCTAATCGTTGTTCCATTGATAAATCGCGTCCTTGAAAGTTTCATTATCATTGCAATCTAAACTTCCACTTAGAACATTATTTCCTCATTTCATTTTAATTACCTATATGAACATAAACCTTTTTATTATAAAATTCTATTTAAATTAAGCTAATTTGTTCATCTGTTAATGTTTTAATATTAAAATAATAGCACACTTGTAATGAACATGAAAAAAATTTCGAATTTTTAGTAAAAAGTAGTCTAGGAAATTTTTTTTCTCCCTAGAAAACACTGCGCGCGCATTTCAGCGTGTAAATTCGGAACTAGAACAACAGACGTGTTCCATACTAATTTTTCTCGAATAGTACGTTCCATTTAGTCGTACCTATGTGGGCTATGACATCAATTACGAAATGAATTCACTATCGAAGGGGTTCTAAGCGGTTTCTGTGATATGGGTATTTTGTTCACGGAAATTACTATGTAGCTGATTTAACCCGCATGTCAGTATCGGCCTCGAGAAGATAAGGCAATGTTGTCGTTAGCAAAAATTTTCAATTTCCATAATATGTACAATTTGCCAAAGGGTGACTACAGAGTATCTGAATAAAATATATACCACTATAAACATCAGTGCTGTCTAAACGTGAAATATAAATGCATGAAGCAGAAGAGAAAAGTCAATTCCTAGAAAAGAAGAAAAATTACATAAATGACCCCTGCTGTGTGTAGTCACCCATGCGAGAACCACAATTCACAGTTTGAAGCCTTTTTTTCCATGGCCCAAATGGGTGTTGGAGAACTCAGGCTGGATTTTCCAGTGGCTAGTAGCGGGTGGTGCTGCGAATTGCGGCAGGATGCAGATACGGCCTTGAGTATGGCGACGCGAGCGCAAATGCATGGACCTCTCACTTACACACGGTGCTGTGTCGTGTGTTACCCATGAGATTAATACCATCGGATCGAGTAACGTGTATACTGCGCGTTATTTAGAGCCTGCACGCTGCATCGCCAGCGTTGCTGTACAAGGGGATCAACTGGGAAATTGGGTACATGTGTTGCGAAGATAGTTTGCACAATTTCGAAATTAATTTTTATAAAAGTATAAAATCGATATCATTTTTAAAATGAAAAGAAACTGTATTTATTCCACTATTACTATTAGGTGCCCTATAGTCCTGGGATGTGCCTTGTGGTCTTAAGGTATCCCCTTATGCCGTATGGGTCCCGGGATGTACCCTTGTGCCCAATGGTCCTGTGGTATACCCTTGTGCCCTATATATTCCTGGGGTATGCCCTCATACTCCAACTATAGTTTTAGAAATGACCAACCTCTTCAAATCTCTTACAGAAATATTTTGCTTAAATTTCACACATGCTATAGACACTTCCGCATATTTGTAGATCTATCGAACGTACCAAGATCCATTAGCAATCGAGTCACATGATCTACAAAGAACCTTCACGCGTCGATAACTCAGGCTGCGTGCTACTAATCGTCCTGTGAGATATCGATTCATACGACAGATTAGTGAAACGGTTACGTAAATGTGCTTGCAGCAGCTCGTCCTTTTATGTGTATGCGCGTGGCGCGTTACGTGTGTAGGCGCAACAGAGATACGGGAGGCCGCGTGAAACAGCACTGATGGGACGAGGTTAATGACAATATGTCGGGCTGCCACGGTTCCTCCCACGCACCGGCTGCACTGGCCCATATAATTATTATTCTGACGCGCACACACGCGCGAGACCATTTAATTTTCCATCGCTCTGAACCCGAGCGTTTTTGCGCGGAAAGGTCTGTACCGGTATCCGGCAATTTCACGCCGTTTATTTCTGCGTCGCAGCCCGCTTTCTTCCCTCGCTTCGAATCCATGGTCGCGGCTCTCTTCTTTTTTTCCCTTGCTTGTGGCAAGCCTGTTTGTTGATTGTTCGGGAGATTCTGGCTGGTTGGCGCGGGTTTTTTTTGTTTAGGTTAGGTCGGTTTCTCGGAGTTCTCGTTTTCTTGGTCAGATTCATCGTTTTGATTTCAGAATACTTCTCGGGGAATTAATTTTTATTGTTTATTTTCTGCTTATTTAATAGTTCTGAGAAAATTTTATTTTGCACGATAAAAAAAATATTATAAGAGAATGAATTCTAAAGGCTATTGTGATGAACGAAGGCTGCACTGGCAATCTTGAGAACAGGAATTGCACAATGTCCTTCGATGACATTTCCGGCGACCTTCCGCTGCTACTTCCGTCGGGTATCCGCCTCCGGTTTAGAGAACCGGAAGTCACGCTGGAGGTGGCCGTTCGCGAAAGCTCTGGTGGGGCTTTGCATTACCGGGGACCACGCAAATGGAGGTACACGTCTCCGACGCGATGCAACCTCCGGTTTTGATACATTGTCGACAATCTATCGCTCGCAGACAATCGTTATAACTCCGTACAAACCCACAACGTCCAGTTTAAATTAGAAAATGAAAACTGTATTCTCAATTGGATGCCATAAATTATGTCAATAAATTTTTAAAAAGCTGAGATGCCAAAGATGACCTTTGAAAGTCTTGTTTTTCTTAAGAAAAAAAATGGACGACATGCAAAAGAGAAGTTATCGTTTGAACCTAACCTAAAAACCAATGCCAAACACGTGCGTCCTTTACGACCAGACAAATTTCCATCGGCTTTTCCTGTTCTCTTTTATTCAGACAGCATTCTCGTAGCGGAATCGAATAAGAAAAGGAAAGAAGTTCGCTTGCGAGGAATAATCTATACCTTATCGTTCAAAAACCTTCTGAATGCTACGATTAACCTTGAGATCCGACTCGCTGATAGAAGACGGCGTCGTTTCGTGGAAAGATCGTTAAATCAACGGTCGCGAGACTGGCAAGAAAGCTTGTACCATAGCAGTCGACTACGCAATTTCAATGCTCGACAGGCACTAACACCAGCAGAGGAGTCTGTGGGTATATCGACGACACACCGGTGTACAGACGCGTCGCGTCGATGTGCAACGTGACCGAGGAGAGCATCGGGACGTTCTATATTTACCACGATTCACTTATCAGTCGCTTATCAACGAGACTGGCGGAGGAGTCGAACGAAACACGTCTCTCTCTCACCCTCTATCTTTCTTTCTTGTATTTTAGAGCTGATAGAGCAAACACTATGTCTCCCGCTTTCTCCCTTCCTTTCTATCCACCATCTTTTCCTCCCCGTTTATTTTTATCCTTCTCCGATTCTCTCGTTCCCTTACGTAACCACGGATCCGTGTTGCAGCCTGTGTTCTCCCCGGTCTCTTTTTTTTCTTTGTGGTTAATCGACACGACAGACGGCCGTGTTATAAGGTGATCACGCGACGATGTTTGCACGGTGTCTGAAGTCGGCCGACGTTGCGAACCTGGCCTACAGATGTCGTCCTCCTCGATTCTCATAAGAGCCATTGTTTTTCAAATGGTTTTCTATGCGGAAGGGGAGGTTTCAGAGGCATTCGTGTAACTTGAGATCATTGATGTTACTAGGACTTTTGTTTGGAGGTTAGATCCTGTGGTAATTTCTAGTTGGCTGAGGAGTGGGGGGTCAGGGCAAGTTCTAAAAGGGATAGACCCACCCCTGGGTGGGCCAGGGTGGTCCTGGCCCCTACCTAGTCACACCATTGTTCAGATATAACCCATGCCTGGGAAACTAGATACCTATTTCTATACTTTAATGTGTTTAAAATAAAAATTTAAATATTGTAAGTTCCCGGTTGCCCAGTTTTCATTTGGGTCATTAAAATAATTCCAAATGCACTGTTTGTTTATTTAGGTCTCAAACGAATAGATTTTTCTTTTTCTGCAAGATATTGATGGAAGATTGTAATAGATCTTTAGGCTTTTAGAAAATTGTGGGTGTTTCTTTTGTCGACGACTGGAGTATTGACGTTTTTCTTTGTTAGTGTACCTTTGTCCTCGCTAAGAAGGAGCGTCCAGTGTTCTTTATACTGTTGCATTATACATTTTGTTGAAAGCTTCTTGAATTGCTTGAGTATTCGAATGCTGAGTGCTCTTCAGTTTATTAATCTCTTCTCGGTACACATGTATCTTTGCTTCAAGAAAAAAGAAATAAGTTACTTCTTCAATTATCAGAATCTTCGGTTAAAGCTCCTTAGGAGTATTCGGTTTCTTAGTTAACCTTGGTTATCATAATGGGGGGGCCCATAAAAATGATCCAGTTAACAGATTAAAAATTCTGCCTGGCGTGTTCCACATTTTTATACCGATAGAAATAAGCAGAAAATGGAACTTAACAGATAGCGCAACGTTTCCTTGCTATCTTGGAAACGAAAAAAAAGAATTATCGTTTAATTTCCATGAGAGCGAAAGAGAGACAGTCGAGGAGTTGATGTAGGTCGTCGGTACGTAATCAGTCAGTCGCTTCGCTTATCAGCCACGCTATCGGCGTATCATCTGTACGGGCCATGCCTGACCCACATCGCGTGCTACTTAGGACCAATCAAAATTTCAAATTCTGACTGAAATTTCACTTTAAACGTGTTTATTTCAGATTAAATTCTTAAATGCAAAATAACATGGCCGAGGACGTTATAGGTTCAGTTCGAATGACACCTTTGAAATTACAATATTTACAATGCCTTTATCAGTGATTAATTTATTGCAAGAATTATTATATACGATGCATATAATTACAAAGTTAAATGAATTGACAAAAATTTATTTGTTAACTCATCAAACAAGAAAGAATAATTTTTAAAGGAACAACAGTGTAAAATTTATAAAATGAAAATAATTAAAATTTGGGCTCTCTCCATGGTCCACCGTCCAAGGGTTAGTACAAAATTAATCATAAAAGGGAACTCTAAGGATTTTTATTTTTATAAAATCAAGGTCGTATAGTATCTTTAACGTTTCGAAATGTTATGTCGTTCTCATGGAATGCATTGTTCCAGCCGAGTCTTGAAAGTTTTCCAACGGGTAAAAACGCTCAAGATTGCTCGTAAAGTAAATTACACTGCCGCGAATCGTGTTTCGACCGTTCAGAGTGATTTATGGTCGTGGTAATCGCATTTGGGCCGATCCCTTTGGTTTCGATCGAATTTTCGAGACTGCCTTCCACCGCGGTGGCAGCTATTTTCGTAGTAAATCACGATTACGTCTCGATCGATATCTGGAAAACGAAACGAAGCAAAATGCCTTTCTTACTCGTTGTACACCATCGGGAGGATCGGCCTATTTCCTAGCGTGAGTTTAACGCGGAAACACGCGAGGTCCTGGGCTTCCGGAAGTGGCCACTTCGGAGGCGGGCGATAGAACGAGTTCCTGTTGCGAACTCGTCGAGCTGGTATCGTTGTACAAAGAACATTATTAAAAAAATCGCAGCACGACATTTAAGCTTTCTAATGGAAGCTTTAATAAAGTACACTTTTCGTTATTTTCTTTTATTACACATTACAATTATTTACCGCGAAAACAGGTGTTGTATAGTGAAATGACTAAAGTCGATGACCAACACGAGGTTGGCGAATTTAGGTCGCGATATCAGACTGGTTAGAGGTGCGGGCGCCAGGACGTGCTTTACCTTACATAGCTCGCTCTTATCACGATCCGTGTTATCACGGTCAGATAAGGGCCTCGTGCTCGCAACTCGCTTGCCAGGTAGCCGATTACATTTGCAATTTTCGTGTGGGTGCAATTCGAGATCCTATAATCTACTAAAAGTTTTAGAAAACTATTTTATTTTTCTCTTTACTGCCATATAACTTCCAGACGTTTGAATAATTTTGTTATGTACTTAAATAATTATATTTGTCTGTAATAATAAAATGGTTAATGCTGATTTTCATTTGTAGAATTTTTGTTATTTTATTTATATAAAAAGTAAATAGAAAAACTAGTTTGCAAATTCGAGGTAGAACATTAGTTTCAGTTTCAGTCACAGTGGATATTTTGCTCGAGATATAAACGCCAATTTTCTTGTTTATTGGCGATGATGCTCGTAAGTGGAACGATTGCTTTGATCGAGGGTTATCATATTTTTGTCTCGCCTCTGAGTGCCACTTTCGATGCAAATAAGCTTCTTTTCTCTCGTGACTTTCTACGAACTCGTATCTCTAGAAAAATCTGGCCCGCCTAAGGCAGAAATTTGATTACCTTTCACGTGTGAATTGCAAATTCATATTGAAGAAAAATCTTTTATTCAAATATTCTTATGTTGACTGCATTAATTTTTTATCAGTAGGAATTATATTTTCTCTTCTCGTATTAAATATATTTTTTAAAAATTAAAAAATAATTTCATTGCTTGCAAAATCAGTATTGTCCTGCCATCTTTGAACGTTCTAGAAAGATACAAGTAGTTTGTCGGTTAGGTAAAAGGTAGCGCTACTGTTCTGGTTGGCGACCGTTAAAAAGTGAAGTGACTTTGCAGGCTTGCGAAAAGTGTGGGAAAAAAAGTGATAAATAATTAACGACAAAGTGTCACGAGGTTGCATCGATCGTTTGTCAGCGATATTCTTCCACTGAACAAGGTAAAACATTAATGTGTTTCGTATTTGCATAGAATTTTTAACGCCGATCAATGACCGACCTCGCCGTACCCACGCCGTTAACACGCGGTCGCTTTCTAACCTAATGGGATCTAAATGATTCTGCATAAAACGAACGTCATGGAAATTCAGCACTGATACGCTAATTAGCTAACGATACCAAGTAGATCAAAACATTCTGCGGTTATTGTTTTCTTAGTGAAATCATGTTACGATTAAAGTATTTCTCAATCGAAAAGAGCGGCATTTTGAAGGCGTTCTTCTTTTGTTTTTTTTTTTGTTTTTTTTTTCAATTGTGGAACAGTATTCGAGCCAATAAGAAATTGGTTCTTTTATTGCATTTAAATTTAAAATGTTATATCATTTAAGATCTCAGTGGGTCCCATAAATGCTTTACAACTATATTTTATAATCTAATAATTTATTAATGTAGGTATTAAATATTTTTTATGGTAAAAAGAATACCATAACTTATAAACATATTTTTTTAAAGAATTTCTTTAGAACAATGATTCATTATATGATTTATTGCTTATCGTGCTTAAAAAATTCTTTGCAACCACGATTTTATAATCTTATACAAATGTAGTTGTTAATTAGGGCTTCGTAATGTTGTAGCTTTGATAATTTGCTTATTGGTAGAAATATTACAAAGTTGTTATAATTTTTAGATAGCTATGTATCTTTTGATGACTTTTAAATGATACCCGAGGGAATTTTACAAATGATAATAGCTTAATTAGAGTCGAATGAGAGCGTACTACTGAGATAATCGCATGTTTAGTTTTGGTTTAAAAAGTAGCACTGTAGTTTGAGAACGTATTTAACAGAAGTTGTGTGTATTTAACATAAATCTATCTTATCTTACAAATTCTAAAAACCTCTTATGTATTACAATATCAATATTTTTTCTAATACAAACCTCAAATCTTAAATGCCAAAACATGAATTTCCACAAATATTAAAAAATTTATTCTTTTATATAATTGACCCAAATTAAAAGCCGCTATACAAATATAAACAAGCATTTCTAAACAGTCTCAGTTTCTCTACTGCAGCATAGACAGGTAGTGATGTTTTATGTAACTCTGGAACATTAGATAGTTAGGAATAGGTAGAGGAATCCTTAGTTTACGAGGACACGAGGACGCTAGCAAGGAATGGCGTTTACTTGGAGCACTCGCTCGACCAGTTTTTACTGTCCGCTTTGGTCCGCTTCGCGGATTCACTATACCCTGAACGAGGTATAGAGAATCGATTTTTAGATGGGTAAAATATTGTTTCAAAGGGATAGGACGATGGGGTTCCTCGTGAAAGTGGCACAATATTTTCTGGCAAAACATGTTAGGAGAACTTGAGAGTTTAGGCATAGTAACTTAATTATAGTAGCTTTTACTGCTTACCAAGAGTAATATAGTTAAAGTAGTAGTAATAGTAGTTGCTATAGAACTGATAGTATAATTTATATTATAATACTGTACTATTTTAGTGTAGTATTAGTACAGTAAAAGTACTATATTAGAGTAAAATAGTGATTATATTAGAATTCAGTATTCTATTGCTTTGATACTTATTGCAGTATCTAGTAGATGAAAATTCTATTGTTCAGTGAATTATTGTGTGCATTTGTGATGAGGTGCTGTGTCGAAGACCTTTGTTTGATGCCATAAATGAAATCACCTTGAGATGAAAGGCAGTGTAGATGTGAATAGTAAAATTTCTATTCTGAAATTCACAGTGATGGTGATTAATAAATGAAGAAATATAAGGGTTTGAATACCATTAACACAAAATGGCAAAAATTAAATCTGAATGCCTTACTACTAGAAGAACTACTAAAAATTATTAAACACATTAGTGTATTAATAATACTTATTTAAGTGCATATATAACGTGTTAAAGATCAGTATCAGCTTCAGTTCAGTGAATAACGATATAAATAAATATCTGCATTAATTGCACGAAAGATAACAAACGGAGGAAACGACGCGGAAATGTCAGGGTGATAAATAAATTGGTATGTTAATGAAGAAATACCATCCTTCTGCAATCGCGATAGTGAAACATTTGTGAGTGTATGTATGTGCAAAAGAATGTTTGACAAAGGTTGCATAATGTCATCGTATGTGAAAAAACATGCCCAATGATTTATACATTGAAAGACAACCAGATTACACTTCACCTTTTTATACGTCTGTATTTTGGCGTGATTTTATAGCTATCATCGAGATGACAAGTGTCTTTACAAGAATTCTGAAGCTTCTTATGAATTTTCAACAGATGAAATTAACAACCCAGAATTTTTCAATAATTCATTAATAAACAGTGATTAAAAGAGCCACCTAACATTGATAATTACATTAAAATAACAAATTAATGATCAAGCCCATACCCTAACTGATCCAGTTTTCTGGATAGCTAATAAATTTTATCCATCCCCAAACCACAAACAGGAAAAGATCAGTGCAACCAACTCAGTTACTCAACATTCATTTCGCGGCTATCAATTCGCGATGGTGAATGTCAGAGAAGCGATCATCATACTGTTGACACGTAGCGAAGAAAAAAAGGAGGCGGAAGTACTCAAGGACTCCGTTGATCATTAGGTGGCTCCCGCTTTGTGAAACATGGAGAGAGAACGCGATCCCATAGCGTACATAGACGCGGATAATCGAGCTCAAGAGTATCACATCAGGATTTCGTAAACCCATTCGAATTTCCCCTTGTGTCCCTTTCGCAACGACCAAACTGGTCATGTGTTTCGCAATCAGACTTATTGTCGAAACTGTGGGCCCCTCCCCCTCGCGACTGACAAGGTTTCTCCACCTTGTTACCTTTTACCCAGATCATGAGGAAACGTCACTTTTTTTAAAGTGTATTGTTCGGTACGTTCGTTGAAGGTTTTGTGAATTAAAAAACAATCAATTACAATCTCCATATGAGATGGTAACTTATTGCTTTACACAAGGTAGTTTTAAATAAATGGAAGTTTGACTTCCATTTAAATTATCGTATTATCTAAAAAATGATGTAATATTAGCAAGGATCTGAAGTTATTGTGGACTCGTTAAGTGAGAGTTCAGTATCGCAAAGAATACTACAGTAAATTCAATGGCGTTGGTTGTGGAAGACACCTCGTGAAAGGAAAACACTTTGAAGCAGACTCAAAACCCATTCTCACGAAACAGTTTGCTGTCGCGAAAGAGCAAACACACTAGTGTAGTCTCGGTACGAGAGCAGCTAATTGCGTTTTTCTCTGGCTAGGCAACAGTTCCCTCAGAGTTTACAATCGCATGTAAACAGGACTGGGAAGCAAAGAATTAGCGTGAACGCCACGCGGAGTGGTTTGCTTTCCCTGGAATTTTCTGCTGCTTGGAAAAAAGCGTTCAAATTCAAGTTTTCATTATAAAAGCTTGAAGCCACAGAAAAATACATAAGTGTGAATGAAAAGGAGGTTTAATTCTTTCCTCAATACAGTGAATATAGCCACTTGATATTGAAGCCTGTTGTATATGAAAATGATGTTAAATAAGAAGAAAATAATACAACAGGATAAACCATTTAAGTGAAATATGAAGTATTTTGTGTAGTTTTAACCCTAGACACTGTAGTGTCGCCACTGACCATACCGGATTTTAATTTTATATGCAATTGGGCACATAACCGATGGACTACTGACACCGTATAATTTTATTTAACTGACTTCGAAAAGGGAGAAGGTTACTCAATTTAATCAATATATTTATTTTTTTTATTATTTAGGAGTGTAATACATTTTCCTCTCAACCACTCAGGAAGGACAAGATTATTTTTGTAGTTTCCCTAGACACAATAGTGTCACCACTAACCATACCGGATTTTAATTTTGGCTATAAAGTTTGAATAAACACTTTCTGCTTAACCACTCAGGTGGGATATGGAGTATTTTGTGTAGTTTTAACCCTAGACACTGTAGTGTCGCCACTGACCATACCGGATTTTAATTTTATATGCAGTTAGGCACCTAACTGATGGACCACTGGCACCGTATAATTTTATTTAACTGACTTCGAAAAGAGAGAAGGTTACTCAATTTTTGCTTGACCACTCAGGTGGGATATGGAGTATTTTGTGTAGTTTTAACCCTAGACACTGTAGTGTCGCCACTGACCATACCGGATTTTAATTTTATATGCAGTTAGGCACCTAACTGATGGACCACTGGCACCGTATAATTTTATTTAACTGACTTCGAAAAGAGAGAAGGTTACTCAATTTCTGCTTAACCACTCAGGTGGGATATGGAGTATTTTGTGTAGTTTTAACCCCAGACACTGTAGTGTCGCCACTGACCATACCGGATTTTAATTTTATATGCAATTAGGCACTTAACCGATGGACTACTGACACCGTATAATTTTATTTAACTGACTTCGAAAAGGGAGAAGGTTACTCAATTTAATCAATATATTTATTTTTTTTATTATTTAGGAGTGTAATACATTTTCCTCTCAACCACTCAGAGGGATAAGATTATTTTTGTAGTTTCCCTAGACACAATAGTGTCACCACTAACCATACCGGATTTTAATTTTGTCTACAAAGTTTGAATAAACACTTTCTGCTTAACCACTCAGGTGGGATATGGAGTATTTTGTGTAGTTTTAACCCCAGACACTGTAGTGTCGCCACTGACCATACCGGATTTTAATTTTATATGCAGTTAGGCACCTAACTGATGGGCTACTGGCACCGTATAATTTTATTTAACTGACTTCGAAAAGAGAGAAGGTTACTCAATTTCTGCTTAACCACTCAGGTGGGATATGGAGTATTTTGTGTAGTTTTAACCCCAGACACTGTAGTGTCGCCACTGACCATACCGGATTTTAATTTTATATGCAATTAGGCACTTAACCGATGGACTACTGACACCGTATAATTTTATTTAACTGACTTCGAAAAGGGAGAAGGTTACTCAATTTTTGCTTAACCACTCAGGTGGGATATGGAGTATTTTGTGTAGTTTTAACCCTAGACACTGTAGTGTCGCCACTGACCATACCGGATTTTAATTTTATATGCAGTTAGGCACCTAACTGATGGGCTACTGACACCGTATAATTTTATTTAACTGACTTCGAAAAGGGAGAAGGTTACTCAATTTAATCAATATATTTATTTTTTTTATTATTTAGGAGTGTAATACATTTTCCTCTCAACCACTCAGAGGGATAAGATTATTTTTGTAGTTTCCCTAGACACGATAGTGTCACCACTAACCATACCGGATTTTAATTTTGTCTACAAAGTTTGAATAAACACTTTCTGCTTAACCACTCAGGTGGGATATGGAGTATTTTGTGTAGTTTTAACCCCAGACACTGTAGTGTCGCCACTGACCATACCGGATTTTAATTTTATATGCAATTAGGCACTTAACCGTTGGACTACTGACACCGTATAATTTTATTTAACTGACTTCGAAAAGGGAGAAGATTACTCAATTTGATCAACATGTTTATTTTTTTATTATTTAGGAGTGTAATACATTTTCTTCTCAACCACTCAGGAGGGATAAGATTATTTTTGCAGTTTCCCTAGACACAATAGTGTCACCACTAACCATACCGGATTTAAATTTTGTCTACAAAGTTTGAATAAACACTTTCTGCTTAACCACTCAGGTGGGATATGGAGTATTTTGTGTAGTTTTAACCCCAGACACTGTAGTGTCGCCACTGACCATACCGGATTTTAATTTTATATGCAATTAGGCACTTAACCGATGGACTACTGACACCGTATAATTTTATTTAACTGACTTCGAAAAGGGAGAAGATTACTCAATTTGATCAACATGTTTATTTTTTATTATTTAGGAGTGTAATACATTTTCCTCTCAACCACTCAGAGGGATAAGATTATTTTTGTAGTTTCCCTAGACACGATAGTGTCACCACTAACCATACCGGATTTTAATTTTGTCTACAAAGTTTGAATAAACACTTTCTGCTTAACCACTCAGGTGGGATATGGAGTATTTTGTGTAGTTTTAACCCCAGACACTGTAGTGTCGCCACTGACCATACCGGATTTTAATTTTATATGCAGTTATGCACCTAACTGATGGGCTACTGACACCGTATAATTTTATTTAACTGACTCCGAAAAGGGAGAAGGTTACTCAATTTGATCAACATGTTTATTTTTTTATTATTTAGGAGTGCAATACATTTTCTTCTCAACCACTCAGGTAAGCTATAGATCACTTTTTCTATCCATTAAGCATGGGTCTTAGGCATATAAATAATCGCCTACAACTTCTAAACTATTCAACTTCAAACGATTTCCTATCACATGGAAAAAACGGTATTTATAGATATTAAAAATTGACGAAGATGGGTATAAACAATCACCAATAACTTTTAAACTATTCAACTACAAACGAAAGGGAAATCACTACAAACGACTCTGAATCACATGGAAAAGACGGATTTCAATAATATTATACATTGACGTAGTTGGCTGATGGGTATAAACAATCACCTATAAATTTTAAACTATTCAACTACAAACGAAAAGTAAATCACTACAAACAAGTACAAACGAGTCCCTATCACATGGAAAAGACGGATTTTAAAAATATTGAAAATTGAGAAAGTTACCTCTTGGGCGGATAAACAATCGGCTGTAACTTTTAAACTATTCAACTACAAACGAAAGGGAAATCACTACAAACGACTCTGAATCACATGGAAAAGTCCGATTTCAAAAATCTTGAAAATTGACGAAGTTACCTCTTACGCGGATAAACAATTGCTCATAACTTTTAAACTATTCAACTACAAACGAAACTTTTTTTACTACAATCAACTACAAACGATTCTCTATCACATGGAAAAAACCGATTTGAAATATCTCAATGTCGGGTGCGGGTCAATTTTTCAATTTTGTTTATTTATTAATTGATCCAACTACAAACGAAAATATTTTTACTACAATCAACTACAAGCGATATACTACCATTTTCCGAAAAAAGAAGTTAATTTTTGAAAAGTCAGGTGCCAGGTTCACATAGCCTAATAATTAAGGTAGTCACAAAGGCAATACAAAGATAACACATTTATTGAAGAACTTTATAACATACACTTCAAAATACTTTTTATATTATTTCATTTCTTTAAATGAAAATAAAACGGTACATCACTAAATTCTTGCAAACAATTTCCACGAATATGTTGAATTGAATTATGTAGATTTTATTTTATGTCAACCGCGTGCCTGCCAATGTCATATGTTCTAAAATGCAATAGTGTCGTTTTACGGTTAAAAATCAACTTTTGTTCGTCCGGTTTCTGGCTGTACATTTGCTCAGAACGTAACAGCTGTTGTTTCTCTTTATTTCTTGGTCTCTGTCGCTCGTTGGCAAATAAGTAGATATCCTTGAAGTGGAACATTGTCCCCAGTAATTTCTTGTTCTTTCCGCGATATTCGAACACGTTTTCTGACATTGACCGTTGGCCGGTAGCGTTGGTTTAAAGAATACGCGAAGTGGACAATAGACGATCCGTTTTTGAAAATCGTTTCGTAACTACTTACGTAATCGTACTAGTCTAGACAAATTAGAACAGTTTAGTTTAATATAAATATTTTTCGCAATTGAACTATATTCAAAGAACTCCGGTGATATCATAGCTGAAACTTTAGATTCGTACCTCCATTTTCCCCTGTTGTTCTCCCATAAACGAGACACCCTCGCGTGAATTATTTTTATTTATACACCGATGCAGAAACAAGCGTGCAACGTTTTGCCATTGTGCGCGTGCAACGCGTGAGAAAACTGCCGCGAAGAGGCAGGCAGGTCGGATTCAGCGAATTCCAAAGATTCGCACGATAAGTGTCGTAGGCCCCTTGATACCGTAGCACCACTGAATCGGTTCAGCCATTTTCTTGGCAGACCTCTGAGCGCCGCATTCCGACATGGCCGTGTGAAAATCCGCGATTTCTCGTCTGCCAGCTATTACGCGGTGCGCGGGGGAAAAAGGAGATCGAATCGCCCGAAAGCGGTAAAGCTACGAGGGTAATCCTACTGAAAATGCTGATATAAAACTCGACTAGATTCCCCATGAAGGAGAATGGAAATTCCTGCATAGTTTCAAAGATATCCAGTCGTTGACTGTGAACACCCCTTGTAGTTATTTGAAAACTTGAAGAGGGTAATTGCGTTTTTAACTTCGACAAATTTAATTTCTTTTTGAAAAATCATAATGACCAATATTTAATGTTTATTAGAGATGCAGTTTAAAACAATAATTTGCCCATGAAAGTGTCGGTTGTAGGCAAAGGACCAGAAACCAATATTTTTCACCGAGTGACGTTACAGAAACGCCAGGTTTTCCTCACATTGCAACAGTTACAAGCGTAGGCGTTTATCTGTGTGAGTGTGTGTAATATCAGAGTGAGGAATGTAGGTGAGCCTGCGAGTGCAGCGAGCACGTTACGCGAGCTACGTAACACAGCCGCGAGTGTGGGAAAGTGAGGAAGCTGGCCTCGAACTCAGACCTCAACCTTCTCTTCTAGTTGCAACCTCGTTCCTCCTTTTTCCGCCGATCTATCTGGCCTGCCGGGCCCTCTCCTTTCGAGTTACCAAGCAGAACTGTCTGCCCTCTCTCGCAGTTACGTGGCACGTACGGTGTCGGTGCAGTTACCGCACACACACATACGTACACACTCGTCTGGTGTAAAGTGCAATGATTTCCTCTGATTGATGGTTTAAGGTTGAGTCGAGGTTTTGTGTAGGGATACTGAAGTTATGGGTGGATTTTGAATGCGTTGCAACTGTGGGACATGCTGAAAAGTTAATCATTTTTATTCTCTGTAAAAATAAAGCGGTTTGTTCAAGTTTTTCACGAGTCCAGTTTCAAAATTGAATTTTCCAGTTGGTCCACAACTATGCATTATTACTATAAATTCATCAAAATAAATGAATTTTATTTTCTTTGAGGGCAGTTGCTCTAAAAAGAAGGGTAATAAATCTTTGCAAGTAGAAAAAACATTTCTTCCTGAAAAACATGGTTTGTACGCCACACCCATTGTCCAGGTCACACATGAAAATTTGTCCTGTGAAAATACGTCATACAGGGTTTTGGGTCAGGGTCGTAAATCTCAAATTGGTCGCACAGCTTCCATTATGTAGAACCAAAATTAGGTTACTGGTGTCTCTCTTCGTGAAATTTATTATTACCAAACGTATAAGTTGGAAAAAATTGTTCAATAAAAACTTTCGACTTGTCAGGAAAGATAAATAATCGTAAAACTTCCGTAATATTAATACGGTAACTTCAGTTTGAAAAAATATGAAAAATGTTGTTCATTTTTCCTGCTAAAGTTTGGTAACTTTAATATCTTTAGTTTGTTTATGAAACCACATTGATCAGTTTTTAAAAAAAGGTTTTCAAGTCTCAGTTCTTGAATTAGATAAATCCTTATGCATTTTCTTCTATTTAGGGGGTAGGTTTGAAATATTAATTTTTGAAGCGATTTTTATTATTTCAAAGTAGGTACATTTTCAATCAAGTGTCGTTCAAGTAGTATTCGTTCGTTCCTAAGTCCTTGTCAGTAGTTCGTTCATCCGGACGATGTCGAAGCGTCGCCACATTCCCGGGGAACTGGGATAACTGGGTCATAGCCAGATATCGACATATTTCAGCTTCCCGCCACGCCTCAACCCTCCACCTGGTTCACTCTACCCTCGAGAATTCGGTTTCAAGGTATACTTTCTTCTATGCTGAATGATGCAGAATTTGATATCCTCGTTTCGGAAGCAATCCGTTTTCGAATTCCGATAAAGGCTTCTCGGAACGACAATGGGAGCCTTTGTGGGAATCGAAACAATCGAAAAGGATAAAAATTAGATTCCAGTTGATCGTTCGAATCCATCAGCAATTTTGAATACAATTCGAGACTTTAGCTTCTGAAGTTAACAAACTCGGAATCTATTTTGTTTTTATTTATTCCTACGTATATAGCAAGTGAGAAAATATAGGAAATACAGAAATGGGCATCCAAGTACCTAGTTAGTAACACAGGAGTTAAATAAAACCTGCCATAAATACAAGTTAACCATTTCACCATGAAAACGTAAAGGCCAGTGATATCAATCAAGCCATTATCCTAACCGGTCACTTGTAAAGGCCAAGCATGACGCGTGTCGTGGACCCCATAGACACAAGTCCCTTAAAGGTTGCACATTTTACACCACGTAAATTGACGTAGGCCATGTCAGTTAATGGGGAAAAGGGACGTAAATTACGTCAGAAAATGCATCCTTGTGATAAAAACATTTACTGTAATTTCAAATGTCAAACAAGCCGTGACGAACTTTATACCACCTTGAGTGGTAATGTAGTTTAACCCTTTAAATATGGACAGTTCGACGACCTCGCATTGAGTCAGTATAGACTCATTTGTATTTTAGTTTTATTATAATAATATTAAGGTTGTAATAACAATACAATTGGAAAATAATTGTAAACTTGAAAGCAAATATAAACCTGAAGACATAACCTCAAAGCTATCTGGAAAGGATAGTTCCAATTTGTTGGAGATTAAAAATATGTAAATTAAAATATTGGAAAGTTACATAAAAATATAGATTGGACGAGACATCAAAGCGTTGAAAATTAGAATTGGAAAGTTCCAGGGTCTCACGAGGTTATGGTTAAGTGGCGTTAGATAGCGCTGCAGGCTCCACCAAGCGCGTCGTCCTTTCGCTGTCGTCACGGCCTGGTATTAACGTGTTGCTTTCGTCACTGGTGCCCTATTTTCCCCATTTCCCCCGGTGGAAACTGCGAACTGTTGTAAAGTATGCAACCTTGACCTGATCTGTGCGATCTCCTGCACGCGTCATGGCTGGCCTTTACGCGTGACGTATTAGGTCAGTGATGCTTCTAATGATCCAGCTTTTACCTTTTCTTTGCCCCTTTCATCGTTTCTTGCCCCGATTTCTCGTACTTTCAGCTGGAAACCATTAATCCGTGTAAACTCTTGCTTACCGTGAACTGGATAAAATTAATCCAATAAATTATTTTTACCCGTGTCACTGCTAGGTGTATGATTATAGTTCAACGATAATGTCCTCTTCCTTTGAGGTTTGTTTTCTTTATTTAATTTACAATTTTTTTAAAAGTCATCCATACATTTTAAGAATGAAAATAAAAAGATTTGCATTCCGATTTTTATTGCTAATGTTAAAGAATGCAATCCAAGGATGTGGTATCAACCTACTTTACGCAAATTGAAATTTTAAATAAGACTGTCAGGTCTTTGGGACGTAACTTCCGCTTTTCCCGGATTCAAACTGGTAATCGTAGGGCCAATGACCATGACCCGACCTGACCTGATCACTCGTGACCGCCATTCTGGCCATCTTGCGTTCATGGCGCAGGTCAGTGTTGCTCTTTCACGGTTGACTGCTTCCTTTTCTTCGCTTCCGGTCGTCCTCGTATTCACTTCCGCAAATTTTTTCTTTTTTAATTAATCAGTAAATAAAAGCTCATTTTACCCACAGTGTCACTTTTTTATTATGATAGTGAAAGTATAATCAGCATAAAATTAAAAGTTGTTTATAGAATATTATATTTATAAATAGAGGATAATACTTAATGACGATAAAATCAATGAAATTATCTTGTCCAATTAGAAACCAAATCTGTCGAACTTACAGTGATAAACTTCCACGATGGAAATCTAATAAAACGAGCTCCATAAGGAAACAATTATTCAAAACATCAAAATTGCCACTGAGAACGGTTGTTAGAAAGCGAATGCGGTTTTTTCCTCTTCGAAAAGAAACAGAAAAATGTTTCCAGGAAGCGACAGCTAGCATTATTACTACTCCTTTATTACCATGCTCGTGTAAACAATCTTTAATATTCCCTTGCACGATAGATATCGTAATTCTATTTGAAATTGTGAGAACCCTTGTTGTTGTCACGATAACAACAATGTCCCGTAGAGATTAGAGATAATTATTCTTCAAGTGTTTGGTATAATAATTATGAAGGAACAGCGGGTTAAAAATACACTGTGGGTAGAGCTGTTAAGAAGTACGATAAAAATGGCAGCTGAAAAGAGCATAACAAAATTAAAATACAGTGACATCGTTGGATGCACGATGATGGTAGGTGTTATGGAGGTGGAGCCGAAATACAAAATTTTTAATTTGGGAATTCGTGCATTCAAAAAATACAAAATATCATATGTAATAGATTTTCGATGATGTCGGGTCTAAAATTATCCTAAGCCTAATCGAACTTTTGGATGTTTTGATGTGAATGACCGAACCGACGAGATGAAAACTTTGCGTACATTTCCGAGTGGACTTTACTCTAATACTTTCATAGTTTGAAATCAATTACCCTAGCTATTAGGAAATGCCTCCTTTTGTAACGACGATTATATTTTTGGAGGCCTACGTAACTGTACCGTTGCATAGGCTGAATTGTGCAACGAGATGGGATAAATTCGTCATCTCATGTGTTTGTGGTACCGTCGTCATCTTTATCGCCCACATTCGACCTTCGAGGCAACGGTGCAGAATTTATTCTCCCGTTGTGCATCCAATGGCGTCGACAGAACGCGCTTTGTAATTATTACTTGTAATCTCGTTGAAAATTACTGGATAATCCCAATATTATTATTATACCCTTCAGTGAAGATTATAATATAATTTAAATTACTATTCTGTATATTAACATATACATAGTTAAATCTTTGAAATTTAACGAGTTTCATTCATTGAACAATTTTTCCTTTAGATTTCTTATTTAACAAAAAAAATATTTATTTTTTTGGTATTAAAAAAAAGTAAAGTTAAATTTAAACGTTGATCATGCATGAACAATAGTCAGTCTCATGATCTTTTTTTATCTTACGACATAAATTTGATTCTTTATTTAGTCTCTTCTTGATTCAACCTTTAAGCCTACACAACTTTTCTTATTATACTTAACAAAAAATTTCATCCTGTCCTTTGATCTTGAAAGACGCGTAGAAGCAAAATTATGCGCAGCATCTGGTCCGATTAGCGTCTCGCTGCAGCCTTATGTACCGGGTTTCCAAAAAATCTTAAAATAGGAAACAACTTCTCCTTTTAATACTGTATTATTCTAACAATGTTATACCTTATTGCAAAAGAAATTTTATCCAGAAAATTGTTTTATTCACGTTCATATATTACATTAATCAATTAGAAAAGTGGCTGATAGAATTCATTTACGATTATTTACTGGACACCCTGTACGCAAGGCTTAACGAGGAACGTCATCGCGTCGATTGGTGATCAGGGTCGTGTATTAGCATGCTCGGGTGTGCCTTCCGCGCCCACGCTGCCGGCCTTGGGCGTTCTCCGTGAGAAACACAGAGGGATGAGGAGGAGCGACGAGATGTCAAGGAAGGAATGCTAAACGCGGAATGCAGGTCGCGCCACGCGAATCCTTCTAGCTGAGACCACGTGGTGTGTTGGATAATTGCTGGTTCGATCGCGAAAAGCCCCGGGAAATGTCCCTGTCGTTGCTTCTTTGCAACTGTATGGACCTTCGCGTGCGGTCAGATCAAATGTCATGGGTCGAACATCTGTTGCGAACCATTACCTTTTATCCAACGCAGCTCAAATTCTTTTACCTGGGCCCTATTGGTCTGCACCATCATTCGTAAACGTAGACCTGTCTCAATTGAGCAACAGCAGTATGGTAGCTAATTTGGCAACCTCAGTAAAAGTACTGCAGCCTAATAAATCAACATCCTAGTAGCCTAATAACCTCGGAAGTCTCGCCAGAGTACGGTTTCCAAACGGCATACCTCCAGATCGATTCAGAATGGGCGACTCTATTCATCCAGAAGTCAACGGCAGTGAATAGAGGATCACGTGTCCCAGGTCGATGGCGCGCATTCGTGCCACCTACAAAAAACCTCTGCCTGATGCAGGTGAAACCTAGGTCTCGAAAGGGAAAAACCGAGACGAACCTGAAGAAAGGAGGATCACTGAGCTAACGGTACGAGTCGTGCGAGAGGAAAGTCCTTTCAACTTCGACCAGTTTTCTCGATAAATACCAAGAAAGTCTACAAATTTACCCAGTTTGTCCCTTGTTTACTTTCAACCCTTTGTGCTCACACATGTTGACACACATTACTAGCTGAGCAAATGGCTCTTCTTCCGGCATGATTGTATGGAAACATTTTGTTATTAATTTGATATTTCTTTATATATTGAAAAGGGGATTACTAAAAGAATTATATAAGGTTTCATAAATGTGAAAGGATTTTAAGTTTGAACGAATTTCTAAAGAGCGATTCAGATTTTTCGTGGAATCGTTCGCATTTTTGATCCTAAAAGGATGCAAGTAATCTAATCTTCCGTGGAATGTCACGGTGACCCGTCTTTCCACAGGTATACGGCTTTAGGCCATTCCAACTCGCTGCGAACACGAATTCTACGAAAATAGAATGTCTAAGTATCGCGAGTTAACACTGTGCCTCCAAGGTTGCAAAACGAACAAAATGGAATATTTTCTCCTTGAAAAAATTTTCTATGTAGTTCAAAAACTTTTTTCATTACTTTATGATAGTATTCAATTTTATACTTCCCTTTGTAGTCGTATAACAAATTTAACTTTCTTAATTTTAATTATAAATATTTCAAAGTTATATCTTTCTTATCAAAAGATTCTAAAAATTTTAAAGAAATATATTGAAAATTTTTTAGCAAAAATTCTCGTGAAGGCGTTGTTCCTCGAATTAGACTTTCCCTTGTCTGAGAAGGGGGGAATGAGGGTTCTCTATTTCCTGGTCACGTCGAAAAAGAGGTTCTTTTCTGACCGAGCGGCAGACGCAAAAGAGGGATGACTGACAAAGCAGAAATCCGCGTGAGACGCTTCACGAGCGTGAGAGAAATTACCAATTAACCGTCCATGACGTCCAATTAAAAGCTGTATTTTTCTTTTAAATGAACCTGACTCATTTCTTATCTAGAAATTTAAGCATCGCTCAAATTAAATACTATGACGGAGTTAGATTTGACTTTGTTGAAGTTGAATTTATATTTCTCTTCAAGAGGGAAAAAATATTTTAACAAATAAGTAAAAATAAAAATTATAAAACTGTGCTACATGGAGTCAATTTTATCCAGGGAAATAGTTAGTTGAAAAATATCGTGTTTAAAATTTTCAATAATTTTTTTATTTAAAAATAATATGAAAAGGTTGTCGATCGATAATTTTTTTCTCAAAATGACCAGCTCGAATGTATTTTACCTGTTCGCGTGTAAAGGCAAGCTTTTGTTCTGAAAATGCGCGAGAGAAGAGGGCATTTTTGTCCAGGGGTCGTTGCAGCAATCAGAGCATTTTTGTTATGGTAATTCTGAGACGGGCTTGCAAGCCGACAGAAGGTCTTTCGACAAAAGACCGGCATTGCCGGGATTATTTGCATTTTTCGCGAATACCACGTGAAAGAAACTTCGTTCTTTCTTCTCGCGTTCCATGGATCCGTCCTTTTTGCAGACTCGGTCATCTGAAAGGATCATTTGTAGCCTCCTCAATAAGTCGTTTTGACTCGTTTTAGAATCCCTTATAACAGCTGATCAAACTTTCTTAAAATGTCCAATTTGCAATTTAAAACTTAACGGTTCAGTGGATTATTGTGATTGTTTTTACAGTTGTGTTAACGTACGCCTGAAGATGCTTGAGAAAGTGAACCAGTGTGAATTAAGCTTTAGTCATCTTAAAGAGTGAGAATGAATTTTTCATTTCATTTTTCTCTTCTTTCAGGTGAGTAACTTTTTGAATCATCTGCGTGGTTCCACCTATGGTGAGTTTTAAATGTATTCGTCGTGTTTGTGTCAAAAACCAGCGAAAGATTACGAGTCTAATTTTATCGTTTTGAATTTCAAAATGCATCACATTCAAAAAATTAAATTAATGGTAGGAAAAGAAGTGCTGAGCAGGATAGAGCGGGGATGATGTAGAAAGACGAAAATAGAAATAGAAACAAGCCCTGATGCGTGGCCGAGACCTCGTGGTGTTCAACGAAGCTTCACTTCATTCTGTAATCGTGTCCGGTTTCCTCTTGTGTTGCCGGCTGAACATCAGAGACACCGACAGACCGCTGTCTGCGTTTTAGAAGCGCAGATTATCGACAGAAATAATAACAATGATAAAACGAAACCATTTCACGCGATCTCGGCCCGCGTTCAATACAGAAATGGCGGCTACTTCGTTCCAATAGCTTCATTAAGTTCTGAACGTTATTTGAATGAGTTCATACAAATTTTATTCGTGCATTCGTTATTCAATTTGTATCCCTTCTTGGTTGTTCATTGTTTTTTTTTTTTTTTTGAAGTTTGTATAATTATTTTCCCACGGGGAGTATAATTAAGTTCGAAGTTTTATAATACGCGTTGAAGGAAGTCAATTTGCCGCTGATAAAAAACGGAAAATCGCTCGACACGCGTGCAAGAAGAGGAGCGGTCGGTTTCGCGACGAGGCGATTGTTCAAGGCCGTTCGGTGCATGTGCAACCGATCGACTCACGTTTTCTTTTGTCATCGCGTTCCCTCTTTCTCGAACCCGTCGCTCTTCCGCGGAATTACTCACTCGACCGGTATTTTTACCAGTCATTGCGACTCGTTGCCTGCTTCGCGTATACCGATCGAGAGACGATCTTCCGTAAAGTCAGAAGTGGATTATTTTAAACAAATTTAATATGATTTCTTCTAATGAAGATATTAGTTGATTGTACGTCTGAATGACATCGGTTTTTCAATTAAATGGAAAAATAATTAGGATAAATCTTAGCTTCTGCAATGATTACATTCTTGAGATATTACTTGCTAATTATCTACTTAATTAAAGTTTAGATTGGACTTCGAGAAGCCATTTGCCTCTGTGCAACTATTTTCACAAAGTATCATTGTTTATATCAAAACAGACTCGTTTTTGTTCGCGTCTTTCTCTTTGAAGAGTATTCTCAGTTAGTCATAGAATATAATCGGTGGTTTTCGCTAATGATAGACGGTCGTTCGCGTTCTCTCTCGCTTCTATTGAAATAACACTTGATTACAGTAGGATTAGAATGGCAAGTTTCAGTGTGGAAATACACAATACGTGTATAATTGCGGAGGCACGAGGCTGTGGTAGACTGAGCGGTCAGGGACTCCGTCACTCTTTTTCCTGGATTTCCTTCTCGCAGAACTTCGTATAAACTTTTATTTTTGCCCCATAGTGTATAAAGAAAGTATTGACATGTTACTGATATCATAATGTTGCCTTAAAATATCACTGTGCAATCGTTTATTCATGCTTTAGTCACCAATGGGATGAATAATAAATTTCTTAGAATTATTTTTCAAAAGAAATGAAATTATACAAGAACCCAGACAAGTGCAGAAAGAGATAAAAAACCTCCCATAACCCTCCAAAAAAAGTCTCAACATCTGTATCTATAGTAACATCTCGTCCCTAACATCAATCCCCACGCCTAATTACCCAAAACGGGACGAACAGAGATCTTAATACGAAACTCGTTCCCTAAACGTGTCGGTAGACGTCGCCAAAACAAGAGAACACGTGCGTTTCAAAAGAGAAGCCAGCAACGGGTAAAAGTGCCCTTGAAGGGTATAGGGAACTCCCGATCGGCCATGACAAAAGCGCGTGCCTATCCCTCTACCGACTAGAGCTACCTGAAGACGGGCCAAGGTCGGTATAGGCTAGACGAGACAGGAACGAGGGTCGCGGGGCATAAAGGGGATAGAAGGAAGCGGAACAGAGCAGCTGTCCCGTTTCCAGAATCGCGAGGGCGCGTGCGCGTCGTTTCTCGAATGGTTGGGGGTCATCCGTGCAATTCGTCCAAGGATCACCACAGGTAGAGAACCAGCGGGGTCGGCGTAAACGGAAATCCAGCCCTAACCTCGATTCAGAAGCCCGTGGCGAGGCACACCTGACCCGGATCAACCTAGAACCGAGCCGGGGATGACCGCGCGCGGCTTCTGTCCGCTTCGGGTTCAAGTTCAAGGCTTTGACGCTTGTGTACACGCGCTGTTAACCTGCGTTCTTCTTGCTGCCACCCTGACTGACACTCGATACGTTGATCTGACCACTGATTCGACAGGGACATTAGGGGTACTGCAAGGTACCCTCACGCGAGTGGGTGGCAAAGATTCTTTACCTCTTTACGTTTCTGTGTGTCATAAGTGACAAGGACGGAATGTACCATTAATCTTCGGGCGGCGGACCATGGAGAGTGCCCCAATTTTCATCTAATCTTGTATTTCATATCATTTTCATTTTCTAAATTTTACACTGTTCCTTTAACTTTAAATTAATATCCATATATGTATATGTTTTGTAAGTTTGGGTCTCGATTGACCCAGACTCCGTTGTTCAAAGGTTAAATATTATTTGTTCAACGTTATTCACCTCAGGCAACAGGAAACAAAGGTTTCCTAATAAAAAATCGTTGGTTCTTTATCGATAGAACGAGAACAAGTGAAAAACCTGCTATTGCAGGGAAAAAAGCGTAAGAATAAGTTAAAACGATCAAGATAACAGTGTCGAGAACGGCTGTGCCTCGAACGCAGCGGAAAATGTATGAATACAAATGTAGCGTACGATTAAATCGTACTTGAAGGCAATTAGCGGGGGCAAAGTTAAAAATGCCGTGTTCCCACGCTCTGCAAATCGAACGACCGGCATAAAGCAAGGTGAAAACACGGCTCGGAGACACGATGATGATTGTGCAATGGCGGAGAGGTGACCGAGTGTCAAGAGCACCAGAGCCGACTTTTTTTACTTTTGCCGCCGACACACGTATGAATATATACGATTGGAGGTCTCGTTAGCAACATTATCGGTGACTAACGATTATGTCCTTCAAGGTCCTCGTTCTGCTTCGATGATGCATCGTCTAGTCTCGATCGCTGTCTCTTTCTGGATGACATTTTAGATGCATATTCGATTACATCGTGTTACGAAAGATATCGTGTTTCTCTTTCTGGCGAAATTGAAACGAAATGGTTCTATTGTGATAATTCATTTTTTATTTTTCATAATCATTAGAATGATCTCAAAATTTCTTCTAACTTTTATCTAGTAACGTGTTATTTTAACTTCGAAGCATTTTTCTTCCCACTTGATTTTGAGGTTAGTTTTCATAACCTCAGAAGGCGATTGGGCATGAATGAAACATACCTACCATTCTTCTTGCCATGGATCACTCTATAAACCACAGAGTTTCATTCAAATTGGCGACTGAGGCTTCTCAGTGTTGCTTTGAAAGTGTCTGAATCAAATCAGATTGTATGCATTGAAAGGAGGAGAATTACAATTAGAACGCTTGGCACTCGTTTAAATCGATTCATATTCTTGAATCGAGCAAGAAACCTCGGTTGTCTGGCTTCGATTGTGGCCCACAAACGAGAACAGAGGTCGATGATACGTGCATCGCTGGTCAAAGATCTTTGGCCGTGTGGTAAGCAACGAGGAAACAGGCACCGCAACGCCTCTGCGACCTCGCCGGATCGTTTAGCGTCGTTCACGAGCCGAGCCTTAATCACGGTGACCTCGTGCCACTGTTTACGAGCCACGAGCCGTTAAAAGAGTTGATTTTACGTCATTGATTTTACCTTTCGTCGGGCATGGCTCGCCTATTCGAACGCTGATTCCGAGCGTACAGTAGTTACTTGTTTATTAATATCGTGCAACGTCACGATGCACGTGCTCGATACCTTGAATAAGTAACAGAGGAACTGAGATTCTAGGGACTTTTTATAGTGCGCGTATTTATTCGTACTTTTAGCTAATCTTTATATAACAGAAGCTTTTATAATTTTCTATGGAATCACATATTCTATCTACCATAGCATTACACATACGGTTCCCACGCAAAATTTATTACCCCAATGGAAACTTTGTAATAACGTGCCGGTAATTAAATAATTAATACCTCGTTCAACTATATTACATTCAACGTTAACAGTTTTAACTGTGAACTGCATGCGATCCGCGTTCGATTTGAAACGCAGTGAAATCGTTCAACGTTTCATAGTGGCCAGCAATCGACCTTGAATCGGTTGTTATTAAAGCCGCTATCGCGGCTCAACTTTTGATGCGTTCGACTTCTCTGAATGAATTCTTAGCATCTCGCATAATTCTTTTTATGGCCGCCGCCATTAGTCACGCATCGCGTATTACCTACAACAGGCGCTCGCTTCGTCCTCTTCCGTTCCTGTAGGTACAAATACCTGGATCGCCTTACGAATTTACATTCGACCAGCGAGGAATTTTGCGAGATAAACTATCGGTGATAGCTTAGTTCGAAGAATCTGATCTTCGTTCCTGAAGAAATTGTTTGGGAATAAAATGTTGATTAGAAAACCTATAAATATGGCTATTTTATGATAGAGAGATACTTCGGATGGAGTTGGTGACATATTGGGGAATGTAAGCCAGTTTGATGGGTATTTAAGAAAAAATTCTTTAGGATCTCTTTAGGATAATATCAGGTTTATTTGATATACTGTTACATTCCATTTTCTTATATTTTTTATTTAATTCTTAGACCTACATGTGCAACGAGTTTTGAAATTCTTATTTTCTGCAAACAACTATGAAATGATATTTTCCATTTTCTCGAAAATGAACTTGAAAATTCTTGGGAAAAACCTTTAAGCGGTCAACGTCCATTCGTCGGAGTTCCAGCTTCCTTGACGGAAAAGGATCTCCCTGTCGTTGAACCCACAAACCACCAGATACGTCCGACCTTTCGGGTGCTATTTTTAGAAAGAGAAATCCTGACCGACATAATAGCTTGAGCACAGCTGACCCAGGGTGTTTTCGGGAGCTGGTCGGTCGGTTTAGAACTTCCAGCCACTTTTCCAGGCTCGCCAGGATCAGCACCGAGGGTTGTCCCCGTTTCTCTGGCCATGACCCACCCAGATAGCCCTGGCTGGAAGCGACACCCACACACCCTCTTTCTTTCATCCTCGTGACACAACACAGTGACGTACATATCGGTTTCCCTTTGTTCGTTTCTTAACCCCCGCAATAACCAATCTTTTCTTCTTTCCTATAAACTATCAGGAATACAAAAATTATATTAATTTTAACATTTTTCAAATATTCATTTATTTTTTAATATAAGCATTTGATTAGTATTCACAAAAGAAAGGAGAAAAGATGGTATATTTAAAAAAAAAACCATTCTACTGAATAATTATAAAGGAGAAAATGTGCTAATCCTGATAGACTGTGTCAAAGGGTGAAGCATAACAACAGCAATTGGCTGATTTCCATTCAACCAGATTCCTCTGAATATCTGAATTAGTGGAAAACTCGTGGATCCATTGAAAGCAGGTCACGGGTCACGGATTGTGTATCACTGATCCGCGACATTCACCGTGTTCCTCCCGGTTACTTATATATGTATGCACTGCCTGCGAGCAGGTGTGTAAGTGTACGAGCGCATGCGTCCGTGTGTATTTATTCAGGGTGTAACAGGTGGATGACGTCATGGCCAGGGTAGCAACCCCCCACCAGTTGTCTAAGGGTACCCCTCCATGCTGACACCCATTCCTCTGCGTTGTGCAACTTGAGGGTACCTTTGGTCCTGATGCTCGTACAGGGCGTTCCATAAAGAATGGAATAGCTGATTTATGAAAATATTAGATCATTCCGTAAATATAATTCTGATAAATTATTAACTAATTATGAGTCTGCCACGTTGATATTCGAGAATCTTCGAAACGATTTTCCACGCTTACGAGTCACGTCTGCGGTGATGTGTTTGATTATAGTGTTTTTCCCGATTATCGGGACCGTGAATGAGTCGTAGGGCGAGAATGCATATTATATACGGTCACTTCTTTTTCTTTATCGAAGCACGGCCAAGTTTGCGATAAAAATGCGAACAACAAAAAGTCGCGTCAAAGGTCAAGACAGTGATTAAGAATCGACGATGATAATTCGACAAAAAATAAGGGAAATGCAGAAAACGCAGCACTCTAGAGTCCACAGATATAAATATTTTTTGTAACAAAGAGTCTTTTTCGTTTCACGAAATCAACACGTTATGTGATGTAAAAAAAGGCTGTTTATAAAAGTCAATGAACTTTTCGATGGATAATATATCATTCTTGGAAATTGATGTATTTTTGGAAACCAGAAGTGTTTTTCTTACGAATCTTTGTATATTTTCGCACTGAAAATACATTTTCTTATTTTTGCAAAATTTTTATTAAGCTTTCTTCGAAGATCGATGATTCCAAAGTCAATAAATAATTTTGCCACATGAATGATTGCAACCATTCATAAAAATATTTATTCTTTTCTTTGTCTTGCTCGTATGTTGATCAAAATCCCTTTAAGGCATGATGCTGTAAAAATCAGAATGCAGGCTGTAGGAAAATCAATTTCCTTGGATCGCAAAGGTCACAATCTGCATCAAGAAACATCGTGGGCGTAGGCATTTCAGAAAACATTCAATTAAGATTTCTAATATTTCTGAAAGATTTATTCTAAATGTTGACAACAATTAATATTAAATTAATTACGTTATTGGCATAGGACATTAAGAACTCGTTGGGTCATTTAAAATAAAATTATTTGGTATATTACTACAAATATAAAAAATCAGATAATATATAATATTGCATTAAATTACGCAAGATAACATGTGAAACGCTTAAAATATAATACAACTATATTCTAAATAATTTCCATTATAGCCATCGGTATTATGTTAGTTACCATGTTAATAAAAATCTACACGAAAAATTATGCAGAAGGTGGTGAAAGAAGGATAAAGATTATGCACGCCATAAAAAACTCATAACAGAAACAAGACAACGTTAGGTCACATATAAAAAAACGTTATTCCAGCGTTTTCCAAAAAAAAAGCGGCAAATCGTGGGTGGAAAACCTCGAGGTTAAAACGTAAGCGCAGAAAGCAGTGCGATTGCGCAGTGCGCAGGTACGAGCACCCTAGGGTGCAGGGTACGCGCGACAGTGAAAGTAGCGAGAGAGCCTAGCGCTGATTGGTCGAGTGGCCGGCGGTCGAGGTAAATCGGAGCCTGGCGGGCACCCTCGTGCCTGCACGGCTAGCTCGTACGCGTTCAGTCAGTGACGGACCGTCGACGATATAACGTCTATTAGTTAGCGCGCATGCGCGTGAGTAACGCGCAGGAGGTATACTCGTCGATGCAAGGAAGAGAGAAGGGAAACATCGGTCGTAAAGCGCGCAGATCTGTTGGTGCACGTTCGTGTGTTGGTTCGTTGCTCGAAGCCGGCAGTTCAAAGGAATTCCCGACACGCGTGTGTGCGTGCCTAAGTTGATTCCGAGTGTGACGTAACCGTCGTGCGGTTTGTTTATGTATTGCGCTTGGCTCACGCATTCGTGGACGATGCACACGTGCGCGAGGAACGGTCTCGCACAGTAGCGGCGGCTCGTGGAGCCCGGAAGACGACGCAGTTTTGGCTTCCTTCTGTGAGGACTGATATTATTCGGCGCGAGTGTGTGCGTGCGCGCGTGGTGCCGAGAGAATACGAGAAAGTAGAAAGAGAAAAGTGCGCACGAGAAACTCGTCTGGGAGTAAAAGAGACGGAAAGAAAAAGGTGGAAGCAGGGAAAAACGAGGAGAGAAAGAGTGGCCGCGCGTATCGGCGCGACGGAAAAGTGGAGCGAACAAGAAAGAGACTCGCTCGAACGAACGTACACGCGTTCCGCTGGTGACCTCGATACGCGTACTTCTGGCTCTGTCCGTTCTTCGTCGATCGTGCGCAGCCTCAGACGGCAGAATTTCGCCAGTGAAAATCATGCATTTCTACCACGGCTACTCGGCTGGTTGACGTTCCCGAACAACGCGGCGTGCCTGAGAGAGAGATAGACCCGGCTGTTCGTTGGCTGTGTGTCCTCTCTTTCTCTCTCTCTCTCCCTCTCCCTCCCCTTCCCTGTCCTCCCTACCTACCGCACCCGCTGCGTTCCCTTTTGCGCGATCGTGACCCCGTTTCTTCGATGACCGACACTCCGCGGCTGCTTGGCCGCCATTAGAGGAGCCGAGAGCAGGGGAGAGAGAAAGAGAAACGAGAGCAACCGAGGCGAAACGAAGACGATCGTAGTCTCCCGTCGAGCTCCTCCTGGTCTTACTACGCGTCCACACACAAATCTATACGCTCTCACACACAGACGGAAATAGCGACACGATCGCTGAGGAGGGGCAGAAGGAAAAGCAACGCGGCCAAATGAGACGGATGATGCGTGAGACCTCGGGGACCATGGACTCTTGACAGTGAATCGATCCTCGCGCTGCCCTGACCTCGTATTCCTTGCCGCAATTTCGGTCGACGAACGAATTATCGAGGTCAACGACTAGCGTAGTAGTAGCAGCCTCTTTCTTGTAAACAGAGAGAGGTGGCCGCGACAAATTTCCGCCTCCCTCGCGGCCCTCCCGTGCAACCTGTGCTTGTGCCAGTGTGCGGTAACAGTATAATCGCCTCTAAAAGAGACAACGTGACGCGACAGTGGCCGCCGAGATACTTTCTTTTTTCACCGGAAGTGGTAAGGAAAATTGATACGGTGGAGTCGAAGGAACAGCAAACGGTGGTCCAGAAGGCGGAGCAGGCTAGCGAGATGCTGCAGACGGTTCCTCGTGTGCCCGTTGCCGGTGTACGGCGACGATGGGGCAACAGGCACACAGGAAGTCTGCAGGAATCGAGCCCGGAAGTGTCGAGCAGCGGTGTGCTATCACCACCGCTGAACTTTCAACCCTCCACACCGGAGAGTGCAGCTGTGAGAAATGAAGAGCTACAGCTGTGGGATCTGGATCTTCATCGGGGACTACAGTCGAATGGAGATCATTACCGGGCTACCATTACCGCCACCACTACTACCACAGTGCTGGCAACGGTCGCCGATCCGGCTTCCCCGTTCACCACCCCCGTTGAAGGTTTGTCACGTTCTCTTCGTGGCGTTGCGTAAGCGCTTCTACTTCCCTCGAAATATATTTATGAAAAAATATAGTAGGCTTCTGCCTTTGAATAGAAACAGACATTTAAAAATTTTAAATGGTTTCTTGGGGTCATTGATAAACGCAAATTAATTTACTTCGTGGCATTTATAAACTTGATGAATTTTACAAATTTTTTTTAAAATTAGAAACATGCGAAATGTGCTATTAAAGAAGAAGACAAACACAGGAGCCCAATAAATTTCTGTTCAAGAACTTAACCCCGTTCTCGATGTGTTCTTCCAGTTTGACGTTCGTATTTTTGGACGCGTTGATTTTTAGAGCGTCGACACACTTTCTTGCTTTTCTTCGAATTGTTTTTCTTTTATAAAACATCCCACCGTCCGTGTTAGGTGCATGTCGTAATCGTCCAGTGAAAATTTAGAATCGAAAGTTGGTCGATTCACTTTCACGGATTTTCCTCGAATCAATTTCTCTTTCACAATGAAAACTAAAATTTAAAATCTATTCCACACGATTTAACGAATTTGTTGATCTTAGGTTAGAGCGTTCCAGAAACGATAGAAAGTATATTTTCATTTATTCAATCGTCTATTCTAGAAAGATCGTTTCATGTTACGCAAACTGCTTACTATTTCTTCTATTGCACAAACAGTGACCCTCAAAAAGTACTATAATTCAGAGTGAGATGTAAATGCGTATTTTGCTTATTTTACAAACTCATTAAATTATTGAAATTCATATTTTCAGTACTTAATATTCTTCGCAATTATCTTTGCAATTAAAATCATTTTTAATAATTGAAAATACAAATTGGTCACAGAAAGAAAATCTAAAATTTCATCAAAAACCAAAACGGTGACTTTTAAAGGTGATCGACCGTTTTGTAGTTAAGAATTTCGTTGAAATCTAAACAGAATACTTTTTTCGAAATGTTCAGTGTTCTCTTTTTCGCGTGGAAATCAGGTCGAGGTCGATCAAACTGGATAGAGAGCGAGAATCGACGACCTCATAGGACCCCGTAGAAGCGTGTTCATCATCGATTGCGCCATGTTGCACCATACCTGGCGGAGGTTACGCAATTTCACCATTTACGAAGGATTTTCGACCCTCGGCCCTGCGTTTCTCTCGTTCTCTTCCTTTCGACGCTTTTATTGTTTGCTTGTCAGTGTTTGCTTTTAATCTGCTCGGATGTTTTATCGTCTTTTTTCCTGTTTCGTTGTTATCTGCAGTTTAGTTGGTTGCAACGGCGCCAGTTCCCTCGCGAGGCTCCTCTTGAAATTGCATTTTTTTTCTCTCCTTGCTTCGCAATGATTAATCGCGCGTTTTCTTTCACAGTTCCGTGGGAATTTGCGATAGGTATCTATCGCGGAAACCGTTTATGAATTTAGCTTGTTGCGAACCCGTTGATTTCTTTCTGCACCGGTTTACTGCTCATAAGAATCTAGGGAATTTTTTTTAACGAGATGAAGTTTTTAGAGTTTGAAATCAAAGTAGAGGTTTATTACAACGAAATTGTTTAAACACCTGTTGTTAGATTCTATTGTTATTTGTAATTTATGATTATTTAATGGGATTAAACTTGAACGATTCTCAGTTCACAGAGTGTTTTAAAATAAACGTTTTCTTCTTCGCGTGTACGTAAAATCAGACTCAACCGAGGCATGCAATTATAGCGTCTCAAGTTATTTCCCGCGATATTTAATTGTCAACCTCCGTGACCTGGTTATTTAATTACCGCAGGCCAGTGCATTCGAGGCACGATTGTATCATTCGTTGCACAAAAACTTGCCATTTCTGTATAACCAGCGATGAAAAAATATTTTATCTCTTCGTTCAACGTTTCACTTTTTACACTGGCATCCAGGGAATTTCAGAAAGCTCACCACAAATCTTGCTCTAAACCTCTGCCATCATTCTCAGACGATAATTATTCATCAATGAAATCTTGAAGTCGTCAGTTAAACGCTCGATATCGAAGGTACAGAGTTCGATATGTAATTTGTTTTTTTCTTCTCTTATTTTGTCGTTACGAACAGTTCAGTCGCGTTCGTTTTCTTAGCGTACGCTATTTTCATCGTACACTGTCGGGTTTATTGCATCGTGTGACGTCTGTTGGCTGCAAGTACATACATCGGCTTTAAATACCGCGATACGTCACGTATATTGTCGGTGCGATGCACGCGGTGAACCATTGTGTTTTCGTTTGTAGCCACGGTACCGATGACCCGGAAACTGGGTCACGGTCCTCTGGCTTTTTCCCCCCAGCGAATGATTCACGGTTTATTGAGAAGCTACACCTCATATCTTACCATATTTTCTCCATCCGTGTTAATGAGATTTCGCTAGAATTTCGTTATTCCAGTCACGGTTTCTACGGACTTTGTTCTTATATTAAACCTAGTTTGATTTAATGTCTAGTGATATCAATTTCTTGTAAAGAATTGGCTAATTCTTTCTCTTCTTTTCATGAAATTTAACATCTCAAGTTCTAGGGATTCCTAGATATTAAGATTTAGGGTTTCTGATTAGGGAGTTTTGGTTTCACATTTCTCTGAGAAGACGACCAGTTTACCACGTGCGTTGGCGGTCTACGCAGGAGATCTTATGGAATTTTTTTTAATTAGAATATAAGAGAAGCATACGACTGTGGAGTTTAGGTTAATAATTTTGCAAGATTATAATCCATAAATTTACAAAGTTATTAATTTTTAGATTATTTAAAATTGTGCGAATGTGAAGCCAATCGAATTCAATTTTCCTATAACAACACCCCAATTTCCATTTACAGTATCCCATCCCAACTGCCCACGGCTATACCTGCCCCCATCCTATGACTAAAATCAATAATAGCACAGTACCCCCCATAAATAACCAGCGAATTAGTAACAATTACTCGAAGACATCCGAAATGTCCAAAACTTTATGGATTGTGAAGGGTCGAAAATCACCCCCCTCTGTTCCCAAACTTAATCAATGATAGTCGACGTTCCACCCTAAGAATCCACCCTCCAACCCCCCTGGTTTGTGAATGCAATTGAATGCACGTGGGGTCCTCGTAATCGAGATGCCAATAGTTTCGACCCCCATAAGCGTGCGCCACGTGGTACTCATTCCTCTCGAAATGGGTCATCGAATTCCGAAGCGGACGAATAATGCTGTGGCCCTCGACGACGTGCTAGATACAAGAAGATTCGTAAATATTCCGTCGTTGAGGCACACACAATTTCGGCGATGGGAACCGTTAGACACCGTATCCGTGTACGACCAACCGGACACGTTCCAAAAAAGAAACTACTCGAAACTCGTTCTCGGTTCGCTCGTAAAATTCTGGTTGTCTCGAAGAAATCGTGTATAAGTAAACTATCCGGAGAATTTGTCGAGCTATTATTATTATATTATATAAAAAAAATTTTTCTTGGAGTTGAAAGCGTCTTGGGAATGTATTTAGGGAATTGAAGGAGGTAAAAAGTATTCAAGGACATTAAGAATTTTATTTTTTAAATTACCATTTAATAAATGAATTGAAAGTGGGAAATATCGAAGGAAAAAACAGAATCATAGGCCCACTTTCCTAATTCCTAAGCACTACCTACACGTAATTCTTTGCTAGCAATTACGAAATTTTCTGAGAACTGGCCGGAATGTGAAAGGACGAGACACGACCGCGAAATTTTTACACATTTCCACGCGGAATCAAGTCTCATTAATTTCCGGAACCTTGATCCTGTAATTCGCACCTCTGCGATTCACGTTCGGGGGGAATGAACTGCGACAATATTTGCACCATAAAATATATTTTTAAAGATGCATCATAAATCGACGAAGCGATGATTTCATTTAATATAACGTAGCATATGATGTTATACTATACTGTAGCGTTAGGTTAAGGAAATCTAGGTAGTTGGTTTCACACCAAGGAAGTGATTCGTTCTTATGGGTAACCAGGTCCGTTTTTCCACGTGTAATTTCCTCGAATCGTTTGGTGGGTAGTATGAGAAAAGGGCCACGAGAGAGAAAGAGGCAGGTAGAGGTCAGTGGGTCACTCTCACTCGAGAAAGAGGAGACTCAATCGCGTGGAAGGAACGTCTAGCTAACGATAAGCTGGTGTATCAGGTTGTGATCCTTATAAGGTGATCGAGTTTGTTCTAAGTCGAGGCTTCTGGGACTTCCACTGTCATGCCCACGTGTAGCTGTTATTCGATTTGACGATTTAATTTCTTGAATTTTTTCAGCTCAGTCTGGTTCTTCAAGGAAGACTCTACAATGTGTAGAAAGTAGTTTTATAACTTTCCAGAATTTAATTCTTCGTGGAAACGAGGACTTATAGCAGCATAAAAATTCATCGTGAGAATAGAATCTTTTTTCTAACCTGAAAATAATCGATACACATTTTTATCGTACATTAACCTTGTTAAACTTTTGTACAAAAAGATTCTTATTATAAGTAAACTTGGGTTGAATGCTTTCACTTTCCATAATTGATTTAATATCTTAAGTTGAGGGAAAGGTTGATCGCAACTTTTCCTGGATGCGGGAAAACTTAGGATCAAGCGTCGACCAACAAAACGACCGATCGGTCGGGAGAAGTGGGTCGTCGGTGGTCGTGATGCGTCGTGTGTGTTGGTACGCCGTGCATGGAATGGTAACGAGCCACGTATACGGGAAACGATATCAGAAACCCGTGGAATAGTGCCTCTCAACTTAACCTCGAGGTTCTAGGGACTTTAACCATCTAGGGATCCCTAGATATAGCCACGTGGGTAATCATCGTAATCAAATTATATCACTAAAATTTCTAAATCTTTACAATTATTATAGAAGAATTATACAATGTGCGTTGTAATTAAAGAATGATTTGATTAGAATCAAAATATCATTCTTTAAATCAACTGCAACAATGTGGTCATGAAAATAAATTGCAATTGGCTAGGGATCAAGTGAAGAATAATTAGAGTAGCGACGTCTAAAACACGCCGATCTATATTCAGACTTACTTGCTGCATCTTTCAAATACCTCGACTACGTCAATTGGTCTCTCGTATTGTTCCCTTTGACGAACAAACTGTTGGAAGACTAATGTTTTTCATTCGACGTGCATCTTAATACATATAATAGCGTATCGTGAAAGGTTGGGAAACGCTGATATACGTAGGACGGTATGCTGGTTTTCTCTGTGCCGGTGCGAAGGTGGTATTCCCTCTGGTAAAAGTACCGTATCCGGCACGTCCGCGTCTGCCGACTTTCGCGTAACAGTATGACCACAGACCTATCGACATCAGGTTGCAAATCAGAGAGCATCATAAAATTCGCAGGAAAGTGACTTAGCTTTATGGTCGTACTCGAGATACCTACAGCCCGATTGCAAACCTAGGAATACATTAAACATAAATTTGTAAATCCTCCTCCCCTAGTAACAAACATTAAAACGTATCTAAATTAACACTTTTAGGCGTATAATAGTAAAAATAATAAAATGGTGTTAAGTGTTTTTTCGTACGGAGGTAGGGACAAATCATTGCTCCCTGTAACAATGGTTCCATCGTGTTGATTTTCCAAGGATTCTTCGCTGTACGAGTCGTGCCAATTACGCTCGAGAATTTAAACGCTATTATGTCACTCGTCTTCCTCGAGTTTCTTGCTTCAGCTGTTCACTGGTTGGCGCTCGTTAGACCTGTAGGCACAGTGGCCACTCCGGTTCAAGGATAAATCCTATCCGGTATTGCTGGCCAATGTCACGCTCAGCTGGATCAGCGGTTTGCTGTGCTTGCAGTGGAAACGATGGAAATCATCTTGTTCCATTAACTTCCAACGTTCAGAGTCGATCAGAGTGCTGCTGAGAAAATGATCGTTTTTATTGGTCGTCTTTCCGAGGAACTCGAGTCAGGGCTCGTTCTTCCGACTCGAACTGAACGGTCAAACGGTGCTTCAGATAGATCATTTTATCGAGATGTGATCAATAAACGATCACATGATTCATTAATATTCAAACTGCTGAGAAAACTTAATATTCCTCGTCCGGACGAACAGTCATTAGATAGACTTTCGATTATGAAGGATTTTCGTGCTTTTCTTTAGTCCCTATTTTTTCAATAAATAAGAATTCTCTGTTAATTCAGATTAATAGCTGGACGTTTTCTAGATCGATGAATGATAGTCGATTAAACTTGTGCAATTGGTTCAGACGAAGTCATACAGAAAATCAAAGTTTCAAAAGCAGAAACTTGAATTCTTAGCGAGCCAGCGATCAGGACGTGTATTTTCGACAGAATCTGGAAAGACGAGGCGGATTAAAAGTCCCGCGATGAAGTTTCAACATGCCGCGAGCAACCCAGCGGGAATACGAAATGAGTTTTTCGAGGCTTTCGAAGTCGTCCACTGTTGCGTAGGATCGTTCCAACGAAAATAAATTCGTCGTCGGTGATTCATGGATTTCCTGTGCTCGCTTTCGGCCTTCTTTTTTCTACATGTCATTTTCTGGTCTCTCCTTTTCGATTTCTTCGATGTGCGAGAACGAAGATCGTACTTCTCAGGATTTAGTAGAAAAACAGAAATTCGAAATGACAGCTTTCGTTTATGATTTTAAGCATCTTGGAAAAATCTTTATTTTTCCCTGTCAAATGCGCAGTATTGGAATGGAATCTTTTTTTATCCCGTGCAACTGCGCCCATGTTTGTCCTCTGATTGTAAGAGGATGATCGTCGCGTGTGTCGCCTTTTTCCTTTTGTTTTCAGATCTTATCAAATCGTGGACCGTGACCGGATATGACATCCATTAGTCACATGTGCGAGTCGCACAGAATGAAACATATAGGATGGGTGTCGCCATTTAAAGGGACAAGGAAGGGTAGAGCATGGTCACGTGTGTTCTTCTTTCTGCGTATTTGATACGAACATCGAAAAACAATTATCGGTTGGATTTTCCCTTCAGCAAATTAATCAGGAAGAAACTTAGAGAACTTCCTTAACTATGACAAAAAGAGGTCAAACATTGTGATTCATTTCCTTAATAGTACACAATTATCTGGGAACAGAACGTTTCTAGAATTGTCAAACGATAAAAGATAAAAAGGCAGAGGTTGATAATCGCTTGTAATTTCATAATTCGTTGAAAGAGAGTAGTTGAACGATGCTGAAATCGTGGTTCTCTCGGTAGCCACGGAGAATTTTAATGTCGAAGAGACACGCAGTTCCCGTGAAATGTGACGAGAATGAAAGAGAAGCCGTCGACTCGGTGGCACGGATTGCAATATTTCGCGTGTTACGACCAGATTTCGCGAAGAGACTTTCAGAGACCTCAATGATAGTCGTTGGCGTTAGAGCGATGTGCCGCTAGTCGTCCATCTTGTCCCAGCGTCGTAGTAGCTGCGTCCTCGAACCCCAGCCTTTTCTCGCTACTAACTTTCTTCGTTAAATCAAACAATTTCCCCGTGAAATGCTTATAATTCTTCTAAAATTGTTTGAACTGTTCAGTAATTTTTCTGTGAAATGATAGGAATGCTTCTGGAATTTTTAGAAATTTTCTGAACAGTCCATTGACTTAATTCTATTAATATTCTGTAGTATAAATTTTCTTATAAAATAATGAAAGATAATTAATTAATATAACTTGAAGAAATAATTCCATACTACAGAATTAAAGCTTCAACGCCCAAGCATCAGAACAGATCGCCAGCACCCATCCCTAAAAACTTCCTGAAACAAGAAAATCCCCCGTGTCCAGAAAAGAATTCTATATCCTAAGACACACCGTTCTCCTTCCCTCGTTCGTGGTCGAGAGGAAGTGAGGTACGCTCGAGTCGGCGAGAAGCAGTGCTCATTGGCCCGTTTTAGCTTTCCTCTCTCGGCAAGAGCGACAGCGCGGATCGGGACGCGAACAGAGAGAACGAGAGAGCGAAAGGAAACGAGGGAGAAAGAGAGATGATGAGCTACGGGGGCCAATTGAGAGAGTGAGAGAGAGAGGCGAAGACTCGCTGTCTGTTAGGCCCCAGCGCTGTCCACAGGAGCCTTTAGGTTCTTACGGTCCCCCACTCGTTCTCTTCTTACCTATATGTGTGCGCTCACACGTATTCACCCAGTATTCAAGAGTGGGACGCACGAGTCCACCCAGTGGGCCCGTGTGCTAAGGGAGGCCTCGATAGGGGGCGAGTGGTGGGAGACCATTAGGGGACCCTCCTATAGGACAGCACTGTGTTAAGCCTAGTTTACATCTGTGACTTGCCTGCGTACCCTACTATCCCATTTTTGTAGCTTGATAAAATAGATAATAGAGTATGTCCAAAGGGCCCAACCACATTAGCCTGCAAAAGGTGACTGTGTATAAGAGAATATGGTCCAGGAAGACCATAAAAGCCATAACTAACTCGCAGTTGAGCGATATGGGAAAAATTTGTGTCTCCTAAAACGGCAATGTGATCATATTCATATTAAATCTAAGCGGGTATTATGGATTATTATGGTTCCTTTAGTCATAAACCCAGTTTTCTTTCACCCTGAAAGAACCTAGTAAACTTAAGGCAGTACTGCCATTCACATAGAGTAGTCTCCATTGCTCTTGGCAACAGTCGATGTTATAGGGGCTGTATTAACCCGGTCAGCAGCCCCCATATACTAACTTAATATGATTGCCACGGTGTGAATTGCGGCAGTGACTTTGGGTTAACTACCGACGGAATCATCCTGTTGCTTGATATGTACGCGGCTTTAGACGAGCCTATTGGACAGACAGAGACGGGCGAATGGCAGAGAGGAGGAGGAACGTGTGTAATGGTGTACCTGCGGCCACACAGGTATCCAACCAGCGAGCCAGAGTCAAGGCCGCTCACTGCTCCGCCGTGAGAGAGCTACTAACCAGCACGGAAACCTTGCTGCGTAGGGTATAGAAACGAGCGGTGCCACGTCGAGTCGCTTTATACAGGGTGTTAACGAACTATTGGTCGGAACTTATGTATAGTTAATAGAAGTCATTGAAATGGACCAAAAGGGCCTGACAAATGTAGGTTCCTAAAGGTATTCGATATTGTAGGACACTGATCCTTTGTAGGATAGTAATTTTTAAAGGGTAACTGTGATACTAGTCAATGTATTTTAATTTTTTTATTTTACTGTGATTATTTTTAGTAAAATAGTGATAGGAAAATATGAAATTTCACCAAAGGATTGATTTAACCCGTATTAGACTAGGTTTAATTCCAAGTTTCATGGAGTCACTAGGGCAACCATAATTCAAGGAAGGGTCTAAAATGCAAATGTAAAGAGTTAGGTTAGGAACCTTCGAACCCTACTATGTTATATCAAGGAAAGAATGATGTAAGTCTGTCTCGCGAGCGACCTTGACACTGGCTTCTTTCCTATAAGTCTTGTGTATTTATAGAGTGCAAAATGGGGATCCGGAGGGGTCTAAAGAAAGGTCTGAAACTTCTCAGTGAGACTGAACAGAATTATTTGAACTAGAAGAGAAATGAGTGATCAATTCGCAGATCCTAACCTCTGTTTCTAATTTTAAGTTGAAATGTTCCTTGGCCATTGGATATTCTGTGTTAAATTTGAACTACTAAAATCAAATTAATTAATTACTTGTCATTGTTAAAAGGAGTTTAAGTATATTTTTAATAAATTATTTGTATAGATCTTTGAACAATTTAGGGCAGTGTTAGGTTAGGTCTGTAATTTAATTAATTTTTAAAATATAACAATAATTACTTGTACTGAAACTTTCTATTCTCAAAAGTAAGAAATGTATTTACATTTCTGATTAAAAGGAACACACTGTATAGGTGACTTTGATTCAGAAGCGAGAAATCGGCAAGAATCCCAACGGTGATCCAGCATCGAGCAGAGGAAACCTGTTTGAAGCACAGAAACGAGAGGTCTATTCGCTCTACATAGAATCGTTATGTGCTACTTGCTAATATGTACACAAGTTCGTTATGGTATCGGTTTTGAGCCCACAACAACAATTTATTCGGACTCTAGTTTCTTCGTTACAATTTCAATAATCCATATAATAAATCTAGCAAAAGTGATGAATAAAGAAATCTAGTACTTGAAAATTATCATAATCACGTTTGTGAAAGCAAATAATAGAAAATTAAGAAATTAATATCCTCAGTCGGTATATTACGATCTTCGATAAATTGATGGGTTAGGGGAAAAATTTCTCCAATTTTCCGGTGAAAGCAAAAAGAAAAGGAAAATAAAAGGAGTTAAGCAATCACAGGTGAAAAGATTGAATTGAATCGGTTGGACGATGAAGAAGGGATAATAACCGAGTGACCACCTAGCCCGGTCAGTGTCTCAGTGTTCCAGCCGGATGTTTTCACAGCGATTAGTACTTCCGGGTGATGCGAGGAACTCGTCTTCAGACTCTTCTCTTCGAGGAATCGTCGAGAAGAGCACATTCGCTTTTCGCAACCAGAGAAAATCAAGTCCATCTCTCTAAGAAACTTAGAGAGTTTGTAGAAACCTTTGGCTAAATTTGTAGGGTATTTTTGAAATTCTTTTGAATCTCTTTTCATTAAATGAAATGTAGAAATGGAACGAGGAAACGGCTAAAATGGATGAGCAATAGATCATTCGTTATTTGCAGTGTTCTCAAGGTACCGTTCTATGATTTATGACGTTATTGATGGTACAAATGGTCATAGGACCAATCGCCACAAAAAGAGATAAAATGTGGTCGTGTAACCCACGCCATTCTTTTAAAACGTCGCGTTTGATTGATTTATAGTAATCATCTGTTCTCGACTTCTTTGTATTCTATGTTCAGACTATTGTTAAGCTTCGACTGAAACGTTGGAAGACTGAATAATTGGGTTTTAGGTTGACCTTCCTCTTAAAAAACTGAAATTAATTTTCAGACTTAAATACGTTTATTCAAAATTACAGTAAATATGATTAAATATTCTTAAAACTACATAGATATTACATAAGTTGGGGGTTAGGTAAAAAATCAATACATTTTTACCTAAAATGATTCTCCGTCCAAATAATTCAAGGTTTCCGAAAAAAAATTTTATATTCAATTGTTTCCGAACTTGAGGATTCGAACGTCTCGTCACGTTCCTCCTCAACAGTCGTTGAAGCTTCAAGCCACGCCGGCGTTGTTCGATTCCGCCTCGCTGAAAGAAGGCACGTAAGCGTGCAAGAGCAGAGCAGAGCGTGGCGTACTTTCACCGACCGTGACTTCTACCGCGCGGCGTTCCATTCGACGGGTTTCACGGATAAAGGGGGTAATAGAGGAGATGTGTCGCCACGTAGGTTACTAGAACCCGCTTGCTTACGAGCGTTACACGCCTCTCCTCGTGTAATCGCCGGAAACCTCCCGAGGAACTAGCGCGGGCCAATTGCGACAGCGTGTTCCGCCCGCTTCGAAATATTCCATTAGAAACTCGAGGTTTCTCGATAAAACACCTAAGGCCCACATAGATAAGCAGGATCCCCCATAATTCACGAATAGCAATCTTCGTTGCAGCTTTGAAATTCACCTACCATCTCAGAATCCTTCATATCTTTTATTGAAGGACTTTGTTTAATACGATTTTCAATTCCTGATTATAGGTAGGGACGAGCTGTCGCAGCCTGGCTCCTTGAACGGCTATGGAAGCAGTGGAGGCGGTGGTGGAGGAGGCGGAGGAGGTGGCGGAGGCGGTGGCAGTGATGGCTGCGACGCCAGGAAGAAGAAAGGACCCACGCCGAGACAGCAGGAAGAACTGTGCCTCGTCTGCGGCGACCGTGCCTCCGGGTACCACTACAACGCGCTGACCTGTGAGGGTTGCAAAGGCTTCTTCCGGCGCAGCATCACGAAAAACGCGGTTTATCAGTGTAAATACGGGAACAACTGCGAGATCGACATGTACATGCGGCGCAAATGTCAGGAATGCAGGTTGAAGAAGTGTTTGACGGTCGGCATGAGGCCAGAATGCGTCGTGCCCGAGTACCAGTGCGCCGTCAAGCGTCAGGAAAAGAAAGCACAGAAGGTATCCTTCAAGATCCTTCATGTCCATCAGGTTTTTCAGTCCTTAGGTAGAGTCCGGGACACCTTCGATGACAGAGTACGAATGTTTCATTGCAGGAGAAGGACAAACCGAACAGTACAACGATGAACGGTTCTCCGGGCAGTGGAATACGCGCCGAGCCTATGGGCGTGAAGATCGAGCCAGCCGAGGCCGAATCGTTGTCCACGTCCGGAAGCAGCGGCATCCTAACGCCGGTCAGCCCTTACGGTTACGTGAAACCGATCAGTCCGGAACAGGAGGAGCTGATACACAGGCTCGTGTACTTCCAGAACGAGTACGAGCAACCCAGTGAAGAGGATCTCAAGAGGATCACGGTGAGTATGAAACTTTTGCTGACTAGGTGACTGATATGTCCTGGAATCCTCTGTCCCCACATGGACCAACTTCCAGTATGGACATCCACCCAGTTCGGCTTTAAGTCCTTCATGCCTAAGAGTATTGGTTCGAATAAAAGTTCATCTACAATAAAAATTGGTGGTTGCTTTTCTGTTTAAGAATCAGCCCTCAGAAGGAGAAGACATTAGTGACTACAAATTTAGGCACATCACCGAGATCACGATCCTGACGGTGCAGTTGATCGTCGAGTTCTCGAAAAGGTTACCTGGCTTCGATGAGCTGATGCGAGAGGATCAGATTGCACTTTTGAAGGCCTGCTCCAGCGAGGTGATGATGCTTCGGATGGCGAGGAAGTACGATGTGCAGACGGACAGCATAATATTCGCCAACAATCAGCCATACAGTAGGGAGAGCTATAACCTGGCGGGTATGGGGGAAACGATCGAAGATTTGTTACACTTCTGCCGGCAGATGTACGCCATGAAGGTGAACAACGCCGAGTACGCGTTGCTGACCGCCATTGTTATATTCTCAGGTACGCTATTATTACTATTTACATTAAAGTTTCATCGATAGGGAAAGAAATCATGTAGGACATCCTAACCTCAAAACATTTGCGCGGGAAAGTTCCCGAACGCTCTACAAAGCGAAGCTTCTATTCTGGTTACAGAAAGGCCAAACCTGCTGGAAGGTTGGAAAGTGGAAAAGATCCAAGAGATCTACTTGGAGGCGTTGAAGGCGTACGTGGACAATCGGCGCAGGCCAAAGTCCGGCACGATCTTCGCGAAACTGTTGTCCGTTCTGACGGAGCTGAGGACCCTCGGCAATCAGAACAGCGAAATTTGCTTCAGTCTGAAGTTCAAGAACAAAAAGCTGCCACTTTTCCTCGCCGAGATCTGGGACGTGACACCTTAGTTTGCCCGGTGAACAACCGATCGTCGGCTGAATCCTTGTTTCATCGGTCCGCATGACGTTGTCGAGGGGACTACGCTGGAGTGCAGCAGCATCATCGAGACCCAGACGTGAAGAAAACGTGGACACGTAAAGAGATAGAAAGAGAGACAGAGAGAACTCCTGTACTAGTGCACCACCATGCCACTGCCTGAACGTGTCAGCGAGTCGACCGGTGTCTCAGGAGCACCGGTTCGTACAAAAATTCGCTTCTACTCTCAACTTTTGCTCGAGGTGTACCCCGTGGCACCTCGGCATCGTGAAATGTTGCACGAGTTCACGACAGGTACAGCCCGAGGAGGCTGCGATAAATGGTTAGAACAAAGGCAGTGGCGAGGCACCCAGGCTGTGATACGTAGAGACAGTACAGAGACTGTAATAAGGAGCTACCTACAGTTATGTTATTACTATATCCTCTTACCTGGCTACCCCCGGAATCGATATGTAAATGTATAATGTATAATGTATAAGGTATCGACTAAGGCGAGCGTGTTGTACGAGCAGATCGAGCGAGTACGAATCTAATTAAGAGCTAAGGACGCAGAATGTATGTGTGCAGATGAAAGAATGAGCGTGTGTAAACGGTATGCGTGCGGCAATTCGGCTGAGATGTGACCACAAATGATGATGATGATGATGATGGAGAGAAAGGATTAATCGCACCGTAGTTTGTGGAAAAGGAAGTATAGAAAAGAGTACAGGCGGGTCAGCTGTTGAGCAGCGAACTCAGCCAACATACGAATCGAGTGCGAATTAACAAAGAAAAATAATTGATGATGATGATATAACAGATGATACGATTATACATAATGATACCATAGAGTCTATATCACAACACATAGCATAATAATATATTGCTAGCATGTACACATTGTTTATACGTGATGAGGGAAGAGAAAGAGCGCGATAGGGAACGAGGAGAGGATGGATAAAAATGGCGGAAAGAAACGGGGGGTTAATCCGCGACGAGGCTTGGCATTTGCGCGTATCCGGGTTTTCTTTTTTCGCGAACTGTGCGTGGCAAGTGGAAAGGTAAATCGAGAGAGAGCGAGAGAGAGAAAGAGAGAATAAGCGTTAGTAGCAACCGTAGGAAGTTAAGTAAAAAGTAAAAGTAAGCGAGGCTAGTTGGTAGTAGGTCGTAGTAAGTCAGTGAAGCTAGGCTAGGTGGACCGAGTTCAAGTGCAAAGCCTTGTGCCTTCAGCAGCGGACATCGGCTCACCGACAAACGAAAGCATGAAATTTAACCGTCCGTTTTAATTTTTTAATAAAAAAAAAAGAAAAGAAAAATCAACAAAATCAAGTAAAATATTGTAAATCTGTGCAGAGAGAGAATGAGAGAGAGAGGGAGAGCATGATGTGACCAGGAAAGATAAATTGATCTAGACGGTGAGAAAGAAGGGAAGAATGAAAGAGACGGGGGGTGAGAGAGTGACCGAGTGAATGAGACACAGAGGAAAGGAGCAGGGTTTCGCGAGAAATTTGACAAGAACCGGAAACAAAGATCTTTCTAAGGAGAAACACGGAACAGGGTCGCGCTAGGTGAGCTTTAGAGGGTTCGAAGGGATATTCGCTCGACAACTTGGGTCTCGTAGGGCCCTGAGACATAATATGCTAGCATTAAAAACCACACTCGATCGTTATGAACAAATATCGCGCTGAGAATTAATTAGCTTCTGAGACTGACTTTCAATCTGGCTCGTACATCAATGGAGAGTGAGACGAACACATACCACACACACGTTACACATATTCACACTTGTACACGAGCGCGTACGCACATTCGTAGACATTTAACCTCAGTCCATGGAGTCGGAACCACTGGGCTTGGACCCCGAACGGAAAGATCTAAGACACTCGTGATTCGACACACAGATTACAATAAGATTCTCAATGTTGTAACACTGTAACTCTATGCTATTAACTGATTGTACGCAGTTGTATTCCGTAATAAGTTAAACGAAAATTCGTGTAAATGTGTAACAGAAGAGGAGAAACGATCAAGAGACAGCTGGAATAAAAAAGGATAAGAGAAAGTAATCGAATCAAATACAGTGACACGAGAGGAAGGATGACTAAGTACTTCGCCTAGGACAAATAGAAACATCCTACACACGCGTATCGTGTTTTACTATTGTACAGTTATACCAGTCGCACGTTGGCGGCGTGTCACTATACTCAAAGTAATAACGTCGTTTCTCTTCGGTCCGGTCGGTTCGGTGCCCCGAAGAGAATTCTTCGATGCCTCGGACCTAACCTGATCTTACCATGATAAGAGAACCGTCTAACCTGCCTCAAGGCAGACACTGCCACACCGCAGAATAGCGTGGAAGAAGAGGATGAACACGAGAAACCATCACCGCCATCGCCCCGCCGACGTGCTTAGCCGCTTCAACTTCAAGGCGGCACGTGCTGTTCTTCAGAACTAGAGAAATATCCTTAAGAAACCTCGAACATCATCCCAGAGCGTTGCTGGAAGCCATCATCTTTGTCTGTCATTAGTCCTGGACCTTCGGACGTACTGTTCCTTGGTCATGGGTCCGCAAGTCGGGATTTGGAATTATTCTGGGTCACATAGTCTGAAAGAAGACAATGGAGATGAAATAGTGACAATTTGGACGGTTTAAATTGATCTCAACAAGGGAGAGTACTCCTGGCCAGCAACGCGTCCGGATGAAGACACATATGTACAAAAACACATCACCATGGAACACCACCTGCACACACCTGTACTCCGCATTGCTGTAACTCACTCTATCGTTATCGAGTGCTTTCAGACACGCCGTTTTTTGCTATAGACGCCGAGAAAACGAAAGATGAATCGCCTATTTGTTATTATACATCTTGTAAAAGTAGAGGCCGTGCATCGTCGATCCGTGGCAGATGTCCTTATTGAAGCTCCACGGTTCGACGATACTCAATATTGTTCGTTCGAACAGTAGCATTCTTGAAAAGAATTAACTTTTAAGCGTGAGGACAGCTTTGTTAAGTCTTTGAATAATTCCTTGTCGACTCGCTTTTAAGTGAACACCATGCAATGATGTACACTTGTTGAGAATACGGGGATGTCCTATGTAAAAATTGTGTTCTCCCATGCGGGACACGGTTTCTCTTTTTTTTTATGTTTCGTATTTTTGAATGATCGAGCTCTTTCCTTTCTTTCTAGAAAGTGTTTTCTACAATGAACTTCCGTTGAACGAAGCTTCTTGTAACATTGTTAAAATTCTATTACACGTTGTTTATTCTGGATTAGCTGCGTTTCTTTTTCTTTAGCCTGTAAAGAGTCGAAAGATCGTGCAATAAGAGGGCAGCCTGGCTGGAAACGTCGATAAGTCCCAGTATGGGGGAACGCGAAGAACGTTCCCGAAGGGAATGCATCCCTGTGTTTCTCCAAGCGCAGAGCAGAAAAATCGTCACGAACCGTCGACGGCAGGTCGCGTCATCGGCACAATTCCATCTTCCACGATCATAGTGTTTAGAACCGCCCGGTTGACAGGCTTTGCCCATCGAAGGACGCCGTCACCGTGATTCCCAGCATGGCGTCCCGTCGGTTCGCGCGTTCGACGCCAGAGGGCGTCGATAAACGCGGGAACCGACCGCCTGAAGCTACGGGACAGGTTTAACATCGATGAGATTCACAAATGGGAGAGGAATCAAGGTGAACCGCATCCTTCGGCTAATCAGAAACCGGTCACACGTTGCTCCGTGGGTGAACCGAAAGGAATTGAAGGCAAAAGACAGAGAGAGAGAGAAGAGGGTAGGAGTGTCAGAGAGAGAGCAATTGGAAGGGTACGAGCGACGATCCACGTGCACATACATGCAGAGAGACAGTACACATTCATACAGGCAGACACACACACGCGAACGAAAGAAATAATACATGCAATTCTACGATCACTGCCAAGGGCGTTTTTAACCGTCGACGTCGATTTCTCATTGTCTAAATGTGTCGTTTTAGTCGTCGTCGTCGTCGTTTTCTCGAGAAGCTGCTGCAAAACGATTCTAATTATACGAAAATGAAGGACACTACCATTTGCGCGTCACAGATGACATCTAGAGATATTTAAGCGATAACAAAAACGAAAAAAAAAAAAAACCGCAAAAAATATATTATATATACATACATACACATATATGTATATAGTATGTGCGCCCGTTCGAGTTTGAATTTTCTCGCGAGCGATTGTTCATGATAACTGCCAAGCGTAGACTCGAGTTTCTCTGTTTTTTAAGGGACAAAACTATAATACTCCTTTTAAATGTGTCGTTGAGCCATACACACACAAGTACAGGCATGCACATAAACGCGCCCTCCCCATACACACACATACACGCACTCGTACACGAATTACACAATGTGAATATGTGTCATATGTATGCGCATCATGCCGCAATCTCTCTTGTCTGTCTGTCTGTTTGTCCGCCCAGGTACCCTGATCTGTCCGTTTCTCCTAGATGTCTCTTTTCGCCTGTTGTACATACTAATAGACGAGCTGATACGTACATAACGTGTTAATATATCAGGTAATAGATCAGAGCAACCGCGGTGACTATTAGCCAATGAAATCGCGACAGGAGGTTGCAAATCCGTAAGTGAAAGATGCCACTGATAATGTGAAATGTTAAAGGGTTAAATTGATTTGGTTTGGTAAATTCTTTGGCCACTTATTCTTTGATAAGTTAGGCGGGATAGGTGGATGCCCAAGGGTGCCCTGTGCACTTTAAATTATTATTTTATCAAATAGGTACATACTATTGAATAAATCTGGGAGGGGATAGTGGTACATTTACATTATTGGGTTGAGATTACAAAACATTGATCATCAAAGCATTAAAATCATAAAGAAAGCAAATTATAGATAAACATCTTGCCATTGCTTCTAGACAGGTTTAGCGCCCTCTTGTCGCGCTTATCTCCTGAGATCTTGAAACCGAGTCACCGTGCGGCGCAACCTGATACTTTCGTTACTTGTAAAGAGAGAAAGAGAGAGAAAAAGATAATATTTGTTCGTAGTTAGCCGACAGACGGTTGAGATACGGTATTTTCTTATTGGACGGCAACGTTTCGGCCCTGCGAGAGAAAGATAGAGCGAACGAGAGAGAAAGATAGAGGATGTTAGAGAAGATGAAGGTTCTTGTTATATTAAATCGCGAAATGGACGAGGGGAGTCGTTTTAATTTATTGGAAGATGTAGAAACGAAGAGAACAAGGAACGGAAGAAGCTTATAAGCTCTGAAGATTATTATAAATAAAGTTAAATGATTATACTTTGTTATGGTAGTTTTATGCATTATTTTCTGGGTTTTTCATTTTTCTAACACGAACGAAACAGCCGCGACTCGTTCCCCTTCATTTCTTTTCTTTCTTTTTCTTTTTTTTTTCTAATCGACGTACACGTATTGTATTTGTACATAATTGTTGTTTGTAACGAGAGAAATGTAAGGAGCCCTGAGAATTTTCATCGAAACTGTTCTTCGTCCTTTTCTTTTCGAAATTTGAAAAGAAAAATGAATTCCATTTTTTGATATAGCATTGCGCAATTTTTCAAAATTTTGTTGATCGACAAATTTGCGAAGAACGTGGAAGTATTTCTTTGCTTTTCGAAAATGAAAAAAAGAAAAATCGAATATAGAGGTATAAGAAACAGAATATCGAAGCGATGAAACGGCAATAAGTTAGTATCGTATAGTACATGCGTTTGAAATTATAGTGAAAGAACAAATCGGTTTTCGTCGCGTTGTTTTGCAACTATACTACTTTATAAGTGATTCGTGGATAACTAACATAAGCGTTGATTGATTTATTATAACAAAATCGTGACGTTGAATAGTAGCGACCGATACTCTGTGCAAACAACTATAACGATAATCGACTAACAAAATTTTCGGGGCTGCCAATACTAACACCAAAACGTACAAAATTTTTCATCACACTTACAAGCGAACTGTTCAATAGTTGATCAACTATAAATAAGATACTACGGCTAACAATCGCTGCTTAGGCATAATACGAGTAAGTCCGAAGAAGGAACGAGAAAGAGAGCAAAGAAAAAAGTAATATAGTGGCGACGAGTAGCGGTAAAAGTGGAAAGGAGAAATTGATTTAACAGAAAGAAATAAAAAAAGATGCACGATAAACTAAAAAAAAAAAAAAAAGGACAGAGTTACTAACTATTATTGTATAGTACTGATTATCGTACAAATTATTGTCTCCAGACTTTTAAGATAAAGAAAACAAAACAAAAAAATGAAACGATACCGTCGTCGCTTGTCACAGGACCTGCCCTCGTCGGATGTGCACCCGGTCGACTTACTACTACTACTACTATTGCTACTATTTATTGCTATTATTGCTCCTGTTACTGCTGTTATTATTACTATTGTAACACTTAAACACTAACGTTTGTACTTGCATCACAGGGAACGCACGCAGAACAAACACACACGATACACGACACAATCGTACGATCGATCGAGAAGTATAGTTGTTTAACTATAACCGTATAGTTCAGAATTCGAGGCACTATCATTTTTTGGATATAATAATTTCACTGGCAGTTAACATGCTTTGTGATGAAAATAGTTGAAATTAGTTACCAGTATAGTTTGGAGGTATAGTTGAAATTGTATAGTATGAAACTTACTTACAATTAGTTTTGAATTTGTATAAGATTGGAGAATAGTGTGGTCCAGTGAAATGGTTAACCATAATAATGATTTGAAAACAATAGTAGTTGATTCAATAACTTTGCATTCAATTACAATTAATGATTAAATATAGTTATTTGTTCATTATTTGATTCAATCATGTCAACTACCATCAACTATATCAAATTTTTACAACTATTCCAAGCAACGAAAGATATAATTTCCCTAAAAGGTATCTCCAGTTAGGTGCACCAAGCATCAGTATCAACTGAGAAGGAATTATTAATAAATAATGCGCAACTATACTATGAAAACTCGATCAGTTGTACAATACACGGTACACCCCAGCGTGCACCTGTTCGAAAAACACGAAAAAGTTAACCTAAAAGCGCGTCTCGTATCTTCTACTTAGCATTTACTATACCTAACTATTATAAAGACGTACTACTACTGTAAAGTATCGAAATTAATTGTTAAAAAATTGAGAAATCGGTGTGAAATTAGATGAAACTGGGCGTAGGCTCTTTTCTTTTCGTATTTTTCTTTAGACGTAAGCGCGCGTAAGAATTATTCTCGAAAATTCATGGTCGGGACACAGAGTCGGCCATATTGGAATGAAAGAACTATTTAACGAATTGGTGCTTTGGAATGTATTAGACTGAAAAAAAATTATTGTTGTACGTTTTAGATGAAAACGAAAAAAAGAAAAAATGATGAAAAACAACTGAAAAATCGAGAAATTACACTTGATTGGGAGTTCTTTTGCTCCGTATTCAATTAATAATTGGTAAATAATGATTTCTATTTGGAGCGTTTTATATATATACAATATATATTATATATTCGCTAGGTTGCACACACATACACACACAAACACGTTACACTATATATTGCGAACAGTGATGGGAATCAAATCGCCTTTTGTGATCGGAAAGTTGTTTCTAAGAAAGTTATTTTAAATCAGTTATCGATACTTCGATGTGTCCTTTTCGTTCCAAGCGACGGATATCGATGTATCGATCTGCGAAATTGAACAAAATAAAAAATATCGACCGAATTATTGCAGATATTGCTGCGGTAGAAGAGAAAAAAAGAAACGTTTGTGATTCTAGTAGGTTAGGTTTGTTAGATTCGATTGTATTTCGAAAATTATCGAGATTAAATTCTTTTTAGAGGGTATATTCGTTGACGTCAATTCAGTATTTCGCGGCGTTGTTCCTGTTTTTTCGTAAATGTCGATCTCGAACGTTCGAACGCGTTTGCGCGGGAATATTCAAACGCATACATCAGCGGTCCTCAATTTCTCCAATATGGCGCTATATTTGATCGAATGAAAATTGTTTTTTATTGCGATACGCTTAGAGAAATTATATTGTTCGTATAAAATTCGTTTTTCGAAAAAACGAGCGTTCGCGACTATAAAATTGAGAACCGCTGAAAGCGTTTGATGGAAGGAAAAATTTCTATCGTCGTTGCAATTTTCTTCGCGGTTATTAGGTGTACTTTGGACTGAGTATTTGCAAATACATAGTTTGAATAATTTGCGAATTTTTTATAATTAATAGTAGGGGAATTTTCAATTAGTCGAATGTTGAAAAGGGAAGTGATTAAGAAAAAAAAAAAATGTTCGCGTTACGATTCCCAGCACTAACTTTTCACACGTGTGTATACAACATGAACGTGCGAATTTGAAAAAAAAAAAAAAAACCAAAATGGCAAGCGATATTACTTTGTATGTATAACAACAATTTAGCAGATTCTGTGCTCGAACGGAAGTGGGTGAAGTATGTGAACGTGAGGAAGGAAGCGTGTATGCGAGAAAGAAAGGGACACGGCGTGCACTCCGCCCAGAATGTGGAGGAGAAAGGGGGGAAACTTTTTGCAAAATTCGGCAAAATACGGCGGTGCGGTTCGACTTAAATGCGCCAGTGTTGCGTGTAAAATAGAAGTTACACGAAGTAGATGACTCGTTAGACACGCGCGAACAAAAGTCCCAGTCGATTTTAAATTTTGAAAAAGGAAAAATCAAGAAATTGGCGATAATTAAAAACTCCCTATAAAATTACGAAACATTTGAACGCATGGAATTACAAAGTTGATTTAAAATGGAAAGAGTTATAAAAAGAATGAATTCTAACAAGAAAATTTGCAGTAATATAAAAAATCTGTGGATTTTAACGTGGTACAAAGAGAAATAGTTCAAAATTTATCCAAAACACTGGCAGTTTTGTAATTCCATCTGTGTTGGTACTGAACACAAAGAGTGCTGGTACCAGAAGTCTCTAGATTCGACAAGTAAAACTAACCTATAAAAGTAACTAAATTTGTACCTCGACTGTGGACTGAATCTTCTTTGAATATCCTATAACTAATATACCTTATCAATTTAAAAAAAAAAAGAAAAAATCATTAAAAAAAACGAATTACATTTAAAGAAAAGAATGAATTTCCAAGAAATTCGTTCGGGTATTCCCAAAAGAAGAGGTACGGGAAATTCCCCACTGTTCACGCGTGTCTAAGAACTCTTGTGTTCTCCGCAATGAACATACGTGGAGCCACATTGTACATCAACAATATTATATTCTAACGATTACTAATTAACTAATGTACAATAATTTTAACGATTGCTAAACGATGATGATGATGAAGTCTTTATGCATATTAACAGTGTTGCACGATGATAGGGAGGTGGGAGGGTGCGAGAGAGAGGGAGAGTATGACAGGTGACAAAAGGAATCCTGAATGTAAAATGGCGAAAAGAAAGAAAAAACTAGGCGAAATCAGCAGGTAAAGGAGAATATGTATCTGTCTTTTGAAATAAGTGTGTATTTTTTGGAAGGACATAAGGCAAGAAGACCGTTGTTGCCAGTTTGTGTTCTGTGGGGCGGGCATTTTAACAAACTAGTGCAGTTTTTATCTTTCAGAAATTCAGTCAGGTGGTACGGAAAGTTTATGTTTCAAAAGTTCTTCAAGATTTTTGAAATATCAATTTTCGACATTGTTGTTTCAGTTACTGGAAATTAACTCCAGATAACAATTCTTTAATTAAAAAGCTTTGCAATTGTCTTTTTAGAAGATACAAACTTTTCAGCCCCTTTGATCTCAGTTTGTTAAAAAGAAACTTCTAAAAAATACAAAAAAAAAAATATGAAGATGGTGCAAAATCTAGGATTCTGCTTCCATATTGTTACAAACAAATATATACTAACAGCTTGATTATTTTTTAATCAATGATTAAAAAATAGAATGAGAACCACTGGCAACTGGCGGCTGCTAGTTTGCATTAGCAAGAACCAGGTCATTTCAACCAATAAGTGCAAAAATTTGTTAAATAACAAATTAATCAACAGTAAAAGAAAAGAAATATCCAAATCGAATTTTTGCGCTTATTAAAAGTTATGTGGAAATGTTTCACTAACATTTGAAAAGTTTATGCTCAGTGACCGATGTATACAACTGTAATCAAGATCGATGTTTTTGGGTCGCTGTTTAATTTTGCGCGCAAAAGTAATTGAACGTGAAATTGAATCACTTCAAGCGGAAATGAAAGGAAAATTTGATTTTCCTAATTGAAAATCGAAGTTAAGCGAAAGGAAAGTTAATTTTAGAGAATTTTTTTAATCGTGTTTCGTTAATTAAATGCAATACTGTGAACTATATAAGGAATGAATAGGGCATCCCTCACCTCCTTCATTTTTTGAAAGAAAGGTAAATTTTTGACATCTTTTTTTCAGACGTTTGTCTTATTCGACAATCGTTTGTTAATGATTGATGATAAGATCGAGCAATAACTGTGAAGTACATCAAGTAAACAAATAATAGAGATTCGATAAAATCTTTCAAAATTTTGCTAAATTTATTTGAAATTTTAAATGAACAACTTAGGATGTCGATAATTGACAATTCAAAGCAATTCATCGGTTACAAACTTTACCAAAGCGCTGTTACAAGAAAAAAGTACCTCTAAAGATAACCTAAAAATAAAGATTTTTATCAAAGTTTGAAATTTAACGCGGTACAAGGAACGCCAAAATGGAAGATGAAAAATTAACAAAGGAACAATACCCTACTGTCAAGTACAAGAAAGAGGGCGCTGAATGTTTTTCCCCTTGAATTCTAACCTCGAAATGAAAAGACAAGTACCAACCCTCAGATCTATTAAATCGTTAGAAGATTTATTTTCCTGAGGTATCCAAGCGGCGTTCAAAAGTTTATTTTAATAACGAGAACAAAGATCTAGAATGAAGAAGAAGAATAAGAAAATAAGAAACTATTTATTTTTCTTACACAGTATTGCACAGGCCTTTTAATTAAAAGGAAGATGGCGGGTGAAGTTTGTAGGTGTTTGGGAAGAGACGACAATTCTCAGATGATTAATTAACAAGTTCGAGGCGGTAAACGATCGAATAGAAAAGCATTAATTACGTTAGGGTAAGGAGACGAGGAAATAAGAAAAAAACAAGAAAAATACATAGAATGCGTGGTGAGCGTGTGAGAGGGAGAGAGACAGAGAAATCACAGAAGCCATAGAGTTCAAACAAAAAAAATAAAAAAATAATAAAATACAATAAAAAAATGAGTGCATTGTGTACATACATAAGAAAGAATGAAAAAAGACGAAGAACAGAGCCGTAAAAAATACAGTGTGGTAACCGAACGATAACTTTGTAAATTAGCTTTGTACATTGATGATCCCTATTGTTTTCTTTTTTTTCATTATTGCTTAATGAACAAAGGAGATCTGTATACAGGTATTTCACTTTTAACTTGTTAACGGGTTAACTTGTTATTAACTTGTTAATCTTCAACAAATGATGTTTTCAGTTAACAAATTTTTGGTTTCATAAAAATGAAAATAATAGAAATTTGAGAAAATCTTTATCTTCAAATATATTTCTATTAAGAAGAATAGAAATATATTGTATTTGGGCTGATTGCTCCCTCTGGATCCACCCACTCCGTACCCGCCTCCTCTGAATCCGCCCACTCTGCACCCTCCTCCTCTGAATCCGCTCATTCTAGGTCCACCTACTCCATATTTGTCCACTCAGTAGATCGCATCTTCTGGTAACGCCTTCCCTGGATCCACCCACGCTGTATTCACCTACTCACTAGATTCGCATCCTTTGGAGCCGCCCACTTTGGACACGCCCCCTTTAGATCCTCCCACCTTGGGCCCGCCCACTTTATATATACCCCTATATTAAAGAGAAATGATTTCGTATTGATTAGGATATTTATTGTTTTGATTTAGTGACCACGAACAGAGCAATAATCCAAATCAGTCTTACCAACTTTGTAATTTATTTGTCTTTTTGTTAAAGGTGGATTTTCTTTCCTTAAAAATGACATAACTGTAGTATCTAAGAATGTATAGAAGGGAGAAAACGAAATTGCTGGCAATTCCAAAGATTTTACCCACGATAAATATATATATTTTATTATACTCATATCTCTATGTGAAGTTGAGATTAAAATGAAAACCAGGATTCATTTTTCTGTTTATTCTTTTTCTTCTGCAAACTTAAGATAGGAAGATGTTTATCTATTATTATGTATATAAAACTGTGCATATACATATGTGTATACATAACGGAACATATATAAAAACATATATATTTTTCTGGAGTAAGACAAAAAAAAAATAGCCGGAAGGACGTATCCAAACTTCGTGGACGCAATAAAAAATTCACTATAATCGATTATGATGTATGGGCATCAGGGTGTAGTTTAATAGATAGAACGAGAGCGAGAGAGAGAGTGAGAGAAATACAATTGTTAAAGAGATGACTATTTTTTTGGAGATGAAGAAAACAGGATAAGGGAGGTACACAAGAGAATTGGAAATTTTTATTTTATTCAATTCATGGAATATTGCTCTGTTTATGGGTTCAGGGATTGTTTGAAGGTTTTTAAATTGAAAATAATTTGAAATTTGAAAAGGTAAAATCATTTCTCTGCAAATAATTAATAAATTATTGCCTTTTGTAAAATGAAAGTAACATTTACAGATCTTCTTGTGGTTCAGTGGTTTTAAAAGACATAAAAGATATTAAAACACCCGTTGCATGTACATAGACCGGAAGACTACTGGTAGCCATCTTGTTAATTAATTGAGACGACTTCGTCGACTGATGTTCTTTCTCTTCTTTCTTTTCTCTCACTGAACACGCGACAGTTAACATTGCAATTATTTTCCTGATTCATTTCTTTTCCTTCTACCCTATTAACTCCGAGCTTCCTTTTCATTATGCAAATTAATTTATTTTTCTTACGAGTTTGTTAATGTTAAAATAGATTCTATGTATTCGAATGAAATTCGAGTATAATAATATTTTAGCGTTTAATTTTCTTTCGTTTGCATAAATTATAGATGGTATTTTTTAATTGTTATTAGTTATTTAATTAAAAAGAATTCGATTATTCATCGATGCACTGTGTACGTGTATTGGTTGGTACTGTTATTATTATTTAAGCGTTTGATTATGGCAATTCATGGTGGAATGATAATTTCTTTCTTTTTGCTGCAATTCTTTATGTTGTACATAATATTGTATAAACATTTGTGTAAATGCGTGTAGTCAGTAAGGTAAAGTGATATATAACGCAAAGTGAGAGAAAGAGAAAAAGGGAGAGCCCTTCTGTCTGTTGTATATTATTTTTATTTCCACCTTTTTTACATGAAAACAAAAATGCGAGATCGGTATTGACCGTGCTATGTATGGATGATATGTTCCAATATAGAATAAATCTTTCAACAAATACTCGACTGCTGCCTTCAACATTTTATTATTGTATCCAGTCATCACTGAACATCGATTCACATCCACTGCTGCCTTCCAAAGAACATGTAGAATTCTTCGAAGTCTGGTAATTTTGAAAGAGGGAAAAGGAATACCAGTTTCTCTTGTTTTCATCGAAAAATTTATTAGACTCGTCCACGACGAGCTGAAGCACACAGAAACGATTATGCATACACGATTAAAATCTTGTATATACAACATGTAACTTTTGACATCATGATCAGACTCGCACACGCACGCACACTAATACAATCCTTTCGAATTTCAGGTTTCCTTTTGCTGGAACCACATCGTAATGGATCACAAGTAAATGAAACAAGTCTTTCGTGGCTCTATCATGGTTTACGTCGGAGACGAGCTGAATTAGTTAGCCTATTATGATATGATGCTGTCTTTACCACCGTTCAGTGGCTTCAGTATTACCTGCAATAATTATCAAAATTGATGACAGAGATTAATAAATAGCAGTTTGGTTAAGGACACGTAACTAAGTAGCTAGGGTGCCAACTGACCAAACACTGCACTTGTGGATTGGATTCATCGGTGAGCCAGGGGGACAGTCGTAGGCCCTGGCGAAGTCCTCGCTGTTGGACAGAGGTCCCAGGACCCTAATAGGACCTGGTGAATGGACACTGCTTCGTATTTTTGTGAGCGCGTCCTCTGGTCTCATGGAACCACACCAGATCTGAGCATAGTTCAGAAAGAATAGCTGATCGTGGGTGAGGTTCACACCAGGCAGCAGGGGCTCCTCACCATGTATCGACACCCACTTCTTGTATGCCTTGATCATGACAACAGTATCATTGGTACCATGATTGCCAAAATAAGCATACCATCATTATTCATAATTAGCCTCACCCTGAAAGATTGCTTGAGCCCTCCATTATCAGCGATGTTCTCCCCCTGGGTCATCCTGCCATTAATATACAAATCGACCTCCTGCAATTTATATTTGGAGTACTGGTCCACGATACACTGGGCCCTCTGCCTAAATGCCCTTATGGTGGCGTCGTTCCACCATTGCATCATGTTGCCATCCTTGTCGAACTGGCGTCCTTTATCGTCGAAACCGTGAGTGATCTCGTGACCGATCACCACACCGATTCCACCGTAATTCAATGATTTTGGGAAGTGCTGGGAGTAGAAAAGAGGTTGGAGAATCCCGGCTGGAAAGACTGTAACAATTTGGACGTCAATGACGGTCAGACGAGTTTCGAAGGTAGGTAAAGATGGAAACCTACTTACCGATATCGTTCTTGTTGGGATTATAGAAGGCATTCACGACAGCAGGCTCCGTGGACCATTTGTTCTTATCAACTGGCTTCCTTAGCTTCTGTAGATTGTGATAAGCGTCGTACTTTAGCACAGCTAATACGTTTTCCAGAAAATGATTTTCGGTTATGTTCAACTGCAGAAGCAAAAGTAGGACCCTAGGTAAGTGTGCTTCAAAATATTGATTGGGTGATCTCAAGTTACATACCACCACATATTCCTTTGATAGCTCAACAGGATCCTTCAGGAACTCAGGATACCCGATTCTCTCATTCATAGAGTCAGCCTTGCTCTTGGCCACAGCTCTGGTCTCATCGTCCATCCAATGATTCTCTGCTAATAATTCATTAAACGCCTCGCGTATCGACCGGATCATCTCGAGTGCTGTTTCCTAAAGATAAAATGGCGCCAAAGAAATTAGGATTAGAAAAAATATTTCAACATGTCAGCTCCATCAGTTTGAGGATATAAAGGCACCTTGCTATCGTGATTAAAATTATCTCGAATGAAGAGGGCACCGACAGCCATTCCAAGCTTCTTATTGGTCCAATCGACGCATTGGGACCACCTGTTCCCCTCGCTCAATATCCCCAACAGGATCTTTCTAAACTCGACCCTCTTCTGCTGGTATTCGTCTATCATATGGGGCATGATCGACATGACTAATCTCCAAAGTATGTAATTATGCAACGTCCTATAATAAAAAATAAAAATTTCATTTGCAATATGACGAGCATGAAATTTCTAATAGACCAAATTTCTCTTTTTGTAATTAACGTTTTCTCATCACCTGCGATGTGTACTTCGAACGATACGACCCATCTGCATAAAATATGGCATCGCGTATGCAACAATTGGTTCATCTTCGGTGATCGGAGCACTGATGAATTCCTGAAGATACGCGCGCCATTGCAGTTGCGGAATTTCTCGCTGCAACTCCCGCAGCGTCAACTTTCGATAGATGGCGGAGGTGTCGTGCCTGTCCGCCTCGGCTAAGGATGCCTGAAATTTAATGTGACAATCTCGTAAAACGTATGATAATAAGAGAATTAAAGATTTTAATTATATTCTTACGTAAGCTAACTTTTTCTCGAACTTAATCACTTCATCGAACTCTTCGGCTGCAGTTTTAGGGTTAGCGCCAAGCAGCACAGCAACGCTCGTCATGTAACGATGATACGCTTTCAGTTCAGCCTCGCTGTTCTTCTTCAAATAGTAATCTCTACTAGGTAACGCCAGTTGCATCTGGTCCAGCTACGAAAAATTTTAACAATATTTAATATTAAAATCGAACTCTGTTTCTTATTTCCTTCATTTGTTGTCTATTAACACTGGAAGGACCAGTACCTATTCCAGTACATATTCGAGGCAAAGCGTCTCCAAATGCAGATTCAAAAAAGTAAAAGCAGTTTATAGTGAACTGACTATAGTGAAATATGCGAGACCAATCGGATTTTTTATATTATGCAGTCGTCGACCAAGGGGCCTTACTTTGCCGGCGCACCTGGATGATGTTCGCCGAGGAGTTCTTGTCATCTGGACCGACCCACTGTTCCAGCAACACTCCCTCGTTGTATTCGCCACGAAGTCGACCCAACAGGACCTCGACAGGATACGGAGGAGGTTTCCATGATGGTCCAACCACCACTGGCCATCCACCCAGATATTCCAGCGTCCTCTTCAGCGGAACATCGCCGATCTCTCTGATCCGAGCTGCGAAAACAAGAAATTCAAGATATTTTCTAAGCAACCATTTGTATTCTGTAATGAAGTCCAAGATTTTCTTCCAGCAACTTCATAGTTAAATTAATTATTCGGTGTACCCACGGATGTCCATGCAAGATTTGTAGAACATCTTCGCCTTCAGGGTCGCGTTGTTGTCCTGATCGTTGGGTGGCTCCTCCAGGACTCGTTTCAGGATCACCTGTAGCTGATCCGCAAGCACTTCGAACGTACTGATCGAGCTTCGATCTTCCGGTATCACGTGCAGACGATTCCAAGTGCCACAAGCGTATTGAAAGAAATTCACGCAGGGTGCTGCTGTTCGGTCCATCGCTGACAGCAGACTCGCAGCTGAAATTCAGTTTAATTATGTAGAAGTTTAATATTCTGGATTATAGTAATGAGCTTTTGCAGGATTGTCTGGAGTTTCTAAGTCTTACTGAGATGCAGTGACTATAAAGTGAATAAAATGATCAGATGATGACTATAAGATGAATTCAGAATAATTATAAAGTAAGTCTGAGGTGACTATAAGCATTTATGAATTGACTATAAAGTGAATAATGACTGGGAGTTAGTGTAGAATTACTATAAAATGAATAGAGTGACTATCAGATGGTGACTGGGAGCTCCTAAAAAATATTTAATAATGTTTCATGTCACGTCCAAATTTTCTAACTCTGCTTTTCCAGAAGGGTATCGACAAACATGTTGATATTAAATTCTGAAACTGATATTGATACAAGAATGTAAAATTGCGCTATCACAGGCAGGAAATTGAATTTCAGCTTCAGTCAAGGTAAAAGGACAGACCCGATAACATAGAAATACTAAAAATAAAAAATAAAATGATCATTCTGAAAGGATAATTAAATAGTCCCTTAGCCGCCAATTAATTACACCAGGGTTAATATCACCAATTAATCGAGCGAAAACGTTTTAACGAAGTTCGTCGTGTCCTCTCAATTAATTAGATCACCGATAAATTATCTGTAACGCATAATAACGTTACTCTAAAACTAGTTATGAATTTTAGATTGATAAACAAATAATCAGGTAAAGTTACACGTTCGACCGCGTTTCCAACGATTAAACCGCACTTGAGTCAGGGAATTTGTGGAGGAACGAAAATCGAGTTGCAGTCAGCTGGCTGTTCGGTCAGCAAGCAATTCCCTGGTGAATAGTTAATCTGATTAACGAGTGTGAATGTGTGTTTCTGTCGGTGTGTTTGTGTGCGGCACGCGACGTTGGGCAACGCAAATCTCGTCGACCACCAATCACCTCTGATCCGATTCCATTTCCGGATATTCGCCATTGGTATTACGATTTCAACAATTTTTAATAATTCATCACGAAATTGAAATTTGTCATAAAACATTTTAAATGGTGTTAATTAAAAATTCTTACCTGTTCTGACGCATTCTTCTGTCATACAAACATTTGGACCTGTTAAAAAATAAAACGGAATGTTAATTATTTTTCAACGAAAAAATTCTTAAGTTATACAATAGTTCTACGATGTTATTCATCGTGACACTAAAATGTTTCTTTGTTTCAATAATGTGCCTTTATTGCTTCTGCGTTCAAAACATCCGGTATGCGAATAAAACAGTATTTTATCATCGCAAAAAGCTGTTCGAAATGTTCTTCAGCTCGAACAGAAGCATGTAAGTCATTATTGAGAGACAATGACTTCTTTGGATCGTTTGATGGTTTGCAGACCTGCGTTAATTAAACCATCTTTCAAAAGGCTTCAGTAAAAACTTGTGCACTTAAGATGCATCACAGGCCTGCATATGTTTCAATTTCTCTTAACCAATTCTGTATGCTGTCAACAATATATTTTTTGGAATTGATGGCTGAATTAGACCGGATGATTGACCATGGCAGTCAAAATGATCAAATCATTGCGATGTTTCGAAATTTTGATGGATCGTTCGTGGACGTCAGTGGAACGATTAATACCATGATGGGCAATGGTTGTGAGGTAACGTCGGCCTTTTCGAGAGGAACTTGATAGCCTCGACTCGATTCGATTCGATTCGATTGATCGATGATTTTGGCTTTCTATTTTCACAATTTTGGTCCCTTTGTTACGCAACTGATTCTGTCGTAGATAGACCTTGAAGGATCGTCAAAATTCAAACGATAAATAAACATAAATTAAAGAATTGTTATTTTGTTATTAAAATTCCGAATTTTAAATGGACAAAAAGAGTCCATAATGTTGAAGAATCGAGTGAGCGCGAAATGAAACTTTAATGGCGTGCAACGGAGATTAAACTGCAAAAAGAATGATATTCCCCCGAGCAATTTCACGCGAGGACGAGCTATTTTCTGTAACTTTCTTCACGGTGTCCTGTAAAGTTGTAATTAAACTCTCCTGGAAGGATCTCACCGGAAAAGAAAGATTGTATGCGGTAGCCATGAAAGCGGGCCAAACTTTACGGTAAAAGTTTCCAGCTTTCTGTACTACTGCGTTCAACAACGAGTTTAGAGGAGGACAAGCTCCTCCTCGCGTGTAATAACTCTATTGGGAAACTTTCATGACGAAGAAATTCGTTTCTGAACTAGAATTGCAGTTTGAACATAACCTAAAAACTATCAGTAATGCATTGCGTAAACAGCTGTTTGATCGACGTTTGAATTTCCCGCGTAAAATTTTCTGGAAACTAGTATCAGTATTTTAAGTAGTAGGCTTGAGTATCCAATACTTGACAACTAATTTGCATAGTTCCACTAGTATCTCTAATACCTAGTATCATACTAGTTTTATTTTCCCCTAGTATACTCTAGTATATCTAAGAATCTAATTCAGTACTAGTATCATCATAGTTCAAAAGCATTCAAGTCTAGTCTAATTCCCTATGATAACTCAATTCACTCAGCAAGCAACAGTGATCTAACACCTAGCCTCTATACTAGTCACATTGTAGCATGCTTAAGCCCCTCATCGCCGGCCGTTTGATTAATTAGATTACGGGAGTTAACCGTATCGTTCAGCATTGATTCGACATACGTGGTTCCTGGACGCATTCGCGGCTCGTGTTCAACGCCAACAACAGAAGAATAAAGAGACAAGTGGCGAGGAGAGTGACGGCCAAAACACCAAGCAATTGCTGCCTGCTGGCTGGTTCTCTTCGTCTACGGGTGATGGACGTGGCCCGAGTTATCCCGCCGATCGGCCTTCGACTATTCCCCGGATGCTGAAGAACCGTGGTCGTGGTGCCTCCGCGAGGACCATAAGTCACCTTCAAACAGATCATTTACGTTTGTTTCAAGACAAATTCCTAGGCCCTATGGTTAAATATTTTTCCTAATCGTTAAGGACCTAAATTTCCAAACATCACTTAAGATGAAAAATGTATTAATTTAAATAATATTTTTAATTTCCTTACCTGAAGAGTGTTGGCCGCAGGTGTCTCCTGACCGGCCGTACCGGTGATCTCGTTCTGCTCGGCGATGACGGTAGCCCTGAGGTAGCCGTTGTTGCCTTCAGCCTTCATCCTCGATCCTCAGCTTCTCTCGTCCTTTAATACAAACTGAGGCACAGGGCAGGTCCGAATTTCAACCCGGGAACTGTGTCAACGACCGGTGTAACGTTGACATCGCGGCTGCTCTCGATCAGCCTTGGACCTCCGGCACAGTCTACTCGATAATCGATCGATCCTTATACCACAGAAACCCTTCAAAGATTATCTCTCACTGTAAAGATCTCTGGGTTCACTTTCTTCTACTTCCCAGTCACTTGGAAGTAATTCAAAATAAAGGCACACACAGATGCACAAGATTCTTAAGTCCGTCAGTTTGGTCCCTGTGCATTCACAGGGGAGGTCTCTTTTGAAATATGATTTTATTGAATGGCGTTGATGAGGAGTGGTTCACAGATAGTTCACGATGATTTGAAACGAATGTTGAAGAGCGAGGTGTTGATCAGGCAGCTTTTTAGTTCCGAAAGGATCTGTGACCGCCGTGCTACTGACGAGTGCCACGGACACCTCGCAGTCTCGCACCACCTCCGGTGTCCCTGTCCCCTCCACTGGCGTTCCTCACCCTTCGGGCAACCCTCGATTTTGTTTACAACGGGTGCCAACCCGACGGAGGGAGGATTTCCGGTACAGCATCCCCTTTGTTCAAATTTCTGAGGGACTTTTTCCTCGATGACTCTTGTTATTCATAAGGCTAATTCCAGAAGAAACGAAGCACCTTATTAACACTTTGATGGGGTTTATCTATAAAGAGTGGTGAATTTTTTTTATCAATTTTTTCAATCATGTTTATCTAACCTGGGTTCAGTGTTTCTCGAGTGTTAATAGATACATTTTACCTGGGGTGACACGGTTCGTTGGGCAGAAGGGTGCGTGCATCGACATCATCGTTCGCTTGCTCCACAAATTCACCCTCCTCTACATTCCAACCCCCCTCTCTTGCCGTAGCCCGGGTCATTTTCTACCTGTCAGATCCCTTTGATATCTAAAAGAAATATCCATCTCCAGTGTCAATAGATTGTAGAAGAAACAGCAAACTGGTTCGTGAAAAGTCATAAAAGTTATATCATTTTGTTATAGATTTTTAAATGTTACAATTTTAAAATGTTTAAGTGACTTTTGAATCACCCCGTAGGCACTTTATTTAATTTTTTAATTGTTTTATTTGGTGGCCTGAAAGGTAAAATTCCTAAATTTTATGATTCTTTGAACCTGTTTTTTTTAATAAGTTTATTTTTTGTAGGCAATTAAGTGTTAATTAATCTTAAGACAAGTATTCAAAGTGGATGGTGGTAGCGTCCCCTGTGCAGCCTAAGCATCGATCGATGTCTTGGTTTCTCTATTAATATCTTTCGTTTATATCAATTTATGTGATACCGAGTATGGTTATATTAGTAGCTCGCATGAGATCCTACAGAATTTCGCACCCTTAAAACATTATGGTACAATTGAAGCATTAATTGTTCTCCCTCTTTCCAAATTAAAAACGTAACTTGATTAAGAATTACACCCCTTTTTAAAATTGAAATTTCGTAAATTATATTTCTTACAATTATTTTTTTTTGTTAGAATTTTGTAGAAAAACACCCTTTTGTAATATTACTATAAAATGCCTTAACATAACTTAATCCAAGTCCTTTTATTTTATTGTACCTGATACAATAAAAAAACTAAGGAGAACATATTGAGTTTAAAATTCAATAATAAATTTGTTAATAATATTTTTCCCTCTGGTTATCATTCTAACACCACTATAGGGTGGGTACTGTGTTATATAGGGTTGAAACGAGAGGGCTTTAGAGGCACTTATTTACTTGAAGTGCATGCAACAAGCGGTTGATCATACATACTACGTTATTGATGATCATTTTCAGTGCGCTTTGTAATGACAAAACAAAGGGGTTAAGTGAGAACAGAAATTTTGATCTCAAAAAATATTTTATAAATAAGAATCATAGTGGGTTGAAAATTTGGTTATTTGCAAAAATGAGAAAAAAATAATTTTGAAATTAAAATAGCAATTTTAAGGAAAGATACTTTTTCCAATTTTATAATCAATAAATTACACTACCAGTATATTATTACCTCTCCAATTGTTGAATCGTGAATCCAGAAACGTCGAAAAATACTCAAAATTCACCACTCGTAGCTAAAGGGTGGCACATACCACCCTCGCAATCATCCCTCTATTGTTTACACGATTATCACAAATGCATTTCTACAAATGTTTGTCGCTATTCAATGTTGTTTAAACAAACACCACCATTGAAGTTTGTAATTTTAGCAGGAACTCTTCATTGAAATTCATGGAACTAAAATTTATATAATAGTTAAATGTTAATCACAAAAGAAACACAGCAATATTTACATTTACATACATTTTATTTGTTAAAAATTACCTATTTAGAATGTAAGAATGAAATAAGAAAATAGAAAAAAGTTTTAAGATTAGACTTGAAAATTGTTATTAATTGGAAATTCTTTTGTTCATAAAAATTGCGTCAATGTTTATTCTTCTATGTCAATGCAGAGTTTTTTCCAGTGGAAAAAGCAGATTAAAAAAACGCGAACACGTACGACGGTCAATGCTGGACTGGCGAGGAAATTTCGGCGCGGCTGCGCTCCTTGAGCGAACTCGACGCGTCAGCGCACTTTTTCCCTCTTTTTATTTTTTATTTTCTTGACCACTTAGCACCCTTTTCAAATGACCATCGAGTGTAGAGAGTTTGTTTCAAGTTGCGAAATTTTATTTTCCCTTTTAGGGCGATCGACATTTTTTTTTTCAACGCTAATGAAACTATTTAGAGAGTTCGTGCTAATTAGGGGTGTGTAACTTTATTGTATTTGATTTTGGCAATATACAACTAACAACTCGCGTTCAGTTAATTAAAATCGTAAATGGACAAGTTTTTTTATTTATTATTTTTGAAAATAATTTTGTTAAAAAATTTGAAATTATAATTTTATTCTGAATTAAAAAAAATGATATATATATTCAGTGTGAAATAATGAACTATGCATTGAAGATCTGAATTTTGTTGACACCCTTACTTTTAATTTCTTTTCCATTATTGGTCATTTTCTGTTGCTGTTGCTGCTGCGGTTATGACTGCGTTTCACGAAAGCTGTTGCTGCTACAAGTCGATACCAAGCATGCGCTGTCATAATAAATTCACGTCATTATAGTAATCTTGAAAAATCACGCATGCAATTTACTAATCTTTTAATCATTAACAGTTCAATAAATTCAACCATTTTATTAAATATAATTTGAATTTTGAAAAAGTTATCTTGGCTTAATCAGTGTTTTATAAATTATTCCTTTAGGTGTTATTTTCCAATATGAAACAATTTTTTGTTTAAAAATTGGAGTATTTAATTTTAGTCAAAAGCACCCCATAAATTTTTGACAATTAGTTATATATATATGTCACAAATGACCCGGCTGCTGTTTGAGTTGCAAAAATTATGAAATAAAAAGTTTCTGAATTACTCCCATTATGATCGAAAGAAAATCAGGTTAAACAAGCTAAGGAACTGTACCAGTCGACGGTAATGTATTCACTTGACTTCATTTTGCATACAGTGAAACGCGTGTGCATCAGAGTCGAGACGTTTTCTTAAATGGTGCAACAAATTTGCAGCCCGTCTCTGAATTATTGAACAGGCATGACGCAACCGTGGGACGCGAATCGAATTCATTATCGTGCACAAAAGGCGGCCGAACGAAAGTATTAAAATGCAAACAGAGAGAGAAGGAGTACACACGAGCGATGTGGGTGACACAATAACGATAATCATCAGCTATATAATTATCGTCCTTGTCATTCACAGCTCGTATACTGGATCTGCGGGTCGAAGATGCAATTGAAATTGTATCGAAAGCGAAACTGCGGGTGCACCAGTGAATTTCGTTGATGGTTGTGTTAATAATAAAACGTGTATACTTCGAATCATATTTTCTAGTTTCCTTATTTTACTTATTTAGTAATTATATCGTTTATAAAAACCTTCATTCAAAGTTTCTTTTATTTTTATGTATTTACGATACGATGCATTCAGTAAAGAACGTTTAAAATTCCCGCGCTCTTTGGTCCTTAACCATAGTGATAAAGCCCTACACTAGGAACGTTTTCATAATCCTACCAACCTCAAAGAAACTCCAATTACAAACACTCAACATCGCATCTATATCATGATACTTTACATTAACAAATATAATAAGAAATTACTTAAAATTAATATTAAATATCTTTTAATTAAATTACAATATTTAAACATTCCCGCGTCCTTTCGTCCTTCCAACGCTCTTCCATCTAGTTACTTTTTCTTAATCACAAAAATCTTTAATATATTCAAACTAAATCCACTCCAAATCCTCAAACATACCTCCAAACATCTTTTAATTCTTCAGACAACAAAACTATTCGTCAAATCGCTCAAGAATTCATTATTAAAGCAGTAAACGTTCCGTTGCAATTTACGGATTGATTTCTGCAATCTGCAAGGTAGCGCCATCTACACGAACAGTATCAAGTTTCAACCGTGCATAAGTCCGTGGCAGTAGGCGAATTTGTGTATCGTCGGACGGATCGGTGTTTCGTGTTGGTCGTGTGAAGTTTCAAAAAGCCGACGAAAATGTGGTGGACGCGTTTCGAAGCGGCGAACGAGGCGCGTCCGAACGGATCTATTTGAGAAGGGTCGAAAAGCGCGGACCCGTTTTAGGTTAAAACTCTCCGTTGTCGGGTGCATAACAATGCGTTGCGTGAGAAATTCGTACGGTGAAAGTCTGTCGGACGCCGTTCGGTTGGAAATCCAATGAAAAGAACATTGTTGCGAATCCTCTGTCTGCTACTCCTCCTTTTAAGCATCCTTTTTCTCGTGCGCGTCCCGTCTGCTCTTAACTCGCGAAGTAACAGACGAACAAGGAAGTGAAAAGGAAGAGAGAAAAAAAAAAGAAATGTCAAGACTCCTCGAGTGGCGATGATTCTACTCGAATTTCATCGTCGCCTTCGTTGATTTTCATATAGTGTTTCCTCCCGTTGTGTACGCATCGAGACCGTAAACACACGGATTCCCATAGCGACGATCACGCACGCCGACGGAATGGAAACGTAACTTCTCTCGAGGCTGGTTTTTCTCGTTAAAAGGTAATCGATGTTTCCACCTCGTCAGGACCTGCCTTTTACTTAAATGGTTTCCCTTTCGACGTTTTTATCGTTCAAGGCGATAACCTTAACGGTTGACCCGAGACGAGTGTTGGCTTTGCTTTGATTAATTTTTTTTTATCTGCTCGGTGATTGCGGTTCATGTCCTTCACGAAGATTTTTCCTCCTATACTTTCTTTTTTTCCAAGTCCACGATTGTATATCGTGTTCTTCTATCGTTAATGAATGATTGAGTGCTTTGTTCAATCATTTTTTTATGAACACAGGGTATATGCAGTGATTGCATGATGCACATTCTTTCCTATCTGGCTGCAAAGTGCAGTGGTGTACAAGTATTTGTACCAAATACTTGGTGTACGTGCAATTTATATTGCACAGTATTTTTTTCTGTTTGTAGTCATGAAGCAATGCATGGCATGGCATGCGCCAACAGTGCTTCCACTCAGAGTTAAACATTATTTCATTTCCTGTTCAAGGGGAGACGAGAATGAATGATAAATGTATCTATCCCATTTCATATGCCCGGGCAATGGCTTTGGTACTAATTGTTTGAATACAAAAATAAAGAGAGTTGAAATTGTATGAAAGTTGTTTCCTTGTATTAATAACACCCACCTCCTTTACTACTGTAATATCTAAATAAATAAATTATTCTTTCTTTTATTTTGTTTTCTTTTATCCCTAGATATCCAAGAACTAATTGTTGGTAATTATTTATGTTAATTGTATTTATTCTGCAATTTAAAATATGAACATGATTTATATTGAATTAATCATTAATAGTGATTAACTTTTTTTAGGATATTAGAACAAATGAATATGGCAGATGATGAGGGAACCGAATGGTTGCAAGAACTATTGCACGATGTTCAGCTCTCCCAGTTCTTCACCAGGATAAGAGATGATCTGCAGGTTACTAGACTGCACCACTTTGACTATGTGCAGTCAGAGGACCTTGAAAAGATAGGTCTAGGAAAGCCAGGCATCAGACGCTTATTGGATGCTGTTAAGAAAAAGAGGACCACACAATGGAAGAAAAGCTTAATGACTAAGATTAGACCTGGTAGCAGCACCAAAAGTAATAAAAGATCTTCTCAACCGGTTGAAGGTTCCTCTGTGTTAACATGTCTGATTCAGGACAAGGATGTGATGCTATCGATAAAACTGGGCGATGGCAGTTTCGGTGTTGTTAGAAAGGGAGAGTGGACCTCTCCTTCTGGTAGAGTATTGCCAGTTGCAGTGAAGGTTCTTAAAGCAGATGCTTTGACACAGCCAAGCGTCATAGAAGACTTTGTTTCTGAGGTCCAAGCAATGCATACACTGGACCATCACAATCTCATTCGGTACAGCTGTTAAAAACGGCGCAAATCGATTAAGTTAAACTTTTCCCAATAATTTTCACTAACACGTTCAATTATTGTTTTTAGATTGTACGGAGTGGTGTTGTCACAGCCAATGATGATGGTGACAGAACTTGCGCCTCTTGGAGCACTATTAGACTACCTGCGGAAACAGGGTGGTCGGATTTCAGTATTAACCATCTGCAATTACGCTTTACAAGTGGCCACTGGTATGGCGTACTTGGAAGCAAAACGTTTCTTGCATCGCGACTTGGCCTGCAGAAACGTTCTCCTAAGTACAGTGGATAAAGTGAAGATCGGTGACTTCGGCCTAATGAGGGCACTGCCTCAGCAAGAAGATTGTTACGTGATGACTGAACACAAGAAAGTGCCGTTTCCTTGGTGTGCCCCAGAATCCCTGAAAGCGCGTCAATTCAGCCACGCATCGGACGTCTGGATGTTCGGTGTCACGTTGTGGGAGATGCTTACCTTTGGCGAGGAGCCATGGGTGGGTTTGAATGGGTCCGAAATCCTGCGAAAGATCGACAGAGAAGGAGAACGGTTGCACGAACCAGAAGCAACGCCACCAGTGATGTACCAACTGATGCTGCGCTGTTGGGCCCGCGAACCATCGGAGAGACCGACTTTCGCATCTCTGCGGACGTCCCTGACTGGGATGGTCCCGGCTGTAATGAAAGCGGTAAATCATTTCGAGGAAACTGATAAAATGACCATCGAACAAGGTGATCAGATAGTCATCTTGGACGGTCGACCAGAGAATTACTGGTGGAAGGGTCAGAATCAACGAACTTTCCAAATTGGACCCTTCCCCCGTTGCTTAGTCGATCCTATGAGGCGTAAGCAACCGGAGGACATCAGTAAACCGCTAGAAAATTCTTTTATTCATACGGGTCACGGTGCTCCCTTCGGCAAAAGTTGGGGCAGCCCTACTTACATAGACGATGTGTACTTGCGGAATCCTATGGAACCTCCCGACATTGTGGGGGTGGCGACAGCGCCAGACAGTCACTTGAAAAAGAAATTTTCCTGCAGTACACCGCGATCGAGAAAGCAGTTCAATTATACGAAACTTCAGAACGATATACGAGCTAGTCCTGTGAAGTCGACGAACACCTCGGCTCCGAGCAGCAGCCAAGAGGGTAGTTTGATCGATTTATCTCCGGAAGAGATAGTGAACACTAATGTAGCACAATCAGATACTGCCTGTCGGCGGGTGGTCAATATTCTTGACGAACCAATCGACGACATGGAACGACAACAGACGAATTGGCAGGAAGACGATCCCCGGACCTACGCCAATTTCCCAGGGAACGTTGATCCTGCTTATTCGGATCCATTCGACACATCTTCGGTATTCATGAAACTTCCACAGTCGAGATACTACAGCCACGTTCCATCGGATGTTAGCAGTCGATATTTCAAGACTCAGACATATGGGAGTGTACAGAATCAAGACGCCAGTGGCAGCCAGGGCAGCGCGAATTACTTTGCTCCAGAATCTGGGTCAGACGTGAATCATTATTCTATAAACTTGAGTAAGGAGAACAGAAATGACAGTATTAATTTGAACGTGAACGTCGACTCTGAGGAGAACAACGCGTACAGTCAGAATCACTATACCGAAATAGACAAACCTAGTCCTCCCATGGCGAATTGGTCGAATTGGCCAGAGGATATGCAAACAGAGTCACAGACGTATGTAAATGTAACTAGCCGCAATGTGCCGAATACTGAAGTACCTCCCCCTCCGCCTGTCGCTCCAAACGAGAGTCCTGTAAAGCCAAAATCGAACCACGACCTGGCACAAACTCTGAGCGAGCTGACCATAAACGCGTGCAACGTTTCTCCCAAGAAACTAGACCCAGCTTTTCTAGCCGAATTGGAAAAGCACCTGGGCGAGAAAGAGGCGAGCAAGAATATGAACGCCAGTCAGCAGAATCCAGAATCTTCTGACTCTTACTCTTCTGTGAATAAGTTGCAAGAGAATACGATTCCGGCGCTGAGACCTCCGCCTCAGTCTGCGAAGCCCAAGTCTCCTCAAATCGATTACAGAAGCAATAACCTGCCTAGCAAGGTGCAAAACTCCTGGCAGTCCAAAACTTCGAACATTCAACAACCTCGCATACAGCCTGCTGACCAGCAACGAGTCTTAGAGACGAGTACCGAACAAATGGTCGGTCAGATCTGGCAGCAGGCGCAGACATCCCAGCACAGCACCTACGGTAATACTCAGGCGAACTTGAACCTATTACAAATCGCGCCCAGTAACTTAAGCAACCAGTGCAACGTGTCCAAGACGAACTTCAACCACGGACAGAACTCGTTACCCACGGCTAGTCAGGCTGTCCACATTCAGAATCTTCCTCTGTCCAATGCGACCCACGGGATAACTCAGATCCAGAACGATCTCCAGCAAGCACACTCCAGCAACATCGTCCCAAAGCCCGCCACTATGGTGTTCTCGGAACAAGTGTACGCAGAGCTGAAACAGACAGTGCCAAACTTGGACCAACTGTCCCAGAACGAGTTCAATACTTTATACAATAAGACTGTCCAACAGAATATCCTCAGGAACCACTATGCTGCGAGTGGTTCGTCCGCTTCCAACTCCACAAGTAACCTAAGTCATAACCACCATCCGGAGGGGACCGCCAGCTCCTCTCAGGTCCGTTCTGGCCCGGCAAGGAATCTGTCGGTCCAAAGTCATCTCTGCGACTTCAGCCCCCACCTAAAACAACCTCCCGTGTACAATCCTCCTCCGCCAGCCTGGAGTCCCATGAAGTCTGTCCAAAACGGACTGGTGCAGGTCCACAGTGTCGCAGCCAAGTCCAATTTAGCGAGTAATCTGGCGACTAATTCCAATCTATTACAACTAACGCACACGAACGTACCTCAAGAGGGCGCCGTGACGCCACAGACTTCCGTAACGCGAGTTCTGCCTCCTCAGATGAACGAGACGGTCGTTAATACTCAATTAGCCCCCTCCGCATCCGCGTACCCCTCCGGCGTGAGTCCCCCTCTGACGGCCGTATCACAGCAGCTGGTGATGTCCCTCAACGACGAGTTCCGTGCAAACAAAGTGATGAAGGTGCAACGAGAGGCGACCGACGCGTCGCAACAGGAAATACTCACAGCTCTGCAGGCCACTGGGTGGGACACTAATCAGGCAGCCAAACAGATCCTGAAGGACAGACAGGCCAAAGTAGAGTCACTTTTCAGGTACATTTGAACCCTTTGCTCTGCCTTTTGGCAGCGAGATAAAAGCAGAGGATTGAGAAAAATGGACCAAAAAGACTATTCAGCGAATTGGGGGTCCAGGTAGTGACAAGTTCGAACAGGACACATTTTGATCAAAATGATGTACACTAAGGATGGGTATGACCAAACTTAAAATTAGTGTACACTAATGGTATTTGGTCCATTTTATCTCTCATCCTTTCGATACTTCTAATTAAAAAAGATTGCAATTTTCTAAATTTATAACTGTACATGTAGCACATCGTGTTCACAGCTTATTTAACATTCCATTCACTTTCTTTTCGCGAGTTTTCGCCCGTTTCTATTTACAGTTGCGTGAAGTTGGTAAAATTTCGTCATGTACTAAATGCTGTATACACACGACTGTTAAATAGATACTGCAAGGATTTTTTCTTAGTTGAAATAATTGAAGTGTGCAATAAACTGAATGATGTTAAGAATCATTATATAATTGAAACCATTGCAATTTCAGATTAGGCTTGGCAGACAGACAGCAGTGCGAGGGTGCTCTGAAGCAGACTGAATACGACGTAGATTTAGCGGCCTCCGTCTTGTTAGACCAGGTCAGATGAAGACAGACTCAATGCGACCCGTCACGAAACCATTACTTGAAAATAGTGTAAAATAACTGTAGCGATATATATACTGTGTTAAACGTAATGTATATTTATAAACGATAGCCGTTCACGCGTAAGCACGAAGCTACGGGCTGCAGGCATAGAGTTAGACAAGCGTCTCTTTGATCGGATATTTGAAAAACTTGGAAAAATTGTACGATGATCGAGAAACACTAATTGCATTCCAGAAAAAAAGAAAAAGATATGCACACTTCCGTAGCGAATCGTCTTGGACGTTGCTTTTGTGCCAGCGTGTAACTGCTCGACATCGAAGCGGACAGTTTTTCGATAAAGAGATGACTGAAGATTTTTTTGACAATATTCTTATGAGTTATTGTCGAAAGAGTGTTTCTGTTTGCTTTTCTTGACATCGATTTGTTAATCTTTGTATGGGCAACCGGCTATCCATTTATTTATTAATAATTATGTTCTTTGAATATCCATTCACTGGGTACTTGGTTATCCATACAAAGGCTGGCATGATAATTAGATTTTGAAAGTAGTTTTCATTGAAATTTTTGAGAAAATGTTTTTTAGTAGGATTTCTATTCAGTGAACACCTCCGTTCATTTGTGGTGAAAATAAAAGGATTTCCTCAAGAAATATAATTTTGAGAAAGCCAGGGTGTTTGATAAAGATGGCTGCCAATTAAAATGTGGGACCACTTTCTGAAACACCCTGCGTTTCATTGAATGTCATAACAATTTTTTCCATTGATGAAATTTTTGTACGTCTTCCTAAATTTTTTCATCGTATACCACAAATGAACAAAATAATTGTAACAAATGATACATTTTCGTCCAATAGTTGAGAGCTGAAGTTCTTCGCGTCAGTGAACTGTTTATAATTGAAGGTACGTGACCGGAAGTGAAACGGGTCACTGTGTTCCGTTCAGCCTTCTGGAATTCCATGTAAAAGAGAAGTCTTCTCTTGTGTGTTTCATACATATTCATGACAGTATCGCCGTGAAAGTACTCGTAAATTTTTTATGCCAAGTAGGAGAATAGAAATCGACAGTGTGATCAGTTACGGGACACGAATTTAATTACTGCACAAATGATAAAAATTTTCTTTATTTTCATCTCCATTTTTTGACGCGAAGGCTTCAAATTTAAATTCAACGAACGACACTAGCGACACGGTGGAGCTTCCAGCAGGCACAACTCCACATAACCTATGTTTCGTCGGTACGAGTTGCGTTGCTATTGTTCGAAGCCAGCTCAGCCAAGCAAAAACAATATCTGAGCTGGCATAATTGCAGCCTTAAATATTTCAGAACACGATCATGAGTGTTTTCCAACGAAACGCGACGCAACACCGGCTGACGAAAGCCTCGAATTCTTCGTAAAAACACGATTCGATTACACCCGGATAAGAAAATGTTGCGCGACAAAACGTTGAATTTTTGTAACTGTGATATGCGTTGCTAAAGGCTCTAGGCAGTACCGTACAGAGGTAGAGATAGAAAAGAGAAGAACAGAGAACTTTCCCTTTCTCTGTTGTCCTTTCTTTAGGGATAGATGACTGTAGATGGCAATCGTGTGTCCAAGAGTGTACATAGCCGTTTCAGTGACTGAGTTAAGCTTATTTCTTTCTTTACTACGTTTATTTCCGCTCGATCGCGCGGCCAGAAACGATTTCGAACGTAATTGGATCGCGTGCTTCAATTGTTTCACTTAACTTTCGAGGCAGAGAGCGTTATTTTATGCAGAAAGGAACAAAAGCAGCACTTTGTTGCAATTATTTGTTCGAATTCACGCGGTCAGAGGGCGCTGTAGTATTAGATAGGTTAGGAACGCCCCTTGGGGGCGTGGTATCGACATGGTGGGGATGAAACAACACAGTATTTCCAGATGCTGTACTATAAAAATATATTTTCCACTGAATCATTGGAGAAACAGTCACCATAATAATTATCTTGATTTTTCAAGAAACGCTGATTAATTTTAACAAAGTCCAAAATCAGAGGTCTCATGGGTACGAGGTTACACGAGAGATCATTATTGGAATTCCTTGCAAGAGCAAGGTTTAACTTCACAATCCTTTTACTAAGCATGATTCAGTCGAGATTCCTTTCTGCATAGCATCGTTCCAACTTACGGAAGCAGGAAACACTGTGATTGTCGAGAGCCACCCTTGTATTTTCTAAACGCCAGACAGAGTCACTATTTTTCTAGCCAACGGATAAAGAATATAGAAGCAGTACACTGACAGTGTTTCCAAGTTTCTTGCCAAATCGATCGCGCCTCGATAAATTTCAATTAGTTCGACGCAGCATGCATGAAAAAAGAGCGCACCATTGCAAAATCGAAAGTTCACTCTACTCGCGATGGTCCGCGCTCTACTGTAGGCTCTCTAATTTGTTCCCCGGAAGTCAGTCCGTTTTTTGATCTCCCTGCTGTGTATCAACGTGCGAATCCACACCATGGGGCTTCGACTATCTTGGTCGCCATTGTGGACCCAGCAAATGTTTGATATTCACGAATAAATAACAGATAATGAATGAGAACCGGGTCTACTTTCATTCGCGTGAACAATTAATCTTCTCGAGGCTATACTTTTAATAATTTGATTCAATATCGCGCATCATTAATAAACTATTTAAATTTCATCAAAATATTTAAAAATATAGCGTTCAGAAGTTAGTAATCTCATCGAGTTGGCGCTACTAGCGCCACCTTTCCCGCCAAAATGCGGCCCAAGTGTCTTGAAACGATATTATTAAAATTCCTAGAACATTGTATTGCTAAATAAGGTCGTATTGTGAAGGGTTAAACTGCTTCAAAGGGAAAGCAAGTAAAACGGAAATATACAGTCAAGTAAGGTTCACACTGTGAACGAGATCGAGGAAAGTGCCGGATGATTCCGGCTTTCTAGCGGTTTCAGTTTTCGATAGACCGGATCGATCTGTATCGCATGAATATTCACGATCACTAACGAAGAGCAAAACCGTTGGATCGGTATTTTCATGGTTGCTAAAGATCGTTGACTTTATATCGTCGCAAAGATACTGGAATATCGAATAGGATCTGTTCCCATTTTCTTTCAGTTACGAGATTAATTTTATCCAGCGTTCACTGCTGTCTTATTTGTGATCGTAGCGTTATATTACTTTTATAGCTGCCTTGTGATTTGATTGATATCTTCGATATTGTATTATGTTTACCGACCAATTATATTTTGTATACTGATTTCACTCGTGGTCCTTCATTCTTCCTCGTTATTTTTCATTTTCTTCTTTTTTATTCTTATTTTCTGATGAAAATCTGAATTTTTAATATTTTATTCTTTCGAAATTTTAGGAAACATTTTCTTTGAAGTTCCATTTTTTGAAAAATTTTTGACAAATTTTATTATTTAATTAACGAAGCTTTCAAATATTTAAATTCCACAGAAAAGAATTCTAATACAGCTTTCTGGAAATGGTAATCACGGAATTCAGTTTCAGTCTCATCGGTTCCGCGCACCTGACACCATCCTTCCCGCTAAACGCGGCAGTAACGCAACTTAATCGACTCGCCCGAGGTATTATTCGATTTAGTTGAGTGGACAACGTCGTTACACGCACGTTCGATATAATTAAGCGGGAATCGGTTTGACGATTGTTTCTTCGAATGGCCAATGAAATTCTATTGCGCAATTATCTAGCATGGGAATTCGAACGAATGAAAGAAATAATGAGCGACTGAAAGAATGTCATCGGTTCTTTCCTCAGATATACTTTTAACTAGCTAACAAAAACGAACGTCACTCTCGATTTTACGTTTGATTTATGATTTGTGCTATTTTGGAGGTACTTGTTGGGCAATCCTTTGACAAAAGTAAAACCTTCATTAGGATTGAAAAAGTCATAAGGTAACTATTATTAAAATTGGGAAATTTTTATTATTTTGTAAATACAAAAAATATTACATATATAGAATTTAAATAAAAATAAAAATTGATTAGATCATGTGATCCCCCTCCACACACACCTCAGGTAATATATCACCAGGTCAATAGTGCTAGCCGAAAACAAGGCGTTTAAGGGTGGGGTAGATCCAATTACAGGTACAATGGATAAATATCACGGTGCACCAGTTGTAGAAGATGGTGGGGTTGGCGCAGGCGTGAAAGTCTTCGGTTTCACTTGTCTTCGAGATCGGCATCTACCTGTCGCTGGTAGAAGAGGAAAAACAGTGAAGCCCGCGGTTCCAAGCTGACCGAACGGATCCATAAGCGAAATCGTGCTCGTGGCGTACACAATGCGACACCGGAAACGGACAAGCTCGCTCTCGTTGCGATAGAAACGCGAACGAATAAGAGTTGAAGCTTCGAACAGTGTTAAATGAAGTTTCTACATTAAAAATTTATTTAAAAAAATAGAAAAAATAAAATTTTTATACAAAACTTAGAATTCCATACAGAATTTGAAAGACAAATTTTCGAGTATCTCGATAAAATATTTTAAAAAAAGGCAGAAGTGCGACGGAAATCGCCGAGACATGAAAATGCCAGCAGAGTCCTCGATTTATTGGGATTCGGTTGGTTCCCAGCGCTCCACATCCGGCGGCAGTACCGGAAGCGCCAGCAGGCACTATGTGGACCCGTGGGACCTGGAGAACTACGCGTACCTGCGTCGCCACAGCGTTGCTGGCCTGACGCAACAGGCGTCGCGACACCATCGGCATCAGGCACATCGTATGTCACAAGAGTCTCGCGCCCATTCTGAATATTGGTAAGTGACACTTGATCACCTGTGTAAATCGATGAAATCGATACGATACGATCGGCTAAGTCAATAAATCAAAATGATCCATCAAATATACAGGGTGTTCCAAAATATTGGAAACAAAATATAATGGCCCAAATTGAAAGGGCCTAATCTCCTATTTGACCCAAATTTTTGGGAAAATGTAAAACTAGAAAAAGAAAAAAAAATGGGAAATTGTGAAACCAAAAGTTTATGGAATGAAAATGATTTAACATGAATAATTCATCGATCTTAAGTCGATTGCATAAAGAAACTCGTCATATTGTTTACGAACGTAATATTTGCCTCTTCCTTTTTTTTTTCTTTCGTTCACAGTCTGTTTAACCTAATATATTTTTCATGGCTTGCAATTTGCTCGCGAAGATCGTATCGGTGGGCGCGAAGTAGGCCATGCTGTGTTCTTGAGCGTTGCTCTCTTGTAATATTTATGTACTTATTACATTAAACTACACCTTCACTTCGCTCGTCCCTATCTCTTTCTAACGAAACGCGTTCCTTTTTCAAGACGTGCTGAGATACAATAGTATAAGTGAGAATATAAACGTTATTCAATTTTTGCAATGATTAATTGTGCAAATGTAAACATTATTCAATTTTTGCAATCATTAATTGTGAAAATAAACACTTTCTAGTTTTTGAGAAAACATAGAGAGGTTGTAGTGAAAAGTAATTAATTTTAATTTCTGTTCATTTCAAAATCTTAAGTACTTAATTTGATCAAAAGATAATATTTCATATGAGAAAGTACCATTATTAAAATTTCATAAACTTCCATTTTAAATTGCAAATGATATTATGTTTGCTCATAAGAACATTGAATAGTCAAGGTTCATCAATCCCCTGACCTAACATTTCACCCAATGATCCTATTTTTAATTTTCATTTCTTTTTTTTTAAATTATGCGTAAACGTACTTGCATAATAAAGCTGACCACAAGTCGGTGCACAATTACACGACGATTTAATTGCCGGAAAGAGACACTTCCTTTAATCGTAATAGGCATTCATCAACGATCCAATCATGGTGCATTGAACCCCATAGCTGCGTTTAAATCGATCATTCGAAACGAGTCGGTGAAAGGCGGGGTCTCTTGAGTCGTTTCGCGTTGCGAGCACGGCTAATTTACCGATTTTCAAGCGAAAAATCACGGGAACGCGCGATTAATGATAATAAACTGAACCCGCCTCGAGCTAGAGCTAGAATTTAATAGCGAACATGTAATCTAGCCTCTAGTACGATAGAAACTACCATAGAAATCAATTTAATGATCGCTATACAGGTAATTGCTGAAATAAAAATACTAACCTCAAAAAAAAAAATAATTAACCCCTTTATAATTAGAAATATTTGGTAAAATATGTTAAATGATGTAGGTTGAGGGTGTTGAACTGTTAGCATTTATATGTTAGACAGATACTAATTAAGGGACTAATTAACAAAAGAAATGAACGAACATTGTAGGTACTCGTCGTCTACAAGAGAACCGGGGTACGTAGCACCAGCTTTCGTGGAAGAATTGTACTGTGGACCAGTCAGGCCAACGAACAATAGTTGTTATTATCACCAGCCGATCTACGAGGACGAGGTACCGGATTACGTCGCCCCGTTTCCGGTCTACGCGCCTCTCTCCGGTAAGATTAATTGCTTTTTCCCTGAAAGTACTCCCTGGATATCGAATCGAGGCTCATGCAGTAAATTAGAGGCGGGGAAACAGCGGAAACTGTTTTCACTGAGAAAGCTAACTACATGCTGTTTGATATATTCTGGAATATACCACTTTCGTAAATAGCCCGTGATGGTGTTGGTAGGTAGCATAAAGTGTAGAACAGGTTTTTTTGTAGTTTAGGGCAATAGGAAATTTTGTAATAGATATCATAGCAATATCATTGTATAACGCAGGTCACCAGAGTCCATAACTGCGAAAAGACCAATTTTCGTTCTTCGCGCATCTCCAGTGCGCATCTTCGCCCTGATTGGCGATACTCCCACCATCGCGTCGCAGTTATGGACTTTGGTGAACTGCTGTATATATATCATATCACTTTTATAGTATTTTAAAGGATATGCATAAAACTCCAAATGATACCTATTTATTACAAGTGCCATAAACTAAATGTCACAAGGGACAATGTAATAATCGTTGCAATCGAACATTGTCCACTGATTGAAAGCTTATCGTCGATTCGTCACGCGTTGCAATAACTCGACCACGATTTCTATCTTGTCCTAGAAAGCCTCTATCGCCGTGACGAATCGTCCTTTATACGCTTCTGCGACGCGTTATTATTATTACCATTTCCAGTAGCTTTCGAGCGTCCCTGCTTTCTCCTGCAAATGCTAAATCATCCATGCGAATGACATTTATATTTTCAATGGGAGGATACAACGGGAAATTCATTAATTGCACAATTGTGGGAATCGGTGACATGCATTAAAGGAAAGGAATTCAATTTTCTACCTTTTTACTTATGGCCTCGGAATGTTTCAAATTTCAATAATTAAATTTTAACGATCGAATAGCGCGGTCTGTGTTTACATAGCAGGTGCCATAAAAGGTAGACGGTCTCATGGAATACCAGTTGATACATTTGGTAAAGTCTGGTTCCTTACTGTCGGCCATTAATGGCGATCGGCCCTGAAACGGAAGTGCATTCCTCGAGGAAACGTTCGCGACGCGCCAGCACATGCATCGCGAAGCTGAAGTGCGAATTGCATAATGTTTTCGAATCGCTACACGCAATCGTGTCGCAACGTGTGGAAGAATATCGATTAACGAGGAGAAAACGAGTTTGATACTGTCGATTTTCAATCACAGATAACAAAATATATCTATTCATAAATCAGCTATAATAACTCTCGTGTCATCGCGACGATTTCCACGTCCTCGTTCCGAATTGCATAGAAGAAGGCGTCGGTGGGTGTCCAACCCACCCATTTCCTTAATAATTTATCATAGTCGAGTCCAGTAATTTATTATCGCTTCGTTACAACAGAAAAGAAATATATTCTTTTCTTTTTGAAAAAATATACAAAATTACGTGACCCAACGACCACAATGCAAATGAATTGTTTTTGACTGACCACAGATGGTCTGATACTACTTTCACAAGGAAAACAGACTTTTGTTATGTAAGTGCGTATTGTAAATTAAACTTTTTATGGGGGAACCATTTACCAACTACCAGAAAATTGATTGTTTAGCGTTGATAAACAGATGGAACGTAGATAGTTTGTTTTTGAGAAAGTTACCTCCGCTGTACAAAATTGGATCGGATGTGAAGTTTCGTTTGGCGGCTTTCTCTTTGAAAGTGATAAAATATAGGTATTTTTGTATATCATTTTTCAACATGAATACTTGAAGACATTCGTAGCTTTCTGTTTTTAATTATCAATCTGTACGGAATTATTTATAGAATATTTTATATTTTAGAAACAGTTACTACAAGTTGACCTGATTTTCAGGTTTCACTAATTGAAAATTAAAATAAACTGAAATGTTTTTATTTATATTTTCATTTCAGAAGTGAGACATGGTAAATATGTGGAAGACCACAGGCGGCACAGGCACAGATGCAAATCTACACCAATAAAAGATCCTCATAGGTATTTTCAATTCTAATTTTCAATTAATTTTTGCGTACAAAATAAATAATTGCAAAGTATCTTTCTGAAGGTCTGTGTATGGGAATCATATGCCACCAATGGATACAGTGGAATTAGGTAAATAAATAACAATTTATTCAACAAAGTATAAATTAATAATTTATTTTTCATTTCGGTTGTATCTGTTATAAAACAAAGTTGCTAACATAATTTTTCTTTGGTTAATTACTGTAATTTATTATTATTTTATTTTCTGTAGATATTCAAGAGCATCATCCCCGAACAGAATATCGTTCATTGGAACAAGAAGAATGTATGATGCACATTGTACCGCCCCCGCATCTCGATTTGAACACATATGGACATTTAAAGATTGATTATACAAACAGCTGGAACTCATTGAATCGTAAAATTAGTAAATAATTTCGACAGAAAGGAAAGAAATTATAATTGTAAATTAAACTCAAGGATCTTAAACATTTAATAATATTATCTATTTAAGAATTTCTGAATCGAACCAAAAATTGTTGCTAGTGTAAGATAAGAAACAAGTATAATTAGTTTTATGTCAACGTAATTGATAGTGATTTTGTTTTATACAATATCGAATGTAGCTGTTCTGTCTTCAGAAAATAATTTCCTCTTCTTGTTTCTCTGACTTTTACTTCCGGTGGATTCGTTTTCAATATCCATCAGGTTACTCTTATGTCTTTCTATGTTTAATTCTGGCCACCTTGATTTGTAATATATTATTTATGATTATTATAATAATTAAAGATTTGATTTTATGGCAATATTTTATTGTAAGTGCAATTTAAAATAAAATGTTCATGATACAACATTGGACATTTATTTAAGGTAAGAATTTAAGCAATATTTTTAACAATTGAAAGAAGTTAATAATTAAAAATTAAATAATTAGCAATAAATGATATTACCTAAAGCAAGAAGTATTGTTTTTACTTTTAACAAGATTTTTTGGCCTAGCAGTATTCTGTTTAGTATTTTGCAATAACATTTTATATCTTTGTATTTCGTCAGAATGTTTCTGTTTTAACAAAGCTATATCCTCGTTGTGTTTCTCTTCTTGCATCGACAATTGAGCCTTCAAAATTTCAATTTCATCTTGTAATTGATATGCTATGTAACAAACAACTCAATAATAATATTTAACCAACAAAAATTAACAAATTATAAAAACAATAAAAATCTGTAAATATTCAGAACAAGAAACCTTAGAGAAATTAATAAAATATTTATTTAAAAAACTTGAAAAAATTGAACAGATATTTATGATAATTAATTGTTGTTTAACATACTTCGCTCGTCATTTGCATTGCGATCAGTGTTAATAAGTCGTAAGTGATCGCATTGTTCTTTCAAATCTTCGATCGTCTTAAGAAGACCCTCCTTTTCTGTTTGCAATGCCACTATTGTAGATTTGCATCTTTTTTCCAAAAGTAGATAAGTCCTGGACAATTTTTCTAAATTCTCCCTCATTCTTTCCGAGCGTTCTTTCTCCATTGTCATAGTTTCGTCTTGTATCTTGCAATAAGCTTTTAAAGCTACGTACGCCTGTCAACAATGAAAATATTGACAAAATAATTGATATTTTAAATAAAATAGAGTGAATAAATTTCCATACGTCGCGAATTCTTCCGAATTCCTCGAGAATTCCTTGAAACTCGTAGCTTACGTACTCTTCGACCTCCATCTTGGAAGCTTCGAAGCTTGGAAGATTTTTAGCTCAGACTCGAACCATGGGTTTGTGTCCAATACTTCGATAAATTATACTTTTAAGTTTTTATCAAATAAAATAAATAATCGTTAGAAATTTAATTTTAATTAGTATAATAATTAAAAATCGGAAATAAAATTGCCATAAATTTCCAGCCCTCTAGCGACAAAAATTTCAACTAAATTTCGAATGTCGAATCAGCGCCCTCTGGTGATGAAAAAAGGAACTAAACTTTGCAAAAATTTTGGCCCTCTAGCGGCAAAAATGTGAACTAAATTTCGAACGTCGAATCAGCGCCCTCTGGTGTTGAAAAAAGGAACTAAACTTTGCAAAATTTTTGGCCCTCTAGCGGCAAAAATGTGAACTAAATTTCGAACGTCGAATCAGCGCCCTCTGGTGTTGAAAAAAGGAACTAAACTTTGCAAAAATTTTGGCCCTCTAGCGGCAAAAATGTGAACTAAATTTCGAACGTCGAATCAGCGCCCTCTGGTGTTGAAAAAAGGAACTAAACTTTGCAAAATTTTTGGCCCTCTAGCGGCAAAAATATGAACTAAATTTCGAACGTCGAATCAGCGCCCTCTGGTGTTGAAAAAAGGAACTAAACTTTGCAAAAATTTTGGCCCTCTAGCGGCAAAAATATGAACTAAATCTCGACCGTCGAATCAGCGCCCTCTGGTGGTGAAAATGGAAATTAAATTCGGCACGATTTTTCGCTCTCTGGTGCAGGGATATAAGAGATGCGGAGATGTAGAGTTGTAAGGGATTCGGAAATACAGTGATTTAGGGGTAATTCATGAAATGAATGAAAAAATATATAACTGCAAAGAGATGCCTTGGTTCATAAAGAAGAATGGGATAATAAGTAATTAGGAAGAGTGGATCTTGGGCCACAAAGAAGGATAAAATAATTCATAACTGAAAAGGATGGGATTTGGTTTATAAAGAGGAATGAAATAATAATAATAGAAGATGGAAACTCAAAAATTAATTGCAAAATAAAATATGTGAGGAAATGGATGATGATCAAAATTTCAAGATTTTGAAAAACGAGAGTTACTTTTTTTTGAAAATCTAAGCGAAGTTGCGCGCGGAATGCAACGTCACGAATATGCAAACATTTTGTTTGCACGGCAAAATGACAGAAATTTAATTAGCGATTGAAAATGCGCGATGCAATCTAAATCAACGATCACTATTAATAACGAGAACGATACAGATGAATCGATGGATGAGTCTGTTTTCGAGCAGATATGCGACACGATATTCGTTTTGATTCCCGAAGGTACGTTGAACCTTAAAATCGGTCTTTATGTTCATTAGAAACGCAACGATAAGGTTACAATATGAAAAACAGAATAATTCGAATTCAATCAGGATAAAAAATTTTGTTTCAATTTCAATTTTAGTATTTTTATTAATTTTCCAAAATCAATGTAATTGTCATTGCATTGACCATAGATACGTAATTATGATGGGGTTCTATGACAGTTCCACGATTGAAGCAGCTGTTCCTAAGCTGGAGCCAGCTTGGCACCGAAGACAGGGTGCAACTGGATGCCAAAGTAGCAAGCTGGTGTTGCCCTAATAGACGACAGCTTTATAAACCACTCCAGGAGGCTCTGATTCGATGGGAGACAGTACAGGACACCCAAGGTTAGCTACACTTGCTGACATGACATAAATTTTGAAATTTAAAAAAATTTTGCAAGTGTACCAAAAATCATTACATTCGCTCAACAGAACTCTTTCAATGCCTTAGGCACTTAAATTCTTCATGTCAATCAACCGCTATAAATTATCCATTCAAGTCAGTACTTGTTAAGTCTCAATTATTCAACGATTCAACAGGCGCTCCCGGTTGCGAGCCAGGTATGGTCTCGTTTTCCTGCGATCCACAGCTGGAGGAGGAGCTCGTCAGCGTTATTTACAGCTTGGAACTTTTGTTCACGAAGAACCGAAGGGACAAGGAGATCGATATGGACTATGAAATTGGTCGTTGCACAGACATCAAAAGGGAGATGTCCTTGAACCTAAACAGCGAGAGTAATCTGCGTTCCATGCTCAGCCCAAAGGATAGAACACCCCACTCTGTGCACAGTTGTGGTTACATTGCTGATTTCAAGAAATCTGATGACGATCTCAGCGGATATCTGACTAATTGAACATAAAATTGATCTTTCATCTTACCTGGATCAGATGATGAATTTTTAATCACTTTTCATCTTTATTCTTCCATTCTCTACGCTATATACAAAAGAAGGGTGATCATTAAAAATGACTGCATAATTTGTGACATAAAATAGTTTATTAATCATCGTTATAAGGGCCAAGGTGTACGAGCATACATTCAAATAATACATGTCGATCAATTGATACAACAAAAGTCAAAAAAAAAAAAAAAACAATACGAATTAAAAAGTCCGGATCACGATGTCGACTTGAGTCGCGTCTCGCGAACGCTAGATCGTCTCCTCTTCTAAAGACATTAATTGCTATACCGCGACGATAACTTCAGGACGAACACTGTTCCTTACGAGAGAAAGTTTAGATATAAACAATACGTGTATACAATTAATTAATCGCGCTTTAACTCTCCTCTCGTCCATCAAGCTACGTTCAGTGTGCGCCTAGCCAAGTATCTAGCCTCCTATCACTTCTGTCCACCATGTTTGCTCTTCAATTTTATTTACAAAATGTTAGCTAAATCCTTTGGACATTATGCTCATTTGTTCAGAGTTAAAAAATGGAGCCTCAATTGTCTCATTATCCTCTGGGTTCGTTAAGTACTATCAGAGCTAGCTATCACTTGACTAATAGGTTAGGTATCTCAGAGTCATCATTACGGGGTTAGAATGGTGACCATAGGATCATGAAGTAGAGGATCCAAGTAAAGGACTCTATAGTGTTTAACTCAATCACAGTCTGAACGTCTGTCATTATCAATGAGGAATAATATACAGCTTCAGCAGGATGAGACAGGTCACGTTAGGTTAGGCATCTTGGAACCAATATTATGGGGGTGAAATGGTGACTCTAGGACTATAAAGTAGGGAATCCAAGGACTCTATAGCGTTGAATTCAATCACAGTCTGAATGTCTATTGTTATCAATCTAGGATGATACACAGCTCCAGTAAAATGAAGCTTAGGTTAGGTTAGGTTAGCTAACACCTTTAAAGAGCTGCTAAACCAATGCTTGGTACAAGTAAACGTATTGACACTCTAATGATGATGAGATTCGTTTGGACTTTGACGACCAAATTTATTAATCATGTCGAAGAGCAGGAATGTTAGAAGAAATCGGTGTCGTAGTTTAATCGTATCAACGCTCTTCTTCACAGAAGAAATCACCAGAGGATCGCATGGACGTTATTTGAAATTTTCAATCTATTACCAATTTCCGGCATAAGCGGAAATCTGACTTATCGACCGAGTTAACGGTGGACTGGAGACGCCGGGAGAGTATGCGCCATTTCTCTTGTTCTCCTTTCTTTCAATCTCCATACTTTGAAATTGTTGATGCCCTATAACGCGCATCGGGTATATAGAAACCGATTCTCAATGTTGGAATCTCTTTTGAAGCCGTGTCTCTCCCTCGCGTGTTCACAAACCGCTTGAATTCACTTACATATTTTGGGTCATTGGGGTTATGAGCATTCTTGCAAATTTTTCATTAAAAAATTCTTGGAAGTTTTGAACATTTCGGAAATGAACTGTGTATCACAATATCAATCCTTATTTATGAATAAACAAGCATCTTGTTAGACTCTCAAGCTTCTTAAATAAAAAACCACATCAGGTGGTAATACAAAAATGGAGATCCTTGAAGTAAAGAAAATAGAAAGTCATTTAAAAGAAATAAGTATATTTTTTCCTATTACGTATGCAACAACAAAATCAAATTATTCATAATAATATTTTACATCATTCGCTTCATTGCTCACTCAAACACTGACATCAAGATCTTCAAAACTTCCAAAAATGTTTTTATTTTCACACGACATTCAAAGCGATTAATAGCCCATGGTTATTCACAGTCATTGGGTGCCCCGTCTGAAGGTAGCACGAGGGGACACGGCTGTTTTTTTCTTGCTATAAATCCGGGTTAACGTGCTAAAGTGTCATTTTCGTCGTTCTACGCAAAGCTATGCGCAACGAAGTCCCATAGAACATCGTATGGGGCTTTGTCACGTCGATCGCGCGTTTTATCATAGCCTACCTAACGTTACGCATAATATTAATCGATATTACCATACCATGTGCCGCTAAATAAATATATTTATTCGGACACCCATAGTCGACAGACGTTAGATCGTTCAGACGCGTCTCTGAATCAGTCTGACCATCTTTGAACACACTTATCCGGATGGCGATCAACCGAGTGTTCGCTACGCATCCTCTTCGTCGTATTCCTCGTGGTCGCGAAATTCCAGCGCGAATTTAATCGTAAGACGAACCGAAAACGCGTGGTCCCGAAGTGAATTTCTTGATCGTTTCATTGAAAATAAGCGAAAAATAAAGGGACAGACGGATGGACAGAATATCATGGATTCGGAGATTACGCTAAATCGTCCTGCCCGCTACGAGGGGCAGGCTGTTATAATCGTCTTAAATAAAAACTAACGTTAACGTATACACGAGTAGAAACACGTTTTGCCCTATGCTAGAGGCTAAGACCGAGTATACACGCGATTAAAACTGGGAAGATGCGCAAGGTGTCGAGCATGGTAGCCTTCCCTAAGGGGAACTACTTTGCTCGCCAATGTACCCGTACGCGTCCGACCCCATCGAATCTCTCATCGCGAGTGAACCTGCTGCGTTCACGCAAATCTTTCCTTCGAATTGTGTGGCAGACCTGGACGGACACCCTGACAGTGGCGAATTTCGACAGAGGCTATACACGGGTGCCGCCTGTACTTTGGTACAAATTGCTTTAAGGTCCTTTCTTCGATGAAAACACGTGATTCCAGAGGGTTCTGTACGCATGCGAGCGGATTAACTAATAAAAACTTGATGCGTTTGTTCGCGCGATGAGAGAGGGCACCCATCGTCGATGATTAAAGCACAGTCTCTACTTCGACTATGTTTCTCGCAGCTTACATTAATACATTCGTGTGCACCTGGTGTGTTCGACGTGGGTGACGACGAGCGAGAACGCGATACGGCAGTTAAAACTTAAACTTGGCTCTTCATGTTCCTCTTCGTCTTCAATTTTGCGCCGGCCTTTTACTTTGTCCGCGCTTGCGTGTGGCTCTTGTACGCGTGTACGTCGTCATTTTTTTTTCTTTTCGTTTTTTTGTTTTTTTTTTTTTGTTTATGTGTTAGGAATAAGGTATTTTAGTACACCTTGGCCTGAGATCGAATGACTAGCATTTCCGGTTGTTATTCGCGCCACTGTTCTGGATCCGCAAGCGGTCTTGGCGACGTGGCCGCTTGCCTTTTACACTGAACACTTCCCTCAGCTTATTACTCCTCTCCAGGCGGCCTCTCTTCAACGCTTGGGTGGACCTCTTCTCGAGGACCTGGACATAATTTAATTGCTGCCTCTTAGCGATCATCGTGCAACAGGCTGTTGACTAAAACATCTATCGCGTTTGATGACAACATCAGTTATATAGCAAGGACGTAAGATAGATAAGAAATCTGATCAGCGAAACAATTACAGAAACATAAGAACCTGAAACAATAGCCAGGGCGCCTGTCCTAATGGCACCCATTGGGAGTTAAAGATACGACCTTACTGATGTAGGCAACAGAACAATAGATACCTTTTGCGCCGATCGAAGCTGAACTATCCTCTTCTCAGTGCGGACGCGATCGCTGACGGGTCTTCCGTCGTGGATGGCCGGTCTGCGCGTTGCTTCTTCGTCCTCGCTTCTTCTCGGGCTAGGGCGTTCCAAAGAGGCTGCCTCGGCTGGTGTACCGGAAACGACAGCAGGTAAAACGTCCTCCTCGACGTCCCGCTCTTCCGGCGCATCCGGCGTGGGAGGTGGAGTGTCGGGGGCGACCGGAGACGCTGTGGCTCGGTAAACGGACATACTGGGGTGCTCTATCAGCAGGTCCTCTAGCGGTGAAGTTTCTACATTCACGGGTCCCGCCCGTGTGAAGCACGCGGGTGGCGTTACATACCACGACTCCTCCAGCGCCGTCGTGCCCTCAACTGTGATTTAGAAACAGACCTCAGATTAGTCTTTACGTTATTTGTTGGAGTACTGTTCACTGGAATCTTTAGAGACTTCGATACAAATGTGTATGCATGTGCTAACGTGGTCCATAAGGGGAACACATGAATTTCATGATTGGGTTAGGTTATATTAGGTTAGGATTGTGGCACTGGAAATAGAACCTAGGACCTTCGCATTCATAGACAGCTACCTTATCTATGATTCCTCTTATAAATGGGGCCCATGAGTCCATAAGTGCATACACGTGCATGGGTGCACTGGTCGTTTAATCCACAGATGGGACTCATGAGTTCGCCAATATGTGTATGCGTATAGGTGTATTAGCTGCCTAGTCTACGAAGGGGATCCATGTATTCACAAATGTGTGTTGGGGAGATCAAAGGAAGACTGTGAGTGATTGGGGATAGTCGAAGCTCGTAAAGGACCCCTGCTGCGGACAGCACTAATTTGTGGCCTCCGGTCGGTTTCTAGCGGTTAGCCTAACCTATTTGAAATCGATGACGCAGAGTGTGCGTCATACCAATTATCTTCTATAATTCCCAAGCACAATGAAAAATATTTTAAGCCTGATTTGAATGATTTCAAGCAGCGAATACATTGCATTACTCACGTTGTTTTAAGAACGATAAGGACTGCATTTTAATGAGCCTGATAATTTCGTGCTCGAATTATTAAACGCGAGCACGTGCAAAAGAATTTCCGCATGAGGAAAGATTCAAAATCTGTTCTGACTTTACGAAACGAACTCGATCGTCTTTAGACGGCTGGTTATATTCCAGCGAAGAGTAATCACATTATTCGCTGCCTCCTCGTCCAAACACGCGTCTCGTTTTACACTGCCCGAACACACAGAAGCACCCCAAACGTGAGAAGTAGTCAGACTGCAAAGGGTCGACAGACTTTTTCGAATTTCTCGAGCACGGTCCCTTTGTAAAAGGGTGCCAGACGTACCAGCACGGTCAATGAGGATCCAGTCATCACCCTCGACCTCCACCTGACTGAGCCTCGCCATTACTGGAAGGGACTCCGGGGTTTCGTTATTGGACCCTTCCCGTGAATCTTGTGCGCCGGAGATATTACCTCCGAGTAAGTAGTTTGCCAAGCTGCTCAGCATCCTGACCTTCTTTTAGCTCTTCAGCGCCTGCAAAACGTTCGTGAACCATCCGTTCGAATAAAATGTCTTTTGGTGACGATCGTACGAAATGGTGGAAGATTTTATGAATACATAGGGTGTCCTCAAAATAAAGAACCCTAACTTACAGTCACTTTTACAGGATCATATCTGACCCCACCATGGTACTCAAGGGTTAAAGGAAATGCTTTGATTTAGCATCTGAAAGGAGAACAGGAACGAAGACGGTGTATTTGCTTACGGAAACTATCGAGAAGCCGTAGAAATGCAAATCCAAGATAAAGCGAGCATGTTAGTACTGATTAACGTGTTTGCTTCCACCGTATTATTGACGATGCATCCGAAGATTTAATACCTAAAGCTTTCCTGTTTTTTCTTCTTTAAATAAAAATGCTTCCATACTTCGAAACTCTTTTCGAAAGGATCCCGTCGATCGCAAAGTGTCACGCGCTCGCGCGCGTTTGTCGCGCAATAGCGATCATCCACGCGGAACGCGTCCATCCGCGCGCGAACATGCTGAAGTGCGTAGTAGCAGCGCTATCGGGCCCATGGCCAGCATGTTATAATTATTGCCTCTCGTAAGAATTCGCATGGTGCGCGTTACGCTGAGTGACAAGTCAAATAACCAGCGTTCTTTGACCCTGACAGCGAATCGATAAGTTTCTTATGGGCTGCTAAATGCGCCATCTTCACGAATGACACAGGTCGAAGGACCCGAAACACGTGCCACGTAACGGGTGACCTATTTATCACGACCGTACGAATAATATGCTAATTTACAAAGTGGAAATGAACTAAGGTCTGACATCAAGTTTCAGTTTGTATCTGAGGATCATACATGCAGCTCAATTAACCCCTCTGACCCGAATCATATAAATTATTGCAATTTCTAAATACAGTTGAGCACTGTACCAATCTCGAGTCGAAAGAGTTAATATACTATTATTTATACTTACCGTTACTAATTTTGCTAATCTGCGCAGAAACAACCTTTCATTCACAGCCAGAAACACCAGGAGTGAAAATCAACTAAATCAACTATAGTTTCTTCCACTATCACGAGGGCATATCACCTGTTCCACTACAAGTTCTCCAATCATTTCGATACATATCAAAGTATACACCACTGGCAAAAATATTGCTACACTGAACACACTTTATCTCCAGCAAGAACGAATCTAGAGGGGGATTTCATCAAATTATTTATAATTTTCAAATGGTTCAATATTAAAATAATGAAGTCGCATTTAAAAAGCGTATCTTCCAGATATTTCGCTCTTCTGAAGAGCTTCTGGATCCGTCCCTGATCTTCAATCCGAATGCACACACAAGTTCAGTCACCTCGATCATTCGCAAACTTTGCTCACGAGATTCGAATCGCGATGAAAAAATGACGGGAAGAAGTTAGAACGAGATTCGCAATTAAAATATTCCGCAGCTTCCCGGTGTGTGTTTACTCGCTGATAAGGCAACAAGTTCGATAACACTGGTCGCGCTAGAAACGCTCGCGCCCGCAGACTAAGCCCGAATGATTCATGAAACGAGTGAAAACACGTAGCGGAGAGTGAAGCGTGTTTCATCGTATCGCGGTTCGAACATCTGTTTTGCTAATTTCACGCGAACGGATAACGGGCTTCTGTATTATTGCCGCGAAACACGTGACGCAACCGTGACTCCATCGGTGGATCTTCGATTTCTCGTCAGGGTTCGACGAAACAGCAGGAAAATTCAGATAAAAAATAGCGAAATGAAAAACATTGCAACGAGAGTTGATTAGCACGTGTATCGTATTAGAGAAAGAGGGACCAACAGAATGGAAAGTTTAATTGAATTTCAGAAATGGAACCGTGTTCGATTTATTTCCTGTCACGTGTTCGAATGTTTTCGACGGAAAGAGATTTTTCCTATTTTTAATTAAATCGAATTATAATTTTCCTTTTTTTATGATAGAAATGAATTTTGTACAATTATAGAGATTTTGAAAGTTAATAATTGGGCAAAATTGAAATAAAAATAGAAATCATCGAAATCATTCGAATGCTGCTTTCACGCTTTAGACACGTTTCGAAGCGTGTTATTAGCTCGATTTAGGACGCGCGTGTTTGCCCGCGAAATTTGAATTACGCGGTCAAAGTACGGGCCCTCTTTTTTCCCGCCGCTATAAATACTTCGGCTGCTCCGTTACGCCAAGACGATTTTTCCTTTCTCGCCTCGTTTTTCATAACTCTTAACGCATCATCGGTTACCGTGTCACTCGCTGAAATATTATGTGTAACATACACACGCCCAACCACGTGCACACGAATAAACACACATGCGTTTTATCATGCCGAGTGTCTCTCCTCGTAATTATGTTAATGGATAACGATTCACTTTTTACACGTTTCTCCTTGAAACGTGCCGTTTCGTAACACTCTTCTATGAAATTAACGCGATGGAAACGCGACGAGATTCGAGACCGGTAATTAAATCAACTTTTTTTATGAAGTTTCTAATTAACGCTCTCGTTGACACATCGAAGTTGTCAAAAATTACGTTGTACAATAATTTTGTTTCTTTTGAACTGTGAATTTGTTATTTTAATGATATAAAAGTACCTCTCTAATTGTCGCAAATCTTAGGCAGCACAGTGACAATTAGAGAGGTACTGAAAATTTTTTTTTTTAAGTTTTAAATCACAAATAATTATAAATTTCACAATTTTGTTTGTTATTTACATAACATAACGGCACGTTTCTAAGTGACCCAATCTTCAACCCATATCAGATATGACTAATTAACCTGCCATAAAACTTACATTTTAACACAAAATACTAAACAAACGACACCTAAACGAAGTCAAACAACAAAATACGGAAATCTATAAAAATGCATCGTTTTTTATGACTCGTGTAAATTGGAACAAATCGTTTTGGTTTATCATCGAATTATCTGGATGAAATGTTGAATAAATTAAACAGCACAAATTGACTGCATTATCGGCATTTTCTTCTTGCCTGGTCATCGTTTTTTTTCTTCTTTTTTTCTTTCTCCTTATCATACTGTTTTCTTTTTACGCAGATATCACACAGAATAACAAATGCTACCAGTCTATCGATTTTGCCCGTTTCTCTTGAATCATAATCAGGCTAATCGCGCTTGTTACTGTAGTCTTATCGTTGCGTCAGAAAAGTCACTGATTTCATCGTCGCAATTGTAATTTATTTGTACGATAAGTGAACGTTATATCAATCCAAAAAACCCGATTGAAAACAGAGGTTTGAATCATTACAGATATTACTGTACATTCATAAAAAAAAGAGATATTGATGATTATTTTCCTGGAATATAAATTGCATATATATTTCGAAACAAATTGTACAAATTTTCTCATTTTTTTATTGCAGAGGATGAACAGTTGTACTTGAAAAAATATATCAGACAGTTTTATTTTTTTCATCTCAAATTAGACTTCAGTTTATTTTCACAAACTCAGGTTTTATAGTTGTTTCAGAGTACTTTAACTTGACTAAACACAGAAAATATTAACAAGGACACTTAAAGAGAAAAAAAATACTGCATTGAATTTTTTGGAATTCAAATTCTATCGGAATTCAGTCTCATTGATTACCATGAATTTAAAAATAAGAAAAGCAAGTTGAAACAGAATGTTTCAACATAGTGGTGAGCAACCTGCAGCTCCAAATATGTACAGAACCTGTCCGATAATTCCCCGCCTTCGGGGTTCTAAAAGTGGGTCTAAGAAATGGTGACAGTAAATTAGGAGGTTCTGAAAAATTTAATTTAAATTTTATTTGTATACTTCTTTTTACTTGTAGGTTTGGTCCGTTGCAAGAAAAAGTTGCTCATCACTGTGGTGTTAACACATAATCGTGGTAAAAAGTGTTCTTGCCTATTGTGGCTGGTGGAACTAGTTGCAACGCAAAATGCAGTGACTCATGAGTAATAGTGTCGGTGATTCAAGCGGCGATTAGGTAGCCGTTTTTAAGGTAATCGAAGTCTTCGTGTTCCCAATTGTATAAATAAAAAACAATTAGAATATAACATGGACCATATCTAAATCGACACGTTACACCACAATAGAAGATTAAATACACTCCCATTATCACAAAGGAATGATAAATTTTATATAAAAAATAAATAAATAAAATCAAGCACTTGACAATTTAAAAAAATAAAAATTTATCGTATCGACAGTCAAGGCATTCTTTTATTTATAAGAATGCAGTGTGTGTTATTTAAGAAAAAAATGGAGAAAAATTAGAAAAAAAATTGTTTCATACTTTTAAACACTGTATTAATAAAAATCATTTACAATATTATATAACATACATTAACAATTTGCTGAACTTGATTATTCCATTACACTCAAGGAAGTTTGAAAAGCAGCTGAACGATCGAAATCAATGAATGCAGTCGTTTCAAGCGCGCCAAAAGTAACATTACCGTTTTTATCACGAAAATTATGTAACCTCGTAGACGACGATAGTTTACATAACAACGAGAGCGCTGGCATCCGGCTACGAGAAATGACGGACGAAATTGCCCGAGGAGCAATTAAACGGGGTCAATGTGTCCACGCAGGGAACAAAAAAAAGTCACCAGGTCAAAACTACCATGAAAACAGTGATCGAAAGAAGAACGCTATCACGAGGCACACGGTGACGAAATTCTGAGCAAGTTCGCAAAGGTTTCTAATAATACGCGGCTGATCGATGAAAGCCGAAATAGAAGAGGCGCGAGACAATTTGCGAACGAAACTTTCGAACTTTGGATAACGAAGATTTCCCACGAAAAATATTTACAAGAGATTTGAACGAAGCTGTAGATTTATAGAGTGACCCAATGGAAGAGTAACGGTATGGTTCATTCGTGCCCAATCGCCCTTAAGGGTGAAAAGCAACATCAAAGGCACTTCGGTCCACCCATTTTCCGCCTATAACTCTTCAAATATAACAGATGTACCTAAATGTTTAGAACGAAAGTTTAATGGTATCATAAACGCTACAAATTTGCCTTAAAGAAATTTTGAAAAAAGTTTTTTACAACATTTTTATTTTGAGAAAAAAATATTTTTCAAAATTTTATTGACGCAAGTTTGTAGCTTTTATTGGACCATTAAACTTTTGTTCCAAACATTTTTTTATAGCTGTTGTATTTTAGGAGTTATTTGCAAAAAAGTAAAAGTCCGTCTGACTTTGGAGACAGATGTCCTAACTTCAAAGGGCGATTGGGCGTGAATTAAACATGGCGTTACTACTCTATCAGCCTATCAAAAGTACAGCCAGTGTTTACTTGTCAATAGTAATTCAAGTTAGTGCTTAGAAACTTTTGTACGGTTTTAGAGGATCACTGTCTTCGCCCTGAACTTGAGTGGTCAACCTAAAATAAACTTCTAATGACCAGTCTTACGTCTTAATGACCAGCTTATCCAAACTTTCTATTTCTCAAGTTAATTTAGAAGCTATTTGGGAAGTGTTAAGTTTTCTAATGTGAATTTGATTTGTCTAAAAAACTATGTTGCAAACATAGTTGATTAACAAACTTGAGTCTTCAAGTGTTTGATTGTAACCTCAACAATCATCGACTTATCTAATCTTTATAACTAAAAGAAGAGTGATGAATATTTAAAGCTTAGTAATGGCTACTTAGCGAGTAATCTACTTTATTATAATGGAAAGCTGGCTTCACTAAACTAGAACCGAACTCATAACCTTTCCACTAGAATATAGCAGATGACTCATTAAGCACAGTACTCGTTCGATAATTTCTGTTAGGTACGTCTCTTGCCCACACGCATCAATGCCCCCCACTTATCAACCTAGATGGCCAATGACACTTGATGATTCTCCATTTCTTAGAAAGGACCATCTCTAAAGCCGCAAAAGCGGGAAATTATCGAACGATTACTGTAGACATTACAAATATCTTCCTTAGTGTCCTCCATAACTATGCAAAGTTTGGGCGAAATCAGAGTTCAGGAGGTCTGCGTCTGTAAGTTCTTCACCTAACTGCCTCAAACTTACAGATAAGTTTCTTAAAATGGACACCAAAACTGGATTCTACTTCAAAGCGTGATCATTAAAAACATCGACGGTAAAAATTGGATAACGAAACAGTAATGGAGCGTGCCCGATCGACGTTCCCATTAAGCATGCGATATTCTTACCGAGCCAGCCGCAGTGTCGCCAATATGGAGATCGTAAAACAAAGAGAGAAACAGTGTTGATCTCTCATCGGAGGAATGAGGGGGGAGGGGAGGGGAATAAAAACCAGCACGCGATACTCCTCCTCATCCTCATCCTCCTCCTCCGCCGTCGCTTCCTCCATCTCTCGTGGCAGTTACTCCCGTCAGCTTCCTACCGTCCGAGTAAACAAAGTCGTTCGACGAATCGAAATCGCGGAGTGGCCGAGGCCGAAGAGAAAAGAAACGGCGCGTAGTACGGGTGGCGTGCTTTGCGATTCGCGGAAATAAAGGACGCGTTGTATCGTCGACGAGAATAGACGCATTGGCTCGTGGACCGTTCGCGAAGCTACGTGCATTGCACAATTGACGTTCGTTCGTTTCGCGGCTCGACAGGCAACCACTGACGTTGCCCTTGCACTTCTAACAGCGGGCTGTGGTTACCGGGCGCTCACTGGCACTGCTGCATTCTGTATTCGATCGAATTCTATGATGCATATAACCCTGTCACTACCTAGCGTCGACACATTCACCGCCTCAACAGCATCGCACTTCGATCCTGACCGCGTTACAAGGCCGCTCCTGTCTTTCTTTTAATCACTTTCACGAGCAACCTCGATGCTCCGTCGGTAAGATCGAGGAAATGTCATACCAACAGCGGACACGCATCTTTGGCACCGTCGTACTCCGAAAAATAATTACACAGATAGTCACGAAAAAGCCAAGTTTCCGTGTACACGCATACAGGTACATACACACACGGATGCGCTCAAGTTGCTTGTGACAACGACCTTGATCTCGAATTCGCGTGTTCTATCGCTCTCTCTCACACACACTCTCTCTCTCTGTCATTCTCTTTCTTCAAACGAGTGGGCAGCTTGGAGTAGTTTTCCTTCGATGCAGTAATAACGTAGTTAAAGCAGAAAACCCACACACCACTGCACCCCGAATGGTTGGATCAGGTACGTACACTCAGGCAGCACAGGCAGACAGGCAAGACGCATACATCTTCACGGTGAATCGTCCCTTCACACTGAACGAATATCCTTTTTTTCTTGACAAAACTCAGTAGTTTATGTCACTCGTACTATATACATATCTTTCTCTCCCCTTCAGTCACTCACTCGCTCCGTTCAGGCTTCGTCACCCTTTGCTCCTCTTCGTCGTACTTGAATCACACCGTAGGAGAGACAGGCTAGGTGAACAGGAACGAACAGGCAGAAGAGTCGAGTCTGACGATGCTTTATCCTGACTGACAAATGCCGTATGCCGTTTGTCGTCACGTAATATTGGGCTAGGCGCGGGGCCACGGACGTATCGTTGACCCCTCTCGACACACGACAGAGAAACAGAAGCAGCACGCGAAAGGAGAACGAGAGTGATAGAAAAAGAAAGAGGAAGAAGAAGTTGTATGAAGAAAAGGATCCACTCGCCTGAACAGTGTTGCGTTTGAGGAGCCGTGGTAGCAACTGCCCCCAGTAATAGTCGTCAGCTGATTTCGACTGGCTGGCTGGCTGGGCAGTCAAGCCGTTGCCGAGGGGCAAGAGCAGAGGTACGCTCCGACTGGTGGGGGAATTCCCAGTGGTGGGGAGGGCTTTTAAAGCAATATCAGGGCCGTCTCAACCGCGCAAACCATGGCACCCCTTCTCGCATCGATCTTCCACTCGACGACGTTACTTCGGTTATCTTCTAATTCGTTATCGAATCTCAACACTCGTGTAATCTCGGCTTCGATATAAATAATCATGACGCGAATGCATGGTACACGTGCGGTCGTGAACTTTGTGTTTACAACTAATTGTTTACTCTTCAACTGAATTACTCGTATCTCTGTGAATTTCGTGCAGATTGATTTACGAGATAACTAAAGGCAGATAAGAAAATGATTTAATCTAAGATTTGCTAAGAATAAGAACCACGAAATTATTGCAAATATAGGAAGTGGAAAATCGATGCGGGACTTCGTGTCTTGGTACTGGCGATGCACAAGACTCTCGTATTAAATATGTAGAACGTTGGTAGTGTGACACTTAACTGTTGTTATTTATATATTAAATACAGTATAGATAGTGTAGCACCGGTATAATAATTCACTATAAAAAAACTTCTGAGAAACATTTTAAAAATACCGTATTCCTGAATTACAGGGATCAAAGAGCGGTGGACAAAGTATTTTTGTGTTTTTATTTTTATGCTGACCTTCAGACCGGTTACTTAGGATTCTGTATGCTTTTAGCAACGTCCATTGATATAACAACAATATTTCGTAATTTAACGACCAACTGGCGTTTCTGAATAACTCCCAACGAGATTTCGAATCGAAAATATAGCGGGTGGCCCGCTGATTCATTGATCCGTCGGTGATGACAAAATCCTGGGTGGGGGAACGCTCAGCTGGGCGAACAGCTGCTGGTCGCTGTTAATGCTAGGACACTTGGAAAACTTCCTTTTTACCTAGCATCCATTAAATTTCCGTTACTTCGCGAAAAACCGTAACCGTTCCTGGAAAGCAAATATTACCAGGCTCGAAGACAAAGCATTTCGTTCATTAGAATTGACCAGCTCGATCCATCCAGCCGCTATGCGTTTCCTTGAAGCAGTTTCATTTACCTCATAGCGACATCGTTGCCCATAGTGGCAAGATGGCATCATATGTAGCAGTGTTTCTCAAAATGAAAACTACCAATTGATCACAGATTACAATACATTATTATATCATCTCGAGTATAAACAACTGATTTAACGCTTTCATCCTTATCGTACAAAGTTTATTTGATAAATATAAATATTTGTAATTACATTGTTATTTAGAGATTAAAGAGGTAAAAAGAGATTATGTGATAGGATCAAGGAACATTAGATAAGGGATAAGAGATAATGCATGAGAAATTAAGAATTCATGCAAGAGGAGAATGAAATAAAAAATTGAACATTATACAGATAATCCTCAACTTTGATTTCTTATTGTAATTATGTTGTTGAAAAATAATCAGTAATTAAAATTGTTTGTTGTTTGTAAATATAATGAATTCTGATGAAAATGGATTGTATAGTGGACAGGACGAGGTTGGGATACCACTGTCGAGCAGTGGCATAGTGGCAGTCTAACCAACAACTAGACGCCTGCGCGAGGCAACCCTGTCAATACTGTTGGGGGATCCCTCCATTTCCCTGTTGAATTGATACGAGTCAATGCACGGCAGTAACCAAGCTATATGAGAAATTTTTTGTTTCCTACGACCCAGTATCGCGTACTCCGTTTTTTTGTCATTAATTTTGAGTCATTTACTGATACTTCCAACAAAAACCATGAAACGCATTTCGCGGACCTTTTTTGTATGCGATATATGCATATACAGTGATAATTAACTATCAGAGAAATACGAAAACAATGTTATGATAAAAACGTATCGTTTTTTTCTTTTGAATCGAAAATGATTGGAAACGCACCGTGTACGTTGAACAAGGCAAATGAATATATAAATGAGATAACGTAGTTCGTTTAAAATATTCGTTCGTACGTAATTGAAGATTTGAATTTACACGGGCCGAGTTTTATTTGATTGAAAACATGCCAAAAATTTCACGATTACCGTTTCACAAGCGGAAGAAAATTCTTTGCCAATAGAAATAGTAGAAATAGATAAGATATAAGATATATACGAATCTGTATCGTTAACGATATTATATATAATTCATCATTAACCTATTGTTTATTTCTGTCAGTTTTATTTCTATCAAAATATGTACATAGATCTATATTGGTCTTCTTTTGCAAGTGAATAATTTGTTACTGTCTATCGCATCATTTGTGTATACGTATAAAATTTTAAATATTTATTTACATTAATTATAAACACAAAAACTGAATTGGCATGTTTTCAATATTTACATTTACACTTGGCATGTACTATAATTTCTAAACACATAAATCACAGCTGAAGATGTGTGACATATGAATGGTATAAAAATAATTTGACTGTTTCAAGGATAAAAATAAAAATAAGTTCCTCTATCATTTTTCTTCCTAAATTTAATTTTTTTTCAACAAATTCACCATTGTTTCCTACTCTTCCCGGGGAATGCCTGTTGCCGCGAACAAAAGCGCGGGAAAACAATAAATAATGGCGCGTAAATTTAAATTTGGATTTAAACTAACGTCTAAATATATAAAATTGATTTCTGTACAAAATTAGTTATCGTGTGTTATGTTAAAAACTGAAAGATTATGTTATATTTGTAAATCCCTAGCCTCTTTAAATAAATTCTTCTAAGAAATACAGGTTAATGCTCCATAATAATAAATTCAGTTTAAGGTCTGGGTTTACACCCCACCATTAAAAGCCTATTCATGCACTGTGTAGGACAGGTTCCCTTGAAACCGGTTACCTGTGTTTCCGCTTTACCTTACAATTAATTTTTTTGTCATTTCGCTGGGAGTTTCGATTATCACCGATTATTGTAACAAAAAAAATTTGTTCCTTTTAAAAATAAAATGTGTTTATTTATATATATGTATAAGAAAAATATAATTTTTAAAAAAGCATTATTTAAAATATTATTTTGGATTCTGCAGTTTTTGTAATATTCTCATGAAATTATATACTTTTTCATTATCTATTGGATTTTGCCATTTTCCATCTACTTTAAAATATGATCCTACAATCACTGCATCTGATGATAAATAATTTCCTATGTTACTTATTGATACCCCAGAACCAATAAGAACAGGTCCTTTGGCAATTTCTTTTACTTCTGCATAATGTAATTTTGATATATACAATAAATTGTTAATAAATTAATATAAAGCTTTACCTTTAAGTTCTGCTGCACTTGCTGGATCACCAGTAGCAGTTCCCGTCAGTATTATTCCATCAGCTAAGAAAAATTCTGCTGCTTTTACTGTTTCTGATAAGCTTACATCAGAAGTGATTGAATGTGAACTACACAAATATGATTATTACTAATGAAAAAGACCTATGGAAAAGATGAGTTTCTTTTTGATTAAAGCATCATAAATCACCTATGTTTTTTTTTAATATCAGCAAGAACAAGAACATCCTCTGCATCAATCTGCTTTCTGTACCTCAATAAAGAGCCAGCACATGCATCTGTAAAACCTTCATCTGCAATATGAGAAAAAACAAATCCTTCTGCTCTAATAAACTGAAAATCAGCAGCTTTTGCTACAGCCATTGCTTCTTTGTTACATCCTCCTAAAATCTATTTTTTTTCTTTGATAACAATTTATGAACAATGTACAGAATATTTCATGAGATATATTCTCTGCCATTTACCTGTACACCACAAGGTAAATTATCAGGTAATGCTCTTTTAATTTCTGTACAGATTCTTGTCATAAATGCTGTAGTTTCTGGAGATATATCTTTGGGCCCTACATATGGAATATCGTGCATGTTTTCCACCAAGATACCATCCTTAAGTTAACACACAATAATCTTGATCGCTACAGAATCAATGATTCATATATTTTCTAATTATACTTACAACATAACAATCTTTATATATTAATGCTTCCTTTATAGCATTATCTAAAATTTTCCTTGTATCACCACCATACATAGGTGATCCTAAAAAATATTACCTTAAAGAACATTTATTGTTAAAAATATATTGTGATAACAACATATTTTTCTGGTTGTTGTTCATTCATTGATTAACAGTGATATGATGTTTACAGCAAATGTTATTTATAACTGATATATTCTTTTATATCAAGAACAAAGATAACGCATTTATGTGACATTTCAAACTTAAGAATGATAAAGACAACTGTCAACAACTTTTATTGGGAGAAATTTTTTTTATGCAATCATTTAATTTAAGATTTTGAAATATTTTATACCAGGCAATGCACCAACATGTACCATCCCAATAACTGAACACCTTCCTTTATTAAAAAGTGTATGAAATCCCAACATACTTTAAGTCACTTGTTTATAATTACTTGTTAACAATCACGGTTTTATGTACAAGTATATAAACTATACACGTATAGATTTCTAATAACTACACTTTGCGCATAAAACTGTTGCGTGTCTGTTGAACAATTGAGGTTAGAAGCTGCAGCTCTGATAAACCGTTGACGTTTAAAAATGTACGAGAATTAATTTAAAAATCACATCACAACGAATTCCGCGTCGGTAAAACAGCCCAGGTTTCATTGAAAATTAGGCCGAACAGAAACTGAATAATGACATTTAATAACAATATCATTATTACTATATCTACATTGGATATAATGTAATATACTGATCCATTCCCACAGATCAATGTACATTTAATAACAATATCATTATTACTATATCTACATTAGATATAATGTAATATACTAATGTATACATAAATGTCATACATTTATCGAATGTTAGAACAAAAGAAAACGTAAATACCATCGTCTACTGGTAAGACGGATGGTTCTCGTACTGAAGAGCATTGAAGCGCCACCTTGTGTCAGTTTTATTCCGGTAGTGAATGCGGTAACGCGTATTCTATTTCATAAGCGGTATTTTAGTGTTTTTCTTTTTAAAATTGAATGTTTTAGTGTGTTATTTATTAAATAAGTATTTCATTGATGGTTTGTGATCATATTTAATGCAAAACAACATAGTGATTTCTTTGTGTGACGAAATTTCGAAGATAAACGGACTCCAGAGGAATCGTACAGCATTTTCTGCAATGAACTCAACTAGTCTTCAACACGGTAGGGAAAATAGCTTTAAAAATGGTTCATTACTATGTTTTATTGATAGCAATAAAGGATATTATGGTAGTTCTCATTTCTAATTTCAATCAATAGTAGTTATTTGATTACTTTTATGGCGCCAAGTTTATGTTTCTCCGTGATGCTGCAACGCTTCGTTACAGCGTCAAACGCACATATCCGTGGCGCTAGTTACGTTTCGTTATGGCGCCACATATTTGAAAATTTAAATTGTTTCTTATAAGGCTACATGTATTTAATGTTATACTTCGGGGCTCAATAATATGATTAATGATAGAAACATTGAATATCAGACGAGAATAATTAAATAGATAATAAATCTCTACCAAAAATAACGAATAAGTAGAAATCTTATATTTTCTACAAAAATCTTCACATATAACATTTTATTTCTGAATTTCTATAGTTTTGAGGAAGCCTAATATTACAACAATATTGACACACTTTAAAATATTTCATCTCTTCATGCTTTTATCCATTCCAAATTTTACTGTCAAATATCGTTTTCAATTTAAAAAGCTTATCCCAACTGACGGTAGCTTTACACAATGCTCACAGCGCACACAAACACTATCCATTGAATTTTTCATTTCTAATTCCATTCGAATCTCGTGCTCCAATACATTCGTTTTTATCCGGTGCTTCAAGCATCCCGTGCCAATATTTCTCCACCGTTCCATCCACCTGTTAAGCCTCCTGGCCACTTGAAAAGGGTTGTGTACCCTGTATCTATAGATACTCATTTTGACATGCGTTCCGCGTTCCCTACGTGTTCCCAAGCGGCACGCGCCTGTTTCTTCCGTCAGTATCGCTCAGTCCTTCAGACGAGAGTGTTCCGCGTAGGTCTGCGTCCGCAGGCCCTCCTCCTCAGACCCTCTAGAACCAATCCTTGCACTTCATTTCTCCACAAACTCACCAATTTCAATCAAATAGTTAGTGTTTAAACTTAGGTCTAGTTTAAATGTTCGATATATCTTATAGATCGTAAAAATAATGAATATTGATCGACTGATCTCGCATCGCTCTGCACGTACATCGACAAGTTGGACTACTCGGATAGTTTGTTGTGAATGAAAGTTTGTGCCGTGTGTCAATCAACAAGTAGCTCCTGGGGTATATAGGACGCAGGATTCTCGGAAATAACGTAGATCTCAGGTTCGTCGAAGTGCCGCGAAGAGGTGCGAGGAGTGACAGGAACGTAATTACTCTTCCGGGCGAACGTTCGCCAACCTCCTTCCGGTAGGAGTGAGTGACAAGGATCTCGGGGAAACGGGGCTGGCAATCGTCGAATGATCGATCGTTTTCGCGGTTATGTAATCGAAATCGAAATCACGGTCGAGGCTCTGTGACCCTGAAGACTGGAGAGACTGTATCCTACCTGTAGCTTCGAGATTCAACTTCAGCCCCAAATTGAATATGGTGAACTTAACATTAAGGCTACCCGAGGCTAACTGTTACGAACAGATACAAATGGGCCATGAACTTTTGAACTAATTTCCACGACAAAAGATCCTGTCTCCTTCAGCATCAACACAGTTTCCAGTTTCGAATCACAATCAATACTAGAAGCGATCGGGTTGCAGGACGATCGGATTCCTCTCCCTAAGACGATCCTGTAACAGAACATACCGTTACTGGAATATTCCATTACCGATGCTGTAACGAGCCGGGGAATCCAGGATGCAGGAAGACGGTATACTATAATGGCCGCGGGGAAAATGTAACGTCAACGGCGGGAAAACATGAGCGGATCGGTATCGCGCGATAATGTCACGGGGTTGAGATGTAATCGTAATCTGTGCTGGTGTGTCGCGATAAAAACATCATAGCTGTAGGACAGGTGGATCCTGGTGTTGTGGACGCTGGGAAGGGCAAACTTGACACCCTGGCTGTGACGTCGATGCACATTTGCGCGCGAATCTTTGCGTGGGCATGGGATTTCTTCGTCGGTAGCGGCGCCTATCCAATGCAGCATGTGAGTTTTGACATCATCGTTTTGATTTTGGATGGAATTCCTAAGAGATGATGGGGAGGGGGGCAAAAGTAGTGATTTCTTTTTAATTATCTTCTTTTATTTTATTGTTTGATGCCAATCGGCTGGCATTTATCAGCATAAAATTGCTACTCCTAGATTATTACTCATTTTTAAGACTGTTCAGGTACTTGAAAATTCAGGTACCGGACACCCCCTTATATTTCTACGTGTATTTTCATTTATTTTTTCACTCATACTACCTTAATTCGTTTATGCATTTCACGTTCGTCATCGTTACGCAGGAAAATTCCCTTTAGTGTATCGGAAATAACTGCAGCTCGCAACAATCTGTTGCTCGCGCCGAGTTACTTACCAGAGAAATGGCAGGGGTTGGGGATGAGAATGATGGGTTGGAAAGTTGGAATTGAACGTAATCCAGTTTATTTCCATCGACAGAGGTAATTTTTCAAACGACAGCAAACGACAGCACTCAAAAATTATTACACGACTTCAATCGATCGATTGTAAGCATCGAAACACGGGCATTTCCGGTTTGTTAACGAGGAACATGGTATGGTGTACTAGTTTTTTCTCCATGGCAGAATTAATTGCCATGCAGAAGTTGTTTTTTAAATATACCCTTTTGCGAGGGAAACTTTCTACTTGCTGATTATGTAATTATCAGATTCAGTGAAATTATTTGTATTTTTTGAACTGTTAATTGGTTCAGCTGTATTATTCGAGATGGAAATGAATATTCAACATAGAAATTGAATAAGTTTTTAATAATGTTGTAATCTCAATTTTAATTTAATTTAAATTTAACAATTTGTTTCGGAATTTATTTTTTTACACAATTTCAAGACATAATTCTTGGAATGATTAAATTATTTTTATCTTTAAATTATTACATGGAAATTCAAGGTATTCTATGATAGTTATTTTTATGACTTTTTTTGCACTGTTGTCGATCTAATAATAGACCTGAAATTGTTGGCTATCGATATTGATTCACTCGACACTCTACATCCACGTTGCTTAAAACGCTTAAGTATTAGAGCTGGAAAATTATTATCACCAATTACTGGTGAGCTTTTAATATCCACTGTCGCTTTTATTTTAACGAGAAAATGTACCCGTCATTAATATTTGAATTGTGCGAAATTATTCTCCTGTCACAACAAAATCGTTTCGACTGTATTTATTTCAAAATATTCCTTTTAATCATAAGTTTCCTTCCCCATTGTCAAGGTGTAATTGTTCCCTTCATCGAAATATACCTTACCAATTAAGTATTTTAATCTCAACAGTAACTGAATTACGCCCACGCAGCCCCAAATAACTTTATGAACGAACTTCCCACAGATTTTCCTGAAATTATGTAATATATTGAAGCCCGGTACAGAAATATAGATTACAAAATCGTTTCTTCGGTCTCGTAAAAGGAATTCTAGTTTAATTTTGGTAGAGGAAGTTACTTTTAGATATTAATAATTTTATATTGATCATAGACTAATATCTTTTACATTCTCCATTATTTTGCGTTGAAAACTTATCTTTTAAAATAAGGAACTTTTATCAAAAAAGGGTTCATAAATTTTCTAAAAAGAAATTCATAAAGGAGCATGTGGTCTCTCGACGCCAAATCGATCATTCTTTTTCCCTCCATGTCTTAAATTTTATTTAATATGAGATCATGTGAAATTGAGGGGAGGGGATGAAGGGGTTAAGTCATCATTTTCCTCGTTTCAAAATTATTTAGAAAAAGGGACAGAATTTTGCAATTTTTATTTAGTTAAATCCAAACGAATTTTATCGTGATCCATGGGGAAAGAAAAAAAAAGAATACTCGTTTGGTTATTCGATGACAGCCTCCTTTTTCCACCCCCTAGAATTGCACGTTTCGTGTATAAATAACGAGCCTCCTTATTCATGATTTTATTCTCAGCAGGGAACATTGCTATAAAACGGTTCCTTTTTCAATGCAAGATCCTCATTTCCTTTCCTTTTGTATCACGCTTGATCGCCGCTGAGAGCGATATTTATGGAGCACCATTCAACCGGACAATTTACAATAGCCTTTGAGAAATCGCTGAATTACCATTGGGAGAAGTCATTTTGATTTGATCTTGTTTCGGAAGCTTCGAAGTTCCCTTCAGGAGAACTCGTTAACGAAGACTTTGAGAATGAGCGGAAACTTTAGATATTTCATTATTAAGTGTTCCTTAAATTATTTGACACCGACGATGGGTCTTGCAACTTTTCGTTCTCAAAAGACGAAACTTGGGAGCGGAGAGATTCTGTTAAAACTTCACAAGCCTCTGACAATATTCCACTGAATTATTTACTAGATAGATCGGTAACTTGGCCTGCCTCAGGTAGTCCAGTCATTTTATTACGACATTTTTTGCGACTGAAGGTGTATCAGGGATTTACAGGTCACCTTACGTTTTCGTTGCAATATGTAAGTGTCACCGGCTGTCTAGACGATTTCGAGGTGACTTAAATCGAGAATCATCAGCATAACTTGGTAGATATCGAGGTTGGCCTTAGGTCTGTTAGGTATTCCACTTGATAAAATCTCATGCTTTTATTTTTATTCTATTCTATACAACTAAAGTGCAACGTTCGGATATGCATATGAAACCACTTGGTTACTTCTTCCATGTTGATTCGCGACCGTGAACAAAATGGCGACCGCGACGCATCGACGGGCCATCGTGTTTCCTTCTAAGTTTACGAGAAAGGGAAGCCGGTCGTGTTGTGTAATCATATTGCCAACTAATGGGTAACGTCGGATGAAAATAATTGCTTTATCGCGTTGCCGATATTCTCTCGACAAACGCATCAGCTTCATTACACGTGCAGGACATTATGCGTTCCATCGGAACTTCCCTACCGGAAACTGTCTCAAACGATAACCTCAACTTGACACATTTGTACCAGGCTAACTTTGTTCATCTACGTGATGGATTATAATCCATGTTTCCAGAGGGTACTAATAGAGTACTTCCTGTTGAATGGTGTCTCCATATTAGATTTGCAAGATTAAAGTTCAAAATTGTTTAATTAATGTGACAATGAGGTTAGGATTTCTATGAAATCTTTGATTGATGTTTGGGTCATTTTCAATTTTGCATTTAGGCAGTCTTGAAACTTAAGGCAGTGTACAATTAAGCCCCTTGATCCCTGGTTTACAGGATCAGTGCCCTAACCTCAAAGCTACAGAGACTTACAGTGCCAAAGCAGACTTAAATAGATCTAACCTTGAATCTTGCATTTGTGTAAAGTCTTAAAAGTTAGGGAGATAATTACTTAGTGTCAAATCAGACCTAACCTGGTCTTACAACCGTGCTTTAGGATTCCCAGAGTTTGCTGACCCATTTCATAATATTTGGTAGGCACGTGGTAAAAGACAAGGAAGAATGTTTCCCATAAATTCTTTCAAGTTTTCCACAGAGGGGACCAGAGTAATGGAGAATGTGCTTCCACTCCTCACGAATCGATAGCACGTTTTCATGGTCTTAATAGAGGAAGTCTGTAGTACCAGTTCGGTAAAGTCGTAAAATCGAAAGTGAAATGAAAATACAAAGACGTCGCCACCCTATCTCAGGAAGAAATCTCATTTTCTGCTATTGCCATCCGTAAGATCTACTCTGGACCTTCGTTTATTCGTTTCCAGTGTTTTTGGCCCGTAGGGACCGGATGGTTGGACCTTCGATTCTTGTAGGGTCTTGATTACTTCCCTTGTGATTGCTTCCGATTTCGACGAATCCGTTAAAATTGCTACTTCGTGAATTCCGTAGATTGTCACACGTTTAATGTTGAATAATTCCACGATCCCCGCAGTTCCGCGTGAAAAACGTTCAAAACTGCAAATCGTTCGCTGTCATATCGGTTAAAATTCCAATTTTCCGCCATTCGAATTCCCGGAATCCTGGCGTTCCGTTGTCCAATTGTGCGGGGCACGAGGAGGTGTCGTAATACGAATCTGTCGGTGACACGTCGATGAGCAAAGGGTGCGGGTCAAGGGCGGGAGTCAAGTTCGAAAGCGATTCAATTAGCGACCATTACGCTTAATGATCAAGAAATAAAGGCTACTGGAATCCCGAGGGGTGGAATCCTTTGTACATCCGAATTCTACGATCCTTTGTGTCATCCGAGACTCGTAGTCGTCCAAGATAATTTAACTCGAACAAGAATTCATAAAGCATATTACATAAACAAATAATTTAATGATAATTTAAACATCGATTTTGGGCTTTGAATATTATTTGCTTCGCTTTGCATCCATACGAAGCTTTCGAAGTTGCGGTTCCTTTGTATTTGGTTCAATATCAATATGTCCTTGTTGTCACAAAATTATGGATGACATTTCCAGAAGGTACGTCCACAATTATTGGACGACCACTTTGCCCAGTGACTTTTACACATTTCCATAGAGTGAACAGAATTTCCATTTATTACCGAGAACGAGTTTACTCAAATTTTCATTAGTGACCAAAGAGCAACATCAGCAAATAAGAGCTTCTTGTAAATTTCCTTAATTACTTTAATGGCGTCTAACATACACAGCTTAGGATGAACGAAAGAAGTTTTTCTTCCCTCCAAAATCTACCCTTATTATTCCTCCCTCCGTCGCGTGTAATGGACACGTTGACCTCCATCCTCGCGAGATTGCGTTGTTCCTTCATCCCCCACGAATGAGTGTTTCACCGCGATAAAACGGTTTCTCCTCGCCAATGCACCACCTTACCAACCAGATTCATTTGTGCAATCCGTGATTTCGCTACATTTGTGACAAATACAGTGGCTGCTCGATAGTTCTTCATTAAAGCAGGGAATTATCGAACGACTACTGTGTGTGGTATGAGAATTTCCACACCTAATAAGAGGAATCGTGAGAGTAGAAATGAGGATGAACAGTGCTAGCCTAGATGGACAGCTGTGTCTGTAGGGATGCAACATATACATGGTCCTACAAGCAGCAGGCACTTGAGAGCATCCCTGAATAGCAGTATGCAGATGCTGTATTCATCTGGTTAGTATGAATGGGTAGATGGATTCTCTCTCGCATATTTCATTACTCTTTGTATCCATGGACTATTAGGTTGAATTCACCTTGGGCAAGTGGCAGGCCCTGCTGTCCTTATCAGTACCTAGGCAAGGTCCTAGGGGTGAACAATATGTCCCATCTTTACCTCTTTCTATCCTTTGAGTCCAGAGTAGTCTTGCTCAATGGAAACTCGGCCTCAGGCCAACACCTGATAATTTTAATATTGCTCTTGTACCATCACTTAATCTAATGAATCCTTTAATTAAGCATTAATAGGAAATTGATGCGGATGAATTGATTCCAAGTCCAACAATTTTTATAATAATTTTCAGAGAGGTACTATGCACAATGGAACTCAATAATTCAATGTATGCGAGTATATCTGTCTGTGGGAGTAACACAGACCGTCAAGACATGCGGTTGCTTTAATTCCAATTCGTTGTTGCTTCAACAGAGATTTAATTAGCTTCCCCCGTTAATGAAACACGTGGTTTATCACCTCTAACAATCTGCTATCACGGTTTGGTTGAAATACCTTTGCTTTGAGACTGTTTTGTATTCATTGCCTGTTCGTTGCTTGTATTACAATGTTGACATTTAGAGAAATCTGCTGATATTTTACTGTTAGAATTAATGTTAATTAGAAAACTGTTGTTTGATAACTTTTCTAGGTTCTGTGAATTATTTTGTGCATCTCAATATGTTGTTAATTATTTGGGAAATTGAAGGTCTCTAATGGGCACAATTTTCACAGATGAAAAGTTTTAAAAATAACATTTAATATTTCAGATGTTTTTGATAGGACAAATATTGAAACGAATATTTCGTTTAATTTAAAAGCTACAAAGCATATATAAATATTGGTAGCGTGTACTATAAATACAGAGGTTAAAAAATCAACGCGAAAAACGAGAGAAAAATTCATATTATCAAAGTGGAATAAGATTTATTCGTGGTATGAATTGGAAAATTTGTATAGTGTATTGTAACTTTTTTTATTTTTTAGGTTAGGATAATCCATTATTTCTACGAGTTTGAGGTTAGGAAATTCAGATATTGATATTTTTGAGGTTAGGTAATAAAAACTAATCCATTATTTCTACAATTTCCAGATTACAAAACAAAATATTGGTATTTCATTGTTCTTCATTTTTGAGGTTAGGTCAATCCATTATTTCTACAACTTTTCATTAAAAAATTGTTAAAATTGGTAATAATAATACTTCTTAGATTAAGTAAATGTTCAATTTTCAAATTTAAAAATTTGAAGCCACCAAATAACCAGGGAGAAACTTAAAATCGGTTTTCTTCTAACATTTCCAAGATTTCCCTCGATTTCCGTGAAAATTGAACGTATTTTCCGCTCGCTATGAATTTATGCAACAACTTCTCAGCAAGCTGGCAACTTTTTCAGCCGTAAAATACGAATTATGTCGAAGCTTTCAGATAAAGTACAGATCTTATTTCGAATGAAGTTCGTGATAAAAATATATCACATCCTTTGACTGAAATCTGGAAACAGTTTCTTTGATCAAGTTTAACTTCCGCTTCTTTCTGCTTTCGTGAACCCAACTGTATTTTCATTGTGAAGCTTCTCCTGTATTTTCAGACACTGTTATTCCATTTACCTTTAATTAACTCCATGAAGGTTATTGCTTCTTCGTTCATCTTTAATGTTATTACAAATTTACGTTCAATTTTCTCTGATAAGCTTCTTTTAATACCAAAGTCATTTCTCTTGGCGATAAAAGTGTCTTTCAATGGCCGATATCTAATTTATTTTTTAAGACAAAGCTTTCGTTGAATTTTTAATAAGTCATAACCTCAAAAATTTAAATTTTATATTCGCTATTTATACGGCACTCATTGTTTAGAAAATGTTTCGTCAGGAAATGGTCCTTTATGGCATCAGATAACGAAATCACTGAATTCCTGCGGGGAAAAGTTGTCCTTTTAATACCCATTTCGATGATAATACTTGCGTAGATTACGATACTGCTGTATTGATTTTTCGACAGTGGTTTCTGCGTCTATCACTGACGAGCAATTTTCATTGCTATAACTAAATCGTCCAAATTAAATCCATAGCTTAGTTATGGTATTACCGTGAATTACTTAGGATTAGAATTAACCTAACCTCAAAATTATGCAACTAATGAGCCATTCCCTGACTTAAAAAATAAAAATCTCAATATACTATAATAAATCTGTATCAAAATACAGAAAGACCATAAGGGTTATCTAATTTTTCTCTGATAGATCAAGAATAGGTAACTTACTATTAGAAACCTTTCTATGCGCCCTTCTACTCAATGAACTGATTATTAAGTTCAAAGGCAGTGTCAATAATTTATCAATCCATCGTGCATCCTTCCGGTCGATTCAGTTTTATTTTTCTTTCGAACCTGAACGAACGCGTACGAGGGATCATAAAATGAAAGCTGCCCCCGTGTACCATGGCTATCCGTCGGCTTATCTGTCTTTATAATCGTCCCCGTCCTCTTATCTGACAGTTCATTTCTCTATTGGCACAATGATACCGTGTATCCCTTTTCCTTTTATACACACCCATTCACGTAGATTCTTGATAACTCGAAGGGAACGTATGATCGAATGCAGCTATGTGGCTCTAGGCAGGTCACGTTCTGAAATGTTTAGCACACAGGGAATTTCTGAGTCATCTAAATGCAAATTTTCGCCTGAAACAGCGGGTTCACTTTTCTAAGGAGCTAACCGACTGTTTTTCTGCTATGCAGATTTTAATATCCTCTAGGAAGTTGTTTTTAGGTACATATTGAAAAGAAAAGTATAATTCTGTTCAATATATCACGTTGCTCCAAAAATAATATCAGTTCCCTCCAATTTTGAGGTTAGAATGATCCATTATTCTTATTACAATAGGTTGTGGACAGAAAATGGCATTTAATTTTAAGCTAATGAATTATTTCCAGCCCTACTCTTTATATCGTTGCAGTACAGGGTTTATAATTTAAAGAGGTTATGTTCAAGATTTCCTGCTATTATTATTGGCTCACCATTTTTTTTTAAAAGGATGATGAAAGGCACGAAAACTGGCTTTGAAAAAGTTAATTCAGCACTTTCTGCTTTTTTGTACCCCTGCCGGATTGATGCGCATTGGAATTGCACCCCGGAGAGGTTCAACGGCGACAAACAGCCTCGGGCGTCGAATAAATTATCCGGAAACGCGAGGGAAGCCTCTACACTTGTCCCGGGTTAATTTATTCCTGCTACCGGTGCTACTGTTTCCTTGACTATCCTTGGGAGGACACGTGGTATACCGGCACGCCAGTACCGTCCGTCTAATTAAACTCCTCCGTCCAATTTTCACCTAATAAACCTTGGGTAGCTGTGACAAGTTATCTTCCATCAGTGATACGGTCAATGAAACTTGGTAGAATAGAAAGAAATTTCAATGGAGATAGTGGAAATGGAATGGGACCAGATCTGTTACCATTCAGTTAAGACAGGGAGGGTCTTGAGTCATTTGAGCAGGTTTTATGGCAATTTCTTTCGTGGAATCTAATTAGAAAGCACTTGGAGCATTTGAATTCTAAAAAAGATCACTAAATACTTCTAATTTATTCAGTTAATTGGCGGGGCACTATAGATGCTTATGACTAATTGTGAGTTAGGCCTGGGTGAGATATACTAAATTTGGGTGTTTAAGCTAAAATCATTTAGTGTATGTAATTGGTACCTACAGACCTTGAGAACATTCTCTGCGGTTCTTAATTTTCTAAATTAGTTTGCTGAGTACATTAGCACACAGAGACCTATTAACCGAGTATTCTTAAATTGTTTTTCCCAAGTGACCGAACGAAGCTTCTTCACGTAGTTCATAAGATTCCTCAAGGTCAAGATTGTCTCCTGAAGGATTTTAAACACAGTTTCTCTGAAATTAAATCCACGTCTTATCCATGGAATGACGATCCGGAGGAGGAAGCTCGAGTAATTCTCCGGCAGCTCAAGGCTACCCTTTCGTCCCTTCAAACGTAAGCTCACCAAAGACGTTCCACGTGGTTGGAAGTCACGTTTCTCAACAATTAATCGAACAAATATCAAGCGTTGAGATCAGAACGCGTCCTTGTTGAAATCCATTAAGAACGGATCAGATGGACCGTCGCGTCGTGTATCAAAGAAGGAAAGCACAGAGGACAGTTTCGATCGATATGCAATTAACGTCCGAGACTCGTGGAATAATAGGGTTGCAACGTATCCGGGACAAATATTTGTTTTCGCAAACAAACGAGTGCAACGCGAAAGCCAGCAATGATATTTTTTTACCGAGGTTCGCGGATCGTCCGGTAATACACGTGTTACGAATTTCATTTTTGCCTTGGTCGAAGCTTGTTTTCAATTTTCCTATACGTGCCTGTCCTCTGTAAATCTTCCCACGAATACAGAATATCGATGAAACACCTAAGAAAATTTGTTAAATGCCTTGAATTTTCTATGCTAATTGAAGGGCACTAAGGTGCTTATAGCCTTGCTTTAGGTCCAGCAAAGGGCTTTAGGGATGAGATTAGGCCAAGATGGGATTTTGTAGTAAATATTGATTCGAATAGTATTTTCATGATGAAAAATAATTCTGTGGTGAAAATATAAGGACTATCATTTTATTTATCAATCCAATGGTTGGATGACGATCAATTGGGCAAAGACGTTGGTAGAGTTTTTCATTTCTATCATGGAAGTCGCTTAAAGTACAGTGTGTCTTAAAGGTTGAATTATTCATCTGTTTGACTTGCAAAAATCGGTTTTGCCAACGGACGAGGCTAATCCAATTTGTCGGAGCTGAGGTGTTGAATGATTTAACTACGGGGGCAAACTAATTTCCCGTCCCTAAGAAATAGAATAATTCAAATCCTAAATCGTATCTTCGGGGTCCAGGTAGCAAAGTGATTTAACTGGTCAAACAAGATAAGCCTAAGATCATCAACACCACCTTTGAAAATGATTTACATTTATTCTAAAAGTTGAAAACAATTTCTAAACATTTTCAGTTTCACATTATATTTTTAAATTGTTTCTTTTTCACATTGTTATTATTAATATGTGAAAGATCAAATTTCTCTTTTTCTCTAAAATTATAAGAAAGCACTTCTTTGATGGGACGAGACCTTTGATATTTATTTGATTGCAGAAGTACAACGACAAAACACCATTGTAACTCTAACCAAGGCAAGAGGCGTGGGTTGAAAGAGATGTACATTAATCGATTCCGAATAAATGTTTCGTATTAAAATCAATATATACATTTTTATACAGGGATTTATTTGCAAAGGTTCGTCAAAAGGAGGATTTATTAAACAGAGTGAAACTGTACGTTGAATTTTTTAACCTTTTGATTTAACACGTGGAGTATTATTATTATTCTGACTTTTTCACCTTCCCACTTGTTTTATGAAGGTTTTAATTATGGTTCTGCTTTTTTTTTATTAGTAGAATTAGTAATGTAACCTAATCTCAAAGATGTAACTGTTTCTTCCAAATTAACAATCACTTAATCTCATTTTAATTTTTTAAGGAATAACATTTCTTTTTATACATATCTACGACAATTATTCTTTTTATTAATAGTACAGCTTCCTTTGTAACGAAACACGTACCTTTCGACGTTATTTCATCTCGTGAAACAGGTAATACCTTTTCCCATTCGCTGGCTGGATTTTTTTCCCCCGGTAACTTGAGCATATTAAAGAGAGAGAATTCATAATGAAACATTACCTCCCATTTTATTCGGTCGCGAGAATAACGCTGGCTTTATAGGAACCGTATATATCTTCTTACTATCGTTATTTGTTCCGTGAGAGACTTATTAAGTCACGTATTCCAGCCACGTTGATCCATAGAGTATCATAATCCCATAATTATTCCTATCCTAGCAATAATTACTGGAGAAACGGGGCTTCGTTATGAGAGAACTTTTGGTTCTGCTGGATTTCATTAACAACACCTCTGGGGATAATTTTCGCAGCGGCCGCTGCCACGAATTTAAGCGTCGACGAATTACTCCTTTCTGTTAATCCGCCATTTAGCTTCCACTTGGATTTTGAAGAACGAACGAACGGCTGCGTTTGTCCCAGTCTTTTAATCCACGATTCCAATTCCAGGCAATAACCTTTTTCCCCTCGACGAAATTTGTTTCTGACAAAAAAAGCTGTTCCACTCGATTGCTCCTGCTTCCATGTGCCACGTGGGAAGTTTCCAGTTGTCGAGCACATTTCATTGGACATTACCAATCCAGGGTAGCTGTTTATGCTTGAGGAATGAAAATTAATTTTTTTTATTGCTTCGTATGCTTTAAGAGGTACTTTCGCTGTTTTGAATTTGATAAAGTAATATAGCATCGTACATATTTTTTATATTCTAAGAAGTTTCTTGTTAAGAAAACATATCCAGGGAACCGTTGTACAAACCTTGAGGCTAGACACGAAGGGTCGGTTTACAGAAATGAAAATTTTGTTTGTTTCGATGGGAGAATCATCCTAACCAAACGAGTCTAGGGCAGAAAGCAGAGATGAAAGGATCACGTATCTGTAAAACAGCGTTCAATGGGAGCAGAAGCTACCTGTTGACTGAACTCACAGAATCGAAGTACGTCTCTGCGTGGGTGGACAGAAAAATGCAGGAGCTTTTGAATTGAGCACAAAACACTGCTTTTTGCTCGTTGAATTCTAAAGGTTTCATGTTTTCCAATTTTCAGACAGTTTCGTCAATACTTTTTCCCGAGATCGATATAAACTTAATTCCTGACTCTGATCTGACAGCTTTGTGTTTTGATCCCTTTCCCTGTTGCAAGCTTCAAATGTGTAAAATGTGATCTAGAAATTGTACGGATTGGTTTAGTTATTGGTTTGAACAAGTATTGCAATAAAAATTAATTTATAGTGAAAGAAATCCATTAATATCCAAATCAATTTTACTTTGAGTATTCAACTCTCGGACGGCGGACCATGAAGAGAGCCCTGATTTTAATTTAATCTCGCATTACTTTCATTTATTAAATTCGACGTTGTTCCTTTGAGAATTATTCTTCCAATATATGAAACTCTTTCGTTTAATTAATAAAAATTGGAATTTATTTCCGATTCTATATTCTTACCAATTCTAACAGGTACTATGCAGAACCCTCTACGATCCTTAGAATCATTTGAACGAAATATCAAACTTCCTGCCCTAGAAACGTCACGATATTAAACGTTCAATCCTACTCGATAACCTACAATTTTTCTATCGACATCTCTTCGATTCGACCTTAAAGCTGAACCTTCATGCTTCAACGGTGTAATAACTTGCAACTCCTCCACCATCACACCTACACCTACTTAAATCACAAATTCCTTCTGCCTTCCAATTTTTTCACAACGCCTCCTTTATTTTCCAGAAAAATGTCAAAGTCGTTAGCAAACGCCTATAAATATAAATTTTAAGGGTTATGACTTTTTCATTGGAAGTCTAAATTATAAAGTGTCATGTTCGAGGCTACATGATCCGAGACTAAATGAAACGCATGTAAAATTTAATTATTTAGAGAGTACATTTAATTATTTGAAGAGAACCGCAAAGTAAGGTTATTAATGTCACAGAGAATCCAGTTATCGAGGTGGAGCGAGAGAAAATTTCCCGGCAAATCAGCCGAAGCTGTGCCGTCGCCTCCTTTAAACTCACGCTTCGTCTCGCTTGTTGGAGACCTTTTTTTTCTACGTCAATAATTTTCTCAAAGCAGCGAAGAAATATCATAGTCTGAAAGCTCCCTTGGGTTTACATCGAGTGATGGACGCTTTGAGTTAGCTTCCGCTGTCACGTGGGACCTAGATGGCGCATTGTTGGACCCAAAATGCTTTCAACTATAATTCCACGATTAAGCGTTAATTCAATGTGTTTCTTGAGATTGAAGCTTAATTGCCATCAAAGGATAACGTCTCCTTGTTGTATTTACAGACCGTGGGAATAGAGGTGCGGGTAACCAACGAGGTGCCCGCAACCACGACAGAGGAGAACGTACTGAAGGATGCAGCACCACCCTGGGCAACAATGTCGGTTCTCAACAGTCGAACCTCCCCGTCAACCCCTACGAATCCCCATCCGCAGTATCTATCTCCGCACGTGTTTCAAGGGCGGAACTCTTTGTGCTGCACCAACGGTAAGATCTTTACCTTAATAGAAGGTGGATGCGAGTGCTTTGAGCTTCGCTAATTCGGCTTAGGATCAGGGATAGTTAATTTAACATCTAATTTATTGGATTTCACTTCTGTCATGTTGCAGATTACACTTTGCGTCGGAGACGTCCAATGACACTTCGGATTGGACCACGGTTGAGCCTTCCAAATAAAAGTACCTCTGCCCCGACGACCACCACTGAGGGGGAATGGCCAGCACTAGGGTGAGTAGTGATTTTTATGAACTATAATTGGTCTGTTTTAATTTGAAGCATTACAAAAATATGTTTGCATCGTTGTGCTTCATTTCGAATTGTACTATGTCCTACCGAGGAAGTATTACATTTTATACCGACAATACACAATATTATATCGACAGAGTTAAGTGTTGGTACAGGTTTCTACCTGGCCATTTTAGGGTAAAAGGAAACCCTACAATATCGACAGCTATTTTACCCTCAGTCTAAAAAAGTAGAACCGTAGTGCTTACCTACAGATAGGGATGAAGTTATTGACTTTACCATCGACTGCATTACAGTAAACTATATTATCGATGGTTGTAAATATAGAATTCTTGAAAAATTTTCTTAGCACAAGAAAATCACCCCTAAATGCAAAAAACGTTGGACACCTCAGTTAAAAGACATTTTGCTTAAAAAATTTAATAACCTCGTCACTTTCCGTAATATAGGAACCAAATTAGGAATTATGATTCGTGCAGACTTCTCTGCATGATTCCCTCACAGTTGTTTTTAGTTTGCTTGCTTCTGTTTCCTAGCAAAAGTATTATTATCGCCACCGTTGCTTGGTTACCTAAGTTCGCGTGGTCGTCGGGTGGTGCCGTGACGACTCGAGGCGTCGGGACGCCGCCACCCCTCGTGGTTCCCCCGTTCTGCAGGTTTTGTTGTGACCACGACGACGGCTTTGTCGACAGTCGCGCGTGATTGCGATCGAGCAGTGCGGATTTAAGATCGCTCCGGTTTCAAACTACCGCGTGTGCCGCGCCTTCTATTGTCATTCCACCTCTCCACCCAGGGGAATGATCGTCCGCAATCCCTTGACACCCTTGTACAGACTCCACAATTATTCACAACCAATTCCGATCCTTTTACCGCGTAATTACTCACACCAGTCCGAACGAAGCGCCAGAAACTTCCTTTTCGAGATTGAAACACGTCCTTGTGTAACAGAGGGTAAAACCTCCCTTTCCATCAGTGTTTGAATTTTGGGAGGACACGTGTCCCTCAAAGGCGTCGCTGATAACACCCTCGGATTTGTTTTATGTACGTGGCCAGTGGTTTTTGAAGAATGAAAGGACTACCCAAGCTACTGTGGGACCTCGCTGAAGTGTCCCTGATGAATCTGAAGAAGTTATCACTGTTACATTATTAAGGACCTGTGGGGATTGGTGTTATGAGGACGTTAATTATGTTGGAGGATTTAGTGAAGACAGTGACAGTTTCAAATGAACTCTGTCTGAAGATTGATCAAGAGCACAGTTAGACCTATCTAGAAGAAGAAGAAGAGGGCAGCTGTTTTTTGTATGATTCCTATGAAGCCTGCAATTATCTACCAAGTTTGCCAGTGGTAAGAGACTCGTCTTCTGGATTTGGTAGTGCAAGGATTGAACAGAGGATTAAGAATAGTGCTCATATATTTTATCAGTGAAGATGCAGGAAGAGGAAGTAGCGTGGAATCCACAGACGTTAAATCAGTGTCTTGTTAAGCTGAAGAATTGATAACTCAATCGAAGCGGGAGAAAGAGGTTTTAGGTAACGAAGCTTTATCCTTCACAGTAGGAAACTTCGGTGTTCGTCTTGAGACGGGTAATCTCTCACGTGACTTCCGCCTTCGCGTCGATACCTCAATCTCCGAGCCAGGATTTTTCTTGAAACTTTAATTGGAACCTCACAACCCTGGCCTAACCTAAATCCCTTATTTATGAAGCACGATTTTTCCTCTTGAAAATTTAATTAGCCTCTTCTGAATCAGACCCAACTCACGCCCGACCAAATCCTCGACCTCGAATCCAGTATTTCTTGCGATTAAAGTTCTTCATCCCCTTTGACTTCATTCAACTTCGAGACTACCTGTTGAGGATGCGGTCATTTCAAAAGTGGCTAAAGTTTCTAGACGGTTTCAAACATTAAATCCAATTTAGAATGCAAGATACATATGATTCATGAGGTGTATAGAACCGATCGATCCGGTCAGCTGATCGGTCAAGATAACTTGTTGCGAGCAGGACACCGAAGTTTCCAACCGCTCTCAGCGGTCTTTAATGCTGTTCATGGATTTGTCGATACCTTGAAGACCTGCAGTAGACGTGGTCACAGCCACGCGTATGCAAAGCACGTCACGTTATGAAATCTGCATTTGTCAGGCTTTCGCTAGCTCTGAGTCACTACAGTCGTTTCAAGAGCGAGGTATATAACAGTTCCTCTTTGCCTTTTTTCGATAACTCGATGATCGATTAGGCAACAATCGACTGCATATTTTATCGTGGAATGTTGAAGCTCTTCTATTCGTTTCGAATGCTTCTGCCAAGTGTTTTTCGGCTCTAGTGTCGTAATACGACTGTTTATCTATGGATTCGTGGAATCGACTGACTGGAAATCGATATGTTTGAAAACCTTGGAAGTTCAGGAAATTTTCATGCATGTGAGTCGTTCCTTTCGTGAGGCGTGAAGTGGATTAAAAATTCATTGATTCGTGTTGATCTTGAGGGGCTGTATTTGCTAAATGAAATGTTGGGCTGTTGGGATGTTAGGCTGTTTGACTATTCACTCTTTGGATCTTTTTCTATTCTAGTCTTTTGTTATTTTATTACTTTATTGTTCTATTATTTTGCTATGTTATCATTACACTATTTTACTATTTTATTGTTCTACTATACGAATAGTAGATCTTCCCTTCAGATCTCCTCCACGACCTAAAACAACTATAGCTATAGTAAATTAAAGATCACTCAATTAACTGATCAAAGTATGAAAATTAATATTGATAGCCGTCCCTAACATCGTGTCGTCGTCCTCATATACTTGCTCGACATTCGGCTGCGTCATGCTCTTGAAATTTATCGAGCTGTCAGCCGAGGCAGAGTACAAAGCCTGCCTCGTTACATCAACATCAGCCTCGTTTGGCCAGCTTTTGACCAATAAACGTTCTTTCCACGTTCTAACGCACGTGTCTACCTTGTATTACCGAAAAATAGAATTCCCAGAGATAGGAACTATAGTCCTGTTTTATCGACCTTCCTCTCGTCCTTGGGCCAAATTTTGCCATAACCTATAAAATTCGTTTTTTGAGAATTAATTTGTTAATAGGATGATCACATGTTTTTATTAACGACAGATTATTATATTTATTATACAATTTCGATTAAAACGGGAAATGCTATTAGATTTATCGCATGTGTGGGTTTACGGAGGGAAGTTACTAAATTGACTGGCATACTGATGTATAAACGTCGAACTTGTAATCAATTCTGAGAAAAACCCAGCAGCACAGAGGTGTACGGTTACCCCGTAATAAAATTGTCTGCAAGCAATATCAGTTCACTGTTCTATCATGATTTACTAGTGTGAACCAGTTTTGGTTACGGAAAAAGGAAATTTGTTTCCACGTTTAATGAAGTTCACCCGTGACCCGCATTGTTGAAAAGTTGCGGCGGCCGCTCCCTTGTTCCAGCGTTGGACAAAGCAAACAGTGAAATTGAGAATGCAAAGATTACAGGCGTGTTACACGTACGGGAATAAAGTCCCATTTATCTTCGAATTACACTCATCATACGAGGCATGTTGGAGTTGTTTTCCTTTCACCATTACGCGGTCTAGTAAATAATTCGGATTTCTAGTTACTTTTATGGTTACGAAATAAGTTCCAGTCTTTGATAAAGTCACAGCCGACTCTAGTACTAGCCGTGCTGAAGTAAAAATGGCAACATCGCGGGAGTCCGGTCCCAATATATCAACATCTACCCTACTCTATCTGCCTCCCGGACTCCCAGACTCCCAGCCAATCAACGTCGTCAGACTCTCGGCTACTCTCTGGACTTCACATAACCTCTTTGGTTTCGTTCCAATAATTTCGCTTGTTTCAAGGTTTTTATTCACTTATATACACGTTTATCAATTCTTAAATGTTTCAATTTGATCCAAAGATGGTTTCATTTTGCTTCATACCTAAATTTTCTTGAAACCACTGTAAATATTTCAAATATCATGCTTCACAACACCAAACTACTTCGAGAGTACACAAAATTTATATCACATTTATAACAATTTTATACTACCACATCACTTCTACTTGCCATAGTTGCAACGTTTATGTATTGTTTATACATAATTAATACAAAATAGCGTATATTACTACAGCTTTTAATTAAAAAAGACGGTAATTACAATTCCGAGCACAGGACTCTGTTTTTGAAAATAGGACTCCCGATTGTCACGTGAGCGGTGTTGCCACGTTGTTCAGCATGGCTAGTACTAGAGTCGGCTGTGATAAAGTAATTAGAACATGGTGGTAGGAAGAAAGGAGAAGATATATAGAAGTCCCTAGAAAAGTAAAATTATCACTAAATATGGTGGTGGGGAACATAGAAGACATAAAAGTCTCTAGAAAACTATACAAACTACAGTTTCTAAGTTCGTTTCTCTTTTAAAGTTTTTCATAAGGCAACGAACTGTTATAAATATAGTTTTTCGAGACTTCTATGAACTATAACCACTTTCAGCATACTAAATAGCAGTTAAATTGAGGCTACACCATAAAATGAATGGTCAGTGTAAATCAAGTCTAAAGATAACCTCGCGAATCCCTGTTCACGCGATGGCTACACTGTTACTTCTAAAAATGTTCCTCTTATCTTCACCGTGTCATCGCGTGTCGACATTTTAACGAACACCGATGTTCATTGTCCAGATAAACACTGAAATTGCAATTAAACGAATGACTTTTGAAAAACACAGCTACGGTAATTCTAGTTTTTTTTTTTTTTTTGGCAAGCGTGTTTCAGTGATTCGTAAAGGATCCAATTTCTTTGTTATCCGTTCTCTATAACGAGATTCCTAATTAAATGATCTTATTGACACGTGTCGCTTTGTCAGACACGAGGACCGTTAAAATGCTAACAAATTGAACCTTTTGTTTTTTAACGCCTTCTCTAATTTATAGATAAAGAATGTTTTTCTGAGCGTCACTTTTATTTTGTTAATTTGTTAATTAGGATAACTTTATTTACGCGTTTACATGAACTTTATCCCTGTAAATTTTAATACAATTCAGAAGGAGAACTTTATTGATCAAATTTAAATCTGAACCGCAGGAATTTGATTTTAGAAAGACTGAAGTTTAAATTTTCTGATAAGAGAAAGAACTGATATTGTTCATTCGATCTCAGTTTTCATCCACAATAATGAAGAATCATGTTTCAGAACCTTTTCAACAGATATTCATATTCTGCCTCGGTCTCTGTTTCTTCGTAACTTTAAAAGAAAGTTTTAGCAAATTTCAGCAATTTTCTGCCTCTGGAAGCCCAAGATCTCCCTCAAATTTTGTCTCTTCTCGACATTCATGTTACCCGCGAAACTTCAATGCAGATTACACTAGAGTCGAATTTTTATTCGACGAACTTGAACTTGAAGATAACATGAAACATTCAGATCCCTTCTTTTATATTGTTACACTTGTTAGAAATTTTATTCTTCTATTTGAATATAAAAATTTGTCCACCAATGAAATCACTGAACAGCTAGTAATTTTAGAACTATAATTAGTTATAGTAATATATTAGTAAATATACTAGAAAAATACTAGTTGCCCAGGCCATCAACACAAAAAGTCCCTATGCTCTAGTTAATTAACTAGGTAACCTCTTTTTCTCAGCTATTGAAAAGATACACGAAAATAGTGGATATTTATCCGAGGAAAATCTTTAGTCTCGAAATAACCGTAATCCATAATGCTGTCTTCAACTGGCAGGAGAGACGCCACGTTATTACAGTAGTTTCGCAGTTCCTTGGGTTTTCAAGGCACTGCGAAGTAAGCGGTTAGAAGCGAATCGCGTGTTGGCCTGCCATTTATCCACGGTTTTCGCAGTCGTACCTACGTTGAAACACGAAAACGCGCGGGATTAATCCGCGCAGTGTACGACCAAGGACGTTTCCTGTCGGTGCATGTCGATTTTATGCATCAGACCGGGAAAATGACGAGTATGTAATCGGAATCCGTATATTCAGTTTAATGTGTTTGTGCGTTAAATTCGCGGGATTAATGGTGATATGCATTAGCTTTAAGTTCAAAATTGATTTCCAGGGCAACATGGTTCCTATATATTTAGGATATCATCTTCAAAATGTCTGGGTATCAAATGATTTCATATTTTCATTTCCTGTAAATTCCAAATTGGTTTACGGTCAAAGATCACAAGCGATTCAATTTCTCAGAGGTAGTTGCTATCAAAGAAACATCAACTAAACTGCGAAAAAAATAAACGTAAAAATAGTGTCTTCATGGCAGCACTAGTAGTGAAGCCAGTACAGAAAGGGTAGCATAAAAGCGGCTACTAAAGGGACAATAAAAAGGCGGATTAACTCTCGTAAAGGACGACCGAACGTGCGCTAATACTAGGATCGAGCTCATAAAACGTTTTACGGTTGCCGGATTTCACTTAATTTCTGCATTAAGCACCCGGCCAGCCGTTCGATACGCCGACCCAACGAAAATGAAACTTGGCAGAAGTCGTTATGAGAGCCCGGAAGCTGCAGAAGAGTGTTTGACGTCTGTTCAAAAGTGCACTAGACTCCCTTTGTTCCTTGTCGATCGTTCTTCCACTGCTCCCTGTCCCTTCTGCACACAGTACGTGTGTACGAAGCTTAAAAGCCTCTGTCCATAAGGTGAAACGTGTCTGGTGTGCATGGAGGCGACACAGCAGACCTTAGGGACATGCGGAAGTAGAGGCAACTGGATGTCTCTATGGATGATGGAATTTCGTAGGATCTCTACGATGGAAGGATTTTTGTAGATCAGGTCTGTCCAACAGGTCTCCTTCCAACGCTGCTCCTTCAAGTAAGATGGGACCGAGGAGACAATACCGCCGCTAAGAAAGACGGAGAGACGGTAATTGGAACCGTCCCATCTTACTTGAAGGAGCAGCGTTGGAAGGGGACCCAAAACATGTCTTCCAGGAGTGGATTCCCCTACTTGGACAGGCCTGTTGTAGATGGTAGAGTCTTTGAAGGTGGTGGTGTCGCTATGGACAGTAGGGTTCTCTTTGATGGATGATGTGGTCTTTATGATTGGGCCGGGCCTTTATGGATGTGGGCCTGTATGGAAAGGAGGATCTCTATGGAAGGCTGGGCCCCTGAGGATGGGGAGCCTCTATGGAGGGGGAAAACGCTATAGATGGCGAGCCTCTATAAAAGGCTGTGCTTCTGTGGATGGGGAGCCTCTATGGAGGGGGAAAACGCTATAGATGGCGAGCCTCTATAAAAGGCTGTGCTTCTGTGGATGGGGGGCCCTTATGAATAGTGGGGCCTCTATGAATGTTGAAGCCTATATGAATGGTGGGTTGTAGTAAGGTCTCTACACATGGCAGGCTTCCAATGGATGATGCTATTTGTATGAGTGGTGAGATCTCAACCGATAATGTGGTCCTCTGAATGGTGGATCATATACAGACAATGACCCTATACGGTCTTCAATCCACCCCACTAATTCTGTAACAACAGACATTTTCGTGTTTACGATGGACCTGACAATACCCAGCGACATCGTATCCTTTTTGTTCGGAAATTGAGAAGCACATTGCCACATGTCGCGGTTGATTTCCCGAGAGGTCGTTACTTTTAGGACGTGGACCGTGGTTTTACAAGTGGTAGCACTAAGGGACACCCTTCCTTTCTATCCTTCAGGAAGCAAATGTCCTGTGAAAATGTGGCTGGGCGGATTGATCCGACGTCGAAATTTCCATGAAGAAACAAATAAGCATTTGTTACATGCGAAACAAATTCACGCGTGACGTCACATCGTCGCTGTTTACCCTTCTGTAAATTTATAGTGTCGCATTCCTGAAATATTACGTTTTCTATCAAATAGAAACGTGGGACGAAGACTATATCTTCGGTGTTTTTATGTTCACCTCTTTTTGTGTCCTTTGAAACGAGCGTTTGAGGTATAAAAACGTTTTATATACATTGTCTCTTTGTTATGCCTATACGTTTAATTTCTTTCAGATGGTTTCGTGAGATACACATTTATGAACATAACAGATTGCAATGTTTCATGAGAAATAATAGCATTTCAGTCATAAATGAGAATGAAGGTTCTTCAGAATTTATAGGGATGAAATGAAGAGCATTTCATTTCATTACACTTTCAAATCGTAATGGCAGAAAAGGGTTTCTTTATGGAACCTTTCTTGCAAATATATACATTTTGCAATTAAAAAGTTTTTGTTCGCCCGAGCACGAAATGCTGAACTTTTTTGGTACTTTAGTCGCAAAGATATCGAGTTATCGATATCCAATTACGGTTCACTGGTTCACCCAAGGATATCGCCAGAATTTACAATTTATTGTTAGAGCCTTTTAGGTTTTTATTAGAACAAAAAGTTTTCAATGAAAACATACAAATTTGCATTATATTGCAATATCGTTCGCCAATTTTTTACACAATTCATGTTGAAATGTTCAAATTAAAATAGGTTTTTCTTATTTCATTCTTCATAACTTTCTTTCTTATCAACTTTCCCTCCAGTTTATTTCTTACACTTATTCTACAAACCTTCTTCTCTTTTTATTTCATCGTCGACCTTTTATCGTCGAGTGTATTCATTTTTCTTATGCAATTCCATTTTCCTCTATATTTTTTACGTTTCTACTTTCGATAAAGTTAGTAGAATCAGTCTGTGAAATTTGAATTTGCCAATTCCTATATATTATTAAAAAATAGTATCAAAAGCTTCGATATGAGAAAAAAAAGAAAATTAGAATATCACAAATAGCAAACATGTGACATCTGTGGAAACTCAATCCACCTTTAACACCATAACAAGATTCTCCAGAGGATCACGATAAAAATATATATATTTTCCCCGTTAGTTCCGTCGCGCTCGATAGCAGCAAAGTGATCATTGCCTCAGCCAATGACGATCACCGTGGAAAGCTCGTTATTCGTCGGAGTAACGAGGCTGGCTGCGTCAGTCGATCCTATATTTGATATCTTCACGTTTCTCTGTTGATGACAATCTATTGGAAGGAAATGGCCTGCCAGGCTATTCCGCTAACTACCCTGGATAATATTATATCACCAGGCCATCTGAGATATCACCAGGCCCTTCTCCTTCCCCGACGAGGTGCTACCAAATTAATGAACTTCGATCAACAAGTTCCTCTTCGTTATTCTTGTTCCTTCTAATGGATCAGATGATAACAACGATGACTATTTTTGTCTTTAATACCATCTTTTATCATGGATGGTTCAATAGACTAATTGCTCAGGAGTTATTTTAATCTATCAATTGGGAACTACCTTGAAGGAATTCGGACATTTAGGGACAAAATTATTATTATTTTATTAAAGATGCTTTTTCTTACTTCTAAAATTTTTACAGTTTCAACCTAAGGATTTTCCTTTTTTGGAAATTTCAATACATGATTTTAGGGACGAAAGTTTAGTTATGAAAAGCAGTCAAGTTAGGGAAATCTCGTTTCGCGATGGCGGATCGAGCTTTGACTTACCTTCAAACGAAGTTTACACTGTCGCAGCCGTGATTTGCGAGCTGAATCGTGTACCAGTCTCTCCATAATTCTATTTCATGTCGCGGTTTCGTTATGTCCTGTCGTTGCACGCGTTCGTGCAGATCACGTTACTGCCAGTCGCAGAGTTTCGCTAAAAACAGTGCAAATTAGGATCGCCCACGAAATGATCCAATCAGAAGTTTCAAACGTGGGGTGAATGTAATTAAGAGACCGTCGGGAATTATTCAATGTTACTCTACACGAGGAGCTTTTAAATTGATTCCTCTTTTCATTCTTCTGAATGAAATTTGTATTTACTCATGAATTTGCATTTTTGTATTTAAATATTCATATTCCTATGTCAATTTCGAGAAAATACCATGGTTCATAATAGCAGGATGTATTTTAATGAATTTGGTAAAAATATCTTTTGTGAAAATTAGTATTCTACAAATTTTTTAAATGTTTCGTTAAAACAATTTGCGAACAAAAGCGTCCGAAGGCCCTTTAGGGCAGTTTTCCATCGAAGCAAAAAATTAGTTTCAAACTTCATGGTACGCGAGCGATATAATTGGTTAAAATTCAAGCTAAATAAAGCTTGATTAATTGAAAATTCTGCAGAATTATCAAGCAGCTTGTTCGTTGATCATCGAGGAAAAAGAACGTTGAAACGTGTACATGCTTCTATTAATTACATCCTACTAATTAGTTAACTTTGTCGGGACACTTCGTCAGTTTCCTGCTTGGTACTTGGCTTTCGAGCTTCATTTCATCCACGACCAGGAATATAAAAAAATATCTATCCCTTTGTTCGACGATGATTCATCGGTTCTGTCGTTGGAAATGAATTTTTGAAAAATTATCTGTCACCGAGCAGCTTAATTGCCAGTCACGTGCAACGTATCGCCTCGATTTTCACGGTGGGTGGTGAAATTCAACCGATGTGGACGTAAATGAAAAATAAAAAAAAAAACATGGACCAATTTGTTCGATTTATTGTTTCAACTGATCTTCGAAGCGTCGGATACGAGGTTTAAATTCCTCTGGTCTTTCTTCATAAATTCGAAGCACCATCGAGGTTTAAACATTCTCGAATTTGACTCGAAGCACCAGAAGCACATCACATTTCTAAAGGTCGTAAGAAACACTTCGACTATGAAATTTCTCTCAAGTTTTCGCAGCAAGAGCTGTCTGGATGAGTAATTTTCCAGAGGAAATTCAACCGCCTGGTTTCCGGAAGCATTGAGAACTTCTCGATTCCTATCAGAGGTAGTTTACGATCGATCGTCTCCTGTTAAATACTTCTCGATCACGCGCTACTCGGGTGTTCTTACCAATTACCGGCGTGAGGGGTAGTTGCCAAGGCTAGCATTTCCAAGTAGTATTTGCATATATGGAAGGATAATTTGACCAGACATGTGGCCAGACGAGTAAAAGTAGTCTGTAATTCCCATATAACTTATGAATGGTCCATTAGTATAATATTGGTTATTGAATAAACAATGTTTGCTCCTTTTACGAACAGTTAAGCAATATATCACCATGAAAGTATCACTTTATTCACTGATGCTTTCCGTGCAATTTTTGCCTCCAACTGTGTTATTTCGCACAAATGAGAAAGATAAAAGATGAATCATCTATTTTTTATGCCTTTTTTATTACACATACGAAGGAAACAACTCTTTCTGCTGGAGAAACGACGCAGTTAGCGGGTTTAACGATGGCAATAATTCGGTTTCTACTGTGCTAACAAAAGACATACGCTACGCATTTCCATAAAATCTACTGTCATAAATTTACTTCGCAGTCCAGATTCCAGCCACTCGTCGTTCGAGTTTCTCAAACAAAGAATGACGTTCCCGACCCACTCTATTTTTCTTCCGTCCCTACGTGTTTACATGTTTCTTAAGCCAACGGTATTGGACGACTTCCTGTTCGTTTAGTTAGAAAAATAACAGTCGGCTGTCAGACAGCCACTTTCGGGCCGAATAGAGGTTCCCTCAGATGAATATGAAAGCTTGTTGGGGATGAACGTCTTCGTTTTTGAAGTAGACGAATCTTTCGGAACGTTCTATGAATTTTTTACCATAGAATTGTGTTACTGCTTTTTTCTTTATTTCATTTTTCCGAGTCTCAAGGATAACGTTTGTGAGAATTACAATAAGCAATCCAATAATGAATCGTTATTCTTTTGATGCGACAGAATTGAAATTAATTTTTATATTTGCTCATCACGCGAGAGAAATGTTCATTGTCCTCGACTTCTATGAATCCGCCGTCAAAAACCTTGCTCAAAGGCAAAAAAGGGATAAAAACATTTGAAAAAGACGATGAAAATCTTGATTAAAGAATGGAAGAAAAGAATCAGCGGACCTTCAAACACCGCTTATTAAACGTCGAGGTTTTTTCTTCCTGCATTGACCAATCTCACCTCTTTTCACCATTTTCTTCAGCGAAAAGGAAGAACATTCATCACTTTTTTGTATTTTCAAGCAAAACTTTGGGGAATTTCGGTCATGTCGTGGTTGCGATCGATAGAAGATAAAAAAAGGATTAAATTTGTGTTATGGGATCGATCCTGACGTGGAGGGGTGGTCTCGAAGCAGCCCTTAACTTCAATGTGTCTTAGATACTTAATGTGATTCAATAAAAAGAAATAATGTACATTATATTTAGTTCTTTTACCTTCTTTTTCCTCTGGAAGGAATTTTGTACCTTTAGGATATAAGGAAAGAGATATTGGGGTTTGAGAAAGGTGAAGTATTTTATAAATTTTTTAAGAAGTGTTTAGTTATATTTTGAGGTTCATCGTTTTATAAAACTAATATTCTTCTGGAATTTCCCTTAGGAAGTTTCCTTGTTTCATCATCGTCAATCACTATGTTACACATTCGAAACTTTGTTTCGCACAATCTGCATCGTACGTCTTCCCAATGAATTATTTTCGCTCGAGCCGAACGCCTCCGCCATTTTCTTTGTCACTGTAGCATTGAAATGGTGAACGCAAACGCTGGAAACGCGTTTGCACAATCGGCTCAAGTTTCACAGCGGGAAACAATAGGTGCCAGTTAGCTTACCCTGCTAGTTATAAATTTAAATCCCTAGGTAGTGGCTACATTGATAAAATCTACTCACAGGTTAAATCATGTATCCGTTAATTAAATGTAGTTTAATTAATAATCAATCAAAATAGACGAGTATAGCAATAATAAATATTACAAATTCAATAAAAGTCTAAAATGTACCTGGCTTTAAAATTTTGCTTGATTTTCAAACCAAAAAATTAAATTGCATAGCCTAATCAATATTAAATTAATCAACTCTTGTTATTTGCACAATACCATTTCATTTTCGTTCCATCGAAATGTACCCAGAATAGAACATTCATTCTGATAATTTTGTCATCGACAGACTAACTTCAACTTTCTCGTCGGATGCTCTTCGAAACTTTTAACCGCGTTGCTAACGAAGGATTTAACCATTCGAATGAGCCGAGTGGAAGAATTAGATACGTTTCGAACGTTTCCGTCCTCTTTTGTCTCCAACTTTATGTAATTTTCAAGCCACGACCTCCTTTCAAGTCAAACACACTCGAATCGCGTTTATTGAGAAAGAAAACACTCGAACCGTGTTCTCCTTCTGGCAGTTAAAAACTGTATCTACAATTTTTCGATTTGTATGAAATGAAAATAACATGTTTTTTCGAAATACAACAGTATTAATATTGAAACGAAAAACTAAACCATCATGTGAAAAAATTTTCAGTATCAGACGACCTAAAGAAAACAGCTGCCTGAAGCTTCCACTGAGAAATTACTTTGCATATTCAAGATCCTAAATATCAGGCGACCGTCTCTGGCCGAAGAACACGAGGGGTTAAATGAGGCCGCGTGCTTTTTTCACCCCTTCAGCCCCCTCCCAGACCTCCATTGCACTCACCTCTGTCAGTAGCAGTTCTCATTCCTTTCCACCCTTTGTCCTGCGTTGTTGGTTGCACTCTTGTATTCGTTAGCCCGTTTCCAACGACGACTGGTCAGAGCTAGATATATTTCTACAAAAGTCAGAGGCTATGAAGAAACGAACTCTGCCTGATATAGAATAATTGGGACCAATATGAAATACTTCAGTCTCATATGGGACACGTCGGTCCCCACACGGAATACCTCGTCTGCACATCGGACCTTACATCGAGGATACTTATCCCTCCACGAAATACATTGCTAGTCACGTGGAAGACCTAGGGTTCTCATAAACTACCTCAGGCCTGCAGGGAATATCTTAAGCCAAGATGGTAACTACTGAAAATAATGTGTGGCACCCTAGAATAACCTGTGACAGTATAAAATAACTTGTGGCGGCATAGAGTAACGTGTTGCGAGATAACACGTGGCATCCTAATACATGGTTATTCAACGTGCGGCTTATGTAAGGCCGGGCTAATACACCGAGAGGCTATGGAACTGCCCCAAGTGTTCATGAACGTCTGAATATTGGTTCAGCAGATAATGGGCACTTTAAAAAAGTACTAGCATCATTTTTACCTTATTTATGTGCGACTTCTACACCTATTAGTGACATGATACATGGTAGTAGCGTATTAGATAGGGTAGAATCCCATCCTGTTTTTCGTGGAATCTCACATTTATGAAGAAAGTTTCCTGACGATAAGGAGTTTCGTGACGATATGTACAAGGATGGGGTACCTTGCAAAATGGTATTACAAAAATGATTTTCCTGGAGGATTAAGACATATAAGGAAAACTTGTTCCGTAATCTCTATTCATCTTTCATGGCACGCCATACTCAGCTCTGACATACTGTACCCTTAATTAACAATTCTAAAGCAACTTCCGTGTCAACTGCTCGGGAATCGATCGTGGAACACCACAACCCCGTTTCCTCGGCCGGCTTGATTTCCGACCAGAGGAATTAGACTACGGAATATTCTATTCCGACCATTTTTGGCCATTCATTTTTTAGCTGTGACCTCAGCTGTAATAGCTAAATAATTTACCATCCTTCGTCCTTCCTTATGAATTAGCAACATAAATCTCAAAATCTTTGAAAACCAGTTGGTAATACGATTTCCAGATTTTCCCTTAAAATTGCATTGCTGTTACATGGTTTCTGGTACAAGAAACACATTTATGCTCTCAGAGCAGACAACTCGCTTTTCCAATCAATACTATCGATACTCTGCTCCAGGAAGCAGAACAGGAATCAATAAAGCGTTCCATCGATCCTTATCGATCAAAGGAAAGATTCCCGGTACCATCGAGGGTCTTCAGGTTGAAAGATAAACACGAAGATCGCGCTGAGGTAAAGAAAAATTTCATGGAATCTAAGAGATCTCACGTTCTATGTACCTCGGAATCTCCTGCTGTCGATGGTGCACTCGGTGTGCTTGAATAACGTATGCAAACATCAGTTTACATTGTAAATTTCCTTCAGAACACGTTCTTACCATATGCCGCGGCTTCTTCGGCTGAAGATTGCTGCCATCAAACGGTATCTTTAATGCGAGGAAAATCTGGCTGAGGGATCTTTAGTTTTCATTTGGCTTTTCCTTCGGAAATTCTATGTCTTTGGGATGGAACAGTATTTCAGGGTAGACTATTCCCCGTGTGTTATTACTTAATTTTCTAATTAAGTTTAATTACGTTGTTCATAGTAAGACCTAGATGGAAATTAGTCATAAATTGTATTTTATATTTGGAATACTTGACAAGCGACTATCTTAACAATAAACATGTCAAACGCAGCTTGACTTTGATATCTGAACAACCACCATCCTGTGTCTGCCACGACACCTGCACTTATGATTGATTACCGACACTTCTGTGATTGATATATGAGAAAGCTATTTTTTAAAAGTATTTTGCTATTATTCTCCAATATGCCACGTCCTATATTTTTTTCTGGAAATTAATCATTTTTCATAATAAATATCGTTGACTATTTCTTACAATAAGAAAAATTTGGAGAAATCAAGTTAGCCATGGTTAATCATAAAAATTCTCGATGGAACGAAGCTTATAAATAAGTTAGGAGAGGTGGTGGCAGAAGAGAAAGCTGTCAAAAAAAAAAGGAGAACGGTTCAACGGCTGCTTGACACGAGGAATCGAACTGGTGACACGTAAAATCGTGTCCCATCCCTTCAGATGGCGGGGAATCTAGAGCAAAAGAGGGAGAAAGATTGGCCACGTGGTCGTGGGAAGGGGTGTCGGCATTCTGCGGTGCCGGGAATAAAAGTGAAACGGGGCCAAGCGAGCCATCCACGCTGGGAATACTCTGGAATTTACGTAGTTCCCAGTTGAACCGTGAACAAGGGGACAATTTATACAATTTGCCGAGTTGAGACCACGCCGGAATGCGTGCCGCTGATGAAATCGAGATTATTCATGAGCGGAGCTGACAGAGTACGTCAGAGCGTACATGGCAAGAGGGATAATTGGAATTAGAAGCGGACAGAGATGGATGATCTTATTGCTCTTGATTCCAGTACTTATAGGGAACTGGTTATCGATTGTCGGTAACGACCTGAAGGAATATAAGGACAGACCCTATCTCCGGTGATATCTTTGAATATATTTTGCAAGTTTGGGTCAAGATTGACCCAACATCTCTAAATATCTCGAATAATGTGAAGGTTATGTGACAACAGTATCAAGTAACACTTGTAGAACCTAACCTCCATCATCATCAAGTGGTTGAAACTAATTAATTTTTCTACGCTTAATAGAATTTGAAGATCCTTAAAATCAGTACCTTAGGATGTTGGACCAGCTTCTTCATTCGAAGTTTGAAGAACTTTCTGGTACTTCCTTGATAAATTATTGCCTTAATTAAAGTCTGCAGTACGATCCCTGCCGGTTTGATCATGGAAATCTTGTTCGTGAGGAAGCAGATGGTAGCTAACGACTAGCTCCTCAACGCGTATAATATCATGTAGTTAGGTCTCCACGGGTATTCTCGAGAATTCCTCCAGTTACTTTAGAGGACTAGTGACACTTATTCAATTTAGGTTAGGTTAACCTAAATCTGGCATAATATGTACAAATAGATACATGCCTTCTTCGTTATTAGATTAATTTAGAGATGACAGAAATATTTTCTGTTACGAAATCAAGGTTATTTCATAAATTCAGTGTTTCTCAATTAGACACAAGTGAAATTCAATTTCATTCAGTAGGTTCAGAGATCCATTCTTCTCGAGTTAACGAGAAAATGTAGTTCGTTGATTTAATAAGTCACGGCTGCTTAAGAATTTCCACCAATTTGCAGCTTTTTGCAGAAAATATTTTTACAGACTTTGCGGGGGAGCAGCATCCGCGAAAATGAGGCCAACAGAGGTGAAACAAGTTTCCCTTCATCTCATCTGTCCCCTCTTTTCTTTATTTTGCATAATTATATCGCAAAATTAAGAAACTTCGTTACCCGACCCTCAATTTTCCTGGAGAAATAAAATGTGTCTTGCCCCTCTCTCTCCCTTTCATTCGTTTGCCTTTCTTCGTGTAATTGCATCTCTGGGCTGCTTTCATGCACTTAAAGAAAGCATTTTTAATCATAATTTTTTTTCTCAGAACCAGAGAAATTATTTTTACCACAAAAGCAATAGATTAGTAATACCTCTGGTGGTATTTCAATTTTCATTTTTCAGAAAATGAAAGATTCTTAATAATTGTGTCGAATAACTGTCGAAAATGACTGAAAAATAAGAAAAAAATCTTTTCGTCTCATCGGTTCAGTGTCGTTTGGGAACGCTTTTTGTTCACCACACCCACATAAGAGAGAAAATCATTAAAATACTATTATCTGTCGTTAGCTAGCTCCATGGAAAACAAAATAGTGTTCTAAAGTCTTCGGGTACTTTGCAAATTCCACAAAAAAATTGTAAAAAATTCTCTGTTCGACGTTAAATGGAAATTCGTTCATCTGTTGCGGGAAATCAATATTCTTATTCGAGCCAGTACCATAAAATCATCATTAAATTAAGATAATGAGAAAAGGGCTTTTCTTTTTTCACAAAATAAATTTTTATAATCATTCTAAGAGATCCTACTTCGCAAAGTGTTGTAAAAAAAACGACTTGATGTTTTGGCCTAATTTTGACCCCTTTTTAAATTTCTTTTTCAACTAATAAATCTTAGCGAAACGTCGTAATAAACATTTACCATCCACCACTATCCTCCTTCACAAGGTGGGTTCATAAAAACCGACGGTTTACGAGCTGGAAGACTTTTCCACTAGAACTACCTTTCTAACGATGTCTCAGGGCCTTAACTTTGTTCTGTGAAGTTGTTGCGTAGGAAAAACGTTTTCCCTAGATACCTTTTGCTTTTATTTATTACGTAGGGTCAATTGGATATGGCCGATGAAGAGTTATCCAACGATATTCACATTGTTGCTACGTTTTCACAAACATGTGTCTTTGGCTATAGAGATATTTCTAAATTCATAAATCGGATTAGTTTGAGGTTAGGAAATTTAATCGCTCGCTCTGTGATACAGCCTTCAATCGTTCGCTTCAAAGCATTAGCAGAACCTAACCTCATTGGTTTGGTCATTTGGGTTAATTGAAAGTAACCGCAAGTGCCCATTTCGTTGGTTTGGTCGCCCACTTGGAAACGCACCCAAAGCCCACGTCTTGCCCTGTCTATCACGTGTATGTACCTGTATGAAACGTACTCCTTTTATCAATGCCATCATCAAAGAAACATTAAAATTTGTTCTGATTCACAAACAGTGACATCCAACGGCAAAGGGAGAAACGTATTGTTCCGCGAAAAATTGGATGAGTCGAGGTAAACATCACTGAGCAAAATCGGTTTGATGGAAACGGGTGAATCAGAATGTCAGTCACGAACGAACGAAACAAATGTTTCTGTTCCTATCGCCGACGGTATCTTGCGTACACGCCATGAATATCCTCGTTTGAAACAATGCCCGGGGTTTTCTATCACGTTCTATTTACCCATTCTTGGTTCACCAGCCGGGTAAATGCAATTAGCCGCGCACGATGCTTGATACCGTGCACGAAATTTCATTATATCTATCTTCCCGTTTGCGTTGGAAACGGAGCTTGACGCTATTTATACGGCACGTTTCCCGAAGAAAGAAATTAATTACATTAGGAACGACCGCGTTTCTTTTTTCCTTGTTTCCGTGATTAAAAATGTATAAGCCACGGATAAATGCAGGTTGAACGTTTTTTACATTCTAATGGCGAGTTTTTATGTGTGTTCGAGAATGGCGCAATTCTCAGGGGTGAATTGGGCCGGTAGGAAAAAACTTGGCGATTCGATTTTTGCAAATTAAGCTGTATTTGAATTGGCGTGTAAATGAATCTTAGCGCCGATAATTATATAAATTCAGCTCGTTGTGTGGTGTTGATCCCTTTGAACATGTGCGAGAGAAGCACGTGGTTGGCGACACACGTGGTCGTTGATATAATGTATATGAGCTATACCTGAGTTAGTCCTTGTTGCCTGCACGTTGACTGGAAATCTTGATGAATTGAACAGAGTTTTGATCACTTGAGCTGGCACACACTTGACTTTTTGAATCTTTTTTTAATCTTCTTTTTTTCAACATTAAACTCCGTTTTTAACGAAGGCACAACTTAACCTAAAAATTTCGTTTCATGTAACTTTATACAGAAGTCCTTCAGACATATTTCCCGTCCAATTTACCGACATGATGCACTCGCCAGTTGCTCGTGGAGAAGGAAAAAAAAACAGCAGTAAAATACAAGTGGTTAATTCAGCTTTCGCTATATTCATTGAAAGTGAGCTTGATACGAAAACGAGAAGCAACAGCGAAACGTAATTACAATCGTGGCAACTTGTAATCTGAAGAACGGGCGCAGAGTTTCCCGGGGTATGCAGGGAATGGAAATAAAATACCACAATTTCGAGGGGGATCATGTAACATGGTTTCCATCAAACGAGCTCGTGAACAAACTGTAATTTGTTTAAAATTTAATCACTGATTCTCGTCAGTGAACCTAATTATCTACTTTGGCTCTGGGTTTCGATGCTAATTTTCTCACTAATGATGATTGACCATAATGAAATTCCATTGTTACATTGCACTCTGGAATGTACTCCCAGAGTTGTGTATGTATATGGTCGTTAATTTTAATTATAACTCATTAGTTTAAACTGTAATTTAGTTTCGTTTGCTAAAGTTGGTCCTTTATTGTGAACGAACCTTAAGGTTGTCGCGCCGATAAGGCGGACGACAGATCAAACTGTGAAGAACGCTTGATTGGATGCAATTTTATAGAGTCTATCTTTGATTTGGTTTCATGCTGTTTGTTTGCTCGTCCACTTTTGCGATTTCTTTAGCTTAGATGCAATCTCCTTTTATTTTCCTTCTACAGTGTATTCTGTCGATAGAGGTTGGTAATTACTGACTTGGATCTTGAGCTTTTATTAACAGATCTGAAGTATCTGATTCATTACAGTTGTTTTAGTTAAAAATATTAAAAATCTGTAAATATTTCAGCTTTGGAACATCGACATATTGATTTTGTATTGTTTTATTATTCCAATATCATTTTTCATTTATTCTTGTTTAAAAATTTTTATTACCTCCAAACAATTTATTCCAAATTGACTTTAAACTACTTTTTCTTCCAAATCAAACGTGTCTTTCAGTTTGCTGATAAAAAGTTCATTGAAATTTAACCTTCACAAAGTAGTCCCAGGCTTCTCGAGTCAATAAACGTCTCTGAAGCGCAGACCAGCAGGTGCCACTCTAAAGAAAGTCCCTCTTTTTAAGACGACACACTACTTTCGACCCTTTCACCGTCAATGAAACGAATTCGATCGAAGCACAGGCCAACGTCCCACAGTCTCGAACACACCCAACACATAAATCCAGCTGGAACGAGGTTAAGTCCGTGTTGGCCACGATAGCGGTGTTCATTTTAAATTCAAGAGGGGAAAAAAAGGGGAAGAAAAAAGAAAGAATCCCTCGTTTCTCGCTTGTTCTGTTCTCTGCACTGCGTCTTGCGCCATTTCTGCAGAAATTGTGCGTACTTGTTTAACCTCAAAATGGCGGGAACTCATTTCCTCGTCTTTTCCAACCTGCCATTTAATTTCCCGAGCAGGAAATTGTAATACGCTTATATTTCAAAGCAATTCGATTTATAGCTGCCTCATTTATTGTTACAACTCTGCCAATTTCCCCTAAATCTATATTCTGCGTGAATTCTGATCGAACCGAACCACAAAGTAACTTCGAATATACCAAATTGAGAGTTAATCCTCAAACACCGTGCACCAAATCGACTTTGCCCTGAATCTCTCTCGAATTTCACTGTGATTGCTTTGCCAAGGAATTCGAGTCAGGGATTCAACCACTTGTTGAGGTGTCGCGTTTCTGGCTGAATCCCTGATTGCAGGGCAATTGAATCGACCCTCTTTGAAACAGGGCCATCTTCTTATGCGGGCAGAAACATAGGGCACACGTTGGCCAAACTCTCGTTCATAGGATCCAACGAACATTTGCAAGAAAGTTTCACAATTTTCTTGGCAATGGTTTCCTTTTTCATTTACAGTTTCTCGGAACTTTAAAGGAACTCTTCGCATTTCCTGCTAGATTTCAGGAAATGTAAATTACTTTATGGAAACACGGGTTTTTGTAAATTATTTGAATAACAGATTTCATAACGTGTCGAAATTTATTGTATTTTGCAAACAGGTCTCAAGGTTAACTAATAAGTAGAATTCGCACGAAAAGAATGCTTCTGCAGTTTCAGATGGAACAGCCGGAAGTGGAGGAGGAAAGTGATCCAGCAAGAAACTGCACGTCGAATTAACGAACCAGTATCCTAAACGTTATAAATTTAGTATACAAGTGTGATAGTGAAGCGAAAGGAAAGTTGTAAATATTAATTCAATAATTCAACACTAAATAGTAAAAATTAATTATTTTTCTTCTTGATAAAATATCTAATTATCTACTCTATTAAAAAAGAAACATGTGTATGTTAACTTAAGAAGAACATTTTTGAGAATCACTAGCACCTGAATATTATCTAAGCTACGATAATTCTATAAATTGATTAGAGAGATATATTAAATATAACGCTGAACGAGCACTATTTTTCTTCTTTACAAATTTTACACGAAATTATACTCAAGCTATCATCCGACGGACCAACAATTCGCTTTTTTACCTCTCTTTGAGATCTTTTTCTACCGACATCGTTGGAACGAGAACGAACGTTTCGAGAGCCAGCAGAAGTAGGATTTATCGCAGCGTTGAGAAGAAAAAAGATGGTAAAAGGATGAGTTGCGCACAGTGTTGCTAAGAGTATTAGGACACGAGGGAATTCTACTTGTGGGCCCATTTTATCTCAATTTCTCTCGCCTTCGGGGGCCAAAATAAAAATAAAAGTTTCAAACGAGGCAACTATTAATGAAACAACTTTCTGCAATTAAAATCTTAAAAAAAGAAGAAAAAACAAGGTGCTTCATTGGTCGGGTTGATAAAGCATGCGACTTTGAATTCGAGGAAGCACCAGTTCAAATCCCGAAACCTGTGTTTTATTTTTCGTCGGAAAATTCCCACGTACAAAGTAAAATAGAGTTTCAACTAATAAATAAGTGAAGAATCAAAGAAGAAAAATTGGAAAGCTGAAAAAGAAAAACGAGAAAGCAGGAAAAACTGATCTCGAAAAAGAAAAAATGAAAACAAAGTAGAATGAAAAACAATGGGCACAAATTGAAGGTTCAAAATAGAAAATAGTGAAAACGAAACAATGTTAAGGAAAACTCTGGAAAATAGAAGTTACGTGATGGAAAATTCAGCGGAAAATTGAAGAAAAGTGAAGTAACAATTCCACAGGACCTCTCCAAAGTCAATTAAATAGAGAAAAACAGTACTGAAAATCTACAAAATATCTAAGATATAAGTACATAGAAGATAATTAAACGAGGAAAAAGTATGTAAAAGCTTGATTTCCCCTAATTACGGTGAAACGAAATTCCACGATAAGAAGAGTAAAAGAAGACAACATCCCTCTTCAGTAGTTTTCGCATCGATTCCTGGAATTCCTGACGGGAATAGGGAAGAAACTTTCAGAAGGACTGTGTTTTGTAAAGGAGAAAACGTTAAAGAAGGAAAAGAACTTTGGTGTAAAAGTTGATTCCCACGAGGGAAAGTGTCGGTTACTTTCTACCCCTTGTCGAAGGGTTCTTCTTCTCTTTTTCTCGTTGGTTTTCTGTGAGCAATAGAGGAAACGCGACGAGAAAAAAATGATGAAGTGCGACGACAGGAAACGCGAAATGTTTTCGAGACGCGCGTGTAGCGAAAGCGGCCCTCATCCGGGTATACCAGGTACCGGAAGCGGCCCTGGCGGCGGCGGTGGTCATCTCTGGGGAAAAAGGAACCAGGGACGTACCTCGGCGCCTGTCGTGGGCCACGCTAGAGGACCTGCTATTATCCTTAGGACTAGAAGGAGCTGGCCTGTTGCACCGATGCACTGCAGAAGGTAGGATTTTTTGCATTCTTTCCCAACAACTTCTGTTTAAATCAATTTTTTCATTAACTTAGTAATCAAATAGTCTAACTTAGTCTAAAATAACATAAATGGTCAAATATACAATTGCTGAATAATTCGAAATGAAATCTCAAGTGCTAACTTTAACTGGATTTACAAGTGGACGCAGAAGACACGACCATTGTCCCGAACGTCCCTTTTCTCTAAGCCATCGATTTCTCGTTCGGTTCCTCGGTTGAACGCACACGTCCATGGCATTACGAAACTTAGAGCATTCGAACCTTGAGTTCGGGGATCGATAGAGTGGGAGCTGTTGCCCTCGAAAGCTTGTAGGAAGAAAGCCCTCCATTTCCTTCTTTCTACGACGATCATATGCGATTAACGAGTCCCACCGACCGATTAAGCTTTATAATTATCCGAATTCTTTTCAGTCTTCGTTTTCCTCAATTTATTTTTAATTCGTAAATTTTTCATCATTACAAATATACAAAGGGATTTATCTCTCTGTTAGTATTTTACATTCATAGCCATAGGGTTTGTTTGTTGCTTAATAGTGATATTGACGTTGAAATGGTTGAAATACAGAATAGCATATCAATCTACTCATATTACAGTCAGAAGTTCATTAGAAGCCTTTGAAGTTATGCAACCATCCTCCTGAAATTATGCAACTAGCCCGGACACGAATGCACCTAACACAATAATCAAAATTAGCGAAATATCTGATTAAATGGCTGATATTCCAGCTGGCAAGGATGAATGTTTGCCACATTTGACCGGGAACGTAATCTTTGTTTCGATTTTTGCACCCGTGCGTGACATTTTCTAATTCGTCGGACAAATCGATGGCTCGTTAACCGCAAACCACACCTCCCCATCGATTATGGGGATCGTACTGCCGTGATTAGCGGCGATTTTTTCTTCCTCCTTTTTCTTCATGCGAATTACACTCGTCGATGAAATGAACAGCCTTGGGAATCTGTTCGAACGTTTCCTGGACGATTAATTTCGACGAACAGCTGTGAAGGATACGACCGAGCCTTTGGTTGTCAGAGAATGTCTGCGGGGAATTAATTGGGGGAGATAAAGAGAAGTTGGAAATGAATTTGTGGGCTTGCTGTTGAGTCTCTGTACGTGTTAGATAACTTCTGACACATTGATCTACAGGTGGGAATAAGAAAGCATTGGACAGTACGTTGTTGATATTTCTATGATCATAAAGATAGATTTGATCCTGTTTTATTCTTGCATAACAAGCAGCTTCATTTCTATCTTATAGTATTATATTTTATTATTTGAAAATTTTCATTTCACTTTGCTCTGTTCGAATAACCACACTGGCAAGATAAAAACACGACGTAGAAATTAATAGATAATTTGATCAAATGAAAAGTTCAACGGCAAAGAGATTCGTTTACGAGGGATGCACGCGAAAGGCTCGCACGTCCCGCACGGTTCGTTGAATTTCTCGTTCCCATAGGAAGAGTCGAGAAAAATATGAGAAGACGCTCGTTCCTTACCGCCCCCGTTACTGTTAAATAACAGGTTATATCGAAGAAGAAGAACGCGCCTTTCCCTGGGAAGTCGGTACCTCGAGGTCTCTTGACTTGCACTAATGGATTTTTGACGGGAACGCTGGAAAATGTGTTTACGTATCATAAAGATACAACGACGTATCCGCGAAATGAATCTGCCTGCTTGTGTACCGTACGACCCACTAGAATAATCCTTTGAGGATAGAATAATTTAAAACTCAGCTAGTTATCTCTGCCCAATGTTATCTACCTCTATTTAAAGTGCATAATAGTTTTATTCTCAGGAGCAGGTGTCGCAGTTTCATTATTAGTATGCATGTACTGCAATTTGTTCCGGGAAATGAGAAACTTACTATTTATACTTTCATAATTAATGTACGTATTCAGTGTTTGATAAATTGCTGTGGTCAGGGTGGTGCTGCAGGGACAGCGAAGCCATAGGTAATCAAACAAGTAGGATTGAGTAGGGGGTAGTTAGTAGTAGGACAAGTAGATAAGGATAGGTGGTTAAAAAAGTAAAATGGAGCCATAAGTGAAATAATAGAAAACTGCATAAATACAATAGACAAGTAGAATAGGTCCATAACTAATCAGAGAAATGGAACGAGGACGTAGTGGTAGATAATCAGACAAGTAGAAAAAGTGCATACTGCCACCACATAGATCTTGAATGTAGAAACTTTTCACTTTGTTATTCAAATTTTATTCACACTTACACATTATTCTTCCTATCGATTAAATGACGCAGCTTCGTCCAATTCATTTGCAGGCACTGTTGCATAACTGTTTTATAACGAACCCCCTGACGCAAACACTTTGCACAATGAACCTTTGACACACTTTATTCCAATACCTTATTATTATCGTATAACTTATATCTAATTTGCAAATGATGTTCAATCTCATAACGAGATAAACGCAAAAAAGGAATCCTGAATCAGCAGGATCTTTGTATCTTGTTTCTTCGTTCAAGTGGATGAGCCCACTGCTTAGTCAGACAGCTTTTTCCAGCTGTCTTATTCGAACTTCCACATTACGTTTCCATTTTTGTCATTTTGCAATATTTAGTTGTTTAAAAGTATCATGATAAATATTTCTCAATTAATGTTTTTATAAAGAAGAAATTTTTCAAGGAATTCGAAAAATTCGAAAAACTCGTATAATTATTTCCTGGCGTAGAAAATCGATAAACGGAACCGTCTGCCCCGCACGTTTGCTTCAAGTGTCGAAGAATGGGAAGTCGGAGGAACGAACAAGTGCATTTAAATGGGGACGAGGCACTTTCAATCCCCGTGACATGCGATTTTATTCGAATGTACGGGGTCGATCTTGATCATCGTGAAAAGCTATCGTGTCGCCGATAATAATTTCAGGAACGTGCGCACGTTCCTGGAATTTCGAGCGGAACGAAGATATAGCTGGGTGGAACGTTGCTTCGTCGTTTTGCTTCAGCGAGAAAGAAAATGGAAGCCAACCGTTAGCTCCGTTTAAATTCCGGATGGGGTGAGAGTATTTGAAACGATTCCTGTGGCGAAAATAATCGAAAAATCGGTGAGGGCGAAGAATAGTCTGACAAGTAGATTGGGATAGCGAATGGTCAGACAAGTAGATTATCCCACTAGATGATCAGACAAGTACGACGTCAACTGCTTTCAGCAAAGCTGCTATAATCAGAAACTTTTATTTCTGTTAAAAATCACCAATTCAAAGTAACCTTTTCGTTTTTTTACTAAAAATCACGTATGAAACTTGGTAAAAAGTTTCAAAGAATAACTAAAACAATCCTTCTTACTTTCACGTTGCCTGAAATCCTGTGACAAAATGAGACCGACAGTAGCTCGTTGAAGGCTGAATTCAATTCCCAGAAGATTTCACGTGATAAAATTACTCGATCGCTCCTGCTCGAACGGAAAGTTCAAATAAAAAGAGGTTATTATGCAAGAAGTCGTATGAGAAATGAGGTACCATTTATCCGATGACTGAACATTTTTCGTTTTCTTTGCCATGTCTGTCCCTTGTATGGTTCTTCAATATATCATACATTCTTTTCAGTTCGTTTGCTTAGTCATTGTATTGTATGAATTCTATTTTTCATTACATTACGTATCGTTTTCTTGGGATCGTCCTGAGTCGTATAAAAATTTAACGAATGAGCATGCTAAAGTAGATTGATTTTTCTCTACTCGATTTTCAATCACGTCTGATTGATTTGACCTTTTTAGAACAAGCAAATCGTATCTTTAAATGAAATATTCAAATTGTAAAAATAAATGACACTTCAATCTTTCAATACTTTCTTCTTTCAATCGAGAAATAAAGTCCAATTAGCCAAGAGAGATGATTATTCGAAGCAGGACACCCCTCGTCTCAACGATTCATCAATATTAAACAATTCTTCAAGATACTGCATTAAAAACAGTTTTTTCTTTTTCATGGCCTGGCTGCCCTCCCTTAATTGGCGAATCCTCCAGTAAACTTTTTCAATACATACAGAATCAGACATCAACTTCAGGATATTAAAGTACGAACAACAGGTAGTATCGATTCGCAGCTTCTATAGAAGTGTGCTAAGCATCAGGATACGACTGGGCTTATAGATGCTCGAACGTGATCTCTTTTAACCGAGTTTATTAGAACTGATGGCATTATTTCCATGAAATGGGTTCTCAGTACTGCTAATTACATATGTGTTCATATTTTGTAAAAAAGGTTGAAAGGAAATTACAATTTTACTCGAGAGTTATAAATAATAAAATTAGATCATATAATATTTATAAATTAACAATTATTGTGAAGAGTTTAATTGAAAAATTCTTCAAAAACCAATTCTGAAATTTCTCTTCAAATTATACGATTCATTGACTCGTTCAAAAATCACTGATCGCTTCCTTTGTCTGCTGTTTGATTATTTTTCGCACGTTTCAGTGACGATCGTGAATATTCATGGTAAGGTATGGTTACATTCTCATCGTTGCAGTTTCATCTCTGATCCAGATTCAATAAAATCCCTTTTTTTCCTGTTCGGTTCAATCGGAAGTGCCCGTTGCACGGAATACCGGACATAATAAATCGATGTTGTCCATTCGATTGGACCAATTGCGAAAACAGAAGGGAAATCAAGCGTCCGATATTTTGAAAGCTTTTTGCTTCGGGAAATGCATCGACCGCTGTTTGCATATTTTGATTGAATCGAATACTGTGTATCACCTATTTTCACAAAATCCCTAGAATTACAATATTTTTTATTTGAATTCCAAAGTAGCTTAAGAGAATTTAATCTATATTTTGAATAACAATTTCATAGAAATTTTTAAACATTTTTATAATCAAAAGATAATAAAGAATTTTAAATAAATTCATGGTTGTAAATTTTCGTTGCATTGAAATTAAAGAAAATATTCAATTACATATCTTCGTTCAGTTTCAAAAATTGTTCGCGTATTTGAAATGATAATCTTCATTTACATTTGTATCACCGTTTCAGAATGAAACGACCCAGATAAAACTTGTCTCGAAGGAGACTTTTGCTTCCTTCTTTGGATATGGAAATATTTTCCCATACACGAGCAATTACTGTGACATTTATGAACGATTTTCACGCGAAAAATTGAAAAGGTTACTCTGCAAACTCTATTCGTAGAACGTATAGTTGAACATTTGTTTCCAATAAACCATTTCTTTGTGTAGGTACATCGTGAACGGAAAGAAGTGTACCTTAATATTTAAAAAGCATCTGTCAACTTTCATTTGCAGGAGTGCTTTTATTAAAAAAAATTTCATTCGAGCCACCTTGCGCTCCATTTAAAGGCATGCAACACTTGTCTGACCCATTTCTCTTCAGGAATAATGGTATTCGTATAAAACAAGATGGTAATTTTTAAATATTCGATTCAGACATCTCGATAAGAACCATCTGTTACATATTTAAATAAAAATATTGCTAATTACTTTAATCTCGTTCAATATTCATACACTTTAAATATATAGAACTTGGCAGGTTCATTGTCAATCAGTTTTCACATTTTCTTGTTAAATATTTAATTAAGTCTATGATCGATACTTTCTATATCATGTATTTCATTCCAAAGCAAAATATGCCTCATTTCCTTTCTTCACAGCAATTTATGACGACCATCATAGAAAATACGACCAATTTTTTTCATCTTCAGAAATAAAACTGGTGTTTCAGACAAGAACGAAGCACCATTTGTCGGAAATAAGTCGTGTGAAGTGAGCGAAACGATTCGAATTCGGATTTCACTTCATTGAACAGCTACTCGAGTCGAACATTCCCTTTAGGAGGAATGTTGGCTCGATTGTTTTCCTCGTTCTCGACCAGCTACGAGAATGTTTCGTGGTCAGAACATCGTGGATTGCCGGGGATAAAATTGCGAAATAAAGTAGAAATGGGGATCGTTGATGGGGAAAACTGAGCATGAAAAAGTGGTGAATGTAATTTTTTCCCTTTTACCTCGTTTTTTCGGTATAATTTATCTCGTTCCCCAATTTACCTCTTTCGGTGTGTTTTTATTTGATTTACTGCAAATTGTATAATGTTTACGAATTCAACGAGATAAAAATTATTGAACGAACGTTTGATTTTTACAGACGGATACCTTGATGAAGATGTGATTTATTTATTTTCATTTTATGATAGAATTCATGGTACACCCTCGCATTAATTAAGAAATAAAATGTGTGGATGTAATTACACGATATATACGCACATAAAGTTTGTCGATTTAATAATGATTTGTGGAGCAATTTTTTCCAACGGCACGTACTTTAATTCCCTACTGACGATATATCACTTGGGATTTCGTAATCCGCATGAAGGAGCAATTCATTCATTTCCTTCTTTACGTTTTATTAACTCGTTTATTAAAACGAATGCACCGCTTGACTCGAATTAAAATTAACTTTCAAGCTGTGAAGTGAAACTCTAGCGGTAACTGGAGAATAAATAATTTTGTAGAAAAATTAAAAACTCCTCGCTAGATTGAAATTTTGATATGAAATTAATTTGGTCGGAGATAAATTGCGTATAGAAAACGTGATTTTATAAAGTGACTTCCAAGTGAGATAAAATACAAATCAGAAGATCGTGGCTGGACGAAATAATTGACAGGATTTATGAAATATTCAGTGAATTCTATCGTACGTGACTTGATCAAACAAACGTCTTTGTTCACAGTTTTGTCACGTTTGCAAAACCGATACTTGGTAATTTGATTTGCCCTTTATCCTGCCAACTAGAACCAATCCTATTTGTACGTCCTTAGATTGGCTCGCGACCTACTTCCTTGATATTTGGACAAGCCTCGAGAAAGTTTGTCTTCAGAATGGCTTTCCAGAAAGAAAGAACACCTCAATAGCAATCATTGTTAGGCAATAAATCTCTTAATGCTTTGCAAAAGTGATGTCTATTCTAGAAAACAGGTATTGATTGAGATATGATAGATTTTTTTATAAGGAAACGTAAAATGAATAGCGGAAAATTGTTAGATAAGTCAGACAAGTAGAGTAGCACAGTGAATGGTCAGACAAGTAGAGTAGCACAGTGAATGGTCAGACAAGTAGAGTAGCACGGTGAATGGTCAGACAAGTAGAGTAGCACAGTGAATGGTCAGACAAGTAGAGTAGCAAGGTGAATGGTCAGGCAAGTAGAGTAGCACGGTGAATGGTCAGACAAGTGGATAAGTACCGTAGATGGTCAGACAAGTAGATAAGATCGAATCCACTGCAAAATGCAGGTCTCGGCAGTGAAACTGAATTTGGCACGAACCAGGACGCCAATTAATGCCAGCTTACAACCGTTCGTAGTTTTACCGTCGCGTTTTAATGTGTCATCGGTTGGACAGGTGCAATTAACGTGGCGAAATCGATACAACTCGTCGGGATAGTTCAACCTGTCGCAGCCCGATGAACCATACTAACTCTACTTCCAACCCAAAGGACACGTTCTAATTACATTTAAATTGTTACTTGAAATACGTACTTGCTCAGGTGAGAAAATCAATTCGTACAACACGACAACGAAGCTTATAGTCCCCAAGGTTAAGCTACCCTTAATAAAGTCTGACATTTGCGTTGTTCTAACCTCATCATACCCTGTCAACTTAACTTTCGTCAGCCTGTCCACACTTTTCCATTTCGACACTATTTATCCCAGGCTGGTTCGACGAAGTCCAACTTGGACACTACTTAATGACCTGGAAATTCATTACCCACGTGTTAATACACAGGGTTGGTATTGTCCTCGGTACCGTAACAAGCAGTGGTTGTAATAACCAAGGGTGACTAAACGACCCAGAATGAGCGTTGATTAAATATTTGACCCAGGTCAGCTACGTGACATCGGTAAATCATTGAGTCCAGCTTCTATCAGGGCATTTCATCGTTGAATTGTCCTTGTTGTCGATGGAGCTTGGTTACCCGAAGAGGCAACAATCAGTAAAATCCATTGGGTAAATTAAATCGTGTTGTGTACGTTTCTAGACTTTGATTGTTGAGTACCATTTTGATGATTGAACAGCAATCTGTTCTGATCCAGAAGATTAAGCTTAAGTAAATCCTTAATAGAAGGCTTAATACAAGGTTCAAGCTTGCAATTACAAGGTCCTATGCAAATGTGGGCGTTGGTGTGATCATACATACATGATAATACCCTAGGGAATCTCAGGGTAAGCGGTGAAACTTAGAGTATGTCACGTATCATGTAACAGATTCTTCTGATGGGCGGATGCTCCAAGTGTTGAAGAAGATTTAAACAAAATTAGAGAATAATAATATCAAATTAAATTGAAATTACTGATAACAAAGTTTCTGACTAAAAGGTTGTTGAATTGTTAGGAGCTTATATCAAGTACTAAAACTAGTACCTTAAAAACATAAGCTGATCAGGAGCTTAAACTAAGGGATTATGTATACATAATAAGGATTTACTCCTTCCAGGAGCTTAAATGTAATCATAACATCTTAAGAATCCATTTTGTAAAATATTTTTCATTATTAGTGGCCTGTAAGGTAGCTCGAACCTTACTTTGAAAATATTTCAAGCTACCATCTCTATAAACCTTAGGGTCAAGCCTTAGGGTCTAGGGTCAAACACTTCTTTTCCTTTTACTGAAACACTCCACTAGATTCCACCATATAAATGCCATATGCTCACCCAGAGGCGTATATTTAGAAGGCAATAAAAGAAGGGTCAGTGATCATTTTCGAAATATCTTCGGGTGTCGTTAACCAAAAGGAAACTTTCTCACGGAAAAATTTCTTATCCTCTCTTTCTGAAAAACTTTCAATTGGGTCATGGTTAAATCGGCTTCCTGTGGCTGTAGATCGTGGCAATATTACGTGAGTTTACTATAAATGGAGGCAATGTAACTAGAGTCTGCTATAAATCGAGGCAATTTAATGAGTGTCCACTGTAGATGGGTATTTGAATTGATGTACTAGTTCATACATTTCATAGGACCTGGGTGTACCACACTAAGGTTAACGTGAACTCACTATCCTGAATAGAAACATTCATTTTATGGGGTATGTCTGTCACCTTGACGGTAACAAGAGACGATCTCGGGTAAAATTTCGTGCGACACGAGACTCGTCCCATGCGATCAATTCTTAACGGAGCGTTTACAGTACACCTGTGTGTACACGTTCACCTGGTGGCAGGTTGATGACTGCCGTATAACAGGTCGATACGAAGCCGTAACTGCATTGCAGACCCACCAGCCAACCTATTCCACAAATCGAACGAATGCTTTTTTTTTTCTTTTCATCTCGAGTACGATTTCATACCTACCCTTTATAAAGGGGGTTGAGTTACCTTGGAAGTTTCAGTATGATATGTAGCTTCTACGAATGGTTAGATTAGGTTTCCAGTATGGAACGAAATGGTTCGCAGAAAATATAAAAATTGCTTTTAGATTTATTTAATAAACGAAACTTGATGATTTTGAATATTAACGCATAAAGAAACAAAATGACAGCCTAAGAGATAAAATTGTAGAGCCTAACACTGAAATAAAATTTATTGTTGAATTTTGAATCAAGAATAAATTGGCTTTTGAAAATTAGCTGAACAAGTTTTCTAACAAGAAACACTTTTCAGGATTTAAAGTCATGAGGTGGTATTAATTCCTTTGAAATTGTGCCCTTTGAAGAAAATCTCTTCACTATGTAGCCACTTCACAGCCAGTTAAGCTATTGAAGCTTGCCAGGACTGAAATTATTCAGAACCATTCGAAATGTTGAATTCAAGATCATTCGAGACCAACGGAGTTAGTGAAACCACCGATTTGATGAAGGGTTTGAGATCAATGAAGCTGCCAAGTTTCATTCACGAGTGTTCTACATCTTATATAATTTTAAATTACCAATTTTATCTTCTTCCCAGTAAAGTCTCCCATGGTCGACACTGTACATTCGTGTCAGGTTAGTTTCAAATTGCAACAATATGTATTTGTGGAATAGTTAATAATTTCGATGACAGCAATAATCAGTAACATGTCAGATGAATACTATAGCTGACAGAAGTTGAATATTAATCTCTTTTGATCCATTTATTATGGACGTTTGATTAACACGTTAATTGCCACAGTGCAAATGGACATATGTAGTAAGCCACGTTAAAATATCATTTATTAATAATTTTGCTAATTATTTGTTTGCACGAAATTGGAGACCCTCGTGACAAACAACGTGTTAAATTTGTTAATTGATTTAATTTATTTTGACCTGTCCTAACGAATATTAAAATGAATCACTTGTTACTTAAAAATATAGCCACCTTTCATAATTTCTATAATTATGCACAGTATATAAAACAATTATAATTACAAGGATGCATTATTAATTGTAATGTGGACGTAATGAAATTGATATTCCCAAAATTGTGATTAAAATTTCGCATAACAACTGAATTTACCCACAATTATTCAACCGAATTACAACAAGTTCATATTACTGAAATCTGGTTGTTCCCCTCATCGTTAACGTTAACAAGCCTGGCGCCCAAGTTTTAATTATCACTAATTAACGGTGAAGTAACGAAAAGAGATTCAGAAGAAAAATCAATAAAGTTAAATTCTTTATTTCTGGTTGATATTGATCGATTCGACATTTGGGTGCTTAAATTGAGCTCCTTCGTTCGTTTTAATGGATTAAAAGTTTAATTTGAATTTAGTAAAAGAAAAAGAAAATGAAAAATTTAGCTCCAAAAATTTTTTTTGGTAACATTTCTAGGGAATTTTACATTCAACCGTATAAAATATCTAGGGTAAATTTGCAAGATACAGTAGAATTCTGTTTTACCCTGATGCCGGTACAGGAGTTTTCTGTCCATGGTAAAGAAGCTATGTTACAAGATTGTTTCTAATTTCTGAAAGATTTCTATGCCATCGACTTTTGATAAAATGGAACTGTTAACTAACTTCTTATTTTTGTTTTGTTTCAGGTAAGTCATGCATGTGATTACTATACACCTGATGGGACTGTTTCAGTTTTCAAATAAGGTGAGTTTGCATGTTAAATTATTTTAATAAATTGAATTTGCCTCCTAAAATACGAATAATGTCATAGACGAGGTACGAATTATGGGAATTCGTGTCTCACGATCTGAAATACCGACGTAGCTTAAAACCCTAGTTTTGTCAGTCGTTTTGTTACGCTATCTATGATTCAGGCCGGCGATTTTAGGAACTACACCAGCCAAAATGATCCAGGATGGTAAAGTAGTACCTCGTCTGTATCCGTTATATTATATACAGTTAGCGCCACCTATACGATGGCAGAATTAAATCTTCAAGATGTGACAGAGGGCGCTGAAGGTTCCTTGTGCGTCCAATTTAAAGATAGTTCAGGAACTTCACAGTAGGTGATATCAGAATCACTAGAACCTATGATTTAGAAAAGATGAACGCCATCTTTTTTATCAAATTGAATCCACGTTAAATTTCTTAAAGATTTTTTGGATTATTCCCTCTTGATCCTAAAGTTTCTTTCTAATATTCGTGAAATCATTATGGTTGCTTTTAGTCTTTTATATAATTAATTTTTGAGGTTATGTTAATCATGCAAGTAAGTCACGTGGTGTTTTGTAAACATAAATGGCGTCTTGAAACCGTCATATGATATTTCGAGTAATACAGAGGTGTTGAATTCATTTTAGTCTGAGCCTTTAATTTAATAAATAAAATAAAGTAAGTGAATTCAGTATTATAAAATGACTTGTTATAATTTATGTAATAGGAAAAAATCCTCTTTAAAGCAGAATCAGTAATTGAATGGTTTTAATTAAGAGTAGTTAGTAATCGTATCACTCGTGATATTAGTACTGTTAAAGCTCCCTAGCAGAATCCCTAGGGATAGTTTCAACGTTAATCCCGGCTTATCTTCCGGTTGGAAGAATCGAATGATGGGAAAAGAGCATCGTCGATATTATCGGCTAATATCGCTTCGGGTATCAATTTCTCCGCTACTTTTTTTATTTCCGGGAACAAATCGACAATTTTCATGGTGATCCCGAGACGTGTAATTTTCCACTAAACCATTAAAGGAATTTCTTTTGTAACTAAAAACTATTGATTTTTAAAATTCTATAGTTTAATTTTCACTCTTTTTTACGTTATTGAATCTGAAGCAAGTCTTGTGCTCCACGAGCATCGATACTAGCACCTTCCTAACTTATAGGGGACAGTTTATTAAACTTGAGGAAGAGTAGGTAAATTCATACTTTATGTATTCTTTCAAAGCAAAAAGAAAGATCTCCTTATCTTCTCTTCCCCGATCGACCTCCTCTTACTAAAAACTACCCCATAGAAAAAAAAACAACCCCCAATCGTATAAACATCTCAGCGAAAAAACGTCGAACTCTGTTACAAGAATCGAACATAAAAAAAAAACAGAGTGGAGGGTAAACTTCGTAGCACCATTTGTTCGTCTTCTAGTATTATGCGAGGGTGGAAAGCAGGATAAAAGGTAGAAAGTAATTCAAATCCATAGTGGGTGAATACTACGGGGTAACCATTAGTCTGTAGACAGTAGAAGGGTCGAAGAACGAGAAACAAGAGGGATGAAAGGGGAATACAGGGGTGTATAACCGCAGCAGTGGCAGGGTTAAAAGCAACAGGCAGCCAATCAATAACCGACCTTCTGGCTGGGCTACAACTTCACTAACTTAACCGCGTACACCGGTCGACATGGTGTTTATCATTAATTTTTTATGGTGTCTTCAAGTTTATAACGATAAGGGTGGATGTTCACCCCTATTCACTTGATAAGCACGAAAATATGTATTTCCATTATTTAGTATTTATTGTACAGCAACTTTCGATTGTTTATCGTTTACTGCACCATTTCTTCATCAAAAGGAGACCATTTATTTAGGAAAAAGTAAATCTCGTTGGAAAAGGAGAAAAATCCCTCGGAAGAAAGGTTACCCTTCACAAAGAATAGACCCATTCACGAAAGAAGCTTAAGTTCCACCCTCGATAACTCACCCCCCGTATCCCTTATCATCACCAGTGACCGGTACCAGCATAAGGATCTTACGAAGTTAATGACTTTCGTGTGAGAAAGTATTATATGATAAGGGTAGATATTCGAGGGTGAAACTCCATAGGATGGGTGGATGAAATCCACCCTTTTACAAAAATTCCGAGCCGAGATTTGTTCTTAATTTCAGATGAAGAGCTCTGAAACAAGGATTTTAATCTAAAGTTATATATGTAATTTTTAAACAAAAGAGTTTCATATACTAAAAGGATCATTGTAAAATTTAGAAAACAAAAATGATATAAAGTTAGAACGAAGAATATATAAATTTATTTGCCGTCTGCGAGGTGTAATGTTTTCGTTCCATTAACGCGATCAAAGAATTGTCAAGACAAAGTTAAATTAACTTTGCTCGAGTTCCACACTTGGCCAACTCCTGTATCTAACTAATGGTCTTTGTCACGCAGCTGTCTTCACTCTAGCGAACTATTAAATTAGTTCGAATGCGATGTCAACCTCTCCCAGTTGTAACAATACCTCTTTGAAAATAATCGTGCTCGCGTGGTACGTCAGGCAATTATTTTTCAATTTCTAAAATTACTCGTACTTCTAATTCGTTTTTGCTAATTTGAAGGTGTACTTCATTCAAATGAAGAGGAGGTATGTTGGCAATTTTTTTTATTCGAATCAATTTTTGATTTCGCAAAATATTACCGTCTGACCGAATTCAGTGGTATTCGGATGTGGTTCCTCATTAATTCGCGATTATTAGTGGCGAACCGAGGACGAAAGGCAAACCGCGCAAGCGTTTCCTCCTATATCGACCCTCGACCGTCTCTTCGAGCTCCTCTTTCATAGGATACAAGCCTCGTTGTCTCGATTGTGCGATTTGCTAACGATTAATGCAGCCTTCGTACACTGAGAACATGCGGCTTGAGCTGTTTGCCCATTGCGAATCCATGAAATCTGATTAAATCAAAGCTGACGAAATATGATAGGATTATATCGTGATAACACACGAATAAGATTATTTTTATCAAAGAACCCGGCCCAATAAAGACCCAAACAAATTAAAGAACAAATTTTAAAAAAGTGGACTTTAAAAATTAAATTATTTTTGTTTACTCGGTGATTTATAAAAATAAAAGTTATTGACTTTTACCAGGGATAAAATGAATTTTTTTGGAATAATTCAGGGTTTTATTTGAATTTATGTCGCGTACTGTAACCAATGTCCTTTGATCATTGAAAATCGATATCGGTTGTCGCAATATTTGGTTAATTTGCAACTGTCAAACGCAAAACAAATATTGAACACGCGGCTGTCGATAATCGCTTCAGATTCTTTATTCGTCATAACGGGGTTGTTGTTTTATCACGCTTGGACGAACCGACGTTCCCATGGAACAACCGAGTCGATCCTGCTGCATTATTACCATGATTTGCAAACGTTATGACGCTATTCAGTATTAATGCACATGTTTATGAACTTCGTTGTGCACCGTTGCATAAACTTGTTTATTTTAAACTTCCTCATAATAATAAAAAAAAAAAATAATTTTATTATTATGGAAGTAGAATTTTATATTCTTTTTTCGTAAACAATTTTATTATTACCATACGTTATATGGAAGTAAAATTTAATATTTTCTTTTCGAAAATAATTTCAATATTATCATTTTGTTTATATTTATCTGTTAAAATTTGTATCTCACAATAGTCTAAATAATTTATTTGAAATAAAAATTAAGTAAAATGAAGATATTAGGAAAGGTATTATAAATAAGCTTTTTCAAGATTTCATAATTTATAAAGTGAATAAATAAAATTCACATCAACCATAAATGACTGCACGCAGACTATTGGATTATTGGAAATTCTCAGCCTCTAATTAAATTCAATCTATAGTCTACTAAATGAGAGAGAGAGTCAGAAAATACTTGGCGAATACGGGGGTGAGAAACAGAGACAGACTGTTCTCGTTTGGTTCTTGTTGAGAGTGCATGCTTGGTTGGTGCATTAATGCATTATGTTTGCAGTCTTCTATATCAAAGAAGCTATTTATTTAGCATGTTGCATTACAGTGACATAATCGATTGCATTTTGTCCGAGACAGGGTTTTCTCGCTTCGCTGTTCCTCGTAAGGTTGCATTATAGGAGAAGAATTTGATTAATGTTCCCTGGATGTTTATGGAATTACGATCAGATCAAAAATATGCAAAATATATCCGATAACTTATGAATCATTTGTTTTCTAAATAAAATATTTAGAATTAAAAGAAAGATAAATTTAGAGTACAGAAATTCAGTTTTGTTAAAAAGTCTGATCCCTTGTTCTCGATTTTCACGAGTTCGAGGAATTTCGATCGATCGAACTAGTTCATCCCTCCCTCCAATAGAACCGGAAACGAAGAGGTAATCGTCGTCGAAGTGCAATTCGAACGCCAGGAAGTTCTCCCAGTCTCAATAAAACCACTCATCTTGTTTATTTTAACATGTAACAATTCCGTTTTATGAAAGTTACAAAACAGTTAATAAAATGATATAGAAATCTGAAGGAAAATCGTTCGTGGAAAAGATTGATATTAGTATTCAATTCTTCGACAGAAAATCCGTATTGCGCAATAAAAATTCCAGAGGATTTTATTTTTCAATAAAATTCTTCTCTATTCACTTTATTCAGAGAACTGTAACTTGAAAAATGCAAAAGAAACAAAAACTATCATCTTTTTAACGTTAAAATTGATTTTATTTTATTTTTCACTTAAATGAAAATTAAAATACATATTCGTTCTGTATTCACTTCATATTTCAAACATATGTGATCCGAGAGTAAAATTAAATTGTTTGTAAACGTGGACGATTGAAAATCTGATTATCAATTTGCTCAGGAATATTCAATAAAATATTCAATTTAAAGTTGGTCCGTATGATTTATATCAATTTTAACTGAATGTTTAATTCTGTTGGAATATTTTAGTGTATCTGTCAGCGTTTGTCAAAATCATTATTGTATAATGCACATATTAGAACAATTGTGACACGTATGTTAATTATTTCATTTTAACAATTAATTGTATCAGCAGATAATTATTCCCTTTACAAATTTAATTTCCCCTATCGGTATTTAATTTGAAATTCACAGGAACCTTTATCAATTAAATATTCATACAATTAATTCCCTAATTTTATTAAGCCCTTACCTATGCCAGGTTCAAACCTAGCACTGCCATAATTTCCAAAGATTAATGGTAATTGAATCATTTTCAAACAGAAAATTGATGAAATGTCCATATATATGTAAATGAAGTTTGCAAGCTATCATGCTTCATTAAATTGTTCCTCGTATAGGATAAGTCACCATAAAGTATCCATTGGGCCTCTATAGCGCTGTAGGGTGACGACGAACACGCGAACTACTCCCGTGTAGCCCATCATTCATGTCATGTGACGAACGTGTCGCCTTTAAGTAGAACTGACAGACCTAATGACCAAGCTCCCGTCTATTACCCACTTGTGTGACGTACGAAATGATAGCACGGCTATCTGCTGCAAAGATTGGCACAATTTGCCTGAGCATCAGTGTATTTCCTCTGAAGGACACTGTTTTCTTTATGTAACGTTGTTATGTACCTAGCTGGACACGCATCACTTGGAGTGTACGAGATTCCAAGTTTTCACAAAATTAGATAAATGACAAACATTGATTTCTGACAAATGTATAACAGGTGATTGAAAAATTAACCTAACCTTAAAAATAAGTTACCCGGATTTTAAAGTGGGTTTAAAGGAATAAAGATTGGGTCTTCGCCTAAGTAAGTAGGCCCAGGATGGACCTGGTTTACCTCCCTACCCCATACCCCCTTAGAAATTATACCAATATTTGAAACAATGCAATTAAATACAAAAATGAATAAAAGTTAGGTTAGAATACTTCTAGTATTTTCGTACCATTTGTTAAGATGATGTTTGAATTAGAGTGAACTTCGAAACTGAGGTCCTTTTTGATTTTCTTCTTTTTCAATCACAAACAGAATCGTCGTTTCGTTAAACGAATCGCAGGAAAAGTTAGCCTGTTTAATTAGACCGGGCAAGACGGATTAATTAACTCGGTCCACTATCGATTTTCGACTTTGGTAAACGAACTGCGTGAAAGGAATAATTAAATTGAGAATTTTGTTCTGGCCCCTAGTTTCGTTAAGGTTGTGATGAAAATTCAGAATTTTATTAATTTTCTGCAAATCTGGAGAAACTGTAAACTTTGCTTCCAAATAAATTAGCTTGAAAATTTTCTGAAAATTGTTTAGATAAACAATTAGTATTTTATTTTATAATGGTATCAGGTTTCAAGAGTTAATTGAGACGATTAGTTTCTTGATACGATCCTGAGACGCTAAAGACATGCGCAGTGAGGAGATTCTTCAGGTTCTCAGAAGGAAAATTCACATGGAATTTTCACAATAGCTTGCAACATAACTATAGTAATATTGCAAAATTGATTGGTACGCCAAGCCTCGCAAACTACGTGCTTCTGTCATTTTCGCTGCTCGTTGAAAGTAAATCATAAAATTGATGTATGATATAACGTGTTCGTAGTCATTTCAAATCCTCGTCGTTCTATTTGTATGAGAATCCACCTATCTGGGATTAAAAATACATACGTTTTATAAAGCAGAGAATTGATAATAAAAAATTGCATGCACAGAGGGACAAGGTTCAGAAATCATTCATTAATTGCAGCTTTTACATTATTACCAATGTGGAAGGCAAGCACATCACAAAGTTTTTACAAAATTATATTGATGAGAATTTAAAAAATAAGGACACAAGAATTGAAATTTCAATTGTGGGCATAATCACAAAAATTTTGTGACGCGCCATCACAAACACTTTGTGAAGCAACGTTGCAAAAACGAGGATATTAAAACAAGAACAAAATTAGAGACATCACAAATTTTTCATAAGAAGACCATCACAAAATCTCCAATAGATAAATTGAAAATAAAACACCCATCTTGAATTATATCCCCATTGTGAATTCATCCACTAAACTTTCCTCTAACAACGCCTAGTCTCACAATGGTGTCAGATAACGTAGGCGTCATTGCTGGTAGCCAGTAATGGCCAGTTCGCTGCAACGGCTGTTTTGCAAAAATTAGGTCAGCCCTACACACCCCACCATGCACACACGGTCACAAATCTCTCTGTTATATTTTCCAACAGCGCTGCTATTTGTTTAAAGAATCTCGGCGCGGAGATTTGTCTGTTTAATTTAGGAGAGCTCGGTCTCTGGAGGACTGGTAACGCTTCTCGACGTTGGCCACCTTCCTGATATCTGTGCCGCCATGTTTGCTCTTTCTAACGTTTCCGTTTTCCTGCAAGCGAAGTGTCTCCTGCTAGTGGGATTACGTTTATCTTCCTTCGTAACAATTCGCAGCAGACCTTAAAGAAAATGGAGATTTTTTGGATGAGATTTGGCAAATTGGAAGGATCAAGGACGTTGTTCAGCCCCCCTCCTGCCGCCTCTATTTGTGTTTCTCTTCGGAACGATATGCACACGTTTTTGTAAGGTTCTAACAAGATTACTGGATTTAACTGGTAACTAAACCGGACCTAACCTTGTCGTAATCCAGACCACGTTTCGAGGGTTATTTTAGCTCTCGAATGAAGATTCACCCATTGTAACTGAGACTTAACCTAACTTAACCTACGCCATCATTTGATACTTCATTTGGTTCTAAAATAAACATCAACTAGAAATACGAGTACCAGTATGCAACATAAGAACAAGGATAACAAATCCATATCGAGTACTCAACAATTTATAAGTACTCAGATGTTTTTAATTCGAAATTTAAGGAATCAAGCATGCTTCCGCAATGCAGCTTAAATTAATCTGCGGCCAGCAGAGTAGAGGATGCACCTGTCAGATGACTTGATCGATCCATAGATGGGGGAGATCAACGAGAATCAAGAAAACAGTGGAAAGACATCGGAGTCGGCGACGTCGCGGTGCCACTGGAAGCCCTCCGCTTTTCCGGATGCTACGTTACTGTGCCACGGCGACGCCACACACAGAATCGTTCCGTCAGTCGGGTCTCGGCCGCCGTCAACGTCAATACGACGGCGCACGGGCTCATCGTCTCGGCTCGGAAGCACCGAGCCTCCTCGCGGTACAGAATCCATTGTTTTCCACCCAGATCCTAACCTACACCCTTGAATCAAGCCCTTCTATAAATTCTATCGTTATAAATCAGTATTGACCTCTCATCGCTCAACCTCCTATCGGCCCGGTCTTTGGACCAGGCGTTAGGTCCCCACAGCACCTGTGCCTTCAGTGTTTGTGCAGACGTTCGAAGGTGATTTCCGATCAGAGTGGCTTTTTTAGGGCAGAATTTTCAAGTGAAAGACTTTGCGCATTGGCTTTTGAAGGAAAATGGAGTAAAGGGCTGTTGGTATACACCGGTAATACTGTCAGGGATGCATACACAGCGAAGGTTTCTGCTTCGATAAAGTCGGCTTCTGGGCAGAAGTGTTCTTTATAGTTTCTTTTTGAGGTGCACTGTGATTTGGACTCTTAAATAAACTTTGATATTTCTCTGGTATGTAGTTTTTGTTGCTGAGATTTTTGAGGTCCTAGGTGGATCTTATTGATGCTACTCATTTTGGATATCAATATCCAGGTTATGAATAGTGATTGCATAGAGTAGTTTGTGGTTCATGCTTTTTGAAAAATTCTGATTTTGATTTTATGTATTTTTGAGCAGTTTTTTGGTATGACTGCAGGGTCCTAGGGATCAGGTGGCTCATGTACACGTGGTGCAGGTTTAATTAATTCTCTGGGTGTACAGTGGTGTTTGGTATTAATTGTAGGGATTATTAGAAAAATCCTTCAGCCTCCTTCATTGTTTATTATCGCGAAGTGCAAATTTTAGGGTAATTATCGAAGGGTACCTAACAAAATTTAGTTCTGGAGCTGATTTTAATTAGAAACTGATGTCTAAACAGAAAAGCATGAAAGGAATGTATCATAAAAAATAAATTAATGGTATAAGATTAATGATCCTGTTGTACCGGCTTCAAGTTTGGAACAATGTTATTTGCCCTGTGATCTTTTCAATCAATTATTATACCTGTTCTAGGCATGAAATCAATCAAGAGACAATAGTCTTCATTTACTTCTCAGTTTTCAGTCAGTTTTTCTTCTCAGCAAAAAGATTCCGAAGCTCATTAAATCCTCGAATTCCAAAATTGGCACTCTGTTATCTAACTAGAAATAACAACGTCGTCTCAGACGTAGCCCAGTGTAGAGACACTCAAACTTTCTTTGTTTTTAAAAAGAAAAATTAAAGAAAGTCCACATATTTGTAACCAAAATCATCGCCAGGTGATAATCTACGTCGCCCAAGTCTTCAAATCCTCAGAATCCACTCCAGTCACGCGAGAATCCTTCATTCGCGCAACCAACTCAACCGCCGTCCGCTCCGATCTCTGTTTTCCTTCTTCCAAGTGAACAGTCGCAAGTGTCGTGGTTCAGTGTTGATTTTTGTGAGCAGATCAGGGATGCAGTGGGCAGGGCCACGTCCTGTGGGACTACGCTCTCTCGATTCCTGGTGAATCGCGAAGTGACCGGAAGCGCAACGGGCCCTTAGCACCCCAGTAAGCCGGCTTAATATAAGACCGTTCGTTATTTCCGGTGACGGGGGTGGTTGCGTGTCCTGATACATGCTACCTGTTGTTTACCACCCCACGGAAAGGAAGTTTTCCATGCAAAGGTGCCGATGCGTGACACAACAGCCGCTCCCTTCTGTCCAGCATCGAGGGTGAACCGGATCTTGGCAGTGATTCCGCTTTCACGGGGCTGTTTTCAGTGATTGGAGGGCTGTTTTACAGGGGTTGAATGTTTTGGTCGAACCGTTGGTCGACGGCTGAACGTGCCAGGACGAGGTTGTGTAATACTTGTTGATGAGGAACGGTGAATAAGATGGATTAGATATCAGAGGGTGCTTTAAAAAGGATTTAGCTGTTTAAGGGATTACTTTGGCCACTTGGTACTCGTTACCTGATAAATCGCGCTCGTTATAATTAATTAGACATAAACATCTGTTTAATTTTTGTAAAGCAGCTATTGTTAATTCTTTGATACTGAGAATATTATTGTGTATTATACGTAATAAATTATCGATCTGATTGCACAACATCGTCAAAGCGCTCCTTGAAGGTAAACAGGAAGCTGTCGGGGAATCAATTAAAAGAATCTCACGGTGCCGTGGCATCCGTTCAGCCGGGCAAAAACGAAGAGAGCGGCACAAAGGTAGAAACACGACAATGACACTCCTTTCCGGCCGTCCTGACAAAGATCAGAGGCGGAAAAAGAAGCTATTTCTTCGTTTCTGAATCGAAGACAATCACTAGTCCCACTCAAACTGTGCCACGCATCGAGCAATTTAACAATGTTAGAGATAAAATGAGAGACAGAGAGATGAGTTTTTAATTGCTTTGTTTTATGCTCTACTGCTGCTGAAGAGATACTTTACGGGCTGTTGAAACTCTTTGTTCGTATCTTTCTCAAAATTTATTACTCTTCTTTTTTATTCAGGTATTATGTGTTTTTGAAAAGATGAAGAGGGACAGAGATGACCCTTGGGAGGTAATAATTTAATTTTCACTATGGAGGAATGTATAAATAATATTGATTCATGTTCCTTTGTAATGGTATTATAATTTCGCAGAATTTACATTTTAATATTCTTTACTGTTTCGTATTTCAAAAAATATTTCACAGAATTTTCTCATTTATTAAAAAAAATGTCATTTGCACTGCTTTGGATTTTCCAGTTCTGACTTTGTTTTTATTTAAAAAGGAAAAAGAAGGAAAGTCATTCTCAGAACTTTCTTTTCACTCTTTCCTTTGAAGATGAATTTCGTAAGTTTTGCGAACGGGAGTAAAGGAAATTTTGAATAGGAAGTTCAACGGAACCGTTCAGTTTCCGGTTCACTTTTTCATCGACGTACACGGACCTTCCTTCGTCTGGCTATAAAGGGGATTTATCGCTTCGATCACAATTTTTATTTCGATTTTCATTCCCCATTTGTCGAGCGTTTTTTTTTCTGTGGAAAAGGAAACGAGATATATTTTACGAAAATAAACGAGAATTCAGTGAAAGTAGTATATAATAAAATAAATTGTGAGAAGACTGAAATGATTTGAAATTTATCGATTCACAGGAAAAAAGCACAATAAATAGAGTTCAATGTTCTGAAAGGGAAGAGTGTTTTAAACCCAGTCATTACAGTTGAGTGGCTGCATTATTAGACGCGGTTAGTGTCATCAATTACGAGGGGTTCGATGATTACGTCCAGGGGCAGTCATCGATTGTCAGCCAAGACCCCTTGGCATGTGTCAATTAATTGCAGTGGATGGTTAATAACCGTTTGCAAAATAAAATTATCGATCGTTCCAAAGGCTCAATGAACTTCATTCTCTTATCATTTATCTAAAAAGACATGAAATTAAAACTTTTCAAAGAGATCAAACAAGATCTAAATTCAGAAAACGTTAAATGTACCATTTTTAATTGAAGAATAATTTTCAAAGGGACAGTGTAATATTTGTAAAATGAGAATAATATAAAACGCAAAATTAAATTAAATTTGTGGCTCTCTCCATGGTCCGTCGTCCCAGGGAGAATATTTCATTAGTACCATGAAATGAGAATATACAATTTTTTATTTCGTTCAATGAGTATCATTTATTTTTATTAATACACTATACGCTGGTATGAAATGTTTAATTTAAAAATATTGCTTTTCATGAAATATTGTACGAAATGAATGTCTTTAGGAAACGTACGTTTCTCGTTCAATTTAACCAACAACACTTACTGTGTATTCTCTAGCTTAACTGCGAGTGGCTCTTTCATCACGAACCGAGCAGCAACCGAGGCTTAATTAAGCAACCTCTGAATAGGAATCGCCCTTTTATCAGCCTCTTTCATCCGGACGAACATAACACAACGAGAAACAGACAGCAACAACAACAATTCTGAACTTGCTCGAGGGTAGGCAAGCAGCTGACGCGAATTAAACACTTTCACGAGTAGATTTCAACTGATACACCCCCTTTACAGTGGAATTTAAAAGCATTTGTTTCAAACTTCCTTTCATTACTTAATTAATTCTTTTTTTTACATAAAATTCTGCAAAATTCATTTTTGAGATTGATTAGAATCAAAGTAAAGAATATTAAAATGGGATGATAAAACACCCTCTTTAATGGAATTACAAAAAATTTCATCCTAAGAAGTTTCCATGGATGTTTCCGGAGTAAATTTTTCTTCCACTTAATATCGCCGAGACTGGCAAGTGTTAACAGAGTGAAGAATATTAAATTAGGGCTGATAAGACACCCTACTTGTGGAAAAATTCATAAGGATTCGCGGAAGTTTCTTTTCATCATCTGACGACGACATCCCTTGGAATTTTTTCTCGCAAAATAAAATTTTGTTTCCATTCAATATTTAAAAAATTTTTTTAAGTTATCTTGCGGGCTAATCACGTTCACGCTAATCACTGCTTAAAAGGGTTATCGATACCAAAGGAGGAGGATAGAGAAATCGATCCCTGTGTGCCAGTCGACCGGGCGACAGCTTTCGTTTAAAGAGAAATTAATCAGCAACCGGCTTGTCTGCGGGATTATTGACTTCGAAAGGGGGCGAAGAAAGTGTCAGCTAATGACGTAACCTAATTTTCTGTTTATTCGATACGCGGAAGCCGTTAATCGGATTGGCTAGAAAATGGAATGTCCTGTAAACCACCACCGCTACTATTAGTTCCGATGGAACGAGAAAGAGAAAAATCAGAGACTCGGGCAAGATGCCGGTTTATTTACTTTTATCCGTTTTCACGCTTTGCGAATCGCGTAACCACGCAACGCGGCGAACATCAGAAAATCGAAATTGCTTTTTACCTTTTCAGAAAATAGATTTTATTTATTGAGATTAATGCCTTGAGAGGAATTTAAATTAAATTTTGCTGTTTGCAGAGTTCTTAGTTTGCCAATTTGTTAAATGAAAAATTGTCAAATATCGAATTGAAAGTTTACGAAATATCAGCTTCGAGAAGTGGAAACGATTCGGGCACTTTCATTCATTTCACTTTTTTTCAATTTTTTACATCGCAATAAAAATTGAAGAACTTCGACGGTAGAAGGAAAAATCACGACCTGTCTCGATCCAGACAGTTTCTCGAGCAATTTCCCGGTTAATGGTTAATAAAAACCAGCGTAGATTGCGAGAAAATTAAAAATTCCAACCTCGTACCGCTTGATTGCCTCGGCTTCTCGTTTCTTAATGGGTTTATGCCATTTTTCTTGATTATTTCATTCCACCGCTTGAGCCTTCGATAAAAATTGGAAAAGAGAATCTTCGTACTTAAAAAAGAAAATTATTTAATTTTGTAAAACGATCGACAATTTTTCCATTAAATTCTGCTTCAAATTTAAAATCACTGTAACTGAATATTGGATGAAGATTATAAATAAAATAGTGACAAATGGAGATTGCTATTGAAAGAGGAAGAAATAAATTGTCCAGCTGGAAATGTCACCGAACGATTACCCTCGTGACATTTTCTCGTCACAGCACTCGATTCTTTTCGATATTGCAGCCTTAAATAATTTATTTTGGTTGGAAAGCAATGGAGAAAGTGAATTGAAAAAAATTTCTACCCACACGTCTTGATACACACCCATGAATCCTGAGTAATAATTAAATAAATTAATCTTGGGTATATGAGCAAGAATTAAATTAGAATAGAAAAATAAAAATGGTTGTAGTGAGATAATACAAAAAAGGTAACAGAATCAGCTGATAGAATTAGAACTCATCTCTCTCTCTCTCTTTTTCTCTCGCCATTTTCTGTACACCATCTGACAAGATGAATCTTGCAGAGAGCCAATGCTTTCGTGTCGTTAACGACGAAGACCTCACGTCCTATCACCGACGACAATCAATTTTGTGTTCCGCTCCACGTGACAAAGGGACGCGGGAAGATTCATCCTCATCATCGTCTACTACTCTTTCTACGCACGTTTTCTACGCAACCCAGTGCCAAACTACACTTATCGAGCTCTTTTACGTACCCTCCATACGAAACCAGAACCCAAAAGGACCTCCATGCAGAGTGACCAACAACTTTGCCCCAGTCTGTCCAACTGATCGAAGGATCGAGGCAAGTTCTTAGACATAACCAACTATCTAGATAAAGAATTGATCCCCGGAGGAGCAGTCCAGCTGAAGCCATCCCGAATTAAAGAAGAAAAAGCGATCAGGTAACAAGTCGAGGGGTTTAATTAGTCTGGACAGCGAAGAGAAGAGCGATTAACGAAAGCCCAGTGCAAAGAGGAATTCTAGGAATCGATACCATCGAAGCATGTGACGGTTAATTGCTTCAACTAACTGCAGCTGTACTATTTTCACCTACAACGCGAATTCCAGTCACTGAAAGAGAGATAATTGGAGGTGCGAGTGGTGTGCAGGTGTATTCGTTCGTGAGATCAGTGAGATAGTGCCGGATCGACAGCCATTCTCGTTGATCTTTGATGGTGATGAAAGTAGAGCTCTATGGGAGCTAGGGGATCATAAATTGTGATGTGCTGTCGAAAATAGAACCCTGTTCATCATAGGTTTAGTGTGCACTTGGTATTCTGGTTGATGTGTGATTGGCATAACTGTTAGTACTTGCTTCTTACAATTAGTGATCAAACTGGAAGAGTACTTGGTGTATTTGTGTCAAAATAATTTTCAACTGAGACCTAGAACCACTTCTGGAAGTATCAAGGACTGAGAACTATTGTTACCTGTAGAGAAGTAAAGTTTACATCTTCATTCCAATCTCTTTTGTACGTGTTTAGAAGAAGGGCCTATAACTTCATCTTCATCTCAGCTGTAGGAGACTACTTTAAGAACCTTTCACTGTACTCTAGTTTGGAAACCATTTTGATAATGGACGTAGATATTGAACACTCAACAGTCACACCTAAGTGTGAATAAAGTGGCACAAAATATAAGACATAAGAAAAGGGATCTTAATTATAATAAACCTTCATATGCAAGGATCTAGTAGACCTAGAAAATGTTCTATCTAAGTCAATGGTAGAGCTAAATATCTAATATAAGATCTCAAGAATCAGTCAGAAACTCAATAGAAGACCTAAAGGACCCAACAAGTTTTGGATCCATAACCATAGAAGGTACAGAATATAAAGGACCTGAGAGCCTAGGGGATCCAAAGTGCTCCACTGAGGTCCATAAAGTACACACTGTTATAAGGAGAGCCAGAGGTGTAAAAGGCTCAAAATTTCTTGTGGCGCATTCCACAGAGGATAACTAATTTTGAGAAATCATCACCAAGTGACTAGAAGACCTGAAGGACCCAAGAAATCTTGAACCCCTTTCATAGAAGTCACAGTATTTCAGGAATTCCCCATACTTGGACCAGGTCTAGCCCTAGGGTTAAGATAGGGCAATGTAGCCCGCGACTGAAAGCTAGAAATCGCTGGTAATCGGTCGTGCTGGTCCATAGAGGTCCTGGAGAGCCTGGTGCAGCCGGCCCTGGATGTTTCGACGCTAAGTGGCGCTAGGGTGCCGAGGTGGGGGGCGCGTGGTCTTGCTGCCTGCCGTGCGCCAGTGGCGGCGGGGGTGGGGGTGGTGCGGCTGTCTCGGGGGCCACCCCCGAGGCCAAGAAGGGCTCCACCGGCCACAAATACCAGCAGCAACAGCAACCAAGTCAACAGCAGCAACAGCAGCAGCTATTATCGCAACAGAAGCAACAAGAAAAGGAGCAGCAGCAACAGAGAAAGATACCTGTGGTGCAGACGAAGGAACTGGCACCTCTGAGTAACCTTGACGAAGATCTAGACGATCTCGAGGACGAAAAAGAGCCTGAACATAGGATCGAAGAAGAGGAATTCTCGAAAGAGGGCAACACACAGCATCGCTTGAGCCCCAGGCTGCACGATATTGAGGAAGAGGACGATGAGGACGGTCGAAACACGAAGGAAAGGTTAGTGATGCCTTCTTCAAGTTAAATTCTGTGCTCTGAGCGATTTTTATTTTTAAGGGTACACTGTTTTATTGTTACAGTATAAAGAAAATTGTACAGAGCACAGCTGGGTAAAATGTCCGATGAAGGTTATCCAATAAGGGACCGAATTAATTTATGTGCGAAGAGTTATAATTAACTTTGTCATTTCAATTCAAAGTACTAATCAGATTTACCGGTCCTGGCTTCGAGTATTGCAATTTAAATTTGAATCGAAACGCCAAGTAATTCCTCGGTTTCAACAGATTAAGATTTCTTCCCAGCAACTTGTAAGAAAGACAAGGTAATTGTAATTGGTGAAACTTTCGTCGGGTATTAAGAAAGAAACCTACTCGTTCCCTGCGAAACTTTGAGGCATTTACTGCTGCAATCACTGCGTTTAGGTAATGGACTTCCTCTTTTAGGTTATGTGTGCATTGGAACACATTTCCTCTCCGAGACTTCATTGCACCCTTCCTTATTTCTTCCTGACTCCATAAAGGTAGCAATTTTTTCTTAAACATATCTATCAAAATGGGTGATTCTTTATTGAAATAAAAAAAGACTGTTTGACTTGGTTTGGCATAATCTAGTAGAGCCTGCAGCTTTTGAAACGCCCTATACGATGAATAGATCCATGGTATAATCCGCCAAATGGTAATCACATTGCGGTTCCTTTTCATTGACCTTCTCGCCCAACTCTCAGCCTTTGATCATGCTCACAGGCATACGTGTACATACATGTGCACAGGCATGTGTGACATGTGTTGGAGTCCAAGAGGAAATGGCTTCTACATATTGCTTGCTTAGCCCTGATTATAGCGTTCCTCGTACGGTTCGTATCGATTTGACGTAAACGATGATCCGGTATCGGTTTTGCGTTAATGGTTATCGGCAACGGATATCCGCTGGAACGTATTGGATTACAACATCTTGAATACAAAGCTAACAACGAAAGGGAAGGTTTTATTGGACGTTTTCTTAGAAATGTAATGAACTGATATCGGGCACAACATCTGTTGAAGATCTTCAGACAAGTCCAATTCACATGCATGCCATATGTTATAGGTTATCCATAGAAAGTCCCATAAGTCCCATTCACACATCCACTAATCGAAAAACCAAATACCTGACAATGGTCACCATGACAGAATAAACTAGTTCATGGTCGTTGTTCAGAGTTATCCATGGGTAACGAGTTTTCGTAAGCGAAAAATATTCGATTGAGAGGCTTTTCATGCGTTCACGCGGTCATTTGTTCGCGCAACGTGATCATAAGAATGGTACACGTGGCAGAACAGTGGCGCCCTTTCGCTTGGCTAGCTCTTTTGTTTGGATCAAACGAAACGGAGGATTTCAACGCAATAAAACCACGCTATTCTGTTTAACTACCGGGCGACGAGAAACGCAAACCCATTATTTTCCGTGAAAGTTACGCCGCGTCCGCGCCAATCTTTAATTACGAGACAATGTGCGATGAAAGATCAACAGTCTCTTCAGTTTTCACTTTTTTATTTAGATTTTCAACATTCGACAGATAATTTTTACGGATTATGGGATATAAAGCACTTTATACAAATAAAACATTCTTCCTCCCGTTTTGTTTTATGAAGGAATACGCTTTTCACTTAAAAGATTCTTTTTTTTTTTGTTTAAATTTTGTTCCTACCAAGATGTTTTAATCGCAACATCCAACCATTCCTTTATTTTCTCTTTGCACCAGTTCATATGCCATTTGTTTTCATCTCCTCTTTTTCTCTGTAAAATTGCTTTGTTAAAAGAAATAAAACAGCAAGTAGTGCGCTTGTAACCTGCATCCTTTTTACTGGGAAATTCCTTTTGATACGTCGGAATTTACCCCTTTGAACATTATTATTAAATTCCATTGTGCGTGCTTTCATAAATTCTTAAAAACTCATTGCTTTTGCTGGTAACATATTTTTCATTAAACAATTGGGTTGAAGAAAAACTAATTAGCACGTCAAAAATTGTCGAATCTCCTCAAATATTGTTTAAAATAATTTTTGACCTTTTGATAATTTAATTATAATTATTATACGTAATGAAATTTTAATTATTTCTACTAATTAATGTATTCACTACACCAAATTATTTTATTATTCATCATGTTTACACCTCTTTATTACACTAAGGGATGCTTTAATTTGGAAAAGGTACTCATTGATATAAAAATATTATTTTTTTAAATAATTCCGAAACACTAATCGAACAATTGTTCCAATTCGACTCCATTCAATACCACCCTAACGTTACCTCATCAGTCCATCTGTCTCTTACCTCTGAAAGATAATTACTTCTCAAAGGAACATATAAATAACCAAATACCTTAATAATATCTGATCGGAAACAATTCTGTCTCCTGATGAAAATAAACCCTGGACGTACAGAATTAGCCCGGTGAAAGGAGGCATCGGCGAGCTTTTGATCGCCATTCCGTATAAATAAAATGACGCTTATTATTACCCAGCTTTCAATCATGGTTACAAACGCGGAGGCTCGGCTAATTTTGAAACGGAACGCGTATAATTAGCACGTCTGGATGGGTCGTTCATCGAAATGGCGAACACGAAATTCTCCTCGCTACAGAGGATACGTGGATGAGGCTTAAAGTGACTATTTCCTTCGTCGTTGCAACACGTGCCTCTGTGGGTGCACCCACACGGACGCGAATTCTTGGAAAATTTCGCGTTGAATTATTTGGCGACAGTTTAATGAAGATTCGTGAACGACTCTTTTAAGCCAATTCGCTTAAACAGCCAAGATGACAAGTATTGAAGTTTTAAATCATTGTTGGAAGATTTTGAAAAGATAGGATAGGTTATAGGTTAAGTTAAGTTAGGAATTCAAGGATTTTTCATTCTAAATCTTATTTTCTAAGTTTGAGCCACTGTCTGGCATCACAATTGACCCTAATCCATCAATCTTCATGTTATATTCCTTGAATCTAAAAAGTTTCTTGAAATCGACAGTAATGACTGGCACGTTCTCAGTATTTCATCTGCGTATTCCTGATACTCAGAATCCAAGGTATCATTTCCATCCCGTTTCACTGATCCACGTCACAGGCCGACGTTTAATGCAGAATTGAATACGGAGAGGCAGAGGCATTTAGGTCACATTCAACTAGCTGGAAATCCACGCAACTCGCTGCGATATTAGCTTAGCGTCAATCTAATAAACCCCTAGGTTCCGACCTAACTCAGACGATACCAGTCGCCTACAGACGCATCGAGTTTTCTCGTCTTTGTCTCGCTAGGCGTCGCGGAGCAACCTGTTGATGTTGCTTCGCCGTTGAGCTTGCGTCAGAAACACCCACGACAAAGATCGATCGCCTGAGATAAGGACATACGCTTCCGCGATGGTCATGATTCCTTTATCCTGTAGGATTTCAGCCTGAGAAACTTATTGGCGTGACAGATGATCACCTGATTACGTTGGGTTATGAAACAGATTATAGGTTATCTTTGGAGATTTGTACTTGATTTTGGATTAAGTATAAAATGAGACCATGATTATATTTCTTAGGTGCTAATGGTATTGCGTCCCTAAAAACAAATGTTCTTCCCCTATAATTATAGTTGCTATACAGTGATTAATGGTTGAGTTCCACTCCTCCTCCAATTCTCAGAGGAATCTAACCTCAATATCAGGCTAATTATCAGACCGAGTACGTTTCGCACGCTCGTAGACTCGTTCGCGTTTAACTTCGATGTTATCTGATCTCTAACAATGACATCCTCAGTTCGGAGAAGATGGAACGTGTCAGGTGCAACTGCACGATAATGGCGTCGAAAAGCGAGGCAGCATTGAATCCGGCAGCGTGTTAGTTTCGCTAATGGATACGACCGCGTTTACTATCGAAACCGGAATGCTTTCCAAATTACCAGCCCTCATTTCTTAATGGAGAATCCACGAATGTTAATGAAAATTAGTTTTTTCAATTTTCCTTTTTTTCTCCTTTGATTCCAAGCTCAAAGGGACAAAAGGGTTTGTTCGTTGATTCGTGTAACAACTTCGTAAGAAAATTGTTGTCGTCTTTATAACCAGTTAATTTTCAAGTTGTCTCTGATGCAGCAATTTGCTGTATTCATTTTCCGCTCAACAAACAGGCTGAACAAACAACGCTTCGTGTGCTTCAACAAACTGAGAGTGCATTGTACTCCCAGGTTATTTTATGAACGCGTGGCACAGTGTTTATTTAAAGCCTCGGACGAAATTGCAATTAAAAATAACGCCGGTGTTCCGAGGCTGGCGAAATTAAGTTACACGCGAATTAACCACTCCAGCCGTAGAATCGAGTCGGTGAATTAAACGAAAAGAATCGCGAACTGCGTTGCTTTTGTTTTCATATTGTTGGATTGCTCATTTCAGCACACGAATTACAAGTTATCGTGAAAATAGAGAGGAATTTCCATTTGTATTTTGAAGAGACGAAATAAAAGAGCTATTTTTCCGTGGAAAAGGATAAGAACAATAAAATTTGTGTTCTGTTTGTTTTGAAAAATAGAGACAGATGAATTGGCCTGAAGTTTATTCCTTCAATAAACTGAAAGAGATGTTTTGAGTTTCAATATTATCACGAAACTTTGGAATTTAATTTCGACAGAAGCGAAGAGTTATAAAACTCCTTGGATGCGCCATTTTATGTGGCGCTGCTTTCTAGAGCAGCACAGTAACACAAGTTTATGCGATAATAAAATTGAAACAGTAAAAGCGAAATACTGGTATATGGATTTCTAAATGATTCTCTAGAATGAATTGTAATTCCGTTTCAGAATAGAGTACAAGGGTAGATTGGTAGAAAAAGAAATAAACTTAGAGGTTAGCTTTTAGTTCAGTGGCGCGCCATTCAGATCCCCCTTCATGAGAATTTTCCCAAAATACCCAATAAGCTCTGTTCAAGTCACCATTGACTCTCCCAAACGTACTAGAAACTGAAATTCCAATCCTCTCGAACAATGCAGCTTTAAAACTTGTCAAAAGTGCATCCGCTTCCACTTGGTTACATTTCCTCGTGGTTTGCTACAGCTTCACCAGCTCACAGTGTTTTACACTCTTTTGGCTCTTCTGGTTAACCATTGTTCTAAATTCGCTGCGATGGGAAACATTCTACAATCACGGTTTATCTTCATTGACGTTGTTTTTCTTGCTTCCCAGCTATCGAGAAACTTCTATTGACGTGGAGTTTGGAAAAAGACCACGTTTATTCGGGATCGTGGCTGCCCTTTCATTTTCGAGGCCTGCTCGATACACGCCAACGTTGATTTCGCAAACTCCACGTCATTTCCATTCGCTATTCAATTAGAGCATCCGTTCGTCTGGTTAGAAAAAGCACGGTGAACTTGACGTTGGGATTGATTCGAATATGACGCTGATTGATGTCGTGTTTTCCTTTCTCCCTTTTTTAGTCCACGAATGACACGTCTGCATCGTTATTTTAACTTTAGCTTGTCCTGGTCAACTTTGATTTTGAGGTTAGGTTGATGTTTTAATCGATTTACATGTAAACATATTTAATTTTGAGGTTAGGTTGATTCTATATTGGATTTTGAGGTTAAGCCGATCCTCTGAGTCATGTACCCTTTTCAAGACCATTTAGTTATAACCTCAATCACACTCTTGACTGTTGACATTAATGAAATTATAATCTTAAACCATTCTAAAGTCACTTCGATCGTCGTTGAAGAACAAATTACACAGATTCGTCTGATTCGAACGAATGAAGACTTCTTGGACGTCTGCCAGGACTTTTCTGTCGCTCATTAAGCCTCCATTCTGCATTGTGTGCAACAGACATCGAAGAGAGAAGGGGTCAGGAACGTAATGGAAATATTTACCCTCGACAGCACTGGCAGCCCATGTTTATTCAGAACATATGAAACGCTTGCACGGTGAATTCGATTTCAGGCTCGAGCTAAACCATGTTATACATTAACGTGGTAAATGCCGCCATACGGCTTTATGGTGTTTATTTCATGGACCAGTGCTTCTGCTTCGAATGTTCTGGCGTTTATTGGCCACATCAAGATGGAGCTTTTACTGTTGAATGCTTCAAACATAAATCGGATCAGATGACTTTCATTTATTTCTATTAACAGCATTATTAACTTCATAGATTGTGATGCGAAAGCAAGAAGATGGACTGATTTACAATTCCTTGATACTTGGAAACTTTTCATCGCGACTCGTTCACAGAGAGCCTTTGGGTAACCTGTTTAAAAGCGATCGAAAGGCGTAACAGTTTTCCATGGGGTTCATGAATATTTCATGGAATCGCAGGGCCTATCGATGCGTCCTCGAGCACGATCCTTTAATCAACGAGGACCTCGGTTGCATTAACACCGAGAATCGATTTAGCTACCGCTACAAATTGCATTTCGAGTAGCTCTTGCTACCCTTTATTTTCTTTGTTCCAACGATTGTCACGTTCCTTTGCACTTGGTAACTCTCTTTGAATACAGAATTTGTTATACCTATATGTTTTTATAAGAGACTAACTCTATGAACGAAAATTTATATAGTGAGTCATCCATGACTTCTACTGTGTCCATAGTGTCAAGTGACCTTATTGAAAAATTGCTACTTGCTGCTCTCAACATATCACAATCTTCCTCCTCTTTGAACCTTTAATTAAACTGAACCTGTATCGCGGGCCATTCATAACCTCCCACTACGTCCATCTCGTCGGGTTACTTCAATGAAATGTTATACCGTTCGCACACAAGATACGTCCAGCCTTATACCCCTTCTTCGTGGCCTCGAGCCCCCATTCACGAGACAACCTTCCTCAATATCCTACGTACTTTGAATACCCTGAATCGATACGCACTATCCAAAAGGGGAAGTCCCGGCCAATGATGCACAGTGGTGTCTCGGACGACGAAACGAGAGGTAGACACGCGGTAGCCAAAAGGCCAGACTTAAAATTGGCCGGCGTTCGGTAATCTTGCAGACCGTACCAGAAGAAATCGCCGACCCCGAGTGGCGGTGGTAGCAGCAGAACCGGCTGGCGATCGCGAAGGAGCATCACCACCGCGGGTGCACCGGCTCATCAGCACCACGTGATCGCCAGTGCAGCTGCAACTGCACAGGCCAGGATGCAGGCGGAACAGGGGAGCATCGGGGAACTAAGGGGTTATCATAACCTGAGGTCCAGGAGGCACACTTTGGCCAACGTTCGGTAAGTTTCATTTTTTTTTTCTTCATATTTTCTTTCATTTTGAGTTTTTGTAGTGTTTTCTGGAGAAACCAATTGTTTAAATGGTTCTTTTTTGAGTTAGGCTTTTTTTAAAAAATATTTTTTTTTTCTTTTATTGAGGTGCAGTATTTTTTTAAAATGACGATCATGTTGTAAATCATAAGCTATGTGTCTATGACTCTGATGAATCATTTGAGAAGACAAAATGGACGATCTCCGTTTGGACTGGGGGTCACTTAAGTTTGGCGACAAATTGTAATCGTTCCGTGCCAAATGTCGTGGGTGTCTGATTTATGAAGTAACGACATCTCGTTAGTAACGGAAGCATTGAAATTTCGGCAAGGTTCCTTTCAACATTTGCAGTTCTATTAATATGCAAATTGGTGAAACCACCTCAACGGAACAACGTTCGTGAATACGCGTTTGAGTAATGAAAGTGTTTTCGATAGTGCACTTCACGGAAGAATATTCATGGATTAGTTAAGTGAAATGAATAAATATCTTCCAATATGTAAAACTATGGTTTATAAAATTTTAGGTTTTGATTGTGAAGTTAAATAAGTTCCATTTACTTCCATTAGGCTACTTTAAACTTGCAAACATAACCTAAAATTCGATACAAATTTAATCAGAACTTATTAAGTATTTCCCTTAAACTTAACGAGAAGTTTAATTCGATTTTGGTTCAAACAGAATCAAAACCTAATTATGACTAAAGTTAGGAGGCCTAACCGAGGTTTAACTTACTTTTAATGAAACCCTAACCTATTATCAGCCAAGAAGCAATTCTGTTCTAATTGCAATTAATTTAAACATAGGTGGATATATTTAATTGATAAATATGATATTAATTTAAATAAGTTCTTTGAATCGCATCAGAATATAATCTATATCTCATTCAACCCGATTGAAATTCAATTGTCTTAATTTAAACACAATAGATGCCTATACTCAGCTTCGTTTAAATTTAAACCACATTCATCGTGAAGCTAATTTGAAACTAATTATGATGTAACACGAACAAAGCCATCGCAAGAAGGTGAACCTCCAATTATATAATTTCTCATTTAATTATAGCTAAGTTAATAAAATTAAAATCAGTATAATTATCGTTGCTTTCAAAGGTACACATAATAGCAGTTGTTTTTTATTATCAATTTACAATCTACATAAACGATTACATGGAACAATGCACTGGGCACTTGTGTTTCTTCTTCAGATGGACGGTAAGCCAAAGTCGAAATTTAATTTCTGAATGATAGTCAATCCTATTATGTGACAGCCAGTTGAGAAGAACCATCCTGCACAATGGTTCCATGCTATTGATTTTAAAAGAGTGCCATTCAGAAGGCCATATTATTGGAAATTACATACCGTTCTCTTTGTCGCGGCCATGTTTGATTCCATCATCGGGTTCAGTCGCTCAGAAGCCTTTGCTGGACGAGTTACTCCTACTTTCTTCATTCATCTTCTGAATACGTTCAAGGAATATTCTCCCTCAGAATAAACTCTGATCCTCTGAAACCTTTACTGAAACGATTCTAAAATGTTGCATATTAGGTTATGTTAAAACCTAACCTCAAACATTTTCAGACAGAAGAAGTATTAGTCAAGGTTCAGGAAGGGAAGTCTGACAGTTTCCATAATAAAATAACTTCAAACAGATCTTTTTGAATGTCCCTCTCTATAGAAGAAGCTTTTCAAACGCAAGGTTACAAAAGTCGCAATACATTTTTATTATCTGGTGCATAAATTTTCGAAAAGTCGAACGACGTACATAAAAGTACTCCATCATAAGGACAGGTGTATAAACTTTCGAAGAAATGTATCATCTGACAAAGTCTAAAGAGAAATACTTTTTCTTCCTTCAAGTTCACAAAAGCCATCTTTCATGCGATACACTTATCTACACGACATAAAGGGAACAAAGGCTTCGACATAAAAAACTGTTAAACATACCCCAGCGGAGAGGAATTCTCAGGTGTGACACATTAGCCTCCATCCATCCTTGAAGAATCAAATAAGCAGATCAGTCAGGATCACCACAGGCACAGTGCATTCTATTTAACTCTCCAGACTCTCCAGTTTCTATCTCGCAACTGCAGACGCAGTGCATCAAGGATTCTTTGTCTGTCGTCTCGGTGGCAGGCATAATTTCTTGCACCTCCTTCTCAGGATCCATTGTATCCTTCCTCAAGGACTTGTCGAGCTTGGAACTGACCTTGGAGCTAGCCTTGGAGGTATTCTTGGAACTAGTCTTGGAGCTATCCTTGGAGCTATCCTTGGAGCTAGCCTTGGAAATTTTCGCCGAGCAGCATTGATCGACCTTCTTCTTCAGCCTATGGAATGGTATGCCCCTTGGGGTAGTAGAGGCAACGGCACAGACCTCTTTGTCACTGGTGAGTTTCTTCGCCTCCTTCTTGGAGGACTTCACGGATTCCTGGGACTTCAAGGCCTCCTGGGACTTCAAGGTCTCCTGAAGCTTCAAGGCCTCCTGGAGCTTCAAGGCCTCCTGGAGCTTCCGTATCTTACAATCAGGACAGATAGTCTCATATTGCATCACCTGATTTGTATATGGGGTGACAGTCTTCCTCGTCGTCGGCGGAGGAGGCTGGGGGCAACACACCGTTGAGGACTCCCTTTGAGTCCTTGGATCAATGGATATGCTTGAAGGCACGTCCTTGCCACACACGCAACAGTTGCACTTCGCCAGTTCAGGCTGTTTAGGTTTTTTGCTATAGTGGAAGGACTTAAGCTCCCGCTCCGGGTCAGACTTGGGTGTTCCATTCAGATGGGCGACCTCAGCCTTCAGGGACTGCAGAATCTCTGAGATACGAAGACTCGGAGGTCTACTATCAACATATGTAGCTTTAACTTGGACGAAACTTGATTTTTCTGTTTGGGTACTCGCGGCAGTGGTTATTGTTAAGGATGGTTCCGTTATGGGTGTCAACCTGCGGGTTAGTTGGTCCAGGATCTCCAGTTCTGGGTCCATTGGCTTCGTGATGGTTATAATCCTTGGTTGCTGAGAAGGTCTTGTGAATTTGGTCGTTGGTGTTTGTGTTCCTGTCTCGGACACTGTCTGTGTGACCACTTCGATGGACTCCATGGTTGTACTGAATTCTGTCTGGGTGATTTCGATTTTGGTTTCTGGTTCCTACGAAAAAATATTAAAATTGTAGAAAAGTTGATATGTTGCTGATTTTGTAAATAGGTATTGAAGTAAATTACAGTTTGCTGCTCAGCAATTGTAGGGAGGACAGAAATAAAGGGCATTACAAGCGGCACTTCTGGAGTTGGAATTTTTGGAACTGGAGCTTCCGGTGTTTCCAGCGCAAAGAAACAGCTGCAAAGCTTAGTCGGGTCCTCTGGAACTGGAACTTTTGATGCTTTTGGTGCAGGTTCTTCGGGTATGGAGAAACAATCACAAGGTGCCTCTTTTTGAACTGGAACCTTTGATACTTTAGGTTCAGTGAAACAGATACAGGGAAATGTTTGGGCCTCTTCTTTATCTGGAACTTTTGGTACTTCTGGTTCAGAGGAACAGACACAAGGAAGTAATTGCTCCTCTTCTTTATCTTTTGGTATTTCTGGTTCAGTGAAACAGATACAAGGAAGTAATTGCGCCTCTTCTTTATCTTTTGGTACTTCTGGTTCAATGAAACAGACACAAGGAAACGAAACCATTTCTTCTGGAGTTGGAACTTCTGGTACCTTTGGTACTTCCGATACTTCTGGTACTGATACTTTTTCTATACATATTTCTTCCTTACATATTTCTACCATACATATTTCCACAGGTATTTCCATCTCATCTGACACAGGTACTTCTATCACTTCTTCTGATTCCTTTTCTTCAGCTGGTACTTCCTCCGTACATGGTCTCTTACATATTTCTATTGTACATATTTCTAACTCTTCTAATACAGGTACTTCTATCACTTCTTCTGATTCCTTTTCTTCAGCTGGGATTCCTTCCTTACATGGTCCCTCACATATTTCTTCTATACATATTTCTAACTCTTCTGATACAGGCACTTCTGTCACTTCTTCTTCTGCTTCTTTTTCTTCAGCTGGTTCTTCTCCCACTTCTTCTGGCAACATTTCTACTTTCTCTTCTTCTGGTATTTCCTCTATCTTCTCTTTATCTACGATTTCTTCTACTTCTATTATCTCTTCTATTGGTACTTCCTCTATTTTTTCTTCAGGCACTGGGGCTTCTTCAGCTTCGATTCCTACTTCTTCTTCTGGAATTACTGCTACTACTAGTACTGTTGTTTCCTCTGCTTCCTCTGTGGGTACTTCAGCTTCTTCTTCGCCTTCTTCTTTAGGTTCTGATACTTCTTCTTCTTCTGGGAGCATTTCCATTTCTATTTCTTCCCCCTTTGGTACTTCGTCTGGAAGTAATTCCACTGTGATGTCTTCTTTGCGTATTTCTTCTTCTTCCTTTCCTGGAAGTAATTCTAATGCAACTTCTTCCTCTGTTGGGATTTCTTCTTTTTCCTTTTCTGGAAGTAATTCGACCCCAATGTCTTCTTCTTTTGGCTCTTCCATTACTTCAAGCATGTCCACCTCAACCTTTTCTTCTTCTGGTGCTTTCTTCTCTTCCACTTCTGGAAGTAAATCATCTTCAATTTCTTTCTTCTGTGCTGTAACCATTTCATCCTCCTCTGGCAGTATTCGTGATTCAGTTTCTTCTTCCCTCGACACTAGTGCTTCATCTTCCTTCTTTTCCACAGGAACTTCAGCCTCAATTACTTCTTCTTTTACTTTTATTGTTATTGTATCTACGTCTTTTTCTTTTTCTTCTTGTGATACCACCTGTTTTACTTCCACTGGTGTTATATCATCAACTGCCACGGGTGTTATAGTATCTTCCTTATCAGCTGCTGGTACAGTGTCAGTTTTAACAGCTTCTACAGGTACTTTTTCCGCTTCTTCAGGACTGATTTCTGCAGCAACAGGTACTCCCTCCTTCATAAGTGGAGGTATCTCTTCCTTAGATGGTGTCTCTTCCTTAATAGATACTACTTGCGGTATCGAAACTTTACTAGGTTCTTTGCTCACCTCTTGCACCACTGATACCGTTGGTGTTACTGTTTTCTCCTTTTCAGGTGATTCTTCTACTTCAGCTACCTTCTGTGCTGTTATCGGTTCTTCGATGTCTTTAATTTCTTCCTTGATTATTGGCTGGGCTACTTCTTCAACTACTAGGGACACATCTTCTTGTTCAGGAAGCTGTGCCGTGATTACTTCAGCTTCCTCTATTTCTAGCTCGATCTGTCCCTTTTCTTCTACTTGTACTCCAATTTCTATAGGAGACACCTGTTCTAGAACGCTTAGTTCTTCGACCTCCTCTTTTCTTCGTCGAGGGTCATCGATCACGTCTCTCATTGTTATCTGGAAGAGACCGAAAAATTGATGCTTTAGATAATGAGTTTGAAGAAATGACTATACAGAACATGAAGAAAAAATTCCATTTAAACAAGAAACAATTGTAGCTGTTTATACTTACTCCAGTGTACCTTGCTATCATCTCAGCTACCTCATCAGCATCCTTCTTGACAATCAGGCAATCGGGACAAGTCTAAACATAATGTGAAGAAATTAATCTTCAGTTCACTTTTCATCATTATTTAGTTCAACTTTAATACATACCGCTATTGTTTCACGTACTGCATCCACATTACCCTGCCACGTTTGCAGTTCATCACGCGGGACCAGGATGTTGTCATCTCCAACTGCATCCTGATATAATGTATAATCTTCTACTTCAGCGTCAGTAGTCATTCGTTCTACAATTTCTTCTTCAAGCATAGGGACTTCAGTAAAAGCTTCCTGTACAGCATCAATCTCTGTCTCTTCTAGGGTAGTGACTAGAGTTTCTTGTTCATCATCAATTTTCCTGTCACTTTTAATGGTAATCTCATCAATCGAAGTAATCTCTTCTTCCCCCACAGCTTCCTTACGATCTTCTGTATGTTTGATCGTCTTCCTCATTGCACTTGAAACTCCGCTAACTGTTACTTCAGATATTTCATCTGCTTCCTCTAACTTCTTCAGCAACATGTCTGCTGTCATGCGTCCTTCCTTCAAAGCTTTCAGTTCTTCTTCAGTTAGTCCAGTCTCTGAGAATACCTGGTCGTTGCAAATGAAGTCTGGGGCGCAGAGTTCCTCAGCTTCCTTACTATCTTCTGTATGTTTGATCGTCTTCCTCATCGCACTTGAAACTCCAGATATTCCAGACATTGTTACTTCAGATATTCCATCTGCTTCCTCTAACTTCTTCAGCAACATCTCTGCTGTCACGCGTCCTTCCTTCAAAGCTTTCAGTTCTTCTTCAGTTAATCCAGTCTCTGTGAATACCTGGTCGTTGCAAATGAAGTCTGGAGCGCAGACATAGTCATCGTCAGTGAATAGTTCCGAAAGCGATCCATAATTATCCAGGTAATTTTTAGCTGCTTCCAGCTTTTGTTTCTCTTCTACAGTCAAATCGTCGTATTGAACGCCTGTAGTGAGATCTGCAAAGTCTGGTTTGGCCATCACATCCTTCTCTGACATTTCTTCCTTGGATAGTACGCCTTTCTCTTCCACTGTCGCTATACCATACTTGCTTCCCACCTTCTGATCCGACCGAAGCACTTCAGAAGACGTCTTTTGTTCAACGACATCAGCGAAGTCATCATCTCTACCTATCAGGGCCTCTATCTTTCCTATACTCATGTACTTCTCCAGCTCATTCCTGCAATTTGCCATTCTTGTTCTTAGCTTTTCCAATATGTCCTCCAGCTGAACGATTCGATCAGCCATCTGTTGATTGGCAGCCGTCTTTACATCCAACTGTTCTTGAAGAGTGCTCATTGTGCTGGCCGCGTCGCCTTGCAGTTTCGACCATAGTTCATCAGCTTGCTGGAGGGTCCTCATGTAGGCCTCTTCTCGACGCTCCAGGTCGGCGATCTGCCTTTTCATACACAGCTCGGTCTCTGCCAGCTGCTGGAGCTCCTCCAGGCACTCGATGTCCGTTGACTTGATGGACGCGCTGCTGGGCACTTTGTCCAGCCATTTTTTCTTACATTCTATTACGCCACACTCGCCTGCGGTAATCATAGTAGAGATGTTCAGGGCACAGTTCAGAAATGTGGCTATAATGTTAAGGAATTAGAGGACTCACCAGACTCACAGGCACCATCGTCCTTCATCTTAGCGGCAGCAGCCTCCCGTAGCTTCTGAGCCTCGATCTTCAATTTCTCTATGTTCTCTTTAATCTGTTCTTGAGCCTTCTTAGCTTCTTCCAGCTTCTTATTTTTCTCCTCCAACGCAGCCGCCTTCTCAGCCCAAAGAGTCCTAGCCTCTTCCGCCCTCTTCTGCGCCTGCTTCCTCTCGGCCTCAACCTCCCTGACTCGGCAGTCGAAATGGCGACTGGGCGTGCTCGGACAGTACACTTCCCCGGATGCAGGGCCTTGGAACGACTTCTCTAACACTTGTTTAATGCTAGGTACACATGCCCCCTGGCTCATCCGCCAGATGTTCCACACCATCACCGCGGGCATAGAGCACTCCAGGATATTCAGACGGTGCTTCAGGTCACCCTGTTGTTTCTCCAGCTCTTCGTTCTTCATTTCTCGTTTGCCGATCAGCTCCCGGAATCGACGCTGGCACTGTCGATGCAATCTGGCCGCCCTAGGCTTCTGGCCATTCTGGAACATGTCCTTGCTCAGTTGATCCAATGAGGTTTTCTTTCCATTCAGAGGAAGTTCTTGAGACTTTTTCAATTCTTCCTGACTCTTGGATGTTTCTTCCAAGATGGATGTTTCCTCTTGTTGACTCTGGATACTTGGGTCTCTAGGTAGATCATCTGGAGGTGGCATTACCACTGATGCCGAAGGTGATCCATTTTGTAGAATTGTTGAAACGAGGGACTCTATCTTTGACATCTTGGGCGAACTCTTCGAGGCACTCGAGGTACTCGACTTCAAATCGTCGGGTATCCCTGGAATTTCGTAGTCTGATTCTTGGGGTGCAGAGGTTTCCTCTGGGTCCTCTGTGTCCGCCATAGTGTCCTTCAGTGTAACGATGGGAAATTATATAATACAGCTACCTGGATCAACGAAATGAAAGTTGTTATTAAAATTTTTTAGTTATTTTTGTTAATACTCAGAAATTATAATAATTATGGTTTAGAAAGACATTGTCACCTGTACGAACGATGTTTGAAATATTTTTCGTGCACGTGCATTATTCTACGAAAAGGAAAATGTGAGATAACCTTTCCGTGTCAGGGGATGGAGGTCTGTTTAGTTAATTCGAGTTACATATTCGTAAAAGAAGCGATTCTGATGTTGGACCCGATCCAATTTGGGCTGTTGCTTACGCTTTAGTTCACCATCACTCTAGTTTTGGCAGGTTCGTCGGAAAAGCACGATTGAATTCTGTCTACTCTGTCAATTTTGTAATTCGATTTGAACGTAGCCGCTGTCGTGTCGAGATACGACCAACTTCGAGGTGTATCGATCGGGCACATCCATTGGTTTCTTCTTCGAAATGGTGACTCGAGGCAGGATTCCATAAACATAATTAATTAATTAATTAGTGATTTAAAAATTGGAAACTTTGAAATTACAATACTTTAGATTTTGAAATACTTATATTTGATAAACTTTATTGTTGTATCGTTCCTTTCATTATCCAAATTTGCACATTTTTAACTTTTTATTATCTTTTTATTATTAACAAATTCAGTCCAGAGATATTGCATTTTTTCATATTTTTTGATATACTTTTTAGGGGCATTATTTTTGTATCATCCTGTATAATCATTGTTCAGCATCCCTGTTGTGTTCCTTATCGCTGAACGATCGAAGCTGACATCCAGTGGTCGCAACTTTTCTGCCCATAAATCATGCCCCTCAGCATAGTAATTTGACGTGTTCCATTCAGCCGATGGCGTAAAGGGTATGGAGGAGATTTAATAGGGGGAAAAGTTGCGTTAGATTGATGTATTGATCATCGTTCCAGGTAAATACACGACGTTTTAATTGGTTTCCCAGCCATTCATCTAGGTTCTGCCTTATTATTTATTTCGTTATCATTATAATTAACGTTATATTTTACACAATAAATTTATAAAAACATCGATACTAATATTAACACTTTCCCGGCTTTCAATCTCTAGTCTGCGCTATTGAATTTTTTATAACAAATAGTAACTTTAAAATAGTAGTGGATGAAAATACGAACAAAAGCACGAGCATCAGCCAGGTACAGAGTTAAATATCAATTTTTTCCAGTTCGGTTTACCGCAGAGGAGCAACGTTAAAGGATAAACCGGCCTAAGCCCGGAAAAAACCCTGTTTTATGTCGGGCCAGCCTGAAAAGGGGGTTGACCTCGCTCACCCTCCACTTTCTCTGCCGCCCTTCTTTCTGCACCTCTCGCAAAATCAATAGTATCGGTGTACCGCGTTTATCCCACGTTACGGACCAGCCGAACGTCGACAGCTTAGCACGAAATAGCTGCAGGCGATCCTCGCTTTCCTCGAAACTTTCGACTTGACAGTAATTTTCGGCCATTGTGCGCGGGAAAATCGAATCGATGGGAACTTTACACGACTATTCGTGCAACTTGCTTGGTTATTTCTAGCATCATATATGGCACAGAAATTGATTCGACTACAATCTTAGGAATTTGATTTATAAGTGTTTGAGTTAGTTATTTTGAATTCTAGCCACTGGGGCAAAGAAAATGAAATCTGACAACGATTTATTTAATTAATTAATTATCTTCCCCTTGTTACCTGTGTCGAAGTTCAACCAAAAGTAGGGAACGAAAAGGAGGAAACAAGTTAACCGGACCAAAATATAATTACCCGTATAACTGAGTTCGTGGAAGACTGGTCCTTTCATCGAATCAACTTATTTAATTACTAATTTGAAACTTGCCTTCAATTAACGTGATATCAAAGTTACCGTAGAGTTAAAGGTGAACCGAATTGAAATTACTGCATTTCTATTTTTAGAATAAATACCAAAGTTACAGAAAATCCAACTTTCTGCTACCAGTTTTGTTTATTGCAAGTAATACTCGATTCTCATTAAATGTTGAGCACCTTGCCTGGTGTACACATTCAATTTATCGATATTTCGCTTCTATTAAGAAGCTTCAGCGAGCTTTTTGCCGATTTCAGACTTTGCACAAAGAACGTTATTATTGCCTGGTAATTGAAGGGGACACAGTGGCTCTCGGTCTTTGATGTCCTTGTGAATTGCTTTTGATCAATAATCAGGAGTGACATAATATTAAGAAAAAAAAGATTATAATTGGAACATTATTATTGTGTGACTGTTTCTTTAAACAATTCTGTTACATCAAAGTTAAATTTAATTTATTATATTCAAATAAGTGCAAGAAGTGATTGAAAATCGATTGGAGGTTTAATTGTTCAATGGAGAGCAATAAATTTTTGTGCGCAAATTTATACGTGGTTGACTCCTTTAATTGCATTTAACTGGAACAATGTTTCAACGATAATTTGTTACCGTTCGTTTGTATAATTTAAACTATTCATTTCATCGCTTTTCAGTAGTATGGATCAGTAATTGGGAATACACTCGGGACAAACTATTTTTGAAATAAATTTCAGTGATTTATTTATATAACCTTCAGTTAAAAATGCAAATAATTGGGAATTGATTCTCAGAAAATTAATTTTTAGCCCCGAAAGGATATTGTATTTATTGTCAGTAGTATAGATCAATAATTTAGCCTCCATGTTTTTGTTTATTTCACTAATTACTGTGAATCAAATGTGAATAATATAAAGTAAATTAATTATATTTGTTATAAGGGATTCTTAGTGATTTTGAGAACCTCCAGTTGTTTTTAATCACCAAAAACTAAAAACTATTAGTACAACTCAATAATTCTAGCACCACGAAGAAATAGTTACTGGTTTAATTACTCGATATTTATTGAAAACGAATATCATTTACCACATGCACAAAAGCAAAAGCCAGTTAGTATCAATCGTTGGTATCAAGCATTCACTAAACGGATCTAATTAATCACTCAACACGACCTAATTAATTACTAATCAAAATGGATCAAACGTGGACGTCGTGGACATAATTTAAATTACACTCAATCTAATTGATTCCAGACGTAATGACGTAATTAAACACCAGTGAATTTTCGGTCAATCTTAAATTAACTACGGGCATTTCAGTAGTACAGGTCGGTGATTTATGCGACAGATTGTCAAAAGCAGTTGCCACGCTGCCGCAAACGCATTTTCAAAACGTTTTCACTTTCCACTGATCTTCTATTCATCCGAATGACAACAGAGAGTTTTCCAATACAGTTTGCTAATAATATAAAGTGATTGAAATCTACGTAACTCGGTTGATTAAAAATTTTGCTGTCCTGCACAGTTGCTGAATCCAGAATTTCAACACAACTCTCTCCGTGCTACTGGAATGAAGTTCGAAACAAGATTAAGCAACTAATCGTACAGGTAAACCTCGTTTATCCCTGTTGGAGACGAAAACTCAGAACCGATCTCGAACTTGTAATTACATGTCTCCTTACAGATAGGATACCTTGTATATCTTGTTATTTAACAAAAAGTATCAACCAGTTCAACATGAATCTAGTTTTCGTGTGAACATAGACAAAAACTGAAATGGTCCTCAAATCACCCCCTGCAAAATTCATCCCCTATCGAACTGGGGGCTGCGTCTCGTAGCTCCGTTGGTGAATTAGCATAAACGCTTGTACGAATGCATATGAATACATCCAGACACGATTTGCTACCATTTAAACTTGCATTGCAAATAGGAGCGACTCCTAACACATTCTCGTATCCCTCAGGTTAATGCCCAAAACTTTCCCTAAAGACGGGGATGTTTATGTAGGTGTGTGTGCTTGGGTTACCACACTGAAATCTAAGTAATATTTGATACAACCAGTCAAGCTAATAGCACTTTAGGTGCACTGCTGTCAGCTGGGAACATGGGGGGATTATTTGTAAAGTGTCAAACCTGACTAGTCGTTTCTTAATCCTTGCAACATTTACAACAGTTTCATATAGTTAAAAAATAATTTTTTAAAGCACAATGTAGAATTAAAAAATTGTGAATCTCTCCATGGTCCACTGTCTGAGGGTTAATCTACTTGGTCAGCCTCGTTTATTCACAGTAAAATAATGTGAAATGGTAAACTATTTTTCGAATTAAAAAATGTATAATTAACACTTAATTGGTTGTATTTAAAGCTACATAACTATGAGGAGGTTATAGTGACGCCCTCTATGGTTCCAAAATGTTAAGTTATGGTAGGTGACCTTTTCCAAACCGATTCCTTATCCACGTCAACGACCGCAACGATGTATGTTCCACTGTAAACACGTCACGGATTGCCTAGTGACGTCATCGTTAACCTACATACTTTAAAAGACGGAAGCATTTCAATGGCGTGGCCGTCGATGCTAGTCCCAACGAGATACAGGTCCAGTCGAGCGTTCAGACAGCTTTATACCCTGCAGTATTGGTTTCTGTATTCCGTTTATAGAATCGAATGCAAACATTCAACCAGCAAGCTTTTCAACTGTCAATAAACATTTCCTGATGTTGCATTATTAGTAACTTCTAAAGAATAATTAGAAGGGGCAAAGAAGGTTGGGAATTTTCTTGCAAAGTTTCTTAATTAAATTAAGTGCTTCAACTATACAGCTGCAAAGAACTTCGGCAAAGGAATAAAGTTAATGTCAATAGTGATTCGTTGAAATGTTCAAATAAGAGTCGATCAGGGTTGTTTGGATTTTTATTATCCCAGCCTACTCTGAAAGTTTTCTGAAAACTTGAAGCTTCATTTCTCATTGTTTTCGTTTCATTTCACTGGAAAATCGAAGAGAGTAGGTCGAGCGTGTCGGAGAGTCGGATCATTCGTTGGTTCGTACTACTTGAATCCTTTTTTTCAGTAATTGAAACACCGATACCCCTGTTGTTTTTGCGTTCTTTCCTAGGGAAACAAAGCGTGAAATTTAATTCCACGGGTGTCCGATCCATTTATCCACTTATTTCACTTGAAAATTTATTTCCAACGCTTTAATTGTTAATCTACAAATTATATAATTAAAATCAGGGGTCTGCAGAAAATTCAGCCGAACTTATTAAAATTTCTTTCAGGTGATATTATTATTATCTATAAAATATTTGTATTCCAAGCGTATAAAAGGAACGTGAGATCGTATATTTTCATGTTTACAGCTTTGAAGTTTCCTGAAGAGTGAATTCGACGTCGAACTACCCGATTACTTATGGTGCCACCATAAAAGGGGGATCACCATTTTTATCGTTCACGGTGCAGTTAGAGACCGCGATTTACGGTGAACGCTTTGCATCTGTCCGGAGAGTTGTAACTTTTGCAGTACCGTCTCGTTTTACATCTATCTTTACTACTGCGAGTGATGTAAACCGCTGTAGCTGTTGTGTATCACTCACTGAACCATGTATCTTCAAAATAATCCTAATTATTTTCGCTCTATATAAATTTCAGAAATAAATTGTTCGTTTTAACAGAGTCTCAAGGCTGCAACAACGACTCTTACAAGATCCTTTTGGCTTTGCAGCGAAGATCATTCACTTAAATTCGTAGAATGCAACTCGAAAGGATTTCATAAATGCGTGCAAGGACAGCATTTACATGGAAAAGCTTCCTGTAAGCAGGAAACAGGATCTCCCTTATCCAGTATTTAAAAGTATGATCCTTGCTGGAGAGAAGGATCTTGCAATGGATGCTGTTACCCTGGGAAATACCTTGGGACTCTATATTGAGACTTAAAATGCAAATTTATGTTTGAAATTTATTTACAGCATAAATGTGAATCTACATAATCCTTTGTTGTGCAAGAGGAATAATGACACAATGTAAGATAGAAATATACAGCAGTGACTTATTGATTCAAAAAGAACAACACTTTCAATCCATGAAAAAAATTCCAACATTTTTATAAACATTTTTAAGCTTCTTAATTGGACATGTGCAAACTTACAGCTTTAGGGTTTAAAAAAAAATTCAGTTTACATCAAATAACAATTTTAAAAAAATTTTTAATTTATAAGGACCCACCTACATCTGCATCATTCTCCTATTTTCCATAAATTCTCTATTCACTCGTCAGTATAATAAAACATCCCTCCAGGGTTCACTTGTTCCCCTCCCCGTCACTGTCGAACAAAACATGGAAACCCACCCCTGTAAAACAGCCAATGTAACGAGCCTATGTACCCTCTTCTACCATCTATAACACCGAAAAGACTCTTGTACCTCCCCTCCCAAGTGACAAAGAACCAATTGATCAAAAATCACCACCTTACAAACGTAGGCCGTGTTTGACCCCCGTATTGGGGGTTGTTGGGCAGAGGTTCACGGCGTGGTTAATGTTTATCACCTGACGTCACTTGGCTCCGTGAGTTCAGAAGGGATGAAAACGAGGCTCGTGGTTCCTTGGACGTAGACGGGGTGGCTGGTCGTCATGGTTACGGTTGGAGGGGTAGTTTGGGGGATCGATGCCGCAGTGGCGTATCATCAGCTGGCCAGTGCCCTCTCTTTCACCCTTGTTCAGTGTCCAACAAGTTGAGGGCCTCCAACGACCCCCTTACATCCCTTGATATGTTGTAGAGGATGGAGGGGTGGTTCTAGAGGGTTTATACTTCGATTTAGAGGCAATCGTGGGAAAAACGGGGGTGGCTGTTATTCATCGTGGATGCTGAGATGGTTAATGGTTTCAACTTAGCTGGTTTGAAAATTACTTGAAACGTTCTGCCTTTGGGGGTTGAGCAAAATTACAGTTGCACCACTGTTTTTCTGTTTTTTTTTTTACAGAAAAATTGCATTTGAAGATTATGGGTTATTTATTTTTAATTCGGACGTTATATATTTTATTTCTTTATATATGTTTTAAAAAATTTTTATTTAATAAATAATTTCTGTAAGAAAATAGAGAATCTTATGTGTAAAACCCCCATTATTTCACTGCAGGATTCTTGATGGGTTAAAACGATTGAAATATCACGAGAGATAGAAGAAAAGGCATTTTCAATTGTAATAAAATGTTTCCTTTTACTCACTTCTATGTGCGTTTGAAATTCCACACGAAGCCCACGTTCCTTTTTATTTACCCCCATTTCCACTCTACTCCCTCGATTTTCTCTAAAACTTTCACTGCACGATGTCCCTCCGGCTTCCTCTTCACTAAAATCTCATTCTCGAAAATAATACGTGTTCTTGAATTAAAGTAACAGGTGCCTACTTTTCTTTTAGTCTGCTGGAAAATTCACCTTCTACTTTGAATTTAAAGAGGGGAATGACTTAATAATGAGACAAAGCAATAAGCAAGGATTCTGAAAGCAATTTACATAAAATTTTTATCTCTGAATCTTGACAATGGGTTTTAACATTCCACATTCCGCATTCCCCCATTCCACATTCCACACCCCACACCCCTCATTCCACATCCCCCACTCCGCATTCCACACCCCATATCCTTCATTCCGCATTTCACATTCCACATCCCACATTCCACATTCCGCATTCTTATATTTTCTATTATATGTGCCATAATCCATATTTTCATTTTATTTTTTATTTTCTACAGTCTATATCTTCCATTGCATAGACCATGCTCTAGTTCCAATGTTCTGTTCTCAACTCTCTGCGTTTTCCTGTTCATCATGTTAACTGTTACACTCTCAGCCAAGTTACGCTACATATTTTATACAAATTATAGCGCTATCACAGTTCCTAACAATAATATGAGTTACCTTTAAGACGACGTCAAAGGGAATGACATTGTTTTGCAGTTCTCAGAAGAAAACTTTACAAGTAGATATAAAGCCAAGTAGAATGAGGACGTAATAAGTCAGACAAATGGTCAGACGGCCGGTACCACGTTTCAAATAACTTCTAACTAACGTTTATATCTAACTTCCAGATAGATAGAAAAGTCGTTCTTACCTCTGTTCAATCTTCCAACAAACTCTCCATTATATATTCTAATTACAATTCAGATTCTCGTGAACTTAATCACAGTTAACGACGGAACAAGCCTCGAACCTATCAGGGATTCACTTTTCCGGTTACATACGTCACCGGCTTTCTTATCATCCAAGCTAGCAACCGTTCAGGAAAGCGTTGCAATCTGATCGATTATCTTCTCGAACACGGAAACTGAGTGGAATCCTTGGTCCAACGGACTTCCGGATATATTTAGAACTCGATCTTCCAGAGTGTTGATAGAGTTCCAAGGCGACGAAGCGTGTTTTCAGTTTCACAGATAGGTCGTGGTAGCAAATTGTTGGATAAATTCTTTCTTCGAAGTCCTTGAAGATGAACGACACGTTCGAAAGATCCTCTTGTAATGGAAAAATTCATTTACTTAGGAAACTGAGTGAATCCTTGTTGATAGCTGGACGTGAAAATATATACACCAGTGAGAATTTTTATATTATTTTACACTTTCTTAAGTAATTTCAAAAAAATTAATTAATTTTATATAAATTACATTATATTTTATTTTAAACAAGATTCTAGACATTGAGGAACAAATGTGATTGATTTGGAATGGAATGACCCAACAAATTCTTTTGCCATTCATTTTTTTTAACACACGTTACTGTAATTTCTTTCGACCTAAAGAAACATACAATTTATCTTGCTACGAATTAAATAGCAGACGTGTCACAGGTTGGTCTAAAGAAATCTACCCTCGTCTTTCAATTTGCTTTTTATTTCTACTTTCGTCCCTTTTTCAGATACCTCGTCCTTTTCTCAAGAAACACTCATCCTGATTTCTTGGTTGGATTTACTTTCTTTTCAATTTCTTATTTCAACCAATCGCTGTTCATTAATTATTGGATACGCTCCAGTTAGCAATTGCTAACCACTGTAAAAGAAAAGAGAAGGGAATTTTCATCGTAGTAAGAAATAATTCGAACGAAGGGTCAAAGTGATTTCTTTGGCAAATTGTTTCGTAGTTTCGGCACGTTCCTCTTTAATATCGACAGCCCAGCTATCGATACCCCAGGGAAATCTCGATCCATGTATTCTATTATATGAAGGGGTTCATTGAAAAACTACCATGAAAATGTTCGTTAGATGTTTTACGAGTTTTGTCTAAGTTTTATGGTTTGCAGTCCTTCATGACTGTGATTTATTCAGAAACTCAAACTGACCCTATTCTTTTGGTAAATTTGAATTTTGGAAACTTTCAATCTTTGAATTAGCTTTAAATTCACAGAAACTATAAAATCAATATTAATGATTTTTTAACCAAAATAAAATAAAAAATGATCATTCATTTAATTTTTTTTTAAATTCATTTATCTAATGAAGTTTCCGATTAAAAAGAAATCAATGTATTGCGAAGCCTTTTTGTGAAAATCGAAGTACTTCCATTGAAAATTGAAATGGATGACAGCCACGGAGTGTATTAACGCGTGATGTCCGAGTTCTGTAGACAAAGAGTCTATGAAACTTTTCAACCCCCGTATCGATGGAAAACAATCGTCCATCTTGTTCCAGCCATGAGTCCATCGAAATACGTATATCATTGTTTGCCGTGTGGGTGAACAATCTCGATACGAAGTTCTCCGATGAAAACACATCGAGAGATTATTCAAACCCCTAGAACGTGGTAGTGAGTCATAGTTTACGTTTCAGATAGCAGAAACGTGACTTCCATTTTCATTGCGGTTCAATTTCAATTTGTAAATAAAATCGAAATAAAACTTATACCAACTATATGTGTATCTCCTTTAAAAGCTTTGCAAAACTATAAACAATTTTTCTTGTTTTAATAAAAATTATATTCCGAAAGGATTTAGCTTTTAGCATTATTCGCTTCGCAAACTTATAATATGAAAAAAGAATCTTCTTATGTGACTTTGTGAATTTCGTAAAATCCTCTTAACCTATTTTCTTTTCCCTTATGCTTTTTATATTCCATCTTCTTTTTCTCCACTTAACACGCCTTCTTAACTTCACTTTTATTAAACTTACAACTTTTCACTACACCCATTTCTAACCTTTATTAACCCTCCTTTCTCTTGTCAATATGGCACATTCAGACTTTCTCATTTTAACTTTTACAATAATAATAATAGAAATTGTCTAAGACACCAGCCCCTTCAGGGCACCCAAGGTGCCCTACTCTATACCTGTATTCTGTTGTTTCTTGTTTGGTTCATAAAGACTTCCATTCCTAAAACCTCTTCTCAACTTATTTTTACATATTTATAGTCCCATCCTAACCCACATTCATTTTTTGTACCTCCACCTTAACCCATTTTCTCGCACCGCCGAAAAAGAGAGGGATCTAACAGATGAGTCCACTATCAGACCTTGTCGAAACACTTCTTGCATTATTTTTCCACTTCCAGTATAATACATCGCCGCCATCCGTTATCAATTCGCTACATGGTCAGAATACACGCAGGGCATCTGCTCGACCTGTCCCACGACACCCTCCTTCTCCACTTTTCCACAGCTATACGCCCCTGTATGCGCGGTATGCTGCCGCATACCTTGTCCTCAAGGAGGCAAGGTTACCCACACTTTTTCTCATCCACCATGGCTCTGTTTACCGTCACAGCCTTTGATCACTGTCAATGGAGTACCCGCACTGGGCTCCCTATAGCGTCTGTGTCAGTGGCCACCATGGTGCACCGTACACGCGAGGGAAGCCAGTGTTGAAGGGTTCATCAACCGTGACTGATTGGCCTCGCTTGTTGGACGCTCTTTTAAATCAGACGGACACTCTTACGCATGGTTGATCAGGGCACGCTCTTATGCACAGGGTGTACCGACACCTAACCCAGCCCTGAGTCCGCCTAACCCACCCCTTTGATTCGGCCAGGCCTTTTTCCCGGTTCGAGGCAATTAAGCTGTCAAGGCGAAGGTTGTAATTGGAAGCGAACAGCTGGCGGATAAATGGAGCTTGTTTGGAAACTAAGCGTCTGTTTTCGTTCAATGGCTGCGTTTTGCATGTAGGTTAGGTTGAAAGTAACCAAATACTGCACCAAAGGTTGTACTTCAGATGGAAACAAAACAGTAGAGGACATTATGCAGTCTATGATGTTTTATGGGATCTCTGTGATGGAACATTGCATATGGTAATTTAGGTTAGGTTCAAATAACAAAGTGCGTTATGAAGAGCTGCACTTGGAATGAAAAGTAAACGTCGTATGATATTACTGTTTCAAGTAGTATACAGTATAAGAATGTCTGTGATAGCATTTATGTGATAGAATAATAGATCTCTATAAAGAATTTTTAGATTAGGTTAGGTGGTAATTTAGGTTAGTTTCCTGATGGTGCAGGTTTACTTCAAATGATCCCTTTATCATGAAACCCAGGGCACTAATAATTAATTTAAAATAATAATACCTAGTTGTTTTATGAAATAATTATATTTGAAAATTTAACATTTGACATTTCAAGAGATATTCAACTTCCTACTTGCTGAAAAATAATAAATTGAAATACAGTCATTATGCTGAAGCAAAGGAGGATCTCTTGAAGTTGCCTTTGTCTTTCATATAGCTCGATAAACCATCTACGTGTATCAATTAAACTTTCGTGCGATCTACGTGAGATAAGGGAAGCGAAACAACCCCTATTCATCCGTTAACTATGAGCATAATCGACTGTTAACCGTGCTTGATTATCGCCATCGGGCTTCGCAAACTCTGCATTAAACGTCCAAATATTTCTCTAGCATTAATCAGCAATTTTCATAATTGTAGGATTAAGATATGTGTTAAACCACTTGTTATCACAAGTGTTTTTAATTAAACTACCCCCAAAAGCTTTGTATCGATTTTTTTGTATAAAGTAGAATTTTTTTATTTGAAAAAAATATGAAATTTACCAGAAAGAGGTCTTGGGATTAGAAAGTCAATATTGTGCTACAAATTTATGCCAGCTCGGTGCATGAGCTTTCGCAACGGTAACAGAACATGAAATATGCAAATCCATCGACCGACACTTTCTGTAGAAAACTTTGTTCCTCGGTCAAAGTAAGAAACTCTAACCTTATATCATGTAAAGTTGAATCGTGTAGATTTTCATAGTATTCGCTGCATTTTTCATTCATGTTTCCACGTTGTATACGATAGAAAGGTCTCGAGAAACATACTAAGAAATAATTTCAAGGAATGATAAATGAAACATTAGTTTATAGTCAGTCTAGTTTCATACACTGTATTGAACAGTTAGGTTACTGAAATGTTTTCTGGTTTATATTTGATAATTAACGCCTTAATTTATTACAAAAACATAATATTTAAGAATTCAAGCAGGAAGAATTAAATAAAATTTTCGCAATTTACATTTGAAAATAACGCATAGGTCGGAAATTATACTGGAACATACATATATTTGACAACCAACCACCTGTTTCTCCTTGTTCCACTTATAACACCCCTTGTCGGACCCCACGAATTAATTATATTTCGCTTTAATCCCACTTTACTGGTTAATGTGCATATTACGACAGAAATAATTTCCCAGGGAAAGTTACACCAAAAAATAACATTTCTTGAAGGATAAATGTTTCTCATTAGCGGTTTCATTACAGCCAGCTGTATCTTGTTAAAGCGAGCTCGAAAAATTTTCTTTCTGTTTTTTTCTTTTGCACTCGTTCATTTGCTTGTGCAAAACTTTCTCGACCGACGGACTGTGTTGCATTATTAAAACCGTGGGAGAAAGTTTGCTAAAGAAAAGGATTATAACAGCAGGCGCCCTTTAACTCATTTCAACCCCCTCATCTGAATACATTAAATTTGAAACTTATGCATTTAATTAACTCACTATATTTTTTATAATACAAATTTTGTTTGTTTTGCGCAATAAGAAATTAATTAAATAATGAAAATTTCATGAGTTGGTACAAGGTAATATCCTCGAGAACTTTCTGTCATAATTAATGGTGGCTGACAAAAGGAAACAGGGCCGACTTTGTGCAGCTAGATTTGAGCATTGCACGTCAGGTTCCTTTGTGTGTACGATGGTATTAAGAAAATATAGTTTATGAGGTCGCAGGTATACTGGCAGAAAATAATTGTTTTTCTCATTACTTAAAAAGTAGAAATTATGAACTATATTTGGAAGCTTTGCAGTTGTTATGTTAATAAATAATTGTATTGTTTTTTGTTTGTTTCAGGTGAGTGATTACATTTTCGGATACACTATGGTGTAAAGGGAAATTCGTAAGTTGATATAATAAGTGACATAATTAGTTAATTTGCAAATTAGGCAGTAAGTTATTCCTGAAAGTTATTCCAAAGTTAAAAATATGGAATAAGTTTTGACTTCATACTTTCTTTTGATGTTATATCATTATATCCCTTGAAAACAATCCTGCGAGCGCCATCTTCCGAGGGGTGGTAAAATTGACCAAACAGAAAATTGCATTTCTTTCTGAAGAAAGTATCTTTTATGACTCCGAAGGGTCAGTAAAATATTTTATGAACAAACTGTAATTCGTTTAAAGCGTTAATTTCGAAAATTAAAAAAAATAGTACCCGATAGACCAAGGAATGCACCAGCCATCTAGTGGTAGAAGAACCAACTAATGGAAACTAAATTTTGCAGCCTTGTCCTGTAAAAATGGACTCTTCCACCATTCCTTTTATGGTGATAATTTGCTTCAAATAATGATGTTCCATTAATTTGCATGCACTATAAACAGTTGTTATGCAAACAAATACATGTTACCGACTGTGTATTACAGTTATCGACTAGATGTCTCTAAGATGAACTGCCTATCGCGAAAATTCGTATCCCATAAACTGCCATACCGACCTGGCTCATAGCGCCATTTTCAGGATCTGTTTTATGGCGCACTCTGTGGGAAATGGAAAATGGAAAATCAAAAACGTTCTATTTATCCTTGTAAGGTGCAAAAGTCATCAATTTCCCATCAAAAAAATGATTTTCTTTATCGTCAGTCTCTCTGCTCATTGCTAGATGGCATGAATGGTTCAGTTTGCAAACTACACGAATAATATAAACTTGAAAAACTTGTATTGATCGTTTCTTATCGATAAGGAAATTCCAACAGCTGGAAAGAGTTTCCAACTTAAGATACAAACCTCAAGGAAGAGTTACTTGAATTGCATCTAACACAGATGTGACCATCGAACAAATTTGGTTCTCGTCCTTCGTTCAGAGAGGGGTGAAACCTAGTTTCGAAATCATGACCTGATTCGTTTAATTTGTGTGACGCGAAAGGATCTTTGCTGACGCAATTCCACCCCACGTGAGCTTCATATTGACCGATCGGCTTGAAAAATTACCATTGTTCGTGTATGCATCGGTGTCTTAATGCACCCGACCATTTCGTATGCAATAATACTTAGCACACCTATTCACGCTCATTTTATGACAGGATAATGAGGATACTGATAAAAAAAATGGATTACTTGCAAATTTAGAACTTCATACTTATCGTACAGAAACATATTTTTATTAAAAATGTATAAAACACAATATTTATGATATTGCCAACTGTACAGAATACATTTCGATTCATCTTGATTCATTAATTCAGTATTTCCTGAAGACGATACCACTTCGATCCAGGGAGCCAGAAGTAGAATACCCATAACCAGCTCCATATCCAGAACCAAGGTTGTCAGTCAACCCCGTGCCATAAGGACCAAGGCCACTTCCAGGTGTCCATCCAAATGAGGACCCATATCCACTATTCAGTCCACCACCAGAGGGGATACCAGTCGATCCAAATCCATAACTAAGTCCTGAACCATATCCAGAGTTCAGACCCAGTCCAGATCCATAATTTAAAAGTGATCCATGTCCTAAGCCAGAACCAATGGAGTTCAGACCCGAGCCATAAGCAGAACCAATTCCAGACGTTAGTCCTGTGTTGATCCCAGAGTTAAGGTGGATTCCAGGGATGTGTCCAGCACCCAGACTTGGGCTAAGTCCCCCAGAATTAATTCCTGACCCATGACCAGCATATCCGAGGCTAGAACCCAGGCTGGACCCACTAGATAGAAGCAGAGACTGAGGGGCAGTCTGCTGAATAGGGATTGATTGAGGAGCTGGTACTGGAACTCTGATGGATTGCGACCCAGCGATTGGAACAGGTTGGGACACATGGACAGGTAGGTCCTTGATGAGGGGGACAGTCTGTCGAACGTAGTAAGGGGCAGAAATGGATCTGGACACAGGATACTGTTGAGGAACAACCACTGGAACCTGCTGAGCTATGGACTGAACGTTGGCAGTACTCAGCCCTCCAGAAATTCCAGCAGTAAGACTTGTCGAGAGCCCTCCATTTATTCCTACGCCGATATTTGAGCCATATCCTCCGGTAAGCCCGGATATTCCGTTCGAGAGCCCTCCATATGTACCAATGGACAATCCACTCGTGTATCCTCCAGGAATTCCAGCTGATTCGAGACTGTTGCCGAGGTCCAGTCCGACCAACGATCCGCCCAGCCCTCCTGAACCCAATAGCACCCCACGCTTTGTCTTCTGTTGCTGTGGCTCCGCTTTGGTTACGAATGCCACCGTCGCCAAAAGGCAGAACTGTGAAACGATTAGATCTGGTTTCGAGTTTTGGAAATAGTAGTTTGGAAGTTTCCGGAATCGATGGACGTTCTGGATGGGTAAACGTAGGTGAAACGTGAACTTACCCTTGGGTCAGGTAGAAGAATTGAATCTAACTTCTGGTGTAGAATAGTTTAAAAGACAAATACTAGAGTCTTTAAAAAGACACTTTGGTTCTTAGAGAAACTGTTGACATAGAATTGCAGAGTATTGATGTTCGATTCGAAATGATGTTAAATAATGATGATGCCTGAAGTGAAATGGTGGTTTAGATATTTATAGAAGTAATTGGAAGGCTCTTAAGTGTTTTTAGAAATAACATTGTAAGATGAAATTAACCTCACTTCTTCTGACCTAACCTCAACGACCACGATCATCTTGAAATAGTCACTTAATCACTCAGTATCGATCGTTTACTTACTATCAAGATTCTCATTGTTGCTTGTCTTCTACGTGAACCAAGAGTGTGCCATCCTCTGTTACACGGGTCGGTTTTATATACCAGGTCTTAGATGACTTTCACTGAATGAACGATCGCACACGCCCTGTCTTGGATGGCCTGCTTCTGATTTTTCATCGACAGGCTTCATCCGATCCCGTCAATCCGTGATGTAACCGCAATCGTTGAAAATAGGCCGATTCCGCGTTGTGGGACACACGTACACCACCGCGTCTGATAGGTCTGGACAGCATCTGGGAAGAGTCGCAGTCGCTTCGATGATGTATCGTGTGTCAAACGCGTGTTCCAGCAATTTGACCAAGTATTTTGCAGTGAGATAGTGTAACAAAGTCTTTTGAAATGGCGGATTGAGATTGATCCCTCGCATTTATATGTGGCCCTCCTGAAGGGCTGTAGTTGCCCTGGGGCAACGAGGAGGGCACGTAGCAATCAGAACAATATTTTTAATTCAATGCAAAATGTTTAATAGTCTAAAATAATCATTGTTGTTATTTTTGCAATTTTAAAGTTCTGAAACATTGGGAAGTGACAGGAAACGCAGTTACGCCGCGGGGAAGCTTTTGACAAAAGGTAGAAAACGAATTCCTAAACGTTCTGGAAACGAGCTTCCTTTTGTCCGTCCCGATATATTCCATGCAAATATCCCGACAGTGTATTTGCTTTTTCAAGAGAATTCTCTCAAGAATGGACCTCGTTCGACGACACGTAACACGGTATCGATTCTGACGCGATACATTTTCCAGGAAATTTCTGAATAAAAGCAACCGTGAAAAGCGTGGAATGTTATATAATACTTGGATATAGCTGTCTGAAAGATTGCACGGTTCGTATAAATGCACTCGAACACCGAAGATGTGGGTCGAGAGAAACATTGACAAAGGGAAGAGAAAACAAGGAAACGATTGAATATTTCCTCCTCGACGAGTCTCTACCTTTTCTCCTTATTGTATTAAATATCAGAGTGCTGTTCGTGTCGTGTTTGATCAAATAACACACTCAGATATAAAATTCTAAAAAGTTTCTAACGCCTGTTGGTGATTGTATATATAGTGGTTTGTTCGTGATTATTTTAGAGCATCCAGACGCATATAATTTACGGTATCACGATCATTATTCATATTTACGATGGCCTGTACATCATACATGGTATACATGGTGGACATCTGCCAATTTGCTCTACCAAGATAGTCGATGCGCAGTTACGCCTGTAATAACCATCGTTTAGAATTTATGTCGAAAAATATTAACACAGACGATCGTTTAGAGTTCCTTTGATCGATTCCCTGTTGTGAAAATAATATCAAATAACAATATAAATCGATATAAATAATATAAATGCAAAATCAAATTAAAATTGGGCCTCTCTCCATGGTCCGCCATTTGAGGATTGAAAATATAAAACTACTTTTGTATTTGACAATTTTTTACAACTATTTCTACTCGTTTTAAAAATTTGTCAATCGTGTTAATCGAAGAAATTGAATTCATTTCGCTTACAAGCCACGCATGAAACTGGAATTTTCAATAACGATGTCGAACAAAATGCATCCATCCTATGCGAAATATCGTCACGAATAAATTTCTCTTCCCGTCCATTCGTGTGTTAAAGCCTCTGGGCACTTTTGTTGTTGCATCGAGTGCAGCCGGTTATGCATTTTGATTGGGCACGATGCATAATAAAACCTTTGGGACGATTGGAACTGAAAACCGATCGAAACCGCCATTCGATTTTGTCGCTGGAGAATGAAACTCGTATGTGATTCTATTTGAATGAAGGGTTCGTCGATGAAAAATTAAATTCTATCTCTCTAAATTGAATTTTCCAAAATTTTCGTCCACAGTACTTTGGGAATACAGTAAAAATTATTATAACTTAAAATTTAATTAAAGTGCAAACAAAGAATATTAAATTTCATAACAAATATTTAAATAATTCGAAGTTCTGTTCTGCTTGAACAGCTTGAAAATTTGCAAACAGAGTATCGAGCATCCATCAGCACTGGCCTCCCATCAAACATAACCTCAAATCACCAATAATCCCCCAATATATTCTAACAAACGATCCAATCAACATACAAAGCTTGCATTTCGCGCAAACACAAACGAAATTGAATCCCCGTGAACGAGCAGCGATCGAACGGCACCAATCTCGAGAAAACAATCGTTCGATTCGATCGACAACCAGCAACACACGAATGTCGCTGTCTTTCGTGTGGCTCGTGGTTCGGCCGTCAATGAATTTCGCGTTTCTATCGCGATTCCATTGAATTATGTTAACAGAGGGCTGTGAAAATACAGCTCCCCCTCGACGACGGCATTAGACGCGTAGTTAGAAGGCAAGGAAGAACGGAAATGCAGCAGCAACGATAACTAACCTTCCAGAGTGCGATGTCAGTCGAGGCTAAAACCAGCTGCACGACCACTTGCGCTTCAGAGACCGATGGTTTGTTTCTATTAAAAATTTCCCTCGAATTTCATAAATAGCAGATTGAATATTGCTTTTGAAGATATATAACGTCATTCTTAAAATTGTGTGACTATTTTAACCCTGTAGTAGATGACGTCGATGACACGTATTATGTCATAACTGTAGGGATAATAGTCTAAAACTTCGATTAAGTACTCAAATAAGTACTTAAGTACCCCTTCCAATCATAGACGGCGATTACGAGACGTCTAGTGAGGGGCCAGTTCGTAAAGAGGTTGCGCAGAATTCCACCAATAAGGAGGCGTTCTCGGCCAGCAGTTCTAAAATGGGTTTGCAGCAGGACAACGATACCGAAGATTCCGAATCGAAAAAGAAAAAATCATCAGAGAAGTTTTTCAGTCTGTTGCACTCGAATGTTCTAACGAAATCAGAATCTATGCCGGTACTGAAAAGCACTACTTCATTGGAGGATACCGTAGAGGATACCAGAGTAGTCTCTTCAGAGTCCCCGTTGGCTCGTCGCAGGAAAATGAAGATGATAGTGGCACAAATCTTCTCGAGATCCAGTCTCACGTCGACCACACTGTCGGCCGGTTCCAGAACCGAGTTGACGAAAGAAAATTACCAGGCTAAGAAGATGGAGTCGAGAACCATGCTACCTGTGCTCCAGGTGATTATCTCGTGAAGGATTAATGAGCTGGAGCCGGTTTTCGAGTCGTGCGATAAATAGGTCCTTAACACCGGTGGCCTGGTTTCTTTCTAATTGCGCTTCCCTTTGATCCGCTCTTCCTTTGTGCCGAGTCTAATTAGTGGGGCTGTATCTTTCCTGCGGACGTTGGTATTGATCACGGGCTTGGTCAATTTGTTTCCGGTGCACCGTTTTGTTTTTAATGTGTTTTTTGTGTGTCTGCGGGAGAAACTTGTGAAATAGGACTTATAAGTCTTCTTTAACAGTTTGATGGTCGCGCATTTAAAGGAAGCTTTGGTCCATCCAATTTTATACACTTTCGTACACTTAATCGGAGAGTACTAATATAGTTATATTTGGGGGTTTCAATTGATGAATATTGCATAATTATTGGTAGTAAAGTTTTTAACAAGGTTATAACTCAAGTACTACTAATTGTAAGATCAGCTGGATAGGATTCCAAAACCCTAACTCCGCCTTCCTGAATAATCCCCTTATGTCTAGGGCATAGACTGCGATCCACCGAATCGTCTGAAGGAGGTAACGTTTCACGAATTGCCCGAAGATAAAGATTTCTCCAGCGACCGATCTCAGACATCGGAAAGAAAGAAAACCAAGTCACCTCGGTTACCCACAAGGGACGATGAGCCTCAGCAACATTCACAAGAGAATGGCGACCTGATAGACATCGCGGAGAATCCTCACCCGTCCATTAAATCCTTCTACTTTCCCCCAAATCCACAGAAAGAGGCTTCTTCCGCGTCTTTGAGGACGCACTCGAGAGCCACCAAAGACGGTGTCCAGAGAGATGTGAGCGAGCTACGTTTCTTGCTGCAGCAGTTGAACGTAATATCGGGTAGGGCTCGTGCCCTGAGTCAGATCGATCCCTTTCTCTCAAGTCAAAGGCATTCTACCCAGTGTTCACCGTATTCCAATATATCTGGTTATTACCTTCATCAAACAGAGACTTATAGCCGGGATACGCAAGTGAACGACTCAATACAGTTGATAAGCAGACAGATGATAGACGAATCTTCTCAAGGAATTAGAGATACAGATTATGTGGGAAGTAGGGCATTTTGCCCAGCGGGCAACCAGATGGTCCCTCTGGGTCGTGACTACACCTACTATGAGAACCCAATGAAACATTCCTCCAGGTACGTTGGAAGGAACTTATCCAGTGGGCTGACCAATAGGACGGGTGGGGAAGATGACAGCCGAGTTACTTTGAATAATTTCCACTTCCAATTTGGACAGTATGTAGAGAAGCATCCATCGGGCTCACTGATTCCTTCTGTCAGCAGCTCGTGCTATAGGTGCCACAGAAATAGAACCTGTGTCCTTTCGCATTACGACGATAATGCTGGATGTAGCACCAGTAGCGGAGGTGGCCAAGTGACATCAGCTTTCAGCAAACGAGCCGACGAAAACCTGTATAAGTCAAGGGACCTTGTTGAGAAGTCAACAATGAAGTCGAAGGAATTTCCAATTGATTTGTCAGATAATCAACCAAAACCATCCTGGGCATCATTAATGAATTCTAGTCCTAAAGTCCGTACATCCAGTGTTAACGCAGAACTCCTTGCTGACGAGAAGCCTCGTTCCCACAAGAATTCAGCAAAAAACTCTAATAACAGTCTCCATTGTTATCAAGACCAGAGTGTCGCAGCATCTTTGATACGTATTGCTTCAGACCTGAGCAGGCCCAGTACAGTCAAGCGTCTGAACAGTCAAGCGTCTCTAGTAATTTCAAAAAGAGACCAAGACGTAATGGTATCAAATCTAGGACTAGTAGAGGACCAAACAACTAGTTCTTCGAGTCAAGTGGTCACGAAGCACAAGCACCCCAAAGGGCTGAAGAAGAAAAGTGTCAAAGACCTGGACGTCCAGTGTTCAGGATCGAATTTGAGGTTTCATCAGAAGGAAATCGCCCTCGGGCAGTCAATGGCAAGTTTTCTGAAACCTTCAGAGTCTGAAGAGAGTAACGCATCCAAGGGCAGCTCCAACCAATCGAAGAGCATACAGGTGGCCACAGAAGAGAAGGTGGTTGTTGTCCCCATCGTCTTCACCGATGGTGTCCCAGAGCCCCAGAAAATTCCCCTGTTCACAGTCACCAGATCAAGGACCCATCTGCACAATGTGAAATGCCACCTGGTCAAGCTCAAAAAAGGAACATCCGCCTTGACTCAGAGCAGCATGGTCTCAGCAAACAGCATCGAATCATGTGAAACGTCACTGAACAGGGATGACAGCAAGAGCAAGATGTCAGTGTCTTGCGTCAGTCGTTCGTCCCTCCATTGCAGGAACGGTTCCCGCACAGCAAACACCATCAAAACTCTATCAGACCATCGTCATAGGTCAGATAGTAAGCACAAGAGGGTTGGAAGCATGGCATCTGGTTACACACAGTCCACAAAAGCACACTCCGAACCAACCAAGAAGAGGGTGTTGTATGGAATGAGAAGTTCACCAGAGGATTTCGTTTTCGATACCTGAATGACTAACCTGGATGGGCTTAAACAACGTGTATGTCGTTTCAGAGTCCATCCCTGAGGAATTGAGATTGGGGTGACTCATTTTGCAAACTGGTTCAAATGGGCAAATTTTAGGAGCTGGCTCCAAGGTGTAGGACTATGCTGATGCAGCCATTAGCAAAATCATGCAATTTCTAAGGTCAATTTGGACCTTTTCTTGGTGGGAAAGGTCCAAATTGTTAATATAATTTTGATACCTACATTTATTTGAAACTTTTATTGGATTTAAAGCGAGACATTGAGGAGTGGGTGTTCGAGGTGCAACGATATAAAATCGAACACTGTTTTTATACTAGCTATTGTAGATAAGGATGTGACGTCTTTTGCAAGCAGTTATTAAGATACATATAATTACTTCCAGCAGTACTTTGCATCAATGTTATTGTACCTTGAAAATGGTGGTGTGGCTCTTAATAAATAAGGCACGTCAATGGAAATCAGTACCAGGACTATTAATTGAGTCTTTCAGTAACATAGCTGATCGACGTTAAGCAATGAAAAAGTTTGCATAAAATATACATAAAACAAGTTTTGTACAACAAATTATTTAACGAAACTTGAAGTATCTAGGATTGGATGCAGGGAGTTTCGCAAGAAAATCGTCCTCCATTGAAATGTGTCTTAATTTGCACAGTTGCTGCCACGTTTCTTCGAGCATTTCAAGCAAACACACCGACACGACGTTCAAACGAATCTCATTATACGAACGGTGTCAGTGACGTAGGAGTGATAAGTGGTCGCGGATAATCCAGAAGCCAGATCGTCGCCATTGAATCCTCGTTTTAAACCGGTTTTCCGTCTAAGGAAATCTGTTTGACACTACGTTTGGCGGATCACCGCTAACTCGTGCATGCAACCTGACCACCAGTCATAAATCCAGGATGATCACGGATTGGCCAACTGTTGCATAGTTTTCATCACACGAATGCTTATATCGTTATGTCTATTTCGTTTCAACCATTAATTTGGACTTGTCAGTTCTAGGTACTTTGGGCCACCCAACGAGATTATAGAAAAAGGGTTCATTCATTTTCTTTAGCCAGGGTAGATAGATTAATTAGTATCATAGTAATGATTTTTTAGGTCTCGATCAATTATCTGGATATTTTGGGAATGTTAGGTTAGGTTTTCAATTATAGGTTATGTTTCGTCTTCTAAGATTTTAGAAGCTATTATTCCTTTTTCCGATAATATGTTAAGAAGATCTTGTCTATAGCTTTGAAATTTGTCTTGTTCGCCTCTTCGACCTTTAATGTGAAGTTTCCATACTCGCCTTATTAAGATTCCTGTTGGGATACGTTTAAAAGCAACCATGGCAGAGTAAAGGAGGCTTTTAATGAGAGCGTAACTAATGAAAATATGAGCTAAAAAGCAGCTCTCGGATATTATCTTTATCGTTCATATTTCAATAACCTTCCAGGATTCTCGTTGAACCTAGCAGGCAATTGAAAATTTGACAGATGTAAATGGAATCTTTCATCTTCAGTATCATCTGAAGACACGTGAAATGGCGGCGTCAGAGAAACAATTCCATGGCTTTATCTGTCACCAGCTATAGGAAAATTCCGATGAAATATCTTCTGAATATATTGACAATCCCGGAAATGGCCAGCATCCAAAACCAAAAATGAAATCCTCACTATAAATGGCTTCATATTCACACACTGGCTGCAATAGTGTCTTAATGTGAATTGATGTTGAGATCTATGTTGACGGAACCATTTTATTCATAATCCTTTATTTGAGGTTAGGTTAGGTTTCACTTTAAATTTTCGTTTTCAAATTTACATGCAGTAAGAAAAGAAGGAAGACAAAGTTCTTATGCATTTTTATACTTAATCTAACTTAATCTATTTGGTCAGTGCAACCTTAATAATTAGATGTTTTTTTTAAATATAGAATGACAGTCATGAAACGAGGTATTAGGCTGGGAATAACCACTTTTTTGTTGTAAAACAATAATTTCTCTTAGAAAGAAGGACCAAAGGACGCATCATAGGAAAGTCGAGTGGGTGGATGGTCAGTTGGTCGATATGCCCAGAAGAATACGAGGGCCGGCAAACGCGTCGTTGGCCAGGATCCCAATAATTTGTCTTGTCAGTGGCACTTCGGTCGTGTATTTACAATGTCAAAGCGTCATTGTCCGGTTGTTCGCTCGCGTGATGCATAAACGACGCTCGATCACTCGCAGACACCCAACTTTTGACGCGGTGAACGCGCTGACAGTGACACGTGCCGCGCCTTGCTCTGCATTACAATGCAACCCGAACGACATGCTTCGCCTTCGTTATATATATAACGACACCTTTGTCTGATCTTGTTTTTGTTACGTGTACGTGAGGCGCCTGAACGTCCATCAAGCGTACGGTCGATCAAGAAAATTGTTATTTAAACAGGTGACGTGCATTTTTTGAATAATTGACACATATGCATATGGCTCGGTTTACGTCGACGTTTCTGGCGGGAAACTTAAATTCAAGCTTAACAATCACGACTCGATGAAAAGATAAATACCTATGAAATTTAAATATGAACCGATAAATTCAGGATTCACGAAATAATTAAAATATTTGAAAAAGAGTATAATCCTACGCTTCATATTTCGGTCATCGGTTTCATTTAATTCAAAATTCCATTTACCTCGAAGAATCTACTTTCAATCAAATCCAATTTCTGTCATTCCAAAGCCATAATTAGTCCACTGGAGCGTAAAAATCGTACTAATTAATATCGCCGAATTTCTCCGCTTCCTTCCCCATTTCGCATAAGCACTCATCAAAAATCGATCACCCGTTACTGCTCGCACAACGTTGCTAATCGGATTAAAAACAAAAGCTTGGACTGTATATAGGGCGTAGCGACTTACAGAGTGTAATTCGTTCAGTTAGATTACCTCTCTCTTTCGAAGGGACAGAAAATCAGTGGATTAGCTCTTTACCAAGTAAACACAGCGGATGGGGGCGTGAAAGGAGGGTACAGGAAGCTGATGTATCGGCAATCCTCCGGCACACGGTGCTCCATTGAAAACAGTTTATTCCTGGGTTATTGAATTCGAAACGGTCGCGATGCACGGAATTCAATTAGACTCGGAATTGCTCGATTAATCTCGCGTCAATTGGGAAAACGTTAAAACACGATTATCCGGAGCTGTGGAGTAGACAAGTGAACGCTTCACCTACTTGGTTGCTCTACTTTTCGCGAGAAAAAAAATTCTTTGATGGAAATTACTTCATGAACGCTTCATCAATGTTTAGCATACTCCATTATCGAATATCCAATCTCCAATCGCTTAGTTTTCAACAGGATACTGGAGTTTTTGAAACGTTACGCCATGGAGAATTTGCAATTTTCCTAAGGTACTACTTGTTTCGAAAGATACACGTCGTTTTCGTCCCGTCTCATCGGTTCGGTCAGACGCTCCGTAGTACTAGCTAATCCCCGTCTCGCCGGTTCGGTCGTTCACACTAAAATATTCAAAAGTTTGAGTTAGTTTCGGGTTGGAAGCTTTCGCTAATCCAATAACTTCGAAAGTCTGTTATATACGAGGACATTTATCTCCTGAGCATATAAATTTCCAAACTTAGGATTTCCAAAGATTCGTTTCCTATTTTTCCCTCGTTTATACTCGTGGAATATACGAACAAAGTTTAGTTCGAAATAACCGAAACACCTTGTAAAATCTCAACCATTCGGTAACTTCGGTAACAACCTAACCTGACGTCCAACTAAAAGACAGTATCCATCGTCCAAATTGTTGAGGAAGCAATAAAACTGCAAGGGTAGTGTCGCACACAGTCGCAGAGGCTCAGATACGAAACGACCTCATTATCTCGTGTGAAAACTTAAAATGAGCGTAGTTAGTTCCGAGCTTTTTACGATTGCGAAGCCTTTAACGAGACGCGACGATCACAGAGCCATCTGTTCAGTGGAAACGCGAAGCACGCTTCGCTTCGAGTGAATCATTAAAATCCTTTTGCGAACAGGATTACGGATCCTTTTCCCAACCGTTTCCACGTAAAGGACTCTGTGGTTACTCGTCGTGTAATTTCATTGCATACCCTTCCGAACCATTGATCGTGGTTGATAACGAGAGACTTTTTTCTGAAACCTTTTTGCATTTTCAATTGACGAGTATGATTGGAACGATGGTGGATGTTTCTGGGACTTATGGTATCTGACCAATCAACTCGTTCCTCATAACATAACCTAAAAAATGATTTATTGTAAATCTTAACGCATCGTATAATTAAAAACAAAATTAATCTCGATAGCACCCAGGGTCGAATAGAATAGAACAAAGGAAAACTGTAATCTTTATTCCACACTACAAGTGTCAATTTCTTTTCGAACGAACTCGATGGTTTTCCAACGGTGCGCAATTAAAAGCGATTTCAATTCTCGTCCCGCCTGGTTCGTATCAATCTTTTAATTCGCGGTCTCGACGCGTGCAGCCTATATCGGATTCCGTTACCATACACACGAAGGTGGAATAATTACTTAATTGACGTCACACTTTTGCACACTTCGTAACACCTGTCCAACGGTTCGAAACGTTTCTTCGATTAGAAACCGGTTATTAATGCCGAAATTCTAATCAAGGAACGGTGAAAAAAACTAAATTCAACAAAATTTTAATTTTACTTGAAAGTTAATTCTGAATTGCTGGTAGCAGCCAAACAGTTGCAGCTGTGAACTTAAAATTAAGCAAACCGTGTGAAACATTTTGCGTTTCAATTATATTCGCCTTGGACCGTGGAATTTGTATGTTGATGACCATGACGACCTGTTTCATTTTCTGTGTCACACTCGATCACTCATGATTCGTGTCGTTTCTAATATTCTGCAAATATCTTTTAGTTGGCAAACGAGCTGATCGAACCATTTTGGAAAGACTATAAATACGGTTCTATAAATTCGACTTCTGGTTTCCTTGAAATTTACTATTTTATCTGCTTACTCGTTTCAGCATCTCTATTTAAGATAATGTTATTCTACAGAAAAATTTAAAAAAAGATTTATCGAACCACTTTCTTATGTAAAATACATAAATTATTGAATGGACAAAATGTCATATAGACATAAATTTGAAAATGACTATTTAAATAAAAAATCTAAAAACAAAGGAAATCTCAACGAGATTATTCTGATATAAAGGAAAGTGTTGCTTCTGTATATTGAAGTGTGGTAAGTTATCCATATCAATTCTAAAGAGGATCAAAAGTAGGCTGGTAAAATATTGACGCGCCTGTTGTCGCTGAGAAGCGCACTCGGCGGCGTCTCAACGAAACATGGATCGCACAATGGTATGCAAATTTATCGCATGGAAGTGGCATTATCGCGACGATTAACGGACACGTTCGAGCACCGTGACGATAGTTCGGAGGGAACAGAAGTTTCTACGATAAATTCGGCGTCACGCATCGGAAAGTGTCGCTTACACGCACCGACGTACGTGCATATTCGCAGCCGAGTCACGTAATTCGCGTCTCGTTCGTTGCTCGTACGTTTTTCGAATCTTTCTTGTCCTCGATGGAATCTTAACGTCCCCGACACACTCGCGATGTTGGCATTTTTTTCCCTTTCCGACAGAAATATTGCGGTACTTATTGTTCCCGCGAGTGCCGTTCTCGTAAACGGTTACGCGAATCCAAAGTGCTTATTTATCTCGGCAAGAAAAAAAATTTTCTGAAATGGAATTTCGATTTATTTCGCCGGAAATAACGTTATCACTTTGATGGGCAGAACATGGGAAGAGGAGATCGCGTTTGGCTGACCATTGTCGGCCATTGAAGTAACAAATCGTGGGAATATCCGAAGATTTTCGCTTCTGGTAAAAGTATTCCTCGAGAAATAGCTACAGGGGGCACAAGTTTCGATGCAAATTCACCAGAACTGAAAAGTTTCGAGTGACAGTTTGAAATCTACTTACTTCCAGTCTTTTTTCCCCGGTTTGCTCGTAAGGCACGGGACTTTTAGTCAAACGGAAGGAACTGGGCCATTGTATCCAAGAAACTTTACAATTATCATTACTTCTGCTTAAAACAAAAACATATTCTTTGATGCTTTAATATTGATTAGATAATTGTTCAATAAAATTTGTATAGTTCTTATTCTGAGGCGTATAGTGTGGATAGTTTAAAAAGAAAATTTAAATTCAACCTAATTATCTTTTCTTTTTAATGTTCTCATCATTTATCATATCTTTGCATAGGAGGAACGAGCTCGATGTAATACCATTCGAATACAATGTTTTTTATGAAATCGGAGGAAATTTTAATTAAGGCAAACGAATAATTAATGCTTGTAAGCGAATGTATACCGTGAAAAGACCACGTGGGAGCACGCAATTTCGAATTTGCATAATTTATTCCTGCTCGTTGGAATGCTCGTACATCGATGTTTCATCTGTGGTTGAAAAATATGTAGGTTGCTGAAGACTTTCTTCGTTTACACTGGTCTGATTTTACGTTGCAAAAATTAGGAGTTGTCCGTGATACATTCCACAATTTCTTTAAATTAACAATATTTATTAATTCAATATTTGTTCGAAAATTAAAAACAGTGATAATTTTTTAATACAAATTACACATACTTAAATTTATTTAATACTACACTTTCTTGGGTTTTATTAAATATTCTTATTATCGCTTTTGAACTGATTTTATAGCCTGCGGTTGTATTCAATCTTTCGTTATTACTACCACTGCTAATGATGTATTTCTGTTGATGTAATGGCCAAGTAATGAACCGTAAATGTGCAGCACCAATTATTGGATCGCTAGGAATGCTCGAGGCGTTAGAAACACGTGTTTCTCATCGACTGTGTCTCGGTTAAACGGAGACAGACGTCAGGATCCATCAACGACACACGACATAATCAATGCTTGCACATAATATGTAGAACAACTTTATTGGTATGCATCTTCAAGTTGCAGATCAAACAAAAGAAAAGAAACCGAGAAAATTTGCTTGTTTTTCTTTAAAGAACAATTAATCTTTAACTATTTGGAATACATTGTTTTTCTTTTTTGTTCCTTTTTATACTCCACAATCGATCAGTAAATGTCGAGTGAAAAAATATCGACCGGTCGTCGTATGAATAATTTTCTAACAAATAATTATTACTCAATGTATCTAAGTGATAGATTTACCATTAGCATAATTGTTACTCAGAACGAATATAATTGAAGGACTGCAAAACATGTTTTGCTCGCTTTAAAAAACTTGAAGCGTTCTTGCTATAAATTTATTTTATTATGTATATCTGTTTCTTGACCGATTTCCGGGGAAAAAATTCTGTGCAGAAAATATGATTAACCTTTACATTTATTTCAAGTTTCCAAGGTTCGTCTTTTTACTTTGTGAAATGCTGTATTCTAAAATTAAATTCTGAAGAGAGAGATATGTTTATTAGGAATCTCACGTGGCAGTGTATCCATTAAAAGCAGAGCTTTTGTGGAATAAATCCTAAGAGGAAATGGATATGAAACATTCGTTTCAATTATTTTCGAAAAGCTCAAATATTAACACTCATCCTTCTTTCTCTTTGTCAGAGATGCATGTTTTTTAAGGCGGAGAACGTGAAAGCATCTTTTTTCGAGTCGTTGTTGACGAATTGGATAAAATGGAAAATATCGGAAGATGAAAAGCATTATTCTTTGTTTTCTTGTCTCGTTACGTTCCCTTCTTTGACTTGTTTCATTCGTATCTACTGGAGAAATACTTTCAAACATTTTTCATGAGTTTTTTAAAAAAAATGTTCAACGTCAATAATTCCTTTCTGCTTTCAATTCTATATGTATTGTATTGAATATTAAATCGATTTCACCATACAATACTTTGACATTTTTAAAATGAATAAATGAAAATAAAAACGCGATGATAAAAGGAAAATTTAGGTTACTGAAAACAAATAAATTATTTAATTTTATTCAACAAGCAACAACAATAGCAATAATTTTTAAACAAAGGAGTTTTACATATTGGAATAATAATTATAAAAGAGCAGTGTAAAATTTAAGAAAATGACAATAACGTGAAATGCAGATTAAATTAAAGTGGAGGCTCTCTCCGTGGTCCGCCATCCGAGGGTTGAGTACTCTTCACATTCCTCCCCGTTTTTCCACTTCTATGTAACTGTAATTACTGCCGTAACACATATCACCTAAAATCCATCCTAAAAATCCGACATTTTCATTCAGAAAAATGAAAATTTAAATAATTCTGAGGGTAGGAACCTAAGCGCGTCCCATAAATTAAAGCAAGACATTAGTCTTCGTGTGTGTCCGTGACCAATCGGGTGGGTTCGTTCGCGGGTCGAGTTACCTCGCAGCGCCGCAGCGCGGGTAGTTTCGTGTCTACTCGATGTGCTGTTAGTCGGCTGATCTACTTGTTCGGTTAAATTCGCGCGATAAGGAGTCACCTTAAACATCCTGCACAACACTGTTCCTTGTTAAACGGTCTTTCACGCGTGGTCAGATACAAAACAGCCTGCTGTGAAATCGGCCGGCGAAATGTGCTTGTTCGTGCTTCTTCGTTCGGTTTCGTGTCGCGCCTCGGGCGGCCAGTCAGTCAGTCACTAAGTCAGTCGTGTACGGTGCCGGCTGGTGCGTGCGTCGTGCGCTCTTTCGTCGCGATTTTGAAAAACCTGTTCGTTTGTTTTTGAACACACTCCTGAAATGAAGTTAGCTGCGAAATGGACCATGCCGTGATTCGGTTGTCACGGACGTTTCCAGTGGCCATTTCTCTGTTACGATTAGTGTACTCGTGTCTGGTGAAATGTGTATAATACGTGCGTGTCGCGAACGAAGCCTGTACATGCCCTGCCCCTTTTCTTCCACTGACCTGAGTGCGTTGACACACTCAACAACACACAACAGTCTGCACGATTAATTAAGCGGAAAGCAACGAGAGAGCGAACAGATCACGTGAGTTGATATATTACGTCGCATTTTCATTCACGATTTCACGAAAACACGCACGAGACTCTCTTTCAGACGCTTTTTTTCGAAACTACGGTCGCACGAATATACACTTGTGGTACCGTTGATCGTCTTCAAGCGCGTTGTACGCTCTCTGTCGATGTTTTGGTGTTTTTATTAATATTTTTGTTAATATTCGATCATTTGTTTGTAACCTTCTATTATGATTGATATACTATAAAAATAAGAAAAATTCATTACTGTATGTGGTTAACCTGGAAGTAATACTGGAGTATAATTATTAACATATCACTTGAGAACATGACACCGAGCCATTATTCACGCCATTGCGATTTCCAAACCAGCTCGATCTGTCACTGTTGACAGCTGTACAACAAGTGTCAAATATCGAGCCGACATTATCAATAACGGGAAAAGATACAAGCTTTTGATAAAAGTTATTGTTTCAGCTGGCAAATGTGTATATTTATTTATGCAAATAGAAACGTAGTTTCTCTGATAAAATGTATCTTATTTGAATATTTTGTTTGACATCGTCGCCATTTATTTAATTGCATATAATGAAGTTTAACAAGTATCTTGTGCGTGTTTTTGGAAAAAAGAAAAATTTAATATTTTTTCTTTTTCTTGAATGAAAATTCATGCCGTGTATTTTCTAAACGCGAATAATATAGAGGTATCAGTATCGTGTGAGAATTCTCGACGAAATCGAATAAAGAGGAAGTGAAAATTTTGCATTGTTAGCGTTTTTATCTGTGCTGGCGAGGCATCCGGAAGTGGGTTAAATAATACAGGTGTGCGTAGAGCCGTGATAAAGTAAACATAACTTTCTTCTTTTTTGATTTTCATGAAAATAATGCATAGTTATTATTAATAGTCATTATTGTTTTAAGTCCTCAGGAATTCATAATAAAGATAGGTTTTTTTAGTAGCATCCTGTTTAGACTCACTTCCGGTTCCTTTAGATAAAAATAATATTTTATCATAAGTAAGGAACAAATTTAATTAAAATTTATTTAAAAGGATTTTCATATGCAATTATTAATATTATTATAGTGAAAACGACCATATTTAAGATTTAAGTAAAATTCCCTGTTTGTTACCATTTTTCTCTATAAAATCACTAGATATATTTTCTGTGTTAATCGCTGAAATCATAGTCACTCAATCGAAACACGAATCGTTGATCGATTGCATAACCGACTTGAGTTTAGATGGAGCATCGAGTTAGGAAAAAAAGAAAATGTGAATTCGTGACTACTATTAGTGGTCGATTTGTTACACAACTGCGGGAAAGGTACGCCTCTGGTATTTCATCGTACCTCCATTGCTCTTTTCCAGGTTTAATAAAGTTTCTTCAATTTCTCCAGTATAAAGATACGAATTATAAAGTTCGTTGTCGAATTTAAGCATTCAAATTTTACCTTCTAATATCACTTATTTTTTATTATTATTACATTAAATTTGAAACGTAGTTGTTACTTGAAAATGAATAAAAATAATAAAAGTTAGGCAAAGAAATGGCAAGTAAATTTGATCCAACTTTGAACTATTCGTCTTCATCGAGTACTACGTTTCACGTAATAAACGAACCGATACACACTTCTCCGTCTACCAAAATCTACCTTTAACATGAAAATCCCTAGACGATACACTGAGGAAAAGTAACCGTGTCTCGTTTTCACGAGAAGCAAGGAATCAATCTTACACCTATGTAACTAAATTCTCTGGAGATGTTGGAAACGATTTCGTTACCCTTTCGTCGGTTTCGAAGCTCTGCTGCAATTTCCTCTTATTCGATCGTCTGGATAGATGATATACGACGTTAGGTCGGTGAAATATTCAATAAATTTCACTTCTATTTCTTTCATAAAGAAGAAAAATATATAATTAATATTTCAGCAAAGTAATTCTGAAAAAATCGTTAAGTAAGCAATGTGTCCAATAAAATAAAAATCGACGTTATAAAGAAACATAGGTGTAAGGTTGATTCTATGGAGAACAAATAATTTCATAACAAAAATTATTATATAATTATGTAAACAACGTAAAGGGTAGCCTTCAGGAGGTCAACTCATGTTCAAAGTCAAAAGAGGGGTATAAAGCTTTGACGACCGACCAATAGTATTGTTCTGTCGTCGTCAAGGCACATATGAGATCCTTCATCTAAAAAATCCCGATGACGTGCCGAGTTGCCGTGTCAAAGAGGCCGTAAAACTTTTGAAACAATGGCCGATACCGAGGGATCGGGTAGTAAAAATATCTACTTTGCCGTTGGAAAAAGTTTGTTGTGCGATGCATTCGCCTCGAAGTTGCAATTAAAGTCCATAGTTCAGGGACAGTATACCGTGTAATCGATTGGAAATGTAATACGCAACAAGGTATTGTTGTGGTTGATAGAAAAATGATGATTGTAAAGCCAATTACATAAGCTACTGGGAGGTGCAAAGTGGACTTCTAGTGGTCAAGAATAAGTGTATGGGGAAAGCCTTCCATCACTGGCCTTTGGTTTTGGGAAAACCTAGGGAGAGTCTAGGGGGAGTGTAAAAGAAGGGGGGTTCTATGCTCTTCTTAGATTCCTTTTGGCTCTTTTAGGAATATCCCTAGGTTCCACATTAGGTCATCCTTAGGATCTTTTTAGGTTCTCTCTAGGTTCCACGTTAGCTCTTCCTTAGGCTCCTCCTTAGGCTGCTTCCTAGGCTCCTCCTAGGGTCCCCTTAGGATCTGTTTGGGTTCTTACTAGGTTCTACGTTAGCTCTTCCTTAAGGTCCTCCTTAGGCTACTCCTTAGGTTGCTACTTAGAATCCTCCTTAGGGTGCTTCCTAGGCTCCTCCTAGGGTCCCCTTAGGATCTGTTTGGGTTCTTACTAGGTTCTACGTTAGCTCTTCCTTAGGGTCCTCCTTAGGCTACTCCTTAGGTTGCTATTTAGAAACCTCCTTGGGGTTCTTCTTAGGCTCCTCCTAGGAACCCCTAGGTTGGGTATATACCCTATCACTGATCGGCTCTGCGATTAACGTTAAATGTTCCAATTACTATTGAATCTATAGTGTCGATTGCTTCCTTATTTTGACCTAAGAAATCATATTTTTCATCGGCTAGTTGATTGACCCAAGCGTTATCTATTTTTGAAACAATTTCATTTGCCTGCGATAAAAAAGAAACAATGTCCTTTAGTCGAGTTGCAGCCCAAAAGCTGGCGTATCGTGTTCCCGTTTGATCGATATCTAACTGGAAAGGATGACATGTGGTTTACCGACACAATGCTCGGGCATATCACGGTTGAACACGGTTCAGGACACCAGCAACCATCCTCTGTTGATTCAATGGTGATAGGACACATTGTTCCAAAGCATTTGTCGTTCAATTAACAACAGACCCTTTGTTATTGAATCTTCGAAAATTCAATTTGTTTTCTTGCTTTTCTCACTTGTCATGGTAGAAATTTTATATTCAGAGATTGTTTATTATAAAACAGGAACAATTGGCTGTAGTTCAATGTATTTTCAAATAATTTTACCTGCTTCAAGAGTTGTAGAAATCTTGGAATTCTTGGAAAATCGCGAAAATTTATTCTACTGAATCTTCGTGAAATCACTTGAAAAATATTTATCTGATTTTCTTAGATTCAAAACATGATTCGTTCTTATTAATGTAGATTGAAGATTATTGAGAAATTGAATAATACAATTTATATAAAATTAACTAAAAGTGTAAAAAAGTTATTATTTCATATTTCTATTCTAATATTGTAAAGTGGTGTAAAGTAGCTGAAAGTACTTGAGGCATTGTGTACCCAACGTGATAAAGTCCAAAAGAAGATGATTTCGTGCTAAAAAATGGGTCAAAATTGGAGAATAAATCTCCTTTTTTATACTTTATTTTCTTGAACCGGACTTTGGAGATTTACAACGTGCATTTAACTCGAGCCATCATACTTCACTATCATAACTTGGTGTCAAGAGCAGAATTTTCTTAAAAGAAAAATAGAGAAAAGTTTTCTTTGTACTTCAAAGATGCTTTAGTACAAGACCGAAAGTTAACTTCACACAAATATTATTTTATCTCTTTTGAAGAAAGTACCCTTCTTCAATTTTTAACATCTACTTTGAGACACCCTGTATGGTTTTCAAAAAGAAAATATAAATTTGTTTTCTGTACTATTCAAAATCAAAAATTAAACAATTTCCATAAATTTCTCTTCCAATTTCAAATTTAACTGTTGAATAAATTTTGCTGTTCTATAATTTATTCTATAACTTTCTATAGCAATATACAATATATTACATTCTGATTACATTAATTTTCATGTTAATTAGAGCTGTTCAGTGACCGTAATGATTAATTAGCATACAATTACAATGCTCCATCAGTCAGGCGTACAATAATGTTGTACAGCAAAAATTAAATATAAACTTTTATGATATTTTTCGTTTATAAAATTGATGGAACATTATTTCAATAAATTTCCGGGAACTTGAAATTATAATTCAAAGCGTCGATAATTAATTTATCGAATGCAGGTGATATGGGATGGCGAAGTAAACACGTGAGTTGATCGTATTTGCGAAATCCATATAAATTATGCCATCGCCGAATAAAATGTCTAAAACGTTTGGCACGCAAATTGCTTCCCAATAATCAGATGCACGATGCTCGTCCAAGAACAGTCGTACGATTTCCTATTGCATCATCGTCATCGATAACGCTTAATCGATTGATCACCAATATCCACGCATCTTCTTTTTTTATATGCGTCTGCCTGTTTCAGATCAATACTAATTACAAATCAATTAAACCTGATCATTCTTCTACTACAAACTAATAAAATGACAAAAGCGTAATAATTTATTTGATAATGAAAGTTCTAGTATTATTTTGCAAGATATTGCACTCGTTATTCTAATTTTTCCAATAATTAAATACTTTATGAGATTTCGTTTCAATGAATGAAAACAATTCAAAGGAGATTTCTTCCTGAGAAGAATGTTTTCTTGGAAGTGTTGTTCTATAAAAATTATGATCGAAATTCTCGGGAGGAGTCTCATGATAAATTATAATATTGTTTTGGCTGGCAACACGAGCTGCAAAATTTTCCAGTCTCGGAATGACAACGCTAAGAGCGTCTGGTTATTGTCTGAATCTACTTAAAGTGGAAAACGGTGTCTGGTACCTCAAGCCCGTTTCTATCAACCGCTTCTGATCACTGAACGCTTCTACTTAAAGCGACTCTTGATGAATTTCAAGCGAACCGTAACAATAATTCTTCATTGTCACTTAATGAATTTCGGCTCCAAATGGGCTGAATTCAATTCTGAACACTCATTAAGTTCGAATCAAAACTTTCAAGTTAAATCTCTCATTAATTTTTATCTCAAAGTGCTGCAAATCGAATATAGAATATCTCACTTTTTAATTAATTAATTAGCTTTCCATTTTAAGTATTTTGCCATATTTGAAAATTTTTAAATAACTGTTTGCTGTTAGAGAAATTTGTAAAAATTAAGAATCGTTAATTTTATTTATCGATATAAATTAGAGACGTATTTCAGTAATGATGTTAATAATTGATCAACAATTCGAATCATTCGGCGAACTACATCAGGTACGGGATTGTTCTTCACCTATAGGAGAATTCCAATCATCTCTCGGCGACAGAGTCGAAATTCTCAGCATTTCTGATTATCGAGGAATCTAGTTTAGATCGTGGAAACGTGCCGGCATCGAAGGGAACGTCACTCGCAGAAGCTGAAGAGCATCGATTGCATAGCGTTTTTTCTCTCTCTCTCGATCTGTGCAACCAGACGGAATGAGTTCCTCCATTCTTCAGCTTCCGTCGATAACACAACCCTCGTGAATCCTCGAATCGACCCTGTCCGGGTAACAGTTTTCCAAATCTCCGAATGTTCCACTGCAATACAATTCTGTTTCTTTGAACAGACAAAAACTTAGCGTCGTTTTTCTGCAGATGTTGCGGATGAAACCTAGAAAACTATGAACAATGCTTTTTGCAATAATTTTGAGGGAAGTTTAAGCATCAAATGGATGTATCATAAGTGCTATTTTGAGATACTTTTATGTCATGAAATTATTATTGACTGTTAATGTTTCGAAGTTGATCATTTGATATTTGAAAAATTATTAAGTCTATTTTAGTTTATTTTAAAAATGGTTGATTTTTACAAAATTTCCTTCTTAAACATTTTATTTTCTTATCTTCTCAATTTTTCTGAATAGATAAGATTTAATCATTCATAAATCATGGTTTTCCAATGAGCAACATAAGCTTGTCGCGAATATATGTTATCCATCAGTATAATGGTTGGACCACTTCCAAAAATACGAGAGATATTGGATTTCGTTATTCTACCACATTTCCCACAATCAGACAGGTCTATGGATTCAGGAGAACCTTTTAATCTTCTATCGTAGCGATTCTAATCACTTAAGATTATATCTATAACTCAATTGATGGATGAAGATGCTACTTTGAAATGTCTACAATTAAATGAAAATTCATTGTACGTGCCGCGTTTCGGAGACCTTGATAAACGCAACGCTCGTTGTAATTTAAACCCCTAAATATAAATATGAAAATGTTTGGCAAATGCTATTATATTACTTGCAATCTAAGATCGCGGTATCTGCCAAGCAAACGATATTCAAGATCAAGACGCAACAGCTGTTTCTGGATATTTCATTAAATATCAAAATACTCTTTCCTCGCTTCTCAAATTAATTTTGCAAAATTGTAACTATTCAAAATACGTTTGTTTATGTTTACAATCTTAGGTTCCATTTGTAGGTTGCAATTTATAATTTATTTTAATTTTGTTTTCATTTGGGTTACGTTGAATTTGTGGGGTTTTTTTTAGGGAAAGCAGGAATTTTGACAATTTTAATATTAAAATTAATTTAGAAACAAAATTATACTATAGAAATTAATATATTACTGAGAAATATGAATAATAAATAAATATCAATTCGAACTTTCCCGCGTCAATATTTACACGCAAGTGGTGGGGGGGCATTACTGTCAATCTCCCCGGGGTCATCTATGGGGAAGGGTGGGAGCTCCGGAAAGACTACCATTCGCGGTACTGTACGAATGATCTAACCTAACCTGGGGCATCATACCAAAAATTATTTATTAATGTTATATTTGCATTAATTGCAATTTGAAGTTAATTTTCTTCAAAGGTAATTTCAAAACCTGTTGCGTTGAATTTTGTGAAACTAGATAAATTTTCTCGTTTGTATTCCTGTAACGAAGAAAGTTCTTTAAAATTCGCGAGCAAAAATTGCGAAAAAAAAGAGACGCACGTACGTCGGGATTGACGAGAAGAATTTTAATAGCTTGTTTCGGCAGATTTTGTTGCGTTTTATGTTACATGTCGACAAAATTCGACTTGTTTTGAAACGTGATTACGTTACTTTGACGAGTTTCAAAGACTTTCAATCCATTTTGATGAAATAAATTTCTAAGGATGACTTCACCGGACAGTGTCTATTTTTGGCAAATTTTTGATTTATGGGAGGTAGGGAGAAACAAGGTACATTATCATAACATTGTTTTGTAATGCTCATTTAAGTTGAAAATTACATTAAACATTCTTTAAGCATTATTGAAAAGAAATATCTCTGTGATGATATAATTAAAGTCACAAAAAGTTATTAAAAAATTATGAATACGTTGACATATTAAAAATTTCAGTTATTATTATTGTTACCAATAATTTGCGAATTATTTCCATAAAACCACCTAATCACTGAGGTGTTTATACGGAGGATCGGAGAAAAGCCTCGGCGATTAGCGTTGCACAATGGTGCAGCTGCCCTTATTGCATTATTATTAATAAGCTTTCAAGCTAAAGGGGACAAAGACGATCGATAATCGATTATCGATTATCACATTATAGCTTTTACACGTTTCAATCGATATTTCGACAACAGAGACTGTATTATGCCTGAAGGATTTGTTTTGTGTACAACGTTATTTTTACCAGGAAAGTCAGAATGATTGATAAATAATTATTATCAAGAAGAAATAATTAAAAAAAAAAATTTTGTTATGGAAGAGAAATTACAATTCTCTATAAAGTTGAACCTCTAATCTCATTATAAAAATTTAATTAGTAAGTGAATTATGATAAATTAATTATTTTTCTAATAATTTACTAAGTGCAATCTGACTATGTTAAATTACTTATACGACATTGAAATTATAATATTTTTTTTATAAGCCGTGAAAAATTCATGAACAATTAATCATATCGTTTGAAAAACAGAAGGAAAATGATTAATTGATAAAGAAGGATTTTTCTCATTTAGTTCATAATATTCGAAGGATAAGAAAGAAAAAAATGAAAGGAGATAAATGAAGTTTATTCAAATGTTATTATCAATGAATCGCATTCCATATTTTATCCTCGATCAAACTATCAGGTGTGACCGCTTATTGCACGTTAGTTATGTGTACAATTTGAATTGACGTTTTACGGGCGATAAAAAGTGTTTCGATCGACATGAAAAATTATGATTCTTCCATTATGAAACCTTGGACATCGAACCATGATTCAACGATCTTCCGAAGGTGCATCATTAATAAAGTCTTATCTTTCGGATATTTTGCATATTGATCAATTTGAGCGATTTAATGAAGGAGAATGGAAAATAAAGTTTAAATGTTCAGGTTTTAATGTTACATAACTGATACAAAGTAGATGTTGTAAATATGAATAACTATTTATGTCAAGGAGAAAATACACTATAAATATTCAATTTTTAATAGTGGCAGGTTAAAAAATTAAATGATGGAAGTGGGAGAAATTAATAAAATTTTTAATTTTCTATTGGAAATTGGAAAAATTACTTTAAAAACTTTTAGTGATTAATTTTCTGAGATATACTAAATATGGTCGTTTTCACTGGTACAGTTAATAAAAATTTAATTTGCAATTCTTCTAAAATTGTAGATCAAAATATAAGAATTTAAGAAATACGTTTTGTTCCTTACAAATTATTCTGTCCAATCAAATTAACTGATAGAAAAATCGGTGGAAATCGTATGTCACACGGCACTGATACCAACTGGGATTCGCATAAATTCTATGGAACCGAAAGGGACTCGTTTCTCGGAATGGAACCCTATTTAACCTTTTGTGAGGCAGCGGCACTGTGTAGAAAAGAACTATTCTCAAAGAAACTTTCGACGGACGTTCGAAAGAAATTGACGGGCACAATTTAAGAGCGAACTTTCAACGTTCAGCCTTCAATTCCGATCCATTCGAAACAGTTCTGGATAAAAGTTACACAATTTTCCTTTCAACGTTTTGAAATAACAAAGTAGTATTATTATTATGTAGAATGTTTACATTCCTTTAGAATTTGTACAAAATTTTATAAAAAATATTAACTTTCTTGACAGTGTCTGTTACTTTACAAAGGGTCATTTCGACCCCTACGAATCATGACCCAAACGATGTGGTTTGTCCTGTGTAGTCTCACTGGATCTTACTCGAAACGACGATCTTCTTGTCGAGTGAAAACCAAGAATGTCCTTTCCATAGTCGGAGAAGGAAACCGGAAGTTGGTATCGGTGGTTCAATATTCTCGCTGATCGATTCAGAGCGAGAAACGGTGAGTGATGCATGATCGAAGTGCAATTCGAGTCGAGGAGGGAGGGTTAGGTGTGTCGTTTTGCTGACCTAACGAGCGACACCCTGGAAGATGAGCAGCCTTCAGGTACCGGAGCTACGGCTTCCGGCCGGGGACGGTGGCGGAAGTGGCGGAAAGGGCACAGCCCCTTTATTGCTTGTTCCTCAAAGTAGCGTGCCAAGGAGGAGGCATTCGTGGATCTGCGGGTGAGTTTTTCTTATTTCCTTCATTTGCAAGCTTCTCTAGATTATTCATTTTTTAAATTTTACATTAAAAAATTTGGGTTAATACCCTTGAAGGTAAATATCTTGTAAATTTGGGTCTTGATTGACCCAGGGTTAATTAACAAATATTTGAAAAATATTTGAATCTCGTTAATAATCATTGTTACTTTATCGCCCATCAAATTGCTAGTCATTAAATCCTTGGATTTTGATAGAACACGACAGATTCCCAGACAATTCCATTAACATCGATGAATCGAGCCAGCTACTAATCAAAATTAATTGCCTTGCTTGCTCGCGTGCTAATGAGGATTTAACGGGGTTGATTTGAAAAACAATTACCCTAGTGGGCTCGGTTTGCTATCGAAGCCGGTAATTTAACAGGGTTCGCGCTAATAATCACTTCGTTACACGGTCCGAAAAGTGAATTTATTATTTAATGAACATGTTTATAAAAATTACTATTAAATAAAGAAAATCTTGTTTCCAACGTTGGCACGATGGACGGGGTCGTTTCTTTCTCGGTCGGCGAGAGGCGGCTACACAAAGGAACCCTTGGAGGGTTATTCGAGCACCGGTTATCCTCTTTTTTTATTTTATAAAACTGCACGCGCGTTCTTCAGCAACAATGGCTTCTTTGTTTTATGCGTTTAATCGGGACGCTGATCGCCAAAGGGTTAATTGTGAAATACTTAAATTTTGTTCTTCTTTTTCCAAACCCGAACATCCTTAGTAACCTTACTGACAATATAGAAATAACTTTACGTATTATTGAGAATATTAAAGGTTATTCTGTAAAATTAATACATAAATAGTTCTTTAGTGAAAAAATGTGAGAATCTGTGTAAGTTATATCTGCCACTTGATGTGGCGCCACCAGCACGTGCTCAGAAGTACTAACCTAACTCATTTCCCCTAGGTTTCTAGTAATTTTTTCTGTTCTAACCTATAAAACTTCTTTTGAACTGAAAATATACATGAAATAATGCCAGTAATCATTTTTATTCGTCATCGTGTGCTTAAAATTTAATGTTAAAATAGTAATACGAGCTTGAGAAATTATCCTCGTCAGTTTCGTTTGATTCTTATTGGTGGTCAGGGTGTTCAAGTTTCTCGAACATAATCGAGAACGTTGAACAGCGCTGAGAATAGAAGTCGAGAGAGTTTTAGAATGGTGAACGACGGAAAGTAGGAGGATACACTTGTCCTCAATCCTTCTTCTTAAATGAAGATGGAGGACTCGTTTCCAGCCTGTTTATCCGCCTGGTATCACGCGTGAAACCACATGGAGCTGGTTTTCTTCTGCGTGTACCCTAAAGTGAAACCTCGTTTGTTATCTCGTCTTCCGGGACGACTCGTTGAGTCGGCAAAGAAATAGAAATTATTGAAAGTAAGATTGAAAATTAAACCGCGCATTGAATTACAAAAATACCATCGGTAACAAAGTTATTATAAAATATTGTTGGGTGAAAATAACAGTTTATCGAGCTGCTAGGATTTCTCGCGAGGCCAATAAAAGCTTGGAAATCGAGCGTCTTCGTGTTCGCGATGATAAAAATCCAGGAATATCGATTTCAGTTGGCCTAGGCTTTCGCATTTTCAGCTCTACTTTTCCTCTTCTATTTATCCTATACCTAGCAGGGCGACTGAGAAATCAGAACAGCTTTCGTTCAAGGCCATTCGACGTCGGATTCGAGTTCTTCAGCCTTTTCTAAAGACTTGGTCGCTGGAAATGAAAACGCCTTCAATTCAAAGGGAAACCCGATTTTTATCTATCATACTGCCTGAAAGATTTTCTATACGATTACGATATTAATTTTCATTTGGAAATTATTAATAAAAATGATATTTACCACCTCTTAAAATTCAATTTTTTACTTAAACTGAAAGATTTATCGTAAACTAAATATAATAAAAATTGTAGATTAGGTTCATGAAAAATTTGCAAAGAAATACAGATAAATTTACAATTAGGCCAGAATTTTATTATAAACGTTTGTGTTTTCTGTTTCAGGTAAGTCCATTTAAAATATTCTACTTGTGTGATAAGTAACAAAACGTCATCCCTGTGAGTAAAATGCCACAACTAATGTCTTACGTTTATAATACATCAACGTCGTTAAGCTGGATGACAGCTAAACGAATTTACAAAGGGTGAAAAGCCCTTCACATTCTAGGTTAATCCTTGCCCACTGAGAATTCCTGAAACTCGTTTCTCTTACGATACGTTCACGTGTCGTCGACTTGGAAAAATTCAATTTCCTTTTTACATCAACAGTTTGCTCGTTCTTTCATTAAATTTCACAATATTCAATAATTTCCTTTTAACGACATTTGGTTTAGATAAAGTTCTTTTCAGTATTCTTAATTAAATGATCATTGATAGAAAGTGGTTAAAATTAAATAATAAATTGAATTTATTAAAAAATGTTAAAAAGTAGTATATATGTAATAGTAAGTAGCATCAAGTAGTATAAAATTAATTGTTTCTGTCTTGTCAAAGTTGAAGCCCCATGGGTGCAAATTTTATTTTATATTTTTAATTGACTTTTTCCTAAGGGATTTGATAATTTTTAATTGGAATGATTTATATAATATTTTAGATAGTTTGCGAGAAATAAGTCACCCGCTATACAGCATAGCGTTCCCGGAGGTCAAGAACACCCAGCGTGGTTTTATTAACTTCTTATTTATAGTCGTCGGGTGGCTCGTTGCTTTCGAGCCTCGTCTTTCACTGGTAAAGTGATAAGATAAAGAAGTCCTGGCACGAGATTCACGTTCCATCGAATTTTATTCGCGTCGATCGAAATAACAAATGGTCTCGTGGTGATGCGAATTTCTTGCTGGGCAAGCGGGAAAATCGAATGATTTTTTTAAATTTTCAAATCCCCAGCACTTCAGTATTTCTCTTGAATTTATGGCAGAAAAAAAGAAAATTATTACATTCAACCTGGGTAAAAGGAGGGTGGAATTTTTAGAAAATAATTCCATAAGTAAAATTAGAAATTTAGTAAATGAAATTTTAGGATTGAACAATTTTTAAATGAATAAAAATGGAAATTATGGGTAAGATTTCAAGCTCCCCCAGGTAGAATGAGGATTTTCAGAAAGGTTAACATAACAGAAGCCCAGTGGCTTATCCAAGTTTAATGCTAAATAGAATTCTGAGTCGAGCTTTCCAAAGTACTTAATGCTTTAGAATACAAATTAAACGAGAATTTTTAAACAACCCAGTCGAATACTTGAAATTGAAAAAAAACACTTCGTTATAAACCAAATTGACTCGCCATTTGAAAATAAATAAAATTCATATGAAAATCTTGTATAAAGGGTAATTGGCTGAGGTAGAAAAGAAAGGGACACTTATTCAAAATGTATCCAGTCTGTGGATGAAAACAGAGTGCAAGGCTACCAGGGAGAGGAGGTTCGTGGTCCTGAGGGATCGATACGAACCGTCGCCTACTACTGCACAGGGTTGCACGTTCACCCAATGGGCGAGAGCCCAGTTTCGTCGGTTGCAAGCAAGATCTACGGAATCCTGGGACACACGCCGGGTGGATGCAGGAAGCAGCTACCAGCTAATGAAACACGAGTTTCCGGGGGAAGACGTTGATCCCTGGTCTTGTAACGCTGTCGTTTTACCTTCCTAATAAAGAGCCCCTTATTATCTCAGCATTTGTCTTCTGAGATGCTTTGTAAAATCTATGGGGTGATTCATTATTTTGCTTTTAACATGCCTCCTTGTAATTTGTACTTTGAGGTTATTTTTCATTGCAAAATCTAACAGACTTAACCTAATTTATTCTTTTTCATTTAATGCACATGGTTGAAAATTTGCAATATGTTAGGCTTCTTTTTTATTTGATACACACCTATGAAAATTTGTGTTTTGAGGTTATGTGCTTCGTAAAGGCTACAAAGCAGACCTTAACCTATTCTTTCACATTTCATATATAAAGTTGAAAATTTGCAATATGTTAGGCTTCTTTTTAATTTGATGCACACCTATGAAAATTTGTATTTTGAGGTTATGTGCTTCGTAAAGGCTACAAAGCAGACCTTAACCTATTCTTTCACATTTCATATATAAAGTTGAAAATTTGCAATATGTTAGGCTTCTTTTTAATTTGATGCACACCTATGAAAATTTGTATTTTGAGGTTATGTGCTTCGTAAAGGCTACAAAGCAGACCTTAACCTATTCTTTCACATTTCATATATAAAGTTGAAAATGAGTGTTTTGAGACTTCCAAAGGTTAGATTTCTATTCAATTGATGCATATTATATAAAAATTCGTATTGTGAGTATCTACAGGGTGACTCATTTTTCTCTGTCGATTTTATCGTTCCACACTTTATTACATCGTTTCTTCTTGCACAAAATAGCTTTTTACATCCTCGATTTTCTTCGCTCGTTGCAATTAAGATAATTTCGCAGTTTGTCGTGAAAAACTCGCGTCGGTGACTGTGGCGTTTGCAATGCAAAACCGAGTATCGTTGTTCAGTACCTATTCATTATCACCGATTTGCATCGATGAATGGCGAACTGCGTGGAAGAAATTGCGAGTCTTACTGCAAGCAATTTTCACGCCGTGTTCGAAGAAAATCCGAGCGTTTAAAATAATAGCGATTGTACATTCCATCGATCATTCTAATTTCAATGGTCTCCGCTGGGGTACAATTATATCTTGCTGGACTAATTTTACCCAGGGTATAATTGGGCCATGACTCGACGCTCTATTCACCAGAGCAGACGGCTAGTAACCTTCGAGTTATCGCACAGCAGGAAATAGTAGGCCGGGTCTAGGCCTAGGCCAAGTCGCACCCATTAACCCACACACACAGTCACGTACGTGATACACTGATGAGCTTTTGAGCTTTCGTCGTGCCACCCACGAACGAGACGAAACGAGAACTTGACCTATTAAAGCTCAACGATGAACCTTGGATACGGTAGCGCACGCGATCCCGTGATTCCAGGTGAGAATCGACACCGGTGCCAGCGATTTTATACAGGGTGTTAAAAAAAGGACATAAGAAAGGGAAGTTCATTAATATTGCTTGGACATTGTAGATTGCAGGAAACAAGTTCCTTTTGGATGATTAGCAATTTTATACAGAGTGTTTAAAAAGAAAAGACTTTCCATAAATTCAATTCTTTGGAATTCATTTTTTGAATTTAATTTTTGTGAAGTAGTTGAGAATAGTACTTCATTAAAAATTTAAATAGTTGGAAAAATGAAGTACCCTTCTGCGGGTAATTAAAAAAGCTATTTGAAAGGAATCAATCTATCTAAGATTAAACGTTTGAAATCTCAAGGGAAATTGAACGAATTCAATTTGCTTAATAACCTAAGAGGCAATTCATAGAGATGAAAAGTCCATCTTTTTCAATCAAGAAACTTCACTTACATTCATACCCTTATTTCCAACGTTTCTGCAAACCGCTTTAAATTTATTAAATTGTTTCATTAAAAAATAATTAACTAGCAAATCTTCCGAGTGTTGCACAAAGTAATTATAATGAATTTCTGTTAAAAGAATTCTCGTTCTAAGAGGAAAACAGACAATTACAAGAATTAGTAGTAATCATGCTAGGATGGAAATGAATTATTTTAACACTATAAACAAATAATTTTAGAATCAAGTCTCCCTTCGTTAGAAGAAAATAAAAAATTTTTGTGGTGATTCAAATAATTTTCAATTAGTTTGTAAAAACCAATTATTATTGTAGAATGGTTATAAAGGCAACCGTGGTTTTCAAAAATAACCCAAACACTTCACTGTAGCATAAAGTGCAACTATTGATTGGGAATCAAAATGCAATTCGAGCCGGCCAAAATTTGATTGTGTACCACTGCGTGGTGGCGCTTTGACGACCGGTGATATCGACCGCCCCCGAAACCTGTCCTGGCCCCATCCCCTTCCCATCCCATCGAATAACTACATCCCCTTGCTCGGCCACCCACGATACTCGCACCCCAGCTCTTAAATCGAAAATTTCTTCTCTTCAGCACCATAACTCCTGAGTCAAACGACATTCAAAGTCAAGCAAAGATAAGACTATACATTCCTAAGTCGATTGCCAATATAAAAAAGTAACCAGGAATAAAAAAGAATTAAAATAGAAATAGGAAAAGTTATCGACACAATGACTTAATCTGGACCTTTCATGATTAAGACCAGTAAATGTGTCATAAATTATGGAGGAAGGTATCCTTCCAGATGAAAAATCCACAAATCCAGGAGCACCCTCCAAAGGGACATTCAAAGGGCGTCAGCCCGTGAATAACGCTTCGTATGCAGCCCGACTCGATTATGATTCTACAGGAGGGGGGTAAAATTTGCATAATAGCCCGAACCACCGAGAGTGCTTTCTCTCGTTGAACCTCGACCAGCCTGTGAACCATGGAAATTTCCGTGACTGGACGGTCCCCAGTTCATTTCTTCAACCCCATTGCATTCGAATGCATCGTTGATAAGGGATGGCTGCTTCCTCAGCCGCGAAATCGGGGAAAATTCAGTCTATCTTGCAAAGTGGAATAAAAGAAACTATCTTTCTCGTTTCGATAACATTGACCCAATGTTTTATTCAATAAGTCAACCTTAACATCCAAAGGAACCCTCGCAAGATCAAGGCTACAGTGGAGAACTCTTTGTTTGATCGATGGACTTGATAAGATTAACGACTGAGTATGTTTTAACGTGGGTCAACGATGACCCTTGTCAAAGTAAAATATGGTCTAAGAATATCAAAACCATGAAACTGAAGAATTTCAAGATTCGAAGGAAGCCTAAGTTATATGTCACTGTACAATAGAAGGCATGGTGGGCTTTCGAAGAGCAAAGAAGGCCTCACCTTAGGAATAAAGGAATGAAGTCATCAGAGGGTTAAAAAATTGCCTGCACTAATTATTCTCAACAATATCCCCTCCGCCCATCATCGTTCCAGTAACAGATTGTATCAAATAGAAGAAACAAATCGACCTACATGATCACTCGTCCCATCGCAGTACACTCTGCCTAGCAAGATGATAAAAAAACAAAAGAAGTCACGTTACATAGGAGCTGACCTCGTTACAGTCGGAAAATTGTCTCCTCGTCTTAAACGAAGTGGAAACTGTTCCAAACACGCGTGGACGCGAAGAGGAAACGCAAACCACGCCGACCACTTCGCGACTGTTCGCGAACATTAAAATGCAAATGAAGGCCGGCAAGGTGGTACAGAAGGAAGGGCCAACGATGTTTGCTCGACGATTCGCTTCCACGAACGAGCCAAGCGTCGCTAACACGACGAACAAATAGGAGAAGCGTGCAACCGAGGTATCGTAATGGCGGATCTATGCCTCCTGGCCGGGTTGCGATCTCCCAGGGGCTCCGCGAACCGCGCCAACACACGGATAATTATGTGCGAATATTCGTATCGAGGGAACAAGAGGTCTCTGATGTTTGGTCTCTTCGTGGTATTTCTGGAACGATCATGGTTTGATGCTTAGGGGATGCGTTTAAGTCTCTGATGGGAGCTTTCCACAGATGGGCGCATCCAAAATGCTTTCAGTGAAAGAGTTTAGTTAGAAAGAGTTATTTAGTGAGGAACTAAATTGAATTAATAGTCAGTTTTTAGAAAGTTATTATTTATTTATATAGGGTAATCAGTGTAGGACCATTTAATTTTAGGAGCTGTTTACAAATTTCCCTGATGCACTTGCAAAATGCAAAGGATAAATTTGCAATTTGTATTTAAAATTTAACTTATTTTGTATAACAAACTTATGTTCTAAAAAATAGCAATTTTGTTTATGTAAAAATTAAAAAAGGTATCTTGGAGTAGAAGTCGGTTATCGTCGCCGCAGTAGATTGAGACCGTATTGTGTCAGACAGGTTCATTCTTGATCTACTGATGGCGCCACCAGTCCAACTCGCGATTATCGACCTCAGTAGTCTAAACACAAAGGAAAGAGACAGTAGGAGGGTGCATTTTGAAAACCGCGACATTTGGATCCACCTACGAATTCCGTTCTTTTTTTATAATAGCATTTTAATAATAGACAGTTTTAAAGTTATTGAATATCACGAGACACTTCGTGCGTTTTATACTTTTTTAACATTTCAATTTAGTAATTCGATGTATACTCTCTTTATATAATTAATATATTTCTTAAACAATTAGAAAATTAACCAACAATTCTGAGAATTCTTTTTTAAATATAATTGCTATTTATTGCAGATCGAAAATTAATAGATCTTTTGCAGAATTTTGGAATGCTTTTAGTAATCAATGATTTTTTTGTAATTTTATCATTTCTCTGTCAAATGAGGAGTGTAATCCATATTTTTTTTATAAAATTGTCGGACTTACGAACTCATAGATCATGTGAAACGAAGCTTAATTTTAACTTTGTTGTCTGTTATTTTGAAAAGGGGTCAATCTTTAGCGAACATGTCCATGCGACTTCACAGCGACATTACAAAATTTCAGTCGCAAATTTTGTGACAAGGCTGTGCTCCACATACCATCATCCACCGGATTCCCAAGACTTCAATTTTTCGACCCGAATTGTTTTACATAAATCATAATTATGTATTAGAGTTTGGGGGAATTTCCAAATTTTCTTTTAGTCACCCTAAATTAATATTTCGACTCATATAAATTATTCTTCTTAATAAAATTATATAATTAGGAAATATGTTTGAAAAAATTTTGCAAAAATCAAAATTGAGAAACAGATGAATGTTTTCAAATGTTTAAAAATAAATTTAGATAGAAATACTTTACAACTGGACCCATACGCAGGAGTGAAATGGTCACGAAGGAAAAAAGTCGTAAGAATTCAATCCGAAAACAAAAATCCATTCGCGTTCCAGAACAACGAGACACATACCTCGATGGCTCCCGAGGAATGAAAACGATTTGTCAACTGGTTATGTTTAGACCGCCTTGATCGTCGAAAGGTCGCCTCGATTATTTATCGTAAACAAGAAAATTCTACGTCGCGACGTTCACAAATCGTGGGTGGCGAGGTGCGAAGGGGGTAGAATTATAATGGCCCGTATTTCGGGAGCGGCATGATTTTTCCCGCAACTCGCGCGAAAACTTGGCAACCACGTGGTACTGGCGTGATGCAACACGAGGTACGTGAATCATAAAGCTGTTATAATTTCGAAGACTGGGACACCGTCCAAATAATGGCTACGTCACGTGTCATCACGTTGGCGTTGACATTATATGGCCGGAAGAGGACAACACCTGAGGGCTACCTCAAGACACATCCGGTTGGCTCGGATATCGAATCTGAATCGAAGGACTGTGGCATTCGTTGAATTGTTATGAACAATCTGCCAGTTATTAAAGTTTACGATCAGGGTAACTTATAAAGTTTCGAACCGAAGAATTATGAGACTTAAGAACTAATTTATGCGAATGGGTCTATACAGGTCGTGTCAAAAAGAATGTACCATCATAAGGAATGCAAAATGGATTATTATGAAAATGATGGATGGTATAAACCAAGTTCTGAGTAATTGAACTCACGTGCCTGAAATACTGAAACTTATAAATTTGCAAATTTTAGTAAAAGGATGATAGAGACAAGTGACATTGATAGAACTATTATGGAGAGTTTCAAATGAAATTGTAGCTTCTGAATTGAATCAGTTTGAAATCTATTTCTCCACCTGGAGTCCTGAACCGATGAGACCAATTTTGTTCCATCCACTTCCTTGAACTGATGAGACTGATTCGTTTCCGACTAAACGAAATGACTAAAAAACAAATGGAATGTTCTCAAAATTGACTCAATTTACTATTCTATGTAACAGGAATTTGTACAGATCAATGAAATGGCTGTAACCTGTTATTAGGCCAGAAATTGGCAGAACGTTCAGTTCGAAGTGGATCGTGACCCGATTCGAAGATCCTGGCGATCCTGGCAGGCTGAAAAGATATTTCCACGAGGAAACAGGTCCTAGTGCCACTTGTACAAACAGTGTGTACGTGAGAAAAGCGACGCCGTTGAAAATAATCCGACTCGCTCTATAAATACAATACGGCATTCAGTCTTGTGCGGTTCGTCGCGAAGATCGGATGCTTATCTGACGCGTGCTCCTCGACTTTATTTCCCGCCCGGTGATTCCTTACGCTGATAAGCCGGTCACGCTTGCCGGAAGACGAGAGCGCGTCTCTTACCAGCCTGTCAAAACACTCGACGCGAGGAAACATTGATCTCCAACTTGAAGACCTGATCATCAGGTGTATATATTCAGCTGATGAATCATTGAGCTGCTGCTGATGATGGATTAAGTTTTCAACACTGAGATAGTTACTCAAGATAGTGTTAAAGGATAATTGAGTGCTTGGAAGAGGGTTTTGATACTAGGATTTGAGTTACTTGAGTCAGTTAAGTATTTAAATTAGGGAGATTGCAATTCGAAAATCGGTGGTTATAAACCTGGTAATTAGAAGATATTCCACACTACAAGATTGAGTACTGACTTAACAAGCGTCGAGTACTAACTTAACGAGTGTTGAGTTAGCAAAAACTGTATTGTATTACTAAAAGAGAGCTTCAAAGAAGCAGAGGGAACCGGTAACAAATTTTTAAAGTTTTCAAGATTCACTTTGAAGGAAAGTTTCTCACCAATTAACACGTCCTACTTGAAAAAGAACTTTTCACCCAACTTCAACTCCGTCTACTTGATCTTCATTATCGAAATTCGAACGAATCGAAGAGCAATCGAGCAAAAAGGCATCGTCGAAATTCATCAAACCTTGTTGGAGTAAGTCCGTTATTTCTGCCCCATGACGTTTCACCATGAAGCATACTGCCAGGGTATGACGAACGAGGCAATGGTCCAAGAAGCAAGGCCACTTTAACGGCAAGTTAGAAGATTTGTTGAGGACACGTGCTGGTGACGATGGAGAGGCTCAGTGTCGCGGAAACATTGCGCCGGAAAGATAGGAGGAGGCGTAGGGGTTGGACAGTGGTGGTGGGTCATGAAGTACGGTGAGTGTAAATCAAGAAAGTTTTACAGAGATCAAGTCGATCTTTATCTAGAAGGGGTGCTTTCAAGTAAATCAGTCATTTTTCCTTTTATTTTATGAGAGGGTGTAAACGATGACAGGGATTGGTTTTTGTAATTGAAAATTAGCAGCAGATTGAATTGAAAATATTTGATGTTGGAAAATTCGAAATTGAAAGCTTAAAGTTAGAAATTAGGAGTTTGAGATGAATTAAATTGGAATTTTGGAGACAGGAATGGGTAAATAGAAAATACTTGGAAGTTGTGAGTTACTCTTTGACTACTGAAACTTGAGAGTTAGTTAAATTGAAGGTACCTAAGGATTAGAAACTAGAAGATTAAAATTGGAAGCTGGGGATTAGTTGACTCAAAATCTAAAAACTGAAACTTGAAAAAAATGTTATATTGGAAATAATTGAATATTAATTTTTTCACTTGTACCTTAGAATTTGAGATCAATTAGGATCGATGAAGGTTTTAACAATAAGTTAGAACGTCGGTAACATGGTTTCTGCATACCCTCGCAGGTTGGTCAATTTTTGAGTTGGACAGCGCTGCCACCTTCGGCTACGTTTCGAAACTTCTTCGAATGATAGCAATCTCGTGGAGTAACATTTAGATCAATATTACAGCTGATGAACCGCCATCTTTTGCCAAATATTTAGTTTAAAAAGTAACATGAAACGTTGCTATTACTACTGCTGATACTAGTATCGTTGCTAAAGTGGTATCATTGGTACCAGTAATACTAGTAGTATAACTATTATTCCTGTTAGTATTACTAGTATCATTATCTTTACTAGCAGTGTCATTATCAGTGCTGCTACCATTATCAGTACCAGTATTATTATTATAAACTTTTTCTGAAAGACACAACCATACCTAGAATTAGATACTAATTCGATCAAAATAAAAATCGTTACTACAAAAATTTTGCAATTGCCAAAAATCCACAAACTAAACCGTAAAATAATTTTTGTATTATTATGCATATTGCTATCGTAATTTCAATGAATATTAATGATTACATTATGCAAACTTCCCATAGTTCGAATAGAAGCATTCGTTACAGCCCATTTTCAATTTTCCAACGAAACTCGTTTCAACAGCCTGCTTAACGAAATTAAGGCGTCATCGCAAGCATTTTATCACTCCAACCTCCCACAATAGTATTTCACGAAAATTTACAAGGACAGGCTGGATTTCAGGGGATTGTAAATTTTAGCGATGAATGTGGCCCCGGTACATTCCGAAATTTTCCAGTACGAATTAATGGAAACGTGGTCGTAGTCATTGTTCTCGTCACCAAAAATGCACACATTCCGGTCATTTCGCAGAAACGATTGTTTCCGGATACACAATAAAATTCGTGGAATTCAATCAATAAGCCCGAATTTCAACATTTATCAAAATTGATAAATGTATTTAGGTGATTAAATTAAATCTTCCTTTATTAATCGCAAACTTACAAAGTAATGAATAATTAATTAATAATTAACAAAGTGATTTTGACACACTCTCGATATTTTTCTCCGAGGAAAATTTAATCAACCTTTCACCATGAAATCTTCTTTTATTTTTTGTTTAACAGTACATAATTTTTAATGGGATAATTAACGAGTAAAGTTTTAATGAGAAAGAACTGCTCCGTACCTTTGGAATTCGTTCGTCGGATAATTAACGAGTTTCTTTATGTTAATGAAATGAAAGTGGATTAACATGAACATTGCAGGAAGAATGTCTTTTTCATCTTATCAATGTTGTTGACTTTATATTTCCCGAATGAATTCAAGTTTCACTTGAGTTACACGTGACGTGTGCTCAAAGATGGGTTATTAAATTTTTCATCAGCTCTGAAAAACTTTGTCGTACGTTTAATGAAACTTTTAACCATCACCCATCATTTTGAATTTTTTCCAAGAATTGACGTCCTTGAGATTAAAAAAAAAAACAAAACGTCATTTTTACGTAATCGCGATAAGCAAGCTGTTGTAAACTCATTCAAGCTTGGTGAGATATTAATCTCATGACACTTGAGGCGATTGGGAAAGTTGTGCAATTTTTTGTTCGCAAAATAATCTACTTTACAGAAAAATTTGAATTAAGATTGGCAATGGTTAGCCTAGAGGAATTGGAATAAAAATTATTTAAAAATTTATAAACCCAATTAATTTTTTTTTTAATTTTTGGAACTCACCCTAGGTTCTCAAACTTGAAATGAGATACTTAACCTTATTTCCAATTTTTATTTCAAATATTCCAGTCGAATAAAACGAGACGGTTAAAATAACATTAATTTGCATATTCATATAGTGAAGAAATTGAGAGAGGCATTATTAAGCCCAACATTCAATGGATTGGTGATAGGATCAACAAAAAGAGAATAGAACGTGAGATAATAAAAAATTTGTAGAGGTTAAAAATGGAACGATTGAAAGTATAAAATTCCATGAAGAATAGAATGACGCAGTGTATGGTATTTCGTATATTTGTTCTATAATAATTGGCGGATAAAATAGTTACGTTTTAACAAACTCTATTCTTAACAAAATGGGAAGAGCGGAGAAAATAATATTTTGCGAATATTTCGTATATTTTGTTTCAGTACAAATTTTTTATTCACTATAAATATCGTATTACAGTCAGATACTTTTCCGTATTTCATTTTTACTCCTCGACTCGAGTTTCAAATACAGCAATATTTTCGCTGTCGAACATTTCGAAAAAAGGTTCACTTTTCCAAACAGAAAACATAAAAAAAAAAACTCTTGAAACGTACCTTTTCGTACTCAGCTACTCAAATCAATTTCCTCTGCGGTTTATTTAAAAATCGCTGCTCGTCATAACTTGTGCACACAGAAAATGTAGAGGAAAGAAAATAGAACAAAATTCTGAATAACTGTGTGTTTAATTCATAAAGTTAACCTGATTGCATTTAAAAAAAGTGCCTAACCTAATTTCTAGAATCTAACCTCATTTCAGTTAAAAGAAGCTTTTGACTTAGGTGCTTGGACCTAACCTAACCTTATTTAAAAAGGGGTACCAGAATTTATAAAACTTAGCCTGACCATTCAAGACAGTTAACAGACAGAAATACTGAAAATAACCATAACCATTGTATCTACAATCAGACCCCCATAGAATTAAGTGTGCTTCATTTCCACGGTAAAATGGCGGACGATAAAGTCGTAAAAGAATGGCGGACAGGAATTAGAACGATTCTTATCCCAATCTCAGCCATTTTCGCGACAGTAGCATCGAGTTTCCGGCCAGATGGCGCGGATGAGCCTTATTCAAGGCTGACTGGTTCCTTTCAGAGTAAGCCTCCTCTCTGTGTGCTGCAATGTCAGTCGCACAGAGGGCAAGCACCCAGCGACTATATTAAGCTTGAAAGAGGGATGGCTAGGTATAAGAAGGAAGCGTAACACGCTCGAAGTCACTCAAAAGGAAGAAAGGTCAAGCTGCATCGGTCTCCGCCATTGGTCCCTTTGTTGTGTGCGAGGAAAGAAAAGGATGCCTCGTTACTGGACCGATCATTAGAGAAAATCGTGCCACGTTCATCTTTCCGGGAAATTGTGTTAATTCTTAGCCAGTTTCGCTATTTAAGTTACGCTATACCTGAAAGATTGGCCTTGTTTCACGCGGATAATGGCCGACAGTGAGAGGTTAAGCGAGATCGTTTAGACGATGAGGAAGTGGAGGATCTTAGGTCCTGTTACTTGGAAGTTTATGGAGGATGAGGATACGGTGGAAGAAAAAATTTGTACTTTCCTTTTACGATGATGGCACCTGGTGATTACTCCTAAATTTTTTAACCTTCTCACGTAGAGTTAAGTAAGATACGAAGGTTCTTTCAATGAAAATGCACACTTTCAATGTCGTTATCATTAAGTTTTCACCTATTATGGAGGGTGTAAACTTTCACTCAACAGTTTTTCTTTAAATTCTTAAATTCTTTGCTTCCCAAATCTCACGAGGACCGACAGAGAGGATAGAAATCTTTTATTCAGAAGCTGAACTGGTCTACGAAATTGACTTCGGTGTATGGGTTATATATCATTCAGCAGCAACCTTTTAGTCATCAAATCTCAGGTACAAACTTTTACCTAGTGGTTGATACGAGCTGAAAGTTGATAGTTTATTCAGCTGACTATGTTCTATCCTTATCATCAGTTCTTCAGTAAACGGATTTCCCTGGCTATGAAGACAAACATTCAAGGAGGCAAATTTCCACCTTACAATTAGTCTTAGCTCGCAGTTCCTAACTTGCTTATCTGAATCTGAAATACCTACATCATCGTTAATATTTCATTAAGGATGCTAGCTTTCACCCTATAGTTAGTCCTGGGGTATAATCTCAAATATATCTTATTCTTCCAAAAAACTCATCCAGGGTCAAAATTATCGTTCATCATAGCTACTTCGTCAAGTCCAAACCGTCGTTCGCTAGAGATCGAAAACTGCAGCGAAGCAAGTGCACCTACGATGCACATGTACAGTCGTTCCTAGTCTAGAGCAAGCGAGAGAAAGCGTGAAGGATAGAGAGAGCATGCTCGCAGCAGTGGGTGAGCACACGAGGGGCCTGGGGTCGTAGGAGGGCGGCTCGATTGGCGTTCTCTCAGTACGACAGCACACGCGACCTCGAGCGGATCGCGACAGCTAATCCGTGACTCGTTCCGCGTGTCTTCGATCGTTCAGCTCGTTAAATCGTCGTTCTATCGCGAGAATGCCGCGTTTAAGTGTCATGTGTACCGTGATCGTGGATTTTCATCGTGTTCACCTTCTCGAACGCTCTTCCCCGTCCTCGTGAGAGCTTCAAAGCACGCTGAAGGTGAGACTAGCTACCGATGAGCTGGAGAGTTCTTTAAACCGTGACATTTGCGTCAGAAGAGTTCATTTTCGAAGTTCAAGGAGAATCGATGGGTATTTAGTGGTCAGTGGACCTCTGTTGTGAAAGTTTTGAAGGACTGGCTGGGGCTATGGGTTTGATGTGGCTTTTGGTTCAAATTTGAACTTCGACTTTGTGGTTCCTTTTGTTTAGGTACATTGTTTGACCTGTTTGCAAGGTCCAGTGTTGTATAAGATGAGATGATTTTATTGGGGATGTAATCCCTAACAGCTATGGCGAAATGGACATACGTTAATCCTATAATCGGGTCTTGAAATACCTTAATAGGAAAATTATAATTGAGTTTTAGAATGGTTTGCGGTAATAAAAATAATTGTTTTCATTATTAGAGGTATTAGAAGAACCATGTTTGTTCTGCAAATTGCAGTAGAAGTTAATCATTGAGTCATAATGAGCCAAGCAATTAGCATTGAAAGTTAAATATTTCTTTCATTACGAAAGACAAAAAATTGCAATCAGAATTTAAATGCCGAAGTTGTTTCAGAGAACATAGATGGAAGGATAATGGATGAGGGAGAAGCAATATCTTTCTTGCAGCAGAAAGTAAATTCAGAATGGCAAAGAAATATAGGAGTAGAGAGGAATGTTTGATAAAAGAAATGGAGCAATCAATCTTTTTCTAGATAAATAATAGATAAATTTTTGAAAAATATGAGAAACTGATTTATTTATACTTTTGAAATAATTTGCAATTTTGAAGATAAATTTTGCCAGTTTAAATTTATGTTGCAATAGAATTCAATGTTCTAAATAACGATAATGAAAGATTGGTTGGGAAGCCTTATTTCCAACAGAATATAAATTGGCAATGCTGTTGAAGAATAGGCGTGTTATTTGGAACACGAAGAACTCGATATTTTCGTCACTGATGAGGTAATCGAACAACTGATTGTCTTATTCTTCAATGAGAATTGTAATGTCCCATCTGATACATCCTCCTTAGTTTTCTCACATAAAACAATATTGGTTTATAATAATGTAAGACACGTTGAAAAGTACAGAACCGTTACACGTCGTTCGATGATCATCCTTATTATTAACTCACAAGAAAAGGAAAGGCTGCCTCGTGACACCTACAGATTTTCCTATTTTTACAGCTAGCACTCGAGTACCTTCCTCGAGTATCGGAACTCTAAAAGTGCAACACGAATGACGTCCCACTGTCTTGCTTCTCATTGTCGATTCTCTTTTTAAACGATGGACAATTATTTCAATCGCTAAAATTGAAATCAAAAGCCACTTAAATTTTATTGAACTTTGTCCTTCAAATTTGCAGCTTAATTAATTTAAATTAGAAAGCAACGACGCAAGTGCACGATGAAAGAACTCTCTTCAAGTTACATTTAAACTTCACGAAAGTCAAACTGATGAACTTCATCGAGTAAAAATTGAGAAGAAAATTAATGCTTTCAAAACACGCCATAAATAAAAAAAATGCAGTAAAGTTGGTTACACAAAGGCAAAGTTTTATGTTATTTCGAAATGTGTATGAAAATATAAACAAAAACGTGAGTTTGTTTATGCGTATATTACTATCTTGTAATTATAAATTACGAATATGAATGAATATGAGGATAAAAACATGATGAGTGTAATATTCCGAGGTAAAGAATAACAGGACAAAACTGGAATGTTCAAAGGGACACAGGTTTTCAACCAATTTATTTTCTCATGGTAGAAACATCAAAGACATTTCAAATTTACTAAATTTCCCAACTGAACTAATTACTTTCTTCTACAGAATTGGATATTTTCAAAAATATTTATTATACACATTAGACATTCAGTTCTTATATAATTCCCTCGTTGGATTACTTAAATTTTTCTCGTTTAATACGCAATTCTACTTCTTGAAAATTTTCAATCTTCTAGGGCATTAGAACTATAGCTTAGCCCAGTTACATAGTATATGTTGTAGTTTGTGTTAAGGTATAGGCGCCATAACCATACAGGGAGGTCGTAACAGTTTTTATAAGGTAGAGTACAGTGCCAAGCATACTAGGCTTCCCTAGGGAAAAAGACGATTAAAGGATAAAAAGTTTCACCATTGAAACGTCCCAGTAGTGGCTAGCTACACCAGTGGAAGATCCATTGTATTAGGAGGTCCGCACCTTTGAATGGTCTCCATAGTGGAAGACCTCCATAGTGAGAGGCAAAATGGTGGAAGGCTCCACTGAAGGGCCACTTGAGTGGAAGCCTTCATCATTGGAAGGCCCTACTAGTGAAAGGTCCATACCACTGTAGGGTCCGTATCATTGGAAGGCCCCCATAGTGGGAGACAAAGTGGTGGAAGGCTCCACCACTGAAGGGCCTCATCAGTGAAAGGTTCCACCATTGGAAGGCCCTACTAATAGTAGGTCCCACCAGTGAAGGGCTCACCAATAGAGAGTCTCCATACCAGAGAGCCCCACCACTGGAGTATCCCCACCTCTGGATAATTCACATTACTAAAAGGTTATGACCTCGCTATATCGTAGTAGCGACTATACTACCTTGTACCACTTACCCAAAGTCTCTATGAGGGTTTTAAATAACAAAATATTGCCAACACGTTATCCTACAATAATTATCTTATCTATATATAAACGAAAGTTAACCAGAATCGAAGTTGATCAGTTTGACTTATCAAGAGGAAAATTTAATCGTAAACGACCCATTTGGAGTACCTGCGGTTACCGTGTCGTGTCGGTCAGCTGTTGGGAAGGTTAAGAGCTCTTCTAGAGTCTCTTACACTCGATCATCATAAACGTTCAGGATGGATCGATTCTGAGAAATAGCACGCGTTGCTTCGTCGCGTCAAACAAATCGCGACGAGTCATCGATTCCGACGCGAGCATTAGGCTTCTCGGTATATCGATTGAAAGAATTTATGAGTGTTTGCTCAGCCTCGAAATAACGTGTTCACCAGGAGGGAATATTTTCTGTATTGTTTGAGGGAAGCGCGGAAGTCGAGCTCGAATAGTGGCTCCGGGCTATTTCTGAACCTCCGAGGCGTTGTTTGACTTAGCGTTTCGGAAATTTATACTGTTGAGTTGTTGAAGCTTTGGATATACAGGGCATTAAGTAGAGCATTGGGAACATAAATTTCGATTCGCTTCTTCTATGATTCCATTGATACTTGAGTGTTTAGTTCGAGATACTAGCTAAATATACTTATGTAGATTGAGTTAGTACTTAAGAATTTTTATCATTGAGTCATTCAGACTTTGGACACTTAACTACTTAAGTGGGTTCTTACTGTGATTTATCATTTGAATGATACTTGTTAATTGCGTACATGGATGAGTTAACTTAACAATTAAGTATTTATGCAAAGAAATTCTTATCGTATGTAACTACTAAGAATAAAAGATAGTATTATCTTCGAATAAGAAAAATCGGTAAGAATCTCATGTCTGCTAGATTCGTTCCTTTCTTTTCTCTATCGAATTCGTAGCAAACAAGCTCAAAGCTGAAATTCGAAACAAAACAACCTGCTTTATGGAGACACAAACCAGCTGTGCAAACAGGATACACGATAAGAAACCGAAGGAAATGGTTTCTTTGACGATGTTACCAGTTTCCAGAGTCTTGGTTTCTTCTGTGATTTCATATCCGAAGCGCAGATCGCGAAGCTTTATTATAAAATGAATTCTGACGGGATACTGCAATTTCTGGAAGTACCTTTGCCTTTTATTGTATAAAATATCATAAAAGGGAAAAGGAATCGGATATGGTTAAGGAAACGTAAAAATAGGATTGTCAAAGCTTTAAACGTTTTCATTTAAATAAATTTACATAGTTCTTTAAATTTATTGCTACAACGTTGTGGAATCTTGAAGTTAGTTCAAATATGTGCTGGTTTAAAATTAACCTAACGAGATCCCATGTTTCTTCGTCCATGTCCACCAAATGTGTAACAGGTGCTTCGAAATTCCATCGACCACAAACACACTACTCTCTGATACACTTTCGAATGTTTAATCAAGCATCGCAGAGTTCACTGTCTCGACAAGTTGGCAAGACAACCGCAGAATTAGCGAAAATCGCGATGGAGAATCGCGAGTCTTGCCAAGTTTCCCATCTCTTCCGTGATTCAATCGGGAATGCGGCTAAATGTCTGTCAGTATGTTACCATTGGTCTAAACATTGTTTTTAATAAACGTTTAAATGCATTAAGGTTAATGTGTTTTGAATCGCTATTTGAAATTGAGGTTAGGTTATGATATTTTGAGGTTATGTATTATAACCTTTAAAGGTGGGAAACGAAAGGAAAAGATATTATTAAATTATTGGAAAATAAAGTTAATAATCTGAACAATTTATTATTTGTTAGGAAATTTGTTATTAAGTTAGGTTAAGCTTCATTATTTTCGAATATCAGTGTCTGAACTCCCTCGACGAATTCATTAGATCATAACTCTCGAAATTCTCATCCAACTAGTTAAAATGGCCACTAGAAGGCTTGCTAATGGCTTGTTCCCGACTGCCATTATTCAGTTACGTTGAAAGGTAATTAACTTCACCGAGAACCTTCCTGTTACCTAGGCCTACGGAGCAAAGTAGATTCTTCTGTTAAAAGTTGTAGATTGCTACGTATCCCGTGCAATTTGTTTCATAGAAAATGGTGGAAGAAACGATGGAAACACTTTTGCCAGTTGGCTGAAACTTTTTAAAAAACATGGACGTAAGCCAGAGGCTGTCAAACCGGAGGATTAATTAATCGACCTTGGACGAATCTTGCAGTTTCGCTACGCCATTTTGAGTGGCTCTGACAATTTTTCGAGGTAGAAAATGTTGCAAAATGGTCGACAGCTTGAAATAATTCGAGAACGGTGCTGTGGAGTTTTTGGTTTTTCCTTGATTTTCCTTTTCATCTTTGTTTATAAATCTAGGGCAGCTGTCTGGAACACTCGTGTAGCAAGTTGAAATTCAATTTTTATTTAATAAATAGAAAATAATCCACTTAGAATAAAGTTAACAGCAACATGGTGGTTTATTAACTTTGAACACATTTTTCAAGATAAATATTCATAAAAATTAAACGTCCTTTAAGTTATTACAGGAAAAGATTACATCGTTTCATTCATAAAACACAAAATAATCTGACATAAACGAAATGGTCGCTGCGAGGCAAATTCACATGCATGCATAGGGATTATCTGGCCATTTTGTATATCTAGTCAAATAATAAAGGAAACTTATTTCCTCTACCATTAGTATGGTATATTTAATCTTCTTTACCAGGCGAGAGTAAAGGATAATGCAATTTCACTGCGAGAATAGACAAAATAATGGAAAAGAAATGTCAGGAGTCGAGGGCAAGACAAATACATTTTATCAAAAAACATTACGAATCGATTTAAGCTTAAAGTTCATCTCCAGTGCACAAAGAAGTTTAACTTTCTCAAATATAGTTCAAATTTCAATGTATGCGCTTGAAGCATTACGAATGAAACTTCTGCTCTCATTAAAAGGGAAGCAAAAAGTTAACAAGCTGTCTGTTTTATACAATTTCTTCTAATTCAATCTGGCAACCTTGTCTCCAATTAAACCATAAAAAAACTTGCAAATAAATTAAAAAACGTTGCACCAGGTTTCGCAGGCTCGAGTAGGTATTCTTGTTAATAAAAGAAATGCTCTTGAAGAGTTTCATTGTGATTCTATTCACGCTGAGTAACGTGTCCCATTGTGATTTAAAAATCAAAGATCCGCGAAGGGTGGATTCTTTCAAGCACGTCGAACGAATTTCACATAGAAACGTAATTTCGTTCCGCCAGAACACGCGTGTTCACTTTTAATCCACTTAATCGATGAAGCACGTTAAGCTTTCCTTCGTTTTTCCTTTTTTGCACGTTTTCAATCGGCCGGGCAGGCGATTTAAACGTCGTTTGGATCGTTGAAAATGGGCTTTTTATACCTTTTCGGTTTCTATCCAACACACCGCAGCTGATTTCGACAAATTTCTTTTGTGTATCACTGTTCTTTTCGTGGTTAAAGCGTTTGGTATGATGCCTTTTATATTTTTTACTTATAAAAAAAATGCCATAGGCAATATCGTGGGATATAAAGGAATTAAGGTAGCGTAGACTACGAAATGGTAAACAAAGTTTTCATATCCGCTCTCAGAAGTGTCACCTTATTTTTCGTGAATTTTATTAAAAAATTAACATGGGAAATAAATTTGCATTCGTTTGACGTAACACGCGTCAGTTCTTGACAAAGTCGTTGGCCAACTTACGCGGAAAGCAGAAGACAGACACAGATGTTCTGCATAATTTAAAACGGCGAAGCCTCGGTATGTTTTGCCTAGAGCGGTGCCATTGTTCCCTTTTCATTCGTTCGTCTGTCGTTTCTCTTCTGTTTACTCTTGTTTCGCGAGCGTCGTTAGAAGCGAAGAAACGAACTTGGCAAAAAATTTGAAACGTAGAAAACTGAGTTTCCAAGGAGATAAGGGGACGGCGCAGCGGCGTTTAATTAATTCAAACGAGTCTATTGCGGGGATCACAAGACGGTACCAGGAAATCTCGAGATTACGGGTCATAAATTTCACGTCCTCCTCGGTAGAGAATAGAAACTCACTTCGAACACGTTTTCGGATTGATTAATCGTCGTTTAAAGCGTCGATGAAACAGAAGCGGGATTATTCGTTGGGATAGGTCGTCTTCATATCAGGGATTTTCGATAAAACTGAAGTATCATGTGGATCAGGAGAAATTAGAACGGGTTTAAGGCAGCATTTTGTTGATTTCGAAATTGCTTACAAAATTCTTTTATTTAAAAAAAAAACGCTGGCTGTAAAAGTTGTCATTACGCGAGTCAAAAAACGCATAGAAATCTCCCATAAATAAGCGAAACGAGCAGCTTGAGTTCAATCTCCAGAAAGAGCACCTTCGGGAGCGGAGAACGTTTCCGGTAGAAATGAATTTTTCTCCGGTGGGAATTTTCGACTGAAAAGTTTGCAGAGGTAAAGTGGTCGCGATTGGAAATTATTGTTTCCTTGCACGGTTTCGGGATAATTTCATTCGAAGGAACGTTCTATTAAGCTTGAACGAGATTTTGACTTGATTATGAAACACAGTTCAATGTTCTTTCTTTTTTACGCTTTAAGAATATAAATAGAGACACATTCTAACCTAACATAACCTAACCAAGATTTTATATATACTATATTTATATAAAAGGTTATGTAAGCAGTCCAAATATCCAATTTTTGGACTTAACCTAACTTTTAATTATCTAACCTAACCTAACCAAGATTTTATTGTACATATACTATATTTATATAAAAGGTTATGTAACCAGTCCAAGTATCCAATTTCTGGACTTAACCTAACTTTTAATTACCTAACCTAACCTAACCAAGATTTTATATACATATACTATATTTATATAAAAGGTTATGTAACCAGTCCAAGTATCCAATTTCTGGACTTAACCTAACTTTTAATTGCCAATCCAAACCTAACCTCAATTATTCAAAATTTCTGCAAATAAGCTACGGTGTTTATAATTTTCCAATATATCCCGCGTCAAAGTTTGCCCAACACCCATTAATTTCTATACAGATTTCAAAAATTCTAATTAAATCGACCTTTGAACGAGGAATTGCCATCTACGTGAAGCATGGAACGAGAAAGTTGACCAGTGCCTCGATAATTGAATTGTGTCACCGTGGTTGACCCAACCTTTCCCCAATGAGTGGAAACGGTAAATAGCAGCAGGACGAACAGGGTCAACTTCCGTTGACCATCAGGGAGTTGTGTATGAATTTCAAATTCCAACCCCATGTTCATCTGTTTCCTGTTTCCTGGCACTTCCAACGACTTCCTTATATACGATTCACCAAATTTATCTTATGGTTCTGAATACATTCCGGTTGTTTATTAAGTGTTCAAAAGAGTAATTGATCTAATTACTTTTCTTTGAAACGAATTAATTTTTAATTAATTGTTGATGAAATTTAAGCGCTGCTAATTATAAGAGGAAAATTTAGTGCTGAATGGTTCTCTGAGAAGCTTGAGAACCGTGAACTTGTAAGAAGCATAATTACAGCATGCTAGATGCTCTCGACGCAAAGTTTACCGAAACCAAACTTACCGAGACAGCTTTCCTGGCAATTTAAAGTTTAATATCACGAAAGGTTGCAATTAATTACTATACAGCTCGAGGCTGGTCTGTATCCTTGATTGGACCTTCCAAGTCGTGTAAACTAGCAAAATTCAATGTTTATTTAAACGTTTCAATTGAATATGTAAATTCATCACACTAGAATTGAATTTAGAGCGATGGAAATGAATGTTTTGATATCAAACATTTGCAATAATGGAATATTTATAAATGTCTCCTCTAGCAAACGTTTTATCAATGAAGAATGCACTATAAAAACTGAAATCTAAAACGATTCACCTCTTCTCAAAGCTTTCGTTGCGTTTCAAATTTCCTCTTTTGGTTAAAATACGATGATCGAAAAGGAATCGTATAAAGCTGGAAACTAGATATCGAAATTTGAGAAAGGATAGATCCTCTTAGCGATTTTTTGCTGGAGTTGTTCAAGTTTCATCGATTCACTGTGCTTCAAGCAATTCTGAATAATTGGTTTCAACGTATTGGTTTCAAGTATCAGCACCACATAGACGATATTAATATTGATACTAATGCTAACGAAAGTACCAGTACCAGCACTAGTATCAGTACCAAGATCAAGCAACTAAGTACCTAGTATTAGTATCCGCATCAGCACCAATATTAATATTGATACTAATCCTAATGAAAGTGCCAATGCTAGCACTAGTATCAGTACCAAAATCAAGCAACTAACAATAAGTACCTAGTATTAGTATCCGTATCAGTACCAATATTAAGCATCAAGTACCTAGGATCAGTATCAGTATCAATGCCAATACTAAGTATAAAATACCAACCACCAAATATCAAATATCAAGTCCCAATGCCAGATATCAGATACTAAATGCCAATGCCAATGCTAATATCAAATGCCAATACTAAAACAGCGTGATTTCTGTGAAAACCTTATTCGAAGGGTATGAGGAAGTTTGAAAAGCAGCGTGCAAACGATGAAACGTGTATGATTAAGCCATGCAGCAAACAGATTTCCGAAGGTTTGATCGATCTATGCAGCTGTTTGCAGTCACATAGGCATCGTCGCGTGTTATCGCGACGATTCCAGTTGGCGAAGCGAGCACCCATGTCGATTGACCTAGAACTTTGGTAAATCTGGGTGAACCAGTTGCCGTTCTGGCCTGGCCTATTCTATGAAACCTCTAAATCATCCGGAAACGGCTTCTAGCAAAGAAGCTTCGCGTGGGAAACAGGCCTTTAACGATAAAGGTCGTGCTAACTGGAACCATTTACGGGAGGATGCTTTAGAATTTTCGAGACCTGCTAAACTAATCCAATTTTCTTGATTCGAGGCTTCTTTAATCGACATCTCTTGCGGCTGGATCAGAATTCCTCAAGTATTCAATCCCATTACGTGTTTTGAGTTCAATTTTAGATTCCTGATTGAAATTCTGTTTGGTAAAATTTGCATAAGATTTTTAAGTTAAAAATGGAGGGAAATTCTCATCAGAAGATAAATATTGTTATGTAGTTTCTTATAATCACTGTTGATTTTTTCAAGTTTTAGATTACATTTGATGGTGTAATAAGTTTGCTATCATCCTCATGAGTTAGATTAAATCAATACATCTAACTGAATTGATTCACTATACAAGTAGGAAAATAATCTTAATTAAATAGTTCTTCCATTATATTTATTACATCGTATCATTGTTTATTGTTATTAAATGTTCTGTTAATGATGCTCTGTAATCCAAGAAGCAATTTCGTCCAAGTAAGATAAAGCAGAAGCAATAAAACGTATCAGTGAAACGCTGAATTGCCATCATAATGCCTATCATACTATATCGGTCTTCCGATTTCTCGTGATACGAGGAAGAATAACCATCGAACGCCGTAAATGACCGTCGTAAATCAAAGCGATATAGCAAAAGAGCAGTATTTTGCGAAGATCCTACGGCCGCTCCTCTGCTGTTGAGACACGGTGCGATAAATCGTGCTGCTGCTAAACGACAGTCGTGGGCGTTTTCTTGCTTCTTAAAGCGTTAAATCAGTAAAGGTCGTCGAAGAAAGAATTTTAGCGGGACTTTTGGCATATCTTCCTGGCTGACCATAGTCAACCTAACCTAACCTATCCACTATTTATACGATTCTCATTTATAGTCCCAAAATTTGATGAACTTCCTTGATATTCCCTCTTTAATTTCAAGATTATGCCTCATTGATAAATCGAGTGGTAGAGTTACAGCCAAAATTTGTATTTTATAGTCTGATAATAAATATCTGATGTAGTATATGTGGAGGTGACGTTTAAATAGGGTCAGGTCAGAGTTAGGATATGATAATTCAGAGATTATGGCATTCAAGAGAAATTAGGGAACTTGGAATTTGAGAAAATTACATATTCTCTCAGTGGATCAAATTCAGTAAGGGTTACTGGGTTAAGTCTGGGTTAGATTAAATCTAGAAATTCATTATTTTCTTTCAGAAGAATGAAAAACATTTGTGATTATGGAATTATCAAGCACATAAATTACTCACAGTGGTTTCTTTAAGAGAAACGAAAACATTTATTATTTTTCAAACTCACTGAAACGGATGTCCTCAGAATGAAATGAATCTTGTTTTTACAAGACACATTTCCAAATAGAATGAAACTCTAGTCGACAGTCTCGTTGTTTTGCTTAACTTATAATTCTCATGAAATACGGTTTAAATAAATTGTGCAAAGTTTTGAAACATAATACAGAATGGTTTTAAAATTAAATTTGACTGTCTGTTTTACATTTAAAAAAATTCATCGTTTTCTTTAGTCACTGATTTAATTATAAAAAAGAAAATATATGTTAAATCAAAGTTCCCAGTTTTATACTTTAAACAAGCAGTCAAGATAAATAAATACTCTAACACCTAAATTGTTTGGTACACAGAGTTCGCGATAAGTAGGCAGCTTAAAATGAGGACCAAAAGTTTGAACAGTAGATAAGTTTCACTCTTAAAGCAAAAGGCAGTTTATAGCTCTTCACCGCCCACGTTCGATCGTTTACTTCGTAGATGATCTTCGGACGACTGTATTTCCTCGCAAATATAAATGAAAGGATGATGAACAAGCGTCCCGAGGAATATTCACGCTTGGACGACATCGAGTCTCAGCAAATTACGAGGGTATATTTAAAATAGAACCCAGCACTCTGGCGCCAATTATAAACGAGCCGTTCGACAATAAACGAAATCCAGATGCACCTAATTCTCTCTACATATTAATCTGCCTCGCTCATTACTGCTCCTCCGTTTTTAATAATTGCAAAAATAGGGGGAGAATTTGATTATAGTGAGAACGATCCTGTTCAAAACAAGGACAGCCTAATGGTGACATAAAAAAGAAAGTAATAATTCACAGAGCCAAAAATGGGTTGAAGTTCATTGAGGAAATAACCGTCATAACTATCCCTCCTGAAATGTCATCTCTCAGAAAGAACTATAAACATAAAGAACTTGTGGTGCGCCTTATTAGTCTTGCGACAGTGCGAAGGACTTAAAAAAAGAATAGTATGCATCAGGCTTGAGACAGAAGGCAGAAACAGATTTAGAAGCGCAGTCGAGGGAGGTGGCCTCCCATGGAGGCATATCCCGTAATACAGCGACGCTGTTGGTCCTCTTCAAAATTAGACGGCAATTTGGGCTCGAAGCGAGAAGCATCCGACCGTATGGACGTCGACGCGTCCATTGTTTTCATTGTTCATGAATGGTGCATTGTCTAGACACGTTTGAATCTCACGACGACCTGCAGAATTAATCGCGTCAATCTAATTTGCCACGGATAATTTGTCCCTGCACGCTACCTTGTGTTGCGGTACACAAGATACCGAGGACGGTGATGATTTTGGTGGTGTTGGTCCTTATCTTCCATTAGCTTGATTATAATTTCTATCACTGTCATTTTAATCTGCGTTTAATATCGTATGGGATGGTGTTAGGTTAGGTTCTAAACAATAGAGTCCAACTTAGGGTTCAGCATATATTTCTAAAATAATTTATCAGGTTGTCCTATATATATTGTTTTTAATAAAGAAATAAGAGAATTCAGAACAAACTTCAACATTAGAAAATCTAATTTCACTTGAGAGGTATCAACAGTCGACCGAAACCGTGTTACGTCGATCGTTTAAAATTGGCTAAATCGTAATTTCGAGATCGAAGCTTGACAGATTGAAGCTTGAAACTCGATCGCGTGCAAATCGAAAGCTTGAACATTTCAACGAAGCTTCGAAGAAGCTTAAACCATTGCTATCGAAAGTTCCATTTTCCAATTTTTTTTTTCTCTGGAACGATTGCAAGCTATTTGTCGAAAAGAAAAGAAATCGAAAAGCACTGCTTCGAACGTTACAGAAATTAGACGTAGTGAAATTTAGTTCGTCAGTGATTTGAAAACGTAAAGACCAAGCTTGAAATTGTTTATCGACTGACGGTTTCTATTTTCGTGTCCAACACGTGCTCCAAGACAATAAAATAGTTTTGCTCACGCAACAAGCCCATTGAGTAAAGCTGGACATTGAACTAGGACAAAATTGTCCGACGATGATGATAATAGTTTATCAAATCGAGGGGAAAACATGCAATAGAATAATTATCTCGAAAATAAACTAACGGAATTGTGTGACCCAAAGAACCCTTCTAAATGTATCTATAAACAAATTAGGATAATTTTAAGACTTTTTTATTTATTCGTATAACATGGCAAAATAAGAACGTCACTTTAGAAATTCTGATATCGTTGATTATATACTGTCGAGGGATTTGTTCTTAAGGTCTGACCCAGTTTGACCCAAGAGTGATTGCAATATTTAGTATTAACCTTATACTCGACCTACGGTAGCCAAAGGTACTCCAAATAGGAATCGTGTATTCGGTAGATGAAAGGTCGCGAGACAGATTCGTTAACTCTTTCAGCCGGCGCAGGTGTAATCGCAGAAGACAGTCTAACAGCATCGGAGGTGGGAGAAAGAGACGGAAGCAATCGTCGCTGGAATGATCCCGGAAATCCGGGAGGAATCGTAGCTCGATTATCCTTCACACGAGATTGCAAGTCTCGTTGCGCAAGAAATCGAATGAATCTACCCCGTCCACGTTCTCTTCCCATCTGAAACCTCCATTTCTTTGATCCGCAACTCTTCCACGTTCAAAAGAGCCCGTTTAACCCCATCTTCACCTAATCCCCATCGTCGAGGCATCCCAGAAAATGGACGATGACGACACGGACGAGAAGCTGACGCTGATCAATAAGTTATCGCACAAGGAGTCCAAGGCAAAATTGTTGCTCACGTCGAAATTCACGTCCAGAAGTTCAAGACTCGAACCCAAGCAACGAAACTCGACAGAAGACTCGGACACTATGGAGTGTGCCTCGGAGAACGAGGTGGAGAACCTCCCAAAAGATGAGGACGCTTCAAGACCAATCGTTGATGAGAAAATCAGCAGGATCCCAGCCATAGAACGTCATTCCTTGGACGTTCCTGAGGAAGCAGAGTCCTTGTTGATGAATCGTCAACAATCTATGACCAAAAGCAGGCTGAGAGTCACCGAAGAAGAGACCAGGACCACTAAATTCGCAGGGACCAGATTGGGGCTGTTCAACCGCAGTCCTCAGTCATCCTCCAGCCAAGAAGAGTACGAACCCGAGGTGAAAAGTCTGACCAAGCTTCAAAGGCAGCAACAGCAGAAGCAACAGCATCTATTAACAGCCACCAGTGGCGGTCAGATAACCGCCAGGTCAATGGAGAGCCTAAGAACCTCGAGGAACTTCCTCAGCGCTGATGATCGCTACAGCGAAGACTCCAAGTCCATGGAATCCTTGTCCTTGTCCTCGGAAGCTCACGTAACCAGTTCCAAGAGTCAATACAAGAGCTTCTTGACCGCGTCCACCAAAGATGTCCGCAGGATAGTCTCTGTCGAGTCGAAGAGCAGCGAGAATCTTCAGAGAGAGGAGAGCCTAAACGCTGAAGTCAGACGGGGTTTGTTCGCGAACACCGGTTTGGAGAGGAAGATTCCTCAGCATCTGAGCCTACCACCACCGTCTAGTGTGTTCTCTTTGACCAGTCCAGGTGGCAGTGACCGAAAGATCACCATACTGAGCCCGCATTCGCCGATTCAGTCGATGGAGTTCCAGTTCTCCACGCAGACCCTGAAGACGAGACGCAAGAAGGCGATCGTCTTGCCGAGGTTGGTGTTGCCCAGAAGCGAATCCGAGGTGTTCTTAGAGTGAGTAGTTAAAACGGTTGAGTATACATCTGGCTGGTGTAGGTATTGGTGTCTTCGAGATCTTCTTGGAATTGGTGTATACTAACTGTACCGTTTGCTGGAAATTCACGGTGAACGTGAAGGATAGATGCCTGAATTAGTTTTGGCGGGAAGATTGGTTAGCTCGATAGCCTTTGCGGAAGGTTAAAGGTGGAAACAGGATCGCAGGGTATCTCGTGTATTCACGCGAAATCGGTGGAGCATCTAGAATGAGGAATTACTTGTGGTATACAGAGTTGTGTCGGTTGATGGTATCATGTACCATCCTATATAGAACCACGGTGCATTGTGGTTTCGGTATTTTACGGTTCACTTCGTGCCTGGTGCGTTTATTTCATCAAAACCTGCTCCGTTATTTGTGGTTTACGATCGAATGTCTTGAGGTTTGTTACTCACGAGCTACGATTCAGAATTCATAGTTGGACTGCAGGGTACGAAACTTACAATTTAGGTTCTGGTATCAAAATTTCAAAGTCCATTTCATTAATCATCAGCTAAGTTTCCAAGTGACAGTAATTTGTTTCCACCTTGTTCTGTCAACGTTATATCTTAATCATCAGGGCTTAATCCTAGTAAAACCTGACCTACTAAGCAAAGTGTCATGCGACCTGAAGCGGAAGTCATTTAACAATGTTTCCACATTTGCCTTCCACTGTAGAGTGGAAAAAAGCAGGCGCGCAAATTTTTCCAAGGTTCAACCTGTGCAGTCACTAATTATCTCTCGTGGAGAGTTCATTAGTAGCAAAACTGATGCATGACCGTTTGCATGCTGCTATGCTTCAAAGGATTAAGTTGTAATTGTTTCATATGCGAAACGTTAGGCCACTGTTAACCCACAGCAAAGTTCCTTTGCATTCGCCAACAGTCATGTGTTTTGAATTAATTTGATCCTGCATAACAGAACAAGGGTTACAAAGTGAACTCGTCTACCTTCGTTAGTTGTTAATTTGTGTTGGGAAGCTTTAAGTTCAAATCAAAATTTAACAATTAGCTTCGTGAATGGGAATTTATTTTGATAAACACATTTCGAAGTCGAAATAAAGGAAACCAACTGACTGGGATTTTATCACGGAATTAAACTGGAATTGTAATTACACTAGATGTATTTGGATGTTTGAAAAGAACATATTGGATACTCTGCACTTCATTTATCTCGTATTTAGTAGGACACCTGTGTACTTTTCATTCTGAAATGTGTGTTCATTTGGTAAAATAAATAGGACACTGAAATTAAATTGATGGAATAAATATCAGTAAGTGCATTAAACGTAGGACGTGAAACAAATAATAGTTTCGTTAACCTGTTTTTTGAATGTTAAAGCTTTTTAAATATTATCAATTATTAAAATAACCCATCGCAAAATATGCATACGTGTAATTAATCATTGCATGTGATTGCAATTTGTTTTGACTGAAAGGCTGTAATCATTCGAGCAGGTGTGTGTGTGACAAATGAATGGAAGATACAAACGTGAGATTCCCGGTGATTAGGTTGAATTTCTGTTCGCGTTGGATTCGATCAATACACATCCTCGCGTTGGGCAGTTCCGAAAATGGGATATGTTAATGGATTGATCTGATTCGACATCTCCATTTCGAAGAAGCAATTTCCGTTCTCACTGATACGTGAATGCAATGAGGGTCATTGGTGTTCTATGCTGGAAATCTAATGTATTCGATCAGGTAGAAAGAAGAAAGGAAGTATTAAATAACATTAATATTCATAAGGATATGCAAAAGATTTTAATAACAGTTAGTTTATGTCCTTCCATTGTTTTAAATTTTCAAACAGCTTAATTTAATTATTTTCCGATGATAAACACAATTTTTTATTACAAAATTTGAATAGAATCCAATTTAGAAGATGCTCAATCAATTATTAATTAATTATAAACTAAAACCCAATTAATAATTTAGCAATGGAATTAATTTTTTATCAACATCAGGCACGATTTTTTAATTAAAACGTTTGAATTGGGTCCAACTTCATCCAGGTTAATCTGCGAAACAAAGTTGGTGGATTAACTTTCCAGCTTTTGCAATATTTCTGTCACTGAGACAGAAGAGAGGATTTTATTAATTAACTTCGTGCTTCGTTAGAACATCGGAGAAAGCTCATTCATATTCTCTTTAAATTTCTTTTTCAATTCCACCTATGAAATCATGAAATCGAATTACCATCTACAAATTGACACAGTTTATCCCCTCCTGATTCATACGGATTGATAAATCGAACAACGATATATTAATTGTTACTGGTCTGAAGGTATTAATTTGTGTCGCATTAAACTTTAATCACTGTATGAAATAACATGGTACATTTTCATTAATTATTATCACTCAAGTGTATAATGAAATTATTAATTTGCGCGAAAATGTTATTACTGTTTCGAAAACATGTAAATTCGTGAGAATATTATGGTTTAAACAATATTTGTATGTTATTTAATCAACGTAAAAGGGTTTACCTTCGATCGCAATAAAAGGAAATTACTATAATTGAATTAGATGAATGTAAAATTTAAACAAATTATTTGTTATTCATTGTTATAATTGTTTACGATTAATATTTCACTGAGTTTGATTTGTTCACAAAATTTGATTTCAAATTATTTTCATTTAAAATAACATCTACGCATTCTTCAGAAATTTCAATATTTCAATGAGAAAAATCGAATATACCCTTTGCATTACGTTATAAATTAAACAACAGAATATTTTATATATGCTCATAAATTTATAATCTGTTTCATATAATGCATACTGAATTGTATTTTACATACAATGACTTCCTCATGGAACCACGTAGAAAGAGTCTTATTTTAAAATCAGTAAAAAAAATTTGCATCCACAAGAATTCACATTTTTTAATTTACAAGCATCTACCCACATAATAATTACAATTCTGCCCCTTAGCTAGCAAGGCCTTAAACATAAACCACTTTCTTGATTCGTAAATTAAATAATCAAAATTCATCTAAAAATTACACTAAGAAGGAATAAAAAATTATAACTGAAAATACATTGAGAAGATAGAGGAAAGCGTGCCCTTTATAACGCATTTTGTTTGAAGTCGCTAGCTCAATTGGTTCCGGAGATATAGGCTTTCAAAGTATTACGCTTTTTAACGTGTAGGAGATGTATGAGATGTATAGAGTTCTCAGAATCGCTGAAACCGGTTTTTCCTGGAAGTGAGTTCGTTAGCGATATTGGTGGTAGTATCAGGTACTTACTTAGTTGCAATAGTAAAAAAGTTGCTGACTCACCACGCGTTGCTGACCAGCGTGAGGTAGGTCGCGCGCTTGTGCGAGTCGGAGGTCCGAGCGGACGAGTGAAAGGTCCGAGTATGCAAGCGGATCATCCGCACGTGCGAGTGAAAGATTCGAGCGGGAGTGAGAGGTTCGAATGTGCGAGTGAAAGGTCCGAGCGTGCGAGTGAAAGGTAGATAGCGAGAGGCTCGAGCGCCCGAGTAAGACACAGATAGCGAATCGTTAAAATTTACGCAGGGCTTTAAACGACGATATCTCGGCAACCAAGCCTGATATCGACGTGAAATAAAAAGCATTTCAAAGAAGAAGCATCCTCGCTTTCTCTGATTCTAACTGCACTTTACTATTCCACCGCATAACTTTTTTTATGCAACTTAAAGTATCTTTCCATTTTATTACCTCGTCAGCATTTTAATTTCCTGTTTCTATCAAGTGAAATTATTATTATTACAGAAAAGTGATTGATAGCGTTAAGATTACTCTTCTGTGTTTCCATTTTTCATGACTATCAAGAAAACGACTATTAATGTCGAAAAATGATTGATTCAGGTAATGATGCAGTGATGATGCCTCGGTGTTTTGATGCTCATTAGCATTTAATAAAATGACTATTATTGCTAGTAAATGGTTCATAATGTATACAATTATGTGACGAATGATTTATATAGAAGAAAAGATAGTAGATTTAATATAAATGATTGGTTCAACTGAAATAATATTTGCATAGTGACTCATACTTATTTGCTAACATCTGTTTATCCAATATAATTATGTTTGATTGATGCAATGGTCTTCAGCATAAATAATTATTGAATTGAATAAAATAATAAGAATATGAATCACTTTTGTTAAAGTTTAGAAGGATATAAATGAATATATGCATCTCTGTTTATGCAAGTGTCTTTTCCTCTATATAAGTTCCTTATTAATGAACTGAATAAGATCACTGGTTATCTCAACTTCTTCAGAATGTATTTATTAAAGTTGTAAAGGAAATTATCTTAATCTGCTATTCAAAGTGACACAAATATGATATCTGGTAATACTTTAAATAGACATTCTTATCTTTGCTTAGAGAATCTTTATTTATAGAAATGCATTAAAAAATATACAAAGTGGAATGTTTAATATATTTGTTAATATCCTTGAAGAGGTTAAAATTATCGCTGGTAAATAAATCATTCTGATAACGAGAGTACACATTTATCAGGTTCTAAATTGCAGTAATTAATTTATGGTGTTTGTTGAAGCTCACTGATCCATATATTTTATCAGGATAATTATTTCACGCCCGTTACCTAAACGTAAAACAATGCAACACTGTCAGATCGATAAATTGCAAACAGTGCGCGATTGAAACGATGGGTCTGAAAGTTGGAATATTTTCAGCAATATTTAGGTATTTTGTCAGCAAAGGGCTTTGAGAATAATCGATACCTGTTATATCGTCCCTTTCCGCTCGTTTTCTCTAACGAGCTTTCATCGCGCTGATGCCTCAGGAATTAATTTGCAACGCGGAAAACGCTAATCGCTTCATAACGGGCCACGAGGCGATGGTTAATTATCATTTGGCTAATGAAAGTTCGATTTCCAGTTGAATGAAACGCGTTTTTTAGATACTAAGTGTTTAGTATCAAATCATTTAGCATCAAAGAATTGAGTACTTGCTAAAGTATCTAGTATTAGAAAGTTTAGCGTAAGTTACAATGAATTTTGAAATTTTTAACGTTCTAAGTTAATTTAATCATAATTTTCTCGTTCAAACAGTTAGGAAAGACATCATCAAGATAAACATCGGGAAATTGAAAGAACGTCTAATTTTAATTAAAAATGGTTTTCTGTGAAATCTAGCACGAGCCAGAAATGTTATCCAAACACGCCGAACAATGTGTTCCACGTCAGGAACAATTACCATTCATTTCATGTTGACTGAATAAGCTCCAAAATTCCAATTACCCGGTAATTTCTGTTTACCTAGTGCATCCACTGATAACATCGCGTACAATGAAGTGGTCTTCGTTAAATTCTGTATTAAGAAATACTAAAACTAATTATTTTAATTTTCCACAGATCATTGATTTTTAGAATGAAATAATTAATTAGCAAATAATCCAATTTCACGAAAATCCATTCCTACCAAAATTTCCCACTTTCCTGATTTCCTAATCTATCATTTCAAGCTTCAAATCCTCCAATCACTGAACTTTCAACCCTTCGATCAAGGATTAGCACCCTCTGTCTTTAATCAGGGATTCGATTAAACTCTCCCTTACTAATTAACTCAAGTAGACAGAGCAGCGGCACTTGAACCAGTAAAAACGAACATCCAAGATGAAAATTTCAGTTGCAGAATAAAAAGTGCACGATCGATCATCACCCTCCTCTTTGAATTACGATCACGTAGCCGAGACTCTGTCAGTAATAGAGTCGGAAACAATTATCGTTCGTGTACACTTCACCCCTTGAATCGATAACACCTTCCAGACATAACAGCAACTTTTTTATCGACTCCTCGAATCCCCATTCACCTCGGGTGTATATACTTCGTGTGCCATAGTAATTGTGTCATTTGCTCGCTCAATCTGATGTTTGAATATTTGTACTCAATAACGCAATCTACAGGGTGATTCAGTCATGCAAAATGTAATTACACTTTTTTTGGTTCACTGCAATTTTATTTTTATTTTTTCACATATACATCCAGATAATATAAAAAGATGTTTTATAAAAACACATATTTACATAAAGATTCTCAGTGTACATGTGAGGGTTTATGATAGCTATCACGTTTCACGTTGAAGTATATTTGTATCCATTCCCACGAGTAGATACTTCGTCGTTTCCGTTTCACTTACACGCTGATGATAATTCACCGTGCAAACACGGCTCCGATATACACGTGAACCTCGTGACAGGAAATATAACCGGTTGTTTCACCGATAATTCGATTAGGTCTTGTTGTTTGTCAAGCGTAGACGATCGTGCTGGAAACATGGCTCGATAATCAACTCCGAGCTATCAGTTTCTAGTTTCTAGTATATTAAATGGATTTCTATCTTCCTCTTGATATTTCTTCAGGGTCTTTTTAATTTTCATCTCGTATTTCGTTTGATATGCTGTTGGTAAAATTTAGTATTGATGTCTTCATTTTCGGTGGAATTGTGTACAACTTAAATAATAACTTTCTGTACTTTTTATTGCATAATCATCTGATTTTTCAACACGTTGCGATCGCAGCCCGTAAATCTACTCTGTGTATTGATGTTCACACTCAGAAACTTAGACACTATGCATGCAAATGCCAGGGGAAACATGTTTTATTCACAGCAGGTAACTACAGCAGAGGAAACTGCATTATCGGCACAGAATTTTACCAACAGAGAGGAAAAGAACAGTTTTCCACTAGGGACTGTCGTGGTAGCACTGTAGCTTCTGCCGGGAATCAATAACTAGGACCAGATGAACTTTTTCTTGTTTTTGTGTCACTGAAATGCTTCATCTTCAGTTCTTGCGATGAAACTTTTTCATCTCCGATTCGTTTCTGAACTATTATGAATTAAATAATTTAGTAAGAAATGTACCATTTGTTGCTGTAAATGTTTCTAGTAATATTTTGTAATTTCTCTAGTAATATTTTACGAGATAAAAAATTCCCTAGCATTTCAGTGCCCTAAACATATCAAATTAAAACAACGCCGGAGAGCTGTCACACAATTTTCAATAAAAGTAGAGTAAATAAGACTAACTTTCACGTTTCATGGAAATTTTCTTCTTTTATCAGTTTGCAACATCGAAACAAACAGAAGCATCAATTTTAAAAAGGAGTTCACCGTTCCATCTTTATTAGATCCCATCACAAGATTGCCTGTGCACGATACGGGCTGAATCGTCGAGGTAGCTCGGTGTTTCCTGTTTCAGGGACATCACCGGCCTCTTTCGAGAGAGCCAAGATGTTTCTCGAGGTTAAAAAGCTCGGTTCGAGTGTCGAGAGAGAAGACGCGAGCGAAAAATGTAGATTCGATCGATCCCCGCTTAGGGGGATCTAACGTAATGGAAATAACTCGAGATAAATTGTCGATTCGATAGCTTCGTTCCAAGACATTTTTCTTCCATTTCATTCCCCTTTTCCGTGCTTAATCTGTATAAAATTATTAATGGATGATGGCACGTCCGAAAAAAAATTATCTTAGTACTTAATGACCTTTTCTTTATTTCAACTCTTTAAAAATTATTTTAATTACCAATCCATATTGAGATACAATTAGGAATTTTAAAAATAATTTACCAAAAAAAGAAAAAATTAAGCAAATCCTTGTAACCAAGGATTTTTATCCGAAGGTTATTCCGTGTTTGTATCGAATGCGATGTGTTAACCTTTAGCTTTTTCCTGAATCCGTGATCCTCTCTTTCACACGATGTTAACAGTTAGCGTGTGTAGGCTCAATATTGCAAGGAAATCGTTGACGTAGGCCATAGGTAACCTACTAACTTCTTTGTCCACGGTGTTTATAACCATGACTTCGTGTTCGTTCAGAAGGGTCATGGTTTTCTTCCTATCAGGAGGATGTAATCTACCGCTTTTCGTAATACCCTGTCCTTCCTCGTTTCGATGCTGTTCTTATCGTTATCAGGAATGTTTCGCGTCCCAAGTAACTGGGGAAATTTATGATTTTGATGTTCAACTTGATTCTAAGGCTATTTTAAAACCTCTCAAGTGAAAGACCCAATTCTATAGAAAATTTGTAAATTGTGTCAAATAAGTAGGGCCAAAGTTCTAGTAAGATTACAGGACCCTTTTAATGTAATTAAGGTTATTTTGGGTTTGTTTTTGGGGGTCCTAATTATCTTTAGACTACGTAATATTAAGTTTAAGTTAGGTAAGGGTTACTTTGACTAGATCCAAATTAGTATCTCTTTTGACTCAACCTGTACAGTTTTAATGCAACATACATACATCCTATTAATGAAAGGTTGTATTTATTAGCAGTACAAGGTAGTTTATTATTAGCAGAATATTATTCTGCTAATTACTCTAGCTGTTTCTCTATTTTTCATGTTGAAAGGGGGCAGCAATTGTAGGAACGATGGGGTCACGACACCGTCGCTGCGCCCACCCGACTTTCCATTGATTTTGAACATCGTGGGTGTGTCGTCGAGCACGTGGTTTCCAGAGTACGCTAGCAAACGTGTATTTAACCCCCATTACCATGAATGATATTTCCAACGCGGATATTAAACCATTTCCTTCTGCTAACATGTTCGACAGCATTACTATACAGTGCGTTACAGAAGTCGTGTACAAATTACAATATCAAATTTGGACTGTATAAAAAAAATTTTTATTTTCCAATCAATAATCCAAAATTTATTTATTTTTTTGCCACTTCGAATATTAGTATAATTGCAAAAGAAACAAAAATGGTAATTTGTACCATTTTTCTAATAGAATTTTGTTCAGTGTTTTCTACAGCTTGACTGAAATGGGAAGAAATCACCAACCTCGTTGTAACTTCTCTTTTCGAGCATTGTGTTGTTTACTCAGCAGGCTCCATAACTTATGTACTATAACGTTCGATGTTAACTCTGTTTCGTTGGTAACTCAGTTATATATCGCGAAACGAGAAATTATAGGAACAGCAAGAAAGCAGAGAAAGTAAATTAACGTGTAGCTACTGCTAAAAAGGGAGCTTTTTCTTAAATGACGTTGCAAAATGAAGCTATGAAAGATCTTTTGCTTTTTATATGCAAATTAAAATTCTTCGTTCAATTGGACGATACGCAGTATTCTACCCTCTCCCTATAGGATCTTTTTCTTAATTTTGAGGGTGATGTATTCACTGGACTTAACTTTTAACTTCATCCTTGTACACGCAATTTTGCGTAACAGGGACGACAACGAAGAATCATCCCTCAATAATAAAAAGGCAACAACAACCTTCAGTTGTTGTTTTAGAAATAAAGTTTCAATTGTCTCTCAGAAAGCATCCATCCCCCTACTGTCCTTGAGAAAATCAATTTCCAACTGCTCTCTGAAACTCACCCCCTGACTCACTCGAAACTGAATCATCCAGCATCCTTCGAAAATCAGCCTGTTATTTTCTCCGAAGCACCTTGGAGCAAAAAAGAATTGCTTCTCTATCAAGAGGTAAAGTATGTTTAAGCAAGATCTACGCTGAAAAAGCGTACAATCGTTGAGAATCCATCCTGGTGGCCTTCTCTGTGATGCTACCCCTCCCAGGGTGGCCGGCGTCGTCGTTTTCGGCGCCGAAGGAGGCGCTGGCGTCGATAGAGCCTCTCTTCATCCGCTCGCGTTTCTCCAACGTGGCTGCACCCTCATCTCCTCTCTGTTTCACCCTTCAACAGAGCATCCCTCAAGAAGTTTGCATTCTGTCGGTCGTTCAGTGGTACCCTTCATTCTCGAACATCCTAAGTGCCCTACGAGATGCCCATGGTGACCCTTGGGTCACGTGAGTTCCGTTTCAGTCGCGTTCAGTGCTCCAGCAAGGGTTGAAAAGTGTCCACGTGCGATTGACACGGGTGGGGGTGGTTATGTGGGTGTAACTAGGTGCCGAAGGATGTTCAGTGTTATATTTGAATCATCTATGTGGGATCCATGGATCTTCCTCGATTAGGACTGGATAATTGAAGGTTTGGGATTGACGAGCAACTGGGGGTGGTTATGGGTGATGAGGATCACTGATGGGACCGGCTGGACCTAATTCAACTGATCCTGTAATCCTATCATTTTCTTGGAAGATCACAGTGTTTGAGGACCACTGATTTGTTTGTGATGATGATTTATAATTGGATTGATAAATTTTGGGTCAAGGAAGTGATGATTAATTTATGGTTAAGTCAAAAGTGAATTTAAGGGTTGATTAAGCAGTTGATTAAGAGTGTAATGAAATACTGATCATTAGAAGTGATAATTTATGATTGGGTACTTAATGTTTACATTCGTGGGTGGAAGATGAATCAATGTATCTTCTGGTAGGAAAGAACCCATTTTCTGATGAAAATGTTTAGTTGTTAAATAAGAACAGTGAAGTTTAAAATGTTGGAATTATTTTCTAAATTTAAGGAATATTAATGTGTAAGTTAAATTAAATATTAAAGTGTGTGAAAAGGGGTTATGTGAAAGGTGGTTTGAATGGTATGAGTAAAGAGCTCGTTTTGAGAAAATTGTGAAATGAAATTTATGGAGAACAAAGAAGTATGAATATAGAACACAGACTAATGATAAAAGTTTGTGTCTGTTAGTGTTCAAGATAGAAACTTATAGTTTGATGTGTTGGAAACAAGAAGTTCAGATATGAATAATATAAAATCATGGGTTTAGAATGCAAGAAATGCAAGATTATAAATCTAACGTGATGATTTTTTCAAAATCTAAAAAATTGAGGAAGAAATTTTGGCAAAATTATGAGCCTAATGCAATGGTCTTTTTTCTGTAAATAACAAGAAACTGAAGAGGAATGGCCTAAAAGTTAAAATTTTGACAAAGCTATGAGCCTAATGCAATGGTACCCCTAAAATAACGAGACAACTATTTAATATTCTAAGTGATGCTGGAGAAAGAGACATCCTGGTACTTAAGGTGTTTAAGAAATTAATTAGAGCTATCGCAAAGTGCTCCGACAACGAATTTTAATATCCATTTTCAAGAATAATCGGCGAATGTATCAAGAATTACGAAACGACGACTTAAAAGAACCCTTCAACTAATTACTAAAGAGAATTGCTTCTGTAAAACGAAAAGGAAATACAGCTAATCAAAATGGCGAGCTTAAACATTTCAAACCAAAACTTTTTTAAACGAATTAAAAGTTAAGGGAGTTTGAAAATGCATTCACCATTCGTGTACCGGAAGTGGAAGAATAGTTTTATCGAACTGCCGTTGGAATTTTGTGGTCCAGAAGGTTGGATAGATTAATCGTAAGGGTGAAATCGAAAGGGTTGCTGACGGAGGATGGGTCAGGATTGGTGTGCACGTAGAAGGAAACGTTCGAGCAGCGGTTGCTGCCCCTGTGGACCACGTGTTCATCCCTCAAGTAGGTTAGTGAGACGATGGGGTTGATTTTAATCCCGCGATGATAGCAATCGCAAGCTTTTTCGTGCTGCTTTAGAAAGAAATTGGATGGAAAGTTGAATCCCCTTCCCATGGAACTGATAAAAATAGTAGTCCTGCTATTTCAGTTACTAATTTAGCTATTAGTATCTAAGTAGTATTCAAACAATCACTATTGGAAGTATTATAGTTACTTATCGTTAGTGTTTGAGTTACTATTAGATACTAAATCAGGTCTAATTTAAGACAGACTTAACTTAATCATCGGTCATCACTCAAATACAATTTAAAATCTTTTCCTATCAAAACTTATTTTATCTTAATTAATTCCAAATTAAGGTAAACAATATCTCACCAAAATTTAGTCCTACTGAATTCAGTAATTAAAAAACCCTCCTATTAATTGTTAACGAAGAATAAATTTGTTCGGAGAATTTTGTGAGTTTCTGGATTTATTAAAAGAAAATTACCAACGAAATATCATGGAACCATGAACTTCAATCTAGTCTGTTCTTTCATTTAATTCTAAGAATCGCTTGTTGTTCCGTTCGCTCGGTTTCTTCATTTACCATCGCACACGACGTTTACGACGTACAATTTGCATATTAAGATAAATTAGAGTTTTGCGTTTCAACTGGATTAGCATTTCAGATTTTCAGACGACTTGAAGATTTTATATTAAGCTTCAGCGACCAACGTTTACTAGTAACATGATATTTATAAAACACTGACCAGAGAGAAACAAGATCATAAATATAAAAAGCTGAAAAATACTTAACAATTCATGACATGATGAAAGCAAGGTTTCAAATATAGCAATTTATCAATGAATAATCTGATTTGAACACATATCTTCTCTCGAAACCTTGAAATACTTTAACATTTCTTTCACCCGGTTTTTTAAACATTTCAATAGGAAATTAAATAATATAAAATGTATTAGACCAATAAATATTGTATGTGCTATTTATATTTTGTTTTCATCATAGAAATAAATTAATTTGACATAAGGAAAGATAAACAGGTTGTTATAATACACAGAGATAACAACTATTTTCAAACAAACATAAATCGTAGCCATTTCGTGACCAATTGGAACGTTCTTGTTAATAACATCACGTTGTTCTTTCTTTAAGATGCACGAAACGTGATAAATAGTTGAAGCTTAAACGGAAATGGGGCTGAAATTCTTCGTTTGCACATTAACACCTTTGTTTTATTAGCTCGATATTAATTTGCAAAATTGTTGCACGTGATTCCATTTAAGTATACTAATTAGTTCAATAGTATCAAGTATTACGCTCACATATTAATTACTATACCAGTATATTCTGCTGTAGTGTGAATACTAATTAGTGTGCACACTAGTCACAATTTTACTAGACTTATGATCCAATTCTCTTTATTACTAATATAGTAACATAGTAGTGGAGCATTTTATTACCTTATTATAAGGGTTTCAGAAATGATTAAGGAAATTTTCGTTTAGGGTGTATACTACTTTTTTATTATTTCCTTTGGCGAAACAGTGGTGTTAACTCTTGACATGCTTGCCTTGAAATTAATTAAGCAACGGGATTAATGAACACGAGAGTATTCTTGAATTCCTTTTTCATCTTGTTGCTGGCAACTATAACGAGATCTTGACAGCGTTACATTAATGAACGGAAAGAAGCTCAGAGATTTGTAAATCAACCATAAAAGAAGATTATTTATTTCATTTAACTTGAATTCCCTTTTTCCATTTAAATATATTGACTAACTTAGCAGTACGCACTATAATAGTTCGTATACTGTGAAATTAACGTTGTTTATTACGTTTCAATTGACATATTTCTGTGAATTTTGTCTGGAAAGTTGGAAAATTCCAGGAACGACAAACGATATTCTCGGAAGACTTGTTAAAAGTTGATGCTTTTGTCGAAAACTTCGGTGGGAATATTTCTGCTGAAATAGGAAGAAGAAAAGTCAATAAAAGAGACACTGTTGGTGGAAAAGTTCACATTCTTTGCTCTGTTGAAGTAGATTCGTGAAGTTCCGTACAATTTTCGTCTTATTTGCTCTTGAAATAGGAAGATTCTCAAACGAATCCCTCTCTCGTTTTTCCATCAAACGAGAAATAATTTCCAATTGTTAAACAGTTGATGCAAAAATGTTGCCGCATATTCACATTTGTATTTTTATAAAAATAATTATTTGTTGAAGTGCAATCTCATTGCACTGAAAATGTCGCGTTTGCAATCCCAGAAATGCGTCGATTCGACTCTAATTGATCGAAAATGGTGGTTGAGTGGTACTAAAATATCCGTCGACTAATCAAAAATTTAATTAATAGACCGCGAGCCGGCTATTAGTGATATTTCCTTGATTCCCGCCTCCCCCACTTCTCGTACAAGCCTTCTGGTTCACCCTATCCCCACCATTCGAGTCAAACTGATCGATGATGTGGCGTTGGAGGCTGGCTGGGCCAGTGACGTAATCGAGAACCTCCACCGTCGTGCTTTGACGTCACTGATGCCCTCAAATGCGCGTGGCCAGGTGCGTATCAGGGAATCTCTGCAGCGCCCCGCCCCTTTCGCCAGCCCCTTCGCAACCGTGTTTCGACCACTTAACCTCCGACCCTCGACTCGGCTCGTTTTTTTTTTTTCTTCCATCAGCCTTGTGCTGACTTCACTTATCCGAGACACGCTGTATCCGATTAGAAAAGCAAAGTGGCGGGGAATGATGACGTAGACAGAGTTTTTGTTATTTGTTCATTCGATCCTTGGGAAATTTCAAAGCGTGAAATTTATGTACTATTCATATTAAAATGCTGCAAATTAATCAAAAGGAATGAAAGTAGATGGATTCATCAACATTTGAATTTTAGTTTGCACTTTGGCGTGTTGAACGTATGCAGGTTAGAGGGAAGCGGCCATCTGCGCCATCTAGTAATTAGTTGAGGAACATTCAGTAACTGGCATGAAAGGAATGAAGAAATAGGGGAAAATTGGAACGAACTGCAGATGATTACCAATCTAGGAATTTTTTTAGATGTTTTTTCTTCGCTTGTGAAGGTTTCAGTATTTCATTACTTTAGTAATGGTGCTACACCTAGAACCACTGACGCAGAGAAATATCGAGGTACAATTCTCCATTAGGAGTAGCTCATGTTCGCATGTATTATTCATATAGAATGTATAGCTGTGCCATGTAAACATATAAATTGTGAAGAATGCACGCATTCAATTGCAGCTCGATAATTTTTCATTTCCTAAAATGGTCCTCCTCCAAAGCCTCAAGAAAGAAACATCGGCCCCCACGTCTGCTGTATCTAACTGTAGGGAGCTTCTTTATCGACACGATTGAAATTCCTGTTTTATCATCCGGTAATATCGAATCCTGCTGCACCGACAGAACATTAAATTCACGAGAAGTTTCTCAAGACCTCCGCTTATGGCGCTTCTCATTCCATCTTGAATAATACATACCACTTGGTTCAATATTTTTTGCACCCCTGCAATTTTTATTTGCTTCCAAAGCTCTTCAGTTTCTCCTCAGCTTTAATAATTTAACTTTCTGCCCATTTTTCATTCCATAAATATTCAAACCCCGACTTTAAAAAACTTCATAAATGCTTAAATTATTAATGAAAACATTTGTATTCTGGAAAGAATTGATCAGTTCTTCAGAAAATAGGTTATGTTGTATCTTACAGTAAGATTAAAAGGTACTTTTACGTTTTTGCATTTAAAGCGAGCATTCTAAAGGAATTTTTAATTCTTTCTCTCGTTATCTTACATTCCGTGCTTCATTTATAAACCAGTTAAGGGAAATTGCTACGCTGTTGAAATCAAAACGCAAGATTTATCGTTTTACGTGCAACGAATGTAGGTTAAGCCACCCTTCCCGCGCACCCGCCATGTTTATGGGGCACCATTGGATTCTGGGTAAACGGCAAGGATCATGAAGCAATAGCATACATTTGTCGTGTCATTAGAAACATCCAGCGACACATATGGCAATATGCTGAACCACGTAGTTTTCGGGAAATCGGCATATTGCGGAGTTTAAATTGGACAAGTTGTGGAAGTTTTAATACTGCCAAAAAATAGGGGGGGGGGGAGGGGGAGTTGGATTCAATATCATGGACAAAACTGACGACAGGAAGAAATCGCAATAATTTTTTAAAAATTTGGCGACAGATGTGGTGATTCTAATTTTTTTTTTTAATTCTTGGAACGATTTGAGTAATTATTTTTTAAAATTTGCTGCCACAGTAGAAAATCAATACAATCATCGAATTTTCTTGCGAAGAGTTTCCAATAGAAGTGAAACTTCTTTTAATACAAATTTCCAGTTTCGAAGTTTTCTTCGATCAAAGTCAAATTCCTTTCAATATTGAATTTCGATAAAAATTCAATTTCCTTCAACGGAAAATCAAGTTCTTTAACTGAAAGTCTTGGTAAACTTGGAGAATAAATTTGAAATATAAACTGCATTATAAAATTCAAACAGAATTAAAGTAAAATAGCTATAATTTATCACCGGATTTGATGTTGAGTGATTCAGTTACTTACTAAAGTTTGAAATTTATTTTTCATAGTAAATTTACTATACCACCATCATACTCAATCAATCCCCTAAAACACTTCCTGCTTTTACGAAAGACTCTGAAACACAAACAACAATAATTAAAAACCTCTTTCGAGGTTGATTATCATCTCCGATATGATTCTTATTAGTCATCATTAATTATTTATCGATCGAACATGCGTATACCTCGTTAACGATTAACAATCGATCAACTACATCGCAGTTGAAACAATAAGAAATATGATTAAGAAACAGCTGAAGAGGTTGGCTGAAAGATTAAAAGCAAAGAGAAACGATCAAGCATTAATGACGTTGATAGCGCGACACAATTTTCCCTCATTAAAATATTATTATTCAAGCAGTTGCTTCGGGGTGTTGTGTGTTGTGGGTGTCCGTACACGTAAAGGAATACACGACACGTGAAATAAAATGGTAACGGGATGATAATTCGTGACGTAAAGCTTGTATAATGAACGTAACATTTACACGAACGATCGTTCATTTGATTACTTATGTCCACGCATGAATATTTCATAAAAACAGAAGAACTATTACTTGAAAATGAGTATTAAACGTCACCTTCTATTGCTGTCTATACAATCGACGTTTAACCCTTGAACAACGGAGCCTGTGTCAGTGTTGACTGAAATTTACAGGAATATTAATTGGGGCCGTCTTGGGGCTCTCCCCATGGTCCGCCGTCTTGGGACCCTCTCCATGGTCCGCTGTCCGAGGGTTAACAACTAATTGCATGATTTCTTTTTATCTTAATTTTCCATTTGTATTAACCTTTGTGTTAAAAAGGCACCGGGTCAATTTTGACCCTGCCATATCTTGTTCATTAATAAATATAATAATAATAATCTATTCGTATTTTTCTGTTGCAGGTAAGTGGTTGTTCTACTCAACTTCCACCTAACGGACGTGAATATTGAGATGTTACGTAAGTCAGTTAAGTATACGTTGAAAGGATTTTGAAATGTTTGTATTTCTGCTTTGAAAGGTAGTTTACATAAGTGTCAATTACTGTCTACATATAGTTGGGCAGTTAGCTCAGTTTAACAGTTCTATATGATTTACATTCTAAAGATATTTCGATACCTTAACAAATATATTTAGAAGGATCACTAAATTGGGCGGGAACAGTATAGCTACGTTAAAATACATTTTTATACTGTGAAAAATATTTTTAGACCCAGTTAGAAATAATGAAAGTGGTTTTAAGATTCTATGTGTTGTAATGAAGAATTAATGAATTGGCCGGGAACGTTACGAGAACGCGGGTTCCTCGAACTGTTGATACGTTAATGGCGGCTCGCATTTAAAGCGCGCGAAGATATCGCAAGACAATCGATTTCTTTCCTTCTCGCTCTCGCTGACGGATTTTCAGCAGTTCCGCTTCAGCCGTTCTCTTAGTTTGTCCTCGGTACGAGAGCAGCTCGAAACGCAGATTGATCTACTTTCGTTTCGAAATCGAGCGGCCATTGTGATCGATGAATCGTAACGATTCACGTGAAATTTCTTATCGCTGATCCCTCCGACTTCTCGTTCGCATCTTGTTACGAAAGTGACTGGAATGGTTTATAAAAATTTATTTATCGCTAGATTTTATTTATTAACATTGATCGTGATGAAATTTCGATATTATTATCATTCGTGTTCCGTGTTATGATCTCGATCGTGTTGTGGAACGATGTTATCGTGTTGATATTTGGTATTAACAGAAAGTTAATTTCTCTGTGATAAATAAATAAATAAGGTGAAGGGAGAATCTTCGTCTCTGAAAATGTTGTGGTGCAAATGTTATCAACAATGGGAATTTCTGTGCTTAATTAATATAAATAATAACGCCTAATTAAATTGCAGAAGATATGATTAGAATATATAAAAATAATTGGGGGGAAGTGATAAATTGTTTAATTGTTGATGTGAGGGAAACTATGTGTTGATTCATTGTGAGGCTCATTGTGATATGTTGGTAATGAAAAATTTAATGACCCAGTTAATTAATTAAGTTTAAATAGAATAATTGTTCCTTGTTGAAATTGAATCCTTCTAGAAATTATTTAAAATTAAAAAAGGAATGATTTAAAAAGTATCGCTTTAAATGGAAAAATAGTATAAAGTTTTAAGGTTTTTTGAATTTCAATAATCACATCTCTGACGATTTTGCTTCCATCATTTTCAATTAGTGTTGTTTACAGTACGCGAAACCGTTGAGCATATCAAGTTCAATTACATCAACAAATTACACTGACCATCAAACCAATTAATGATCTTCTGATGAGCAGCGATTAACAAGAGTATTTGTAGTACTATTTTTCATTATACAACTATGTCTATTATCATTGGCCTGACCTGACCTATCTCAGAATTTTCCCCCAAATTGTGTGTCAATCATACTTCACTCCAGTTTGAATTATCTTAATTAAAAATTCATTCAAATTTTCCAATTTTTTCTTATAAATTATCTTCAGTAAATTAAATTTGAATTATTTTAAGTTATTGCTTGTAATGGTGTAACAATAAATTGACAAGATTATTCATCGGAAGCAGGAAACTTCTAGGAAGACGATAAGCGCCGCTTCCGCCGAGGAAACGAGCGTCGTTACGCTTGAGCGTGCAACAAGAGACGCGTGTGCTCGCGTCCGAGGTCGTGTCGCGACGCCTGGCGTCGCTGCGCTTAGTTCACCTCGATTCACGTGGTGGTGCACCTCGCGATTGCATTTTACCGCGACATTTTCCAAAATTTCTCAACAGATCCTTCACTTGCCACTTTTCATACCATCTGTTTTTTGTAATCCATAAAAGTGAACTTCAAGTACCTTTCTTGATTGGGACGTGAAATTGTGACATTCTTGTGACGTTAATCGCATTTGTTAATGACTTTTTTTATAAAAGTTACTCATTGTCACTTAAAGTGTCTTTAAAATTTTTAATTGTGATGTTCTTCTGATGCTCATTCATCAATTGTATTTAATGCCTAATTTTGATTCATTTATAAGTGATCGTCAGCGATTAAAATACTATCATGAATAAAATGAATTATTTGAAGTGTGTTCTGTGACTTCATGATTGATAAGTGATAGATAATTGAATTTTTAATAAATGTTAATAAATGAAGGAATGCTCAGATAATCTGATAAAGGGGTAAACGAATAATTGTCATAAAAATGAATCTTTTTAAGATTTTTCGAATTTATTGACGTCCATTTTCATTTTCGATTTTGATTAATGATAGGTGATAAAATAATACTTGATCATTAAAATTACTTTTAATTCCAATGAAAATACTTCCAATAAGGAAGCTTCCGTGTTTAAAACACTTAGTTAAAATTTAATTATCACAGTCTTGTGATCAGTTGCGTGCTCGTTTAATTGCAATTAGCACCTTTTTAAACGTAATTGTGTAAAATTTCACACGTGCTGTGAAATAATTAATTGAAACTAACGAGGTGTAAAGCTTGCAATTAAAATTAAAATTTCTAACGTGATTTTGAATTCTATTCAAATATCAATATAAATATTATATAATATTTAAAAAAAACCCCTTTCGAATATGAATCATCCTTTTCTTGTATTAAAATGATCCCTTTTTGTACTTGAACGAACAAAATGAAAAAGGGCCCTTTAAAAATCAACGGTTTTATCTCTTGGAGGTAGCCGCAACGAGATCGAAGATTCAAAATCAATAACCGGTGAATCCAGATATCGAACGATGATAGTCTTTCACGGTACGTGCATTGTTCCGTGAACCGAGTACTTGTTGAGCCCGTTCGTGGCCGGGAATTTCAATTCTCTTAATAGATTCCATCGATCGTGCCACGGGATCCTGTACTCTATTGAAAAATCCAGCCTCCCTTCACGGTTGACCATAGCCCCTCTGCATCGCAAATTAGGGGGTGAGACTGCTTTTTTAAGCAAATTTCGTTGGAGACTTTCAGTAGATTCTACAGAGGATAGTGGTACGTTGAAAAGTTTCAGAGAACTTGCTGGGGTTGCTAGAATATGGTAGTGAATATTTTTGAGCTGATTTTGAGGAAGAAAAGTTTTATGGCTCTTTTAGAATTCAGTTTTGTACAAGGTTTATTTCGGACATCGTTTTTCTTTGCATAATTCTGTTGTAATTTTTTAATAAGAAATTAATAAAACAAAAAATTTTAAATTTTAAACCATACATTTTCATTGTCTTGGATGTCTCTTAGGTACTCGGGTACCCGAATACCCTGAAAGTCACAGCTCTGCTTCAAAAATATACCAGAACTATTTGGTTATCACAAAGCACTCCTAAAAATTTCACATTCCCCCAAAAGCTCGTTTTTCAAACCATTCCCCACAGCGCATCTTGCGCTGCAAAGTAAAGAGAAGAAATGAATCTCTCTAAAGTCAGTATGAGTGCTTCACAAATATTAATAACTCGGAACCCGTGCAACGAGTAATTCTCTGGTCATACAAACGATTACGTCACTAGACTACGAGTTCCATAGGATCCCACAGACTGTCAATATTTAACGATCCAGTCGCCATCGTCTAACAAAGAGTCTGATCCTGGAACAGAGCGTGATTGGCCAAGGTGGAACGATTTCAATGGAACGATTTAATCAGACAAGAACGAGAATGTTGTTTGTTCGTGGAATGAAGGATGGTTTTGGAAAGAGATTACGTTTCCCCTTTTTCTTTCAGTGAAAATGTAAAAAAGTAGGTTGATGGGGGATGAATTTTTGCGATGAACTTTTCTCGTGCGGAGGATTACTGTAAGAATCGTTTAAATTTCAAGGAACGAATGGTAAAATGGTTTAAAAAGCGTCGAGTGAGTTGGTTTTGGAGATGGAGAAGGATTGAGGTTTAATTCTCAGAGCAAATGGGGAGAAACTAGTTGAAGAGGGTTGAGAAGTTCCCTGCTGCGACCAATTATTACTGTGAACTGCTTTCAGTTTCGGGGAGAAAAAGAAGGAAATAGAAATGATTCAGGTTTAGTTATTTAACGGAAGTTAGGGAATTAACCCTCAGACGGCGGACCATGGAGAGAGCCACAATGTCAATGTAATTTTGTGTTTGACAATAGTCCTTTAAAAATTATTCTTCAAATACATAAAACTCTCGTTTAAAAATGATGCATTTAACTTTTAGTTGTAATACCTAGCCTAACCCCTGATGTAGAGATAGTATAACCAATTCACATTAATGGCTCAAATTCAAATCTTCGATCAGTAGTTCTACTTTCTTTTCGACTTCCAGGAAGCAGGAAGATATACAAATTTGAAAGGCTGCAAATCGACTTTTAATAGGAACCACCTTACTCGTAGATGTCACATTAATAATAGCACAAGAGAAATGTCACGGGCGGTGACATTCCCATTGTGCCGGCCAATATACCAGAACGAGGCTGTTCCGCACGCATAAACGTCTCTGTGTAGTTCAATAATTCATCCGTGGCCCTTAGCTGGAAAATCGAACGAGTGGAAATATCGTCGAGTCGTGTTGCATTAATTTTTTCTCTCGACACATCGATAACCTTCCCGTTATGACCATTTTTATTGGTCTAAATTGTTCAAAAAAGATTAAAAAGTAGAAAGGACGATGAATGGGTTTGGCACACTCTGTCGCTATCGAACATAACCTCAAAATGGCTGACGGTTAGTCACATTTCCTATAACAAGAAATCAATAGTAGATTTTTCTCACACTGTAATTCATTTTGATTGATACAAACTGTAGAAATTAATAAGAAATCTGAAAATATAGAAAAGGAGGTAAGGTCGATACTTAACCTCAAAATGGTATCAAAATTTATTTAAAATTCGAAAGGGAACTTATAAGTAATCACTTTAAAGTTTAGAAAAATGTAAAAAACGCTGGCAAAAGTCGCTCAACCGAATCCTCAACTTTAAACAAAGAGGAAAATCGACTAAACGCGGTTGTCCTTCATGGTTTCCTGCGTTTTACAATAAAAAATAGGAATCTCGGGCACGGTTACGCGTTTCTGGTTAGCTGCTGCCTACAGCCGGAGAACAATAAATATTGTTCTGGAATAATATTGAACGGCTATTGTCCTAAATCCCGGGAATAATGGATCGTGTTGTCGTGTGTTATCTAGTTGTCGATGGTGTCTGCAGGACTAGGTGGCCTGGTTCTCTTAACTAAGTCGTTCTACCCTTGTTCCCTTGTTATACTTGTTTATTTATTACCCATTTTATTGAAAATATCGATAGAACTTAATTAACTTTCATCACTACGAACACTGTTCATCAACTGATTCTTTTCAATTTGCAATTAATAAAATGGAAATATATTTGGAAAAACAATCTCCAAGTGAACATAAAGAAAAAAGTGAGTGTCATTTAAATAATGAATGATCGGTATCTTGAAGAATGAGTTGAAAAGATGCAATGACCGAAGACGCGACGATGATCACCTTCTTGTTCCTCATCTGGATGATGGTCAGGTCGAAGGAGCCGCAGGATGAAAAGCAGGATACTAGAAGTGACTCTTTTAGCAAGGATAATCGGGAACGTGTCGATTCTAGGCGAAATTCGAAAGAAACTACGTCGATTGGTCTGCCTCACATCGACAGACGTCGTCATCGTCTTCGACGACACTCGCGTCGTTATTACGTCGATCGTAACAGGAGGTGAGTCAAGATATCGATTGCTAATTAAAGCTTCGAAGTTGATGGAAATTTTTTTGCCCAGGATAATTCTATTTCTTTGTTATTACACTTGGAAGTATAGAAGTACTGACGCCATCAAATGCGATCAGTTAGGTTCGTGATCACGACGCGAATGTATATCATCGTAAAAGTGTACCATGTTACAGTTCTACTCATGACTTACACGATTAAAAATTTTCCCGTCGAATTACTATCAACAGGATTCATTAAAATGATAACAAATAATAAGATTTTGCATTAACCCTATCTGATCCTTGTCTGACTAGTTGACTCTGGTGGTAGTATTATACTTATCAGACTAATGACAGTACCACTGTCCATTAGCTACTTGTTTCTCCACCTATGGGCACACTGCCCCCACAGTACCTGCCTGACTACCCAAGTCACTAGGCCTATTCTACTTGCCGGATCACTAACTCCTCCTCTATCCCTATACGTGCCTAATCACCCACAAACCCATTCCACCATCCATGGTACTACTGCCCTCATCCTATTAATATGACTGCCTATGAACCCTGTCATACTCGTATTGCTACCCATGGTGTCACTGTCCCTATTCCCTTATCCGCCTATCTGCGGTTCCACCATCCCCATATTACTTGTCTGACCACCAGCACTTCCGCTGTTCCCCTGTTACTTGTCTGACCACTTAGGGCGCCGCTGCGCATAATCTACCTGTCTAACTATCTGCGGTAGCTGGGGTCATAATCTACTTATCCGACTACCGACTGTCCTATTGCATAGTTATTTGTTTCCTAATTGCTTATCCTTCTTCTAAATTAAAAATTCTAAAATATCACTGTTGCATCGTTAATACTGTGATATCCTGCGAAGTATAATATATTAGACATGTAAGGCACAAGATTAACCTCGGCTCACGACTGCCCGTTTAATTACACCATAGGGAAAATCGAAATCGGGCATTGCTAATAAACAGAAGCCGCAATAATCTCCTCGTCGCGACACACCCTCGGTGAGCAGCTCCCTGGAACTGAACCAGGGTCGTGTAATACCCCTTTAAGATTATATCCAGCTGGGTTTATTAAATCCGATCTACTTGCTAGCCCTAATGCTAATGTAATCGATGTGCACCTTGCTCGAAGTACCGACCACACGACTGAAACCCATTAGCATCTGGAGGTCGAATTATTCTTCAGGGAAATTGCCTCCCTTTTCGCGAATACGTTGAACTTTCTAACCTAACCTAAAAATACACATTTTTAATACTCGATAGAAAATTCTGCTTATCATATTCATTTTCCACTTCACGCTGAATGAATTTCTTTTGGTTAAATGTTCAACAATGTGTTATGAAATGTGAAGATCTCAAATGTTTGATAATATGTTAATCCACCGGGCTGTTATCGAAACTGAAATCCCTAGTGGCATACTTATAGTGACTTTTATGCTGAAACGGGTATTATACTTTCAATTTTCCTTTCATGTTGAAAGGATGCGACTTTGAGTTGAACGTTACAGTTTGAATGAGAATAGGCGCGGTTCGCTGAAATGTCGAGGCCTCGGTATTTCATCCTTGAAAGGCACCGTTAAAAAGAAGACGTGGCGACGACTTTTACGCCTGAGATATCCGCGTTTGTAGGCTCGTAAATTCTTCCGCGTACGTACGTTCGACGAGCGTTTTTCCAGCAGCTAGTGCCGCATATCGCGCACAAGTACAAGAACGAGTTCTTGACACAAATCTGGCGACCCTGAAGAGCGCGTAGGTGATAAACACCCTTAACAACCGTGCGGCACGCCAGCCTGTGATCGATACCGAGCTTTCACCCCGACCTTTCGCAATCGTTCGCGATTTCTGATCGTTTTACGGGAGATTGGAAACTGAGATCGTTCCTGAAATGTTTCGGTACCTTTTCAAATTAAAACTGAACAAGATTGGAGGCTGACGTGGTTTCTGTTCCGATTAAAGTGAACCTAACCTATATCTTTCCCGATTACTCGTGACTTTCTGTTTGTTTTTGACACAGTGACGACTTAGAAGGTTCCTAAAACAGTTCAAAATAATTATAATTATAATCTGAAGCTCGAGGATGCATGTGATTGAGGTTAGGGTAACTCGAGGCAACCTAACCTAAATCTTTATAAGCATTTCTTTTTTAATAAATATTTTCTGGGAATAAACCTCTTACTGAATGAATTTTAATTGTATCGTTGGATGGAAAATTTCCATTTCTCATTTAAAACGCTTTTCGAACATTAATCGTATCAGCAACATGAAATCAACGTTTGCACTGTTGAAAATTAATTACAGTGGGATTGATTAACGCGTTCGAATCGACGCACGATGATAAATACATAGTAAAACGTCGTCGATTTTCAGAGTAACGTTAAAGTGCAACATTTTATTAGATTTCATATCGAGTAGAAACTTGTCGGATCCAATAAATAAATATAAATAACATATGCCTCGGATGCAAATGCGATGTTTATCTTCGGAGCGAGGGAGTTTCAATTTTCTATTTGGATTTCGCGACCAGCAAAGAGATTTTATCGCACTTCCGCGTTCAGATTACACAGCTGACAGAAAAGAAAAAAATAACCAGCCATTGCGATGCTCTCATTGTAAACAAAATGAATCCAAAGAATTATCGTCATTGTAAACCAGATCTATTCTGAGTGTGTGGCAAATAATAGATAGCAATAATCGCCTCGTCGCCTATCATTGAAAATTCATTGCTACTACATATTGTATAAAACTGGCAAATTGCAATAAAAATATTGCAGAAGGAACATAACAATTTTGCAATGAAAAATTGTATACACTGCGCAAATAAGAGTCGAAAAAAAAAAAAATGAAATGAAAAAAGATACGTGTGAAATCACATGATTGATTATCACTGTTTAGAGACGGACGATTTAAACAACCTTCAGTTTGTTGTACAAATATTGAATTTTTATTATTTGTTGATTCTGAGTGTCGTATTAAAATGAAGAATTGTGGAAATAAATAATAGATGTTCTAGTATGATAAATGGTATGAGAAAAATTTTTATAGATTTACTTTAATTATGTTAATAATTCGAATCTTCATATATGCACAGTTTTTTTTAAAGCAAGTAGACAGGTATTTGCCGATTTAATATTGAATATAAATTAATCACGTGCTGTTACATCATGGCTTCGGGCCTCACCTCAGAAAGTAAATAATGAAAATATAATTTCTTAGAAAGACTTGACACACTTTATCTAAAAAATGTTCCAACTGATAATGAACCTTCAAAATGAAATAAAATTTATAACCTCAAGTTAAATGGAATGTACCTAACCTCAATTTTCATTAATTTCAATGTTGGAGATAATTATATTTCAAGCGAGGAAATAATTAACCACTGTATTTAAATTATTATCCGAATTTTTGTGACTGTTGGTCCTAGAAACCATAAGATAAGGTCCATTGATAACCGAAGGGGGACTTTTACGAGTTTACCGGCAAACGCAATAAGAACTAGGAAATAATAACTAGCTTGAATGATGGCTATCAAGATACACTTAAAGAGGAAGATTGAAGAGAACAATAAAGCTTAGCATTTCCAAACTTTTCACAAGTGAAACCCTGAAGATTGATTGATCGAATAACATAGGGTATCGCAGCAACGTTGAACGGTGATTATTCGGAAATTCTGTTACACAATGAAAATCAGCAACTAAAAGCTGATGCGAAGAAAATGAACGTGTCACGCTCGTCTAATTACGTAGCATAGAAAATCCTTGTCTCGTCATTATGAAATTCATTACACAACCATACGTCCGAAGACCTTTTATTAGTTAATAACGCAAGAATTATGAGAACAGCCATGCCATTGTCTGGAGGCTGAGAAGCACCTTCAAATTAGAAACTCCTTTTTAGAAACCAACATTCTTTTACGTCGAAGCAATACGAAACGAAGTGATAAAAACCTGTTTTAAATCATCATTTGACTGGGAGAGGTCCAAGTCAAATATTTGTTTAAGTTTTGTACTTCCCTTTGGTTCATATGAATTAGTTTTTCAAAGTTGTTTTGCTTCGTTGATTAATTTGAACTTTAATTATGTTTCCTTTGAATTTATGCCAATAGTTAATTATAGGAAGTGGTTAAATTTGGACTAATTAGTGCAAAGCTAAATAAAGTGAGCATTCATTTGGTAACATCTTCCGATATTACATTTTTTTTTACTTTAGATTCTTTTTCAAATAACTTCATTAATATTGAAAATTAAAAAAGATAAAATTAGCTAATATCGTATATTAGATATACCACGTCCGTATATTGATTAGGTTGTATTGAAATTTTCTATGCCTGCAGGAAATATTCAAATGACACAATTATAAATGTCATTCATTGAACCATAGAGCACAATTTAATGACAGGTATTTCTGAGGATAATGATAGGTAGCATAATTAATAATATGACTACTAATGAGCGACAAATTAAACATTTCAAAAAAATAGAAGATTGTGTTTCTAGGTTGAATGGAAATAATTAACAACATTCAATTTTATTTAAAATTTTATTATTATTTAGTCTCTACATTTGGGCCTTTTTAAATAAAAAATATTAATATTCATTACAAAAGTAAGTAGCTGTTGCATTGTCATGTCAAAGATATTCAAACTTAATCTTACTTACAATTATAATTTTAAATTTCACAAAATCGTTGGAACTTTTAGTATTCAAGAAGAAACAAATTTCCACTCGGAAATAAAGGAAAGTTTCAACAGAGAAATCGAAAATAATTCGAAATGTGTTTTGCTGGAAACGTCGATATCCAGAGCGTAGGTATACAATAGTCGAGCATAACTATCTAAAATAACGAAACGTTATGGCTGCCGTAAATCTGAAACGAGCTTCAACCTTCGGATTTTCGCGTAAATCATATGCTTTGTAAATCATTAAATCGTACTCAATTATAGAACGAAATTTCAGTTGCACTGCTATGCATGGTAATTAGGAATGTAAATACGTTATGAGCATATTACTAACGTACTAATGAGCGTCACGAGAGAATAATAACGAAAGGTAATTGTATTATTGAACTCACTGGGAGCCATTTTGTGCACTAAAATTCCTGTGGCTTAAACTCGCGATTTAAAATCGAGGTTAGGTTTTATCGCTTATTTTCATTGGATTATAAGCAAATATACAGGAATAATTCCCGTAGGTTCTATAACATATATTACAGGAGTATACAATAACTTCAACACTCCAATTGAAGTTATCCCCTTACAACTTCCAATACCCTCAATACAATTCATAAAATTTCCCGTTCATATTAATTCAAACCTAACCGCAAATTCCAGGATCCCCGAAGTAACCTCAGTAACCGCACTCAAAATCCCCACTCCCCCCCATTCCACCATTAAATCCCTAAACACACCTTCGAGCCATTTTAGTTATTGTTAGACTCTGATCTCGTATCGGTTGATTCCTGTAGTCGCTTATCGTTGGGTGCTTACGCAAAAAATCAGAATATTTGCTCGAGTCTAACACGTAGATATACTGGGTGTTCGGTAAATAACAGTGCGCTTGGATACAACAAAGAATTCTATTGTGTAAGAAGAAAAGTGGAGAAGCCTTCTGCCCTATGCCATCGGTGTGGGGAATAGTCTCCTGCCCTGTGTCTTCGGTGTGGGGAAAAGTCTCCTGTCCTATCCCTTCGGCGAGGGGAGAAGCCTCGTGTCCCATGCTTTCGGTATGGGAAGAGGCATCTTGCCCTATGCCTTCAGTCTAGGCAGTAGACTATTCCCCACACCGAAGGCATAGGGCAGGAGGCTGTGTCTTCAGTGTGGGGAAGCCTCGTGTCCTATGCTTTCGGTATGGAAATAGGCATCCTGCCCTATGCCTTCAGTGTAGGGAATAGCCTCCTGCCCTATGCCTTCGGTGTGGGGAATGGTCTACTGCCCTGTGTCTTCGATGTGGGGAAAAGTCTCCTGTCCTATCCCTTCGTTTAGGGGAGAAGCCTCGTGTCCTATGCTTTCGGTATGGGATTAGGCATCTTGCCCTATGCCTTCAGTGTAGGGAATAGCCTCCTGCCCTATGCCTTCGGTGTGGGGAAGTCTCCTGTCCTATCCCTTCGGTGAGGGGAGAAGCCTCGTGTCCCATGCTTTCGGTATGGGAATAGGCATCTTGCCCTATGCCTTCAGTGTGGGGAGTAGCCTCCTGCCCTATGCCTTCGGTTTGGGGACAGCATCCATATGTGATATACTTTTCAAAAATTTAATAAAAATTTCATTTTATTCGATAACTGAATTACGGCGCTCTATATTATTGAAAAATTACATAGGAGCCTCCTATGGAAAAATTTTATTCTACATTTTCGTCTTATTTCATCATGTAGTATCTCTCCCCATCCGGATATTCTCTGGTTACAAATATGACACCCTCTATGCACAGCGGCAAACCGTGGTAGTGTGTATCCAACGACGAGCAACAGCCGTCAGTTGACGGGCAGCACGCGACCATACAGGATCGCTCGTCGCGAGTTCGACGCGCGAACAACGTGCCGGTGTCCTTGGCGCAGGACACGCGCCAGGATGAGCCTTAGTCTGCTGTGTTTACTAGCCGGTGTCACTTCGTGTGAGCCGCAGTTGATGCGTGGCTATCCGCGGTACCAGTGCCGAGACTAGGTGCGGTTCCTTGCGAAAGTGTGATCATTGGTGTTGGTGATCGTGAAGTGATCCTGTGACTTTTTGGAGAGGATCCTGTTTATAGCTGGATTTTTAAAGAAAAGAAGAATTTGAATTTAGGTTTGATTTTTACTGATTAAATGTCTGCCCTTTCTACGGAGGTTCTTTAGGATCTAGGATACCTGTGGCGTTAGACTGAGGCCTTTTCTTTATTTTTTTATTATTTTGTCATACTTAAAGTGATTGTATAGGTATAGGTTTTCTAGAATTTGGAGAATTTTTTTTTAATACTTTGCTACATTAGAAATGGTTTTTCAGAATTTGGAGTAATGGTGGTGTTAGATGAAGGCTTTTCTTATTGTATGTCAATTTCTTAGAGTTGAAATAATTATTTAGGTACAGGTTGTTTAGGATTCAGACGACTTTTAATATTACATTACAATTTTCTTTTTATTCATTTGTTATGCAACAGTAATTCCATAACAATTTCGAAAAGATTGTTAATTAAATTTTTTCTAGATTTTTGTTTCACGATTTTTAAGATAATTTTTAATTACAAATCTTTTTTATAAGGTATTTTTACCCTTTTTCTTCCATCATTAATAAAATTACGTAAAAAACTTTCCATCTGTAATTTCAAGAAAATTGAACTTCGAAAAACTCGTTTCTTTGCAATTTCTCGAATCGAAGGAACTGAAGTGTAAATCAAGGATGTCAAGCAGAAGCAGGGAGGTAAAGGAACAAATATTTATTCCTCGTTTCGATCGTGTTTGGGTCAGAACGGCGCATTGTTGTCACGGATTCGAGCAAGATGGTATTTCGAAAGCTGGTTCAACGTACTGACGATACAAATAAACAATTTATTTTCCATCGAGACGACGGCAAACGTTCGACTTCGTTTAATGGAAACTGATGGTCTCTGGTATTAAAAGAACGAACCTTGGTAATCCATTTAGTTTGGTTTACTATCGAATCACAAATTTCGTCGTTGACAACAGAGTTTTATTATTCTGATGGTGTGAAATTGGATTTTCGATGAAAATTTATAGAGCAATAATAATGAGGAAAAGCTTTGGAACTAATTTTAATATATTGAAGGTAAACGCAACGAAATAATTGAAAATTCAGACTGAGAATAATGTTGGCATTGTCGTTTTATATTTACAATAGGTTAATGTTAAATTTTTAATTAATATTGATAGAACAGTATTCAAGAAGTATAGTTCTGAAGATATTGTCAATATTAAAGTACTGAAATTATTATGAATAAAATGAAATTCAGACATAGTATTTCAAAGTTACAAAGTCTATCTCTTTTTTGCATAATATTTTACTATTCAGTAATTTTTTATTTATCATTTCATTAAAATTGACGGGTTATCGATACAGAAGTGCTACTTCATCGTTTTCATCGCTAATTATTAATTCTATTAATTAATTTATTTATTTTTTAGTCTCAATGACGCAGGAACTTCATTACTTATAATGCTTTTTTCCTTCTTATTTTCTTTGGTATTTTACGATTGAGCACTTTATCAGTTTTATCGTAGGTAATTAATGATAAGTCGGAGCATTAACATGAAAACGATTTTACGAATTACGTAGTTGTTATTACAACATTCTTACATTTCAGCACATTTTTTACAGAATATTTCTATTTCCAACGTCATCGGTTCGTAATAAACGTTCCATGTTTTCAAGCAACTGATAATTGTAACTTAGAAATAATGATAAATAGAAAGTTGCAAATTATTGAAACAATTATTTTTGACTTTTAGTTTTTGATAATGCGTTCACTTAGAACTTCAAAAATTTATTTCAGCATGCGGCAATATTTCAGTATTGCCCGAATGGTTGCCACATTTGATAACTTTTGCAATCAAGCACCTAACTTTCATTTTGAAATAGTTAGAAAACAATATTTCATATTAGCAGGTTGAAACAGTGATAAAATATGATAATGAACTTTGTAATGAGCTTGGAAATTGTAAATTATTGAAATAAGTATTTCTCATTTTTACCAAAAATTCATTATTCCAATATTTAACAATATTTTAATTATATTTTACAAATATTGGACTAACATTTTAAAATTTGACAAATTTTACAACCAAACGCGTAAATTCAGAACTTATAGATTATTCTTCCAAATTGCTTGAAAAATTTCAATAAATTTGAATTTCGCATATTCGGCTAGAAGTTTCTAATATTTCACGACAGCTAGTTCGTTATCAAGGAGTGTCGATAGATTTCCATATCTATGCAAACATCGGACGTTGATCGAAGTGCATCAAACGAGGACGTATCGGTGGCAGAATTATCGATCATGGTTCTCCAGTAATTTCCTATAATTTTGACGTATGCCTCCAGTAGAGAAACTCTGTTGCAATAATTACTTTGAACGTGTCAAAATAAAAAATCATCTTCACGGAACATTGACCTGTTTTTATAAGTAGTAACCAAAATTAAGATTATTTTTAGCTTATTCGTTCAATGAGGTTTAACTGAAAATGCGAGAAGAAGTGATTGATTATCTCTATCCACAGCAAATTAACTGTCAGAATCTTTACTTTCGTCCACACCGACAGGGGTACACGTTTCTCGAAATAGAAGATTTGAGTAAAGAGAGTAGACGTTGATTGATTGTCTTCTGTAAAATACGTCATTTCTGTATCATATCTTATTTCGAATTGCTCTAACTTCGATAATGGATCCTTTATAATATTGCGTGCCATTTGCACAGAGAAATCGTATAACTCTCCATTTCTTTTGAAATTAAAAATAGAAAATGAGAAGATAAATAATTTTTAGGTCAAAGAAAGCAATCAGTAATTAATTTAATTTTCTTCATAATTCACAAATTATTCCAATTTTTTAAGTGAATAAAAATGAATTTAATAAGTGTCCTAAATTAATTAAATTAGCAATGCTTCGTTCCCAAATGAAATAAAAACCACCGAAATGATAAGAATCATCCACTATGATATCCCTGACACGAATCACCCTCCATACCGTTCTTAAACACTCGCTCGTCTTTCACCATGGAGCAGAGATGAAGGAATTATGGGGACGAAAGAACCTGGTCCTTACCAGACAAGATTTCCATGGAAATGGAAAAAGTTCCAGGTGGTTCGGTAGTAAAGCATCAGAAACGACTATGATGGAGGCGTGACGTGGTAAATTTGGAACAGTTTCATGGGGGACCGTGAAAGATTCACGACTCAGACCCTTGACGGGTAAATGGAGGCAGTCATGTGGAACGCGTTGCATTAAAATTAGAAATCTGACGATTAGAAGTTGAAAGCGAGACGGCGACGATGATGGATAAAAGCTTGGTCTTTATGGTTCCTGGTTTCTATGAATAGCTTTGTTATGAATAACCTGGTATGTGGCTGAACAGAAGGTAGTCTAAACTTATTTACGCATGTTTGAAAGAGAAAATGACAAATGGGGAGAAAACAGTTTCAGTTTGTTCTATGATGGTCCTACTTGTTGATTGATTTGGTTTTGAGTATTGCTTTTGAAGTTGGAAGACGCTATTTTGGACAGGAAACTTGATTAGGCAAAGGGTTAAGATAAACACTTGAATGTTTCATCAGTATTGCAACACTATTTTTATTCGAAGAGCAAGATTATTTATGATACTTTTACAAAAATTTGACATTGGTAGAATGAATTTTCTACGTAGAGAGAAGTAACGATGTAGGATGAATTTTCTACCTAGAGAGAAGTAACGAAGTGAGATGAATTTTCTTCAGCTTCCAGTACCGGAATTCCAACCGTTGCCGTCGATGAATCTCATTTAACAACTGCTGTTCACTTCATTTGTTCCGCGGTGAAACGGGCGAATGGATTTGAATTTAAAATGAACAAACATTCCTGTACATCCTTTCTCTGCTCTTAAATTGCTTCACGCAATTTGCTTCACATCTTTCCTGGAATTTATCGAAGTAACTTTCAATGGAACTGGTAAACGATAAATATACTTTTACGATTTTTCCTGTTTCCTTGGTGAGGGATATTTGAAAAAATCTTTCGTTTCATAGCTGAAAATCAAGAAAAATGTCCTTTATCCCTGTCCTGTAAACTTGTTTGCCGAGAAAATAGAGGATCTTGCTAGGATAGCCAACACGTGCTCAGAAAAGTAACAAGAATCGCTTTATCCTGCATACCCTGGTGCAATTTAAACGCGTAACGCAAATTCCTTACGATACTTTAATCAATACTCTAAAAAGAAGGTTTTCCTCTGCAGAAAAAGTAGAAATTTTCAGCAACGTATATTTTATAATTATAAATAAATGAATTTTAACGATAAATGTTTATTTCTATTTTTAATTAAAAATTAACAAGATATACTCTGAAGAAATGTTTCATAAAATTCAACATTCGATAGATTTTAGATGCAGAATCTGAATGAAGCATTCCAGACCAACGGTCTGTAAAAAATACTTCTCGTGCTTCGTAAAATTGTATTTTCTTCTTTTTACGACATTCGATAAATCGGATGCAAGCGAAGGCGGATTTGCAGTTAACTTCGCAGGGACAAAGTAATTTCAATTCGCATTTCCTGCATCGAGCAAAGCGTCGTCTGTTTAACTTCATTTCCTTGGAACTTCCCTCGTGTCTTCCGAGGGCAATTAAAGTAAATCGTCCGGTACAATTAATCGAGTATCGAGCCATCAGATTAGAACGTGTCGTAATTGTTCTTCCGTTAAAATGCACCATTTTAATAGAATTTTCTTCTATCTCATATTCGTATTAAGGAAGTCCATAATTTTAGATCATTTTATTTCCTTATTTCTATTTTTTAGTACAGTTAACAATTATTATAGAAGGTTAATAATTTCTTCAGGAAAGGAAAGAGATTGTTGTTGCTTTGTTGTTTTTTAGTTAGGGGCGATGCAGAGTTATTTAACCTTAGGAGATGAGAAAAGTATTCATTACCATGATGCTGTGCTTCTACATTAGTAGACTACTATACTAGTACCTTAGCAAGCTACTATGCTACTGCACTTTACACTAGTATCCTACCACTCTACTACGCGCCTCCGCTAGTATCCTATCCCCCACTACGCGCACACGCTAGTATACCCCCACTCTAATACGCGCCTCCACTAGTATCCTATCCCCCCACTACGCGCCCACGCTAGTATACCCCCACTCTAATCCGCGCCTACACTAGTATCTTCCTCTTTCCTTATCTTCCACCCTTCTGGTCTTCCACTCAAAGGCATTTTATTTCATTTTCACCTCTTGAAATTCATCTCTGTATCTACGGTCAGACTAGCTTTAATCACCAATGAAAAAAAACTTATAATTCCCTGAAACAAGAACCTCCGTGCGCAGGATCAGACTGAAAGGGCAGACATAAAGTCAAACTGTAAACATGAACGTAAGTTTTCAAATTAACCTCTCTCCAGTAATAGTAGCTCTATCCGGAGCTCCCACATAGCTCGTTCCCATACGACGAGTTTGAACTCATCAGGCTGCCCCATAAGTAAATAACTACTTAAACGTTGGACGATCGAAGATTGAGCTTTGACCTGTTGGGTGACGTGAATCGTCGATGGAAACTAGGTCCTAAGCGGACCAGTCACGCCCATCATGAGCGACTACGCTATTCTCGTGCCACACGAGGTGTCCTCGAGATTGGCACGTAGAGATTCCGGCACGATGAGGGTGACACTTCCGGTGACTTCGTTCAGGAGGCATAGCGGTTGCGTTTCGATGTTGTCGCGTGCTAAACCGCATCCCAAACTTGTCTACGTGGCTGTACCGTAAGTTTGCCATTTGGAAGATTATCTTAACCAGGTCTGCTGAGAAAGGTACCCTACGGGCAACTGCATATTTCATCATGGGCAACAATTGAATATCGACTTTAATTCTTGCGTTGGAAGCTGAATAAATATTTCCATATTTCAGGTAAAAATTTTTTATGCATTTTGCAAAATAGCCTTCCGGATTCTCATTGTTTGAACACTTTTATTTTTGCAGAATAAAAAGGTTTCCAATACCGAAACTTCGATACGAATTCAATTGCCCACGCAAGGATTATCAATGTAAATAACGAAAAAGTGTATTTGCCCATCTGGATTGTTTACGTCCGCCATTGTTACCATTAGTTTCGCCCATGGGCAATAGGCGGCTCTGTTGGCCGCTGTAGTTCTTATATGGCAGGCCTGGTCCTAATTTAATTATCCAAAATTAATATATGACGAAACCTTAACTGGATGAAATCTAATGTCTTGTATATAATGAAATGGAAGACATACTTAGTTTAAGTATAGTAAATTTAAGAGGAAAGTAATGGCCCACTCATTTTCTTATAATCACCTTATTTAAAATCTAATGAACGATCAGACGAGCCTTTACCATTTTTACTGTCGAAGGAACCCATTAGAAAATGAGGTCGGCCAATGATTCCTTTTAATTATCCGTAACATAGAACGCCGTGGAGAGAGACAGAGAAATGATTAGGTACATGCGCAATTAACCTAATCACGCCAGCGCGATTCATGATCAAGGGAAATTTACAACTTGCTGTAGGATCGTTGGGCTTAACGACTGTTGGACCCCACATGATCTCGATTTGCTAATTTAACGATTCTTGGGAAAATTAGGCTACTTGCTAGAACCTTGAATTTATCGCGTCTGGATTGGTGGAAGCACAGTTTCTAGGTGTTTCCTCCAAAGTTAGGAACGGTTTGTTCGAAGATCCTCATGAACGATACCAGTTGTTACACAACGGATCTTACGGCAAATAAATTTCGATAAAATTCTTGCCAAGAATAACTAAAAAACAGTGTTAATATTTGAAAATAATAATGGTTCTGGTTTTGTATCGATTGCACACCCCCAATTTATCAATCGTGTTACATTTAACCATTACTCAATGCGTTTTACGTAACGCGTTATGGGCGCGGCAAGCATAGGCCGGAAGTGCCTTTTAATCACTACTTTATTGGCAGCTCTGCTCGAAAACCAATATTAGCTGTTCAGGCTTGGCTGTGGCTATAGATAAACGGAAAGATTGTCTAGATGTCCCGATTGTAAGTTTGCTCGAGGGAGAGCTTGTTGCAACAGGTTTTTAGGTCACGTGCAAAGCTCTGGAAATGAAAGCCTTTCTTATTATCATTGATCATCGTTGTTTTATGTGCTATCTCCCTGCAAGCAATTTTCTGCCTTTATTAATATCGATCGCTGATTAACCTGAATTTGAAATTTTAATTTACTCCTTTTCTTTATCTTTCTTTTATTTCGAACGAAATATAGTATCGATACCGTGAATAAGATAAATGGAATTGGAAATTCTAATTGTTGTTTATTTAGATTCATTCTATCATAATAACAAGGTCATTGCTTATATAATCGCACACAATGATGATTATCAAAAGCAGGAAGACGAACCGTGTTTTCTGGTCAAAGTGATTATGAGAACGAAAGAATGTTGATTAAACCGGGGTAATTAGAACCGCTTAACGAGCGAATTGATCCCGATCTCCTCGTTGGTTGGAATTATTTTCTTTGTTAAAAAATAATACTATGAATTATTAACCTTGAGTATGTTTCTAATTTTAAAGCACAAAATCGATTATTTTTTCTCCTGGAAAAAAAAATATCTTGTTGTAAAAAATGGTTTGTATATTTTAATTTTTATCTCGAATACTATTTGTCATATTGTGTAAGTTTTTATTTTATTTTAATTGAGGAAGGTTATTCTTTCTAAATAAATTTTTGTTATGTCCAAGAATATATTTTGCAATTTTCAAAATTGCAAATTAATTTTTATTTTACAGATTCCACCCAAAGGACATGTTTATATAAATCTGAAAAAAATTACTATCATATTTTTTGAAATTTTCTTTATTATACAACTGCATTCTATTCTAGTGCAGCTTTTGTTAACGTCGCAATAAAATATTAAAGACAGCGATACGCTCCGTATCAGATAGACGAACCCACGCGGTACCATTGTCTTCAGCAGTTTATTGCGACGTTAATAAAAGCTGCGCTAGAATAGAACTTAGCTATTTTATAACTTTAAAATAGAAGCTCTAAAACAAAAATTAGTTCATGATTCTCAATATTGCAAAAATCATTTTTCCAAAAATAAAAAATTTATTCAATAAAAAAATTTACATAATGTTCAATCAGCTTTCAAACAAACAGATAAAAATGGCAAAATTCATAATTTTAATAAAAAAGGAACCAAAATCGCTGTTCAAAGAAAAAAAGGTTCATTCCCTGGAATAATCTAGCTGGATGACGAAAGTTTGATACATTCGTGACCTCTGACCTGACAAATTTTCTTGACCCATTTCTTACGTTTCTCATTTAAGAAAATATATCTGAGCTGCTGTGAATCCAGTTTTTCTTTGATCGCCGAAGCGAGAAGCTTTCTTCCTCTGCCTGTCTTATTTTACAATGTTGCTTTCAACCGTATGATTCCATTGTTTATCGGATCCTAATGCAGTTAAGAGTAGTCGTATTTACCCTGATCCCTAGTGGGGCAATATGTATAAGTTTCATGAAATGAGAAGTACCTTACCAACTCCTACGCGACTTCATTAGATGTATTTATGAGACACCATGGACCAGGAGAAACTGAATTCGACGCTGTTTGATGATGCAATGGTACACCATCGTTAGCTTAACGAAGAAATTCGACTATTACACTTTCAAGAGCTATTTATATTATCCTGATGTTCAACTAGGGAGTTTCTCTTGTATAAAGTTACTTTGGAAATTAGTTTAGTATACTTGTTTTGTGTTGGGACGTGGTCTAACTTCCATATTGCTCAAAACCATGGAAATCTCACCTTTGCTTAAGATTATTCAAGATTTTGAAAATGTCCAAAATTGTACCAAATTTAATATTTTTCTTCCTTTTAATAAATGATTATTACCTCTGAATCTCCCAAGTATCATGGTAACTTATTGTTAGCCAGATAGGCATTGTGTTAAGCAAATGATTCATGGTTGTAAATATATAAAGATATAGTACCCTGTGAGCAATCGCAAATGTGTAAATGGAACGGTAATAAAGCAAATGTTTCCTTTTTCTGTTTACAGTTTCGATGTGGAAAATGGCGCCTCGACGCTGGACGGTGGCGCCGGAGGCGGAGGAGGCGCCTCACCTAGTGCAGGCCTCGTTCTCCAAACTCTACCCCAGCGACGGGAGAGTTTCCTATATCGCAGTGACAGCGATTTCGAGATGTCACCGAAGTCGATGTCTCGAAATAGTTCGATCGCCAGCGAAAGGTAGGTTCCCAAAAAATATGCTTCAGCTTTGGTCACCTTCTGATCTTCTCTTTTTCTGTCGACGTATGGGGAAGCAGGGAAAAAATTGGTCTTGTAAATAATTCCACGAAAAATATGGAATATTTATGTGTTAAACAATTAAATCTCTCGTACTATTGGTTGTGCATTTGAGATTTCAGTAGAATAGGTCAGCCATGGTCAGACGTGTTATTTAATTTGTTAATTTAAGTTTTATATTTGTTAATATTAATGCTGTGATATTGAGATAAATGAATCTAACGAGCTAAACAGAAATGTAAATGAAGTAGTACCAAAAGGTTCAATTTTATATTCAAAATGGCTGGTTTGTCCATGTAATCATCTACCACACGTATTAGCGCGAAATTCATAATTGAGGGATATTCACCGGCGTACTATAGCTTATGATTAAACGAAGCTGGTGTAATTAACACCTACGTAAGTTACAGATTCCTGTTGATAGGGCACCATTAATGAACCCGCTTGTACACAACGCGGTAATAATTAGCGAGTTGTAACGCAGTATGCACGTGTTCATGAATAATTAAAAGGGGAATTAGGAAATAAACACGGTCTGCCTGTACATCGATTTATCGACTGTTTGAATCAGTGTTATTTAAAGGTAGTGGGCTCATACATATTAATTAACCGCAGAATGGAAATCCATCACTGTTTGGTGCAACTGCATTACCGACTGTCAATTAGGAAAGTAGACATAGTTGTGGTATATGATTTATAACAACTGTTTACTTAGGAAAAGTGTTTAAATTTCTTCAACTTCAATTTTTAATTAGACACATTATAATTGTTTCATTTGCACAGTAGTAAGACAGGACGTTCTTCATTGCAATGTAATTAATTTAGAAAAGCGAAAGTATTGTGTAAGATTTATTTTTAAATGATTTTTAAAATTGCATGAAAATAATGTTGCTAGTACCATCTAGCGGAGAATGACGCAAATGAACCTTCTGGGTAACGTTGTTGCTTTCTCTCAGATAAACTGCCACAGACTTTAAGATATTGTCGCCACCTGGTGGTTCATCTGTTCAACGCGTTTAGTCGATAGGTACCCTACATCGATTTTTCATTCGTACTAGATGGCGCAGGTAGTAGTCTTCTTGCTCATAGCACGCCTCCGTGCTTGCCACTAGAGGGCCACGATAGGAGGTGTTCTCTCACAAGTCCTCGCGAAGTCATTGATTCGTACATATAGCAGTTTCCAAATAAGGGCGGTAAGGGAGAGGCCTGCTGGAGTACTGCTGGTTGGATGGATTTCCATTACGAAAGTAAAACCGGGGTGGAACTAAGAAAAGGGTCGACGACGTCTTCCTTGTTCTGGATGGAGGGATAGTCCTTCCTTCTTACTAGTAGCAGCAGGCAAGCAACATGACGAAAATGAGAATTTCTCTTCTAGTAGCAGAAAGTATTTAATTGAGTCGTACTGAAAGGGTTTACACTCAATTGTTTAAATATTCAAATATTCTTCAGGTACTAAAATACCCAAATACCAGAATGCTCAAATGACTCCTCCCAAACCTTAAAATACGTAAATACTAAAAAATATTGAAATACTTAAGTACTCAAATCCCTTCAGATACTCAAATATCCCAGGTAGTTGGTACTTGAAATACTTTAAGTACATCTAGTATTTAATGCGCCATCACAACCTCTGACGTCTGATCATGGCCGTATTTATTCTACTGAAAATTTCAAAAGAATTCTTAATAACCACGAATATATTTCACCCTGTAGCACGTCCATGCACAGAAACACTTTTTATTAAATTTTCAAATAATCTATCGTTTAATCAAGATCGTTCGTAAACCAAAATGAAATTGTACAAAAGGTTAGATGTTTCTGCACGTGACCAATATTATCGAAGAGTGTACAGTTTCAAATTGAAAGTATTATTCACATATGTTAACTGTGAATCTATTTCTTTTTCTACATTCTCACAGACCTGCAAGTATGAAACCAAATAATATCAACTATAATACGTCTGATTGAAGCACAATCATAAAAATGTAATCATATTGTACTACAATTGTACAAATACGATCTATGGTCTCTTATTTACATGTAGCTTTGTATGGTGGTGATGGTGGTGCTTAGAAACGTGTGTTACCGCGATTTATTATTTGACTTGTACATAGTATGTGTATGTTTTATGCAGCAAGGCATGAAAATTCAAACTTTATGCTCTCGATTTGTGATTCAAATTTCACTTAATTTCCTAGGAGACAGAATGACTCAGAGGTATTATAAAAAGTTACAAAGAAAGACATCGTCTAATTTCACTTTCGAAGTGACTGAAATTTAAATTTGAAGTTACCAAGGTCGTTTTTTAAGCTTCACGCCTTACTGCATCGAATATTGAATTATTTATTTGAAATGATTTGTCAGAGGGGGTGCGGGGTGAGACAATACTATCATGTATGTGATCCTTGGGTTGCAGGTTCAAAGAGACAGAGCTTCCTGTCGAGAGAGCGTATGTACACGACCCTATTATTTATTATAATCAATCTCTCGCATCACTTCACGTCTCAATAAATTCACAAATAACACACTCACAGACTAATGAACACCCTTCGCCACGACAATAATTAAATGCTGTAAAATCAATTCGATTCGACACCATCCTTCGTTCGTCTGTCTCTTTTTACACTGTAAATACATTTAACAATGGGGTTTTAAGGTGCATGAACTATTGTTTGCTGTGCAAAGGATAAACAAATTCTGTCATTTATTAAACAGTATTTGTTGAGGTGTTCAGTTATTTTGAATTATGCTTACGAGTTGCTTGTGATTGGTTAGACAAAGAATTACTGCTTATTGATCGTTCAATACATGAATTTTTGTTAAATTATTTTATAGAATAGAGAATAAAATTTTTGAAGGAAATTTATGAATTTAGTATTAGCAGTTTTTATAGTAGCTATGACGTTGAAAGTTTGACAGAAAGGATTGTTTATTGGTTGATGAAATTTGTTGAAAAGTAGAAAATAAAATTTCCCTTCATTCTTAATTAACCTTTTTAAAAATTAACACATCGGAGGTAGAACAACAGCCTGATTTATTCTATAGATCGATGGAATGGATTGTTTGAAATAAAAAAGTAACGAATGGCTGTGAGTCAACAATGACTGTTGATGATTGCATTGAAGCAATTTTCAACAATGATACATGGCAGAATTGCTCTGATCAAACTGATGCTTGAATACACACACAGCCACCAGACACACGCACACGCACACGAAATACCGCTGCATTGTCTTTTCTTTTATTTGCAAACAATGGACATTGTACAGCTTCATCAGGTGATAACCAAATGAAAAATTCTAAAAACTAAAATTATGTAAAAATTGTACAAATTAATTGTTGAACACATGGACAGCTAGCTTTTATTAAGTATAGTTACACTACGCCCTTAAACTAACACTTAATTAGGGATTAGAGTGTTTGTTTTTTCTAGATTGTGTTCAGGTACACGTTAAATAATTAACAGCATGATTAATATAGTGGAACGTTTTCGAATAAATACGAATTGTTATTTTCAGGATATTTACCGATCAGTATAGGTAAGTCGCATTATTACGTAATTTTGAATACGCTGCAATTAGTGTCATTGCAAACTGTACACCTAAACAGTTATTAAAATTTATTTAGTATGCTATCTGACGGATGGTTTGTGTTCTGATTGAAAATTATATTTTGCATGTGTAAATAATGATTTCGTACAACAAAGTTAATGTTGAAATGATTGTTTAAAATTGTAAATTTGTCTCAGAAATTGTAAAAAATGAATTTATAGTTTTTAAATCTGTGTTAAGAACTGCCATCAAGTCGTCACAGTTTCATCTGATAAATATTTTTCCAACGAGTGCATCGCGAATGCAACGGAAGAGTAAGTGCATCGTTTGCAAATATTTTTATCTCTGGAAGAGCAAACATCGTGAAGTATCCGTTTCGCTCCATCTGTCGTTCCACGATTATCTTGCACGCTGTGTAAAGTTGCACACAGGAATCTACATTGTCAACATTTATAGACTTCCACTGGTGATTTCTGTTATTCTAGTGGAAAATAGAATTTAGGTTATGTCTCAATTTTCCATAAAATGTGACCAGGGATCAGATTAGGTTAGGTTACCGTTAAGTCTTAAGTTTTACGACTAATGAAAGACGAACATCAGGTTAGGTTAAGTTCCTATTAGTTTCCTAAGAATCAAGAGTTCCACTGATGATTTCAGAGAGGTTAAAAAACTTCTCAGATTATAACGCTTTGCGGAAACTAGGATTTGGTTTAGGTTAGGTTAGGTACAGGCGATATCTGTTTAAGAAATTTATTCAAATTTCAACGACCGATGAAAATTGGAAGGTTAGATTGCGGTTAGGTGAGGTTAATGTAGCAAGAAATTGCAATTGCAGCATGAGCTTGCGACGTGGCCGTCGTTGAAAATCAATATTGACCCCTGGACGAGGAGAAAATAACGATTGGACACGTTTACGTGGTTACCGTGCACACTGGTATTTATTTTCCCGCGCATTCGCATAATATCGACAGTCTGTCCATATACGTCCTAGGTATTTTTTTTTTTTTTTTTTTTAATTAAAATTTTCCCCTGCAATTTTTATTTTTCTCTAATGGATATTATATGTTGCACAAAAACAAGAAAACGAGAGCTCTTCAGCCCCCTTTATCAGTGGCATTTGCCTAACAAGAAAAAAGCATAATATCGACAGCCATTAGGCTGGTGTCGATTAATCAGGCACCATTGGTTCCTGGTAGCTGAGTCAAAGCGTTTGCACATGGAACATGTGGACGTGTTTACGGTGGTGTGAATGGTTCTGAGTAACGAAGCATTTTTGCAATAAAAAAATTGTTTATTTTTCGTTGTAAAATCATAAAAGACCATTTTTTTCTGATTAATACAGTGTCACAAAAGCCATGACTGCAGGTGTCACCTTAAGTCTTGATCCTTGAGGCGATCTCGTCCTCACGCTATGTGCGATGAGAACGTCGCATAGGTAGAACTGAAGAATCCAGAGAATTAAGGCCGATTGAGGCGTTCATTAAAATAATGACCGCTAGTTTCTACGTCAGGACGAGTCATTTACGAATAGAACTGCATCCCAGCACAGTGTGTATCGCATTCTGTGTACGTGGTAGCCGTGATCCAAGGAATGGTTGTGTGTTGATGCAGTGTCTCCTCTTCTTCAGAAGTGACTGGTTGCTTGATCATCTATTAACATTGCGTGTTTCTTAAATGAGACTTTACATCGTCATTGGTAATTGATGCTCTAATGAAGTATTCTTGTTTCCTGTTTTAAAGTAGGTGCCAAAGTTCGGTGATTGTTTATTCAGATTAAGTGCAGCGAGGATGTGTTTAGTTTGAAGATGATTACGAAGTTTGTGGGGTGAGAGTTTTGGGTCTTGGGGGGAGGTGGAAAGTTTTACGATGGAGGATGGCACGTTAAGGGTGAAATTTGTAGAATTTAATGGTTGGAAGGGTTTCCAAGGGTGAGCTGGTTCTTTTGTGTCATTTGGAATATTTGCAACTTGCAATTTCTTCATTTCAGTGTACTTTCGCCTAACTGCTCCCTCAATAATTCATAAGATTAAAATGAATTTTCATTTTATAAATATATCATCCCTCGGTATCCAATTTGAAATCAATCGTCTTTCGATAAATTAGCTCGTTGACATTTTTCCGTTCCCAACGAGTCGCAATGTTTCGATAAATTCAAACGAGAGGTTCACGGCAGGGAAGGCCAATTTGAATACATTATTCATTAAATGGCTCATTTGTGCCGCGAGTGTATCCAACGTAGCTCGTTTCTATTCGCAATCGTTCCTCGAACATCCAATTTGTATCATTCTTCAGGAGACCCTTCCTGGATTCTTATTTCGAAACGAGACTCGGCACCGATCGAACGGGAAATCGTGTGTCACGTTTGAAAATGGAAATCACTGTTCGAGATAAGCAATGAATTAAGATAAGTGCAAGGAGATAAGCAGTCTGAGAGGAGAAGATAAAGAAAAACAAGCTGAGGGAAGGGAAAAAGGTATGAGAAAAGAATAGATGATAAGAGAAACAGTGATAAAATTGATCGAAATAGGAAAAGTGAAGGAAGAGATTCTTATTTTAGACCTTTTGGATAATAATAATAAATTAGCTGACAAAAATGTCCAAAGAATATGGGTCTAAATTAACTATAAAATATTCAACTCTAAACATAATGAATCTGTTACCATCAATTTGAAGTTGGATACTCGGTTGTTGACCCAGTAGGTAAAAAAGATTTCAAGTACACCGAGGGGAAAAATTCAATCATACGATAAACAGATAGCAGACCGTATAAGGTTACATCCGTGTACGCCTATCGGACCAATATCAAGCGGAAGAATGCACCCGATATAACTAGAAGCCTCATAAAACACCTCACAAAGGAAGTCCTGAAACGATAGAGTCGGATGGGGAGAGAGAGAAAACGAGAGGGCATAAAAATAGAGGGAGCGAGAAAGGTGAGGATCGCAGGTAGAGAATGAAAAAGGAAGATAGTAAGGTAGAGAATGAAAGAGGAACAATGAGCTGAAGAGAGAAAGAGAGAAGCTGACAACGCGCAAGTTTCCCGCGCAAATCGCGACCCCCACCCTTACGTTGACGGTGAAATTTCCGGCGAAACCAGATCACCCTGGCCAGTTGAACAAACACGAGGTGTCCGACGACACCAACCGGGTCGTTCGAGTCAGCGTGTCTCTCGTGTCCCGTGTTATGTGTCATTCGTGTGTGAGTGCGTGTACGTGTACACGAGTGTATGCAACCGTGAGCTTGCATCGCGTCACGTGAATCAGGCTTACGCGTTTCCCGTTTCTCTTCATCGTCTGTGGAACACGCGTGACTGCTACGTCCGAACGGTTGATCACTTGGCTACGGGGAACACTCGTGGGCGACACGGTGTACCATCGATTAGCTCACTTCTTCAGGGTAATTGCGTGCTGCCAGATACTTCCTTAACCTTTTTCATATGTAGGTTGTATATTTCCTTATCGATAAGCACTTGCCTACATGCACAGTTTTCACTATTCCTCGTGTAGGTGCCCGGTCCTAGGCTCTAGCGGCTGAGTCTTCAGCAAAGAGGTTGCTGTATGAATTTTGCTGGGATTCTTTCGTATGGCTTGCTGAATTAAAGACATTTTAGGTCAAGGTCCTTGAGATTCTCAAGGTAATGCAGTTGCATTCAGGGTTTTCGTCAGAGTTCTAGGGGGTCTGTGGTGAACCAGGGGTACAGCCTACTGTTAGGGTTCCTTCATCTTTTCTTCGGGAGCTCACCATCATTCTTCTCGAATGTAGTATTATAGAAATGGACCTCAGGGGGTTAAAAGTGTAAATGCTCTGAAACCTGTGGTAACATTATGTTCCCATAATTAATCAATGATCGTTGTTTGCTTGCACAATTCTGTGTATTTACTGGTTGGTAAATGGGTTTAACTGATATCGTATTTGGTAGAAATTGATGGAGATTTGTGTACAGGGGCTGAATCAGTATTTGGACAGGATTCTGAAAATCAGAAATGATCACTTTATTCCTCAGATCTTAGCTATCAATTTGAGATTCTTATGTCATAAATTTGGATAAAAAGTTCATTCTCTTGATATCAGGTTGATGGCTGAGAGGTGTGCCATTATAAGGGAGGGTACACTCTATTGAGATTAGGGTTCGCAGTTTATCTTTTTTTATACGAGTTGCTGAAGCTCTTGTCTTGTAAACTGGAGGTATACACGTGATATAAGTTATGGTTTAATTAGGAATTACAGTGGTGCTAGGGGAATACTGTTTAGCCACTTCTTCTTTCCACTGTCTTTGAATTTTTTACGTCATTTTCTTAGCTGAGAAAGCTTTATAAAAGGTGGGCAAGTGTTCCATTGCTCAATTATAGTATATTTCTCCAGTAAATTAAAAATTTCCACTGATAACTTGTTAATTGGTCATCAGTTAAGGAAGGAAGACAGATCACACTTGAAGTGGGATAAAACGCAAATACTCAGTAAACCTAATTCAAAAACAACTATGGATCCTAGTATCTCTAGTATCTCCTAGTTATTTTAAATACCTACTTGAATATTATAAAACATCTCGTTTCGTCACAGTTTCCAACCATGGCAACGCAGTTTCCTCAATTGCGTGAGGGAAGGCACGTGGATCGATCGGCGTGTCTTAAAGGCTCGTCTTCAAACGACAGTTTCCCCAGGAAATGACGAGATAATCTAAAAATTTTGTAACGACTTTCTCGGCCGAGATTTCTTCCGGTTTAGATAGAAAACGCTGATACGAACTGGTTTCTTCGTTTTTGCCTGATGCCGAGGAAGCGATGGGACGATAAGGAAGGATGATATAAGCGGTGAAAAAGTCGCTTCTGTCGTGAGAAATCGTGACGGTTGTACTCTGACATTTATGGAGATAACTTTAAGAGCGACAGGTTTTGGATTCACTAAAGATTATGTTGAGGTCATTCCAATTTATTTCTCTTAAAATCCTCTTTGCTTCGAATTGAAATTTCTACGATTGTTTGATACCTGTATCAGAGTACTCTGCATCGAGATATAAATGGAAGAAAAAGAATTAATTTTCATGATGAATATTCATCAACAGGTCTAGGTTAGGTCACCAATAGAATATTCTGATGAACGAATGAAAATCGAAAGTTGATCAATTTAAATCATATTGAATAATACGTCGAAAGCTATTTCGAGTGCGCTCGGTGTCTAAAAAAAAACGATTAACGAAATTATGTAATAATTACGTTGGACGTGTGGTTTTTTCTTTTCAATTTGTTCGAAATCTTTCCAGAAACCTGTTGGAGAACGGCAAATTTACTTCGCTGACGCAATTTGCATACTCGTTTTCCTTGAATATCCTTGTTCCTCATTCTCGTACGATAACTCCTCGATTAACTTGAACGTTGCTCATTATCTTCAGTTAATGATACACCTGCCATTGTTTAACCGCGACCGTTTTGCACACGTTTGAATCGATTGTTGTCGAAGACTTTTCTTTTTTTAGAAAATCAACACTTGGAAATTTAATAATATTTTGGTCATTTTTACGGAAGGTAAAGAAATTTTTGAAAGATTTCGGAATTCAATGAAAATATTAAATTGCAAAATATTTTTCTCGATTGCCATTGGGATCCAGGCCGAAATCCCAAATTGAATTTCCCAGTAATCGAAATTCGATCAGACTTTCGCGCCCATTTGCCCATTCTTCAGCACCCCCTCGATCCAAACGCAATTCGACGTCTAAAGTAAGGGGCACAAAGAAAAGTTTACGTTACCTCGTTCAATATTCCGTCTGTTTCCTTCCCTCAGCATTTGAAGATGTCATGTTACTACTGAGGATTGGATGTTCTTCTCCTGTTCCCTTTTATCTCCATCGAAAGCATCGATGCATAAATTATGGGAATTTCAAAGTCCATTTTAAAACATCTGTATTATCTTTTACATTTTCTTTCCTCTTTTAAATCGAGATTCGTTATTTCAAATTTCCTTTATTTTTTAAGGGAAAAATGTCATTTTCTCCAGTATATGGAAATGAGTCAACAACTGCCAGTTGAAGAATGAAGTTTTGGAGAAATATTTTTAACCCACCGTGAAAAATAATTGTTTAATGAAATAGACATTTGACGACTGGAATGGAACAGTTCAGCAATTCTATCGTGGTATGTTGGACAAACTGGGACAAGTACCAACTTAACCAAGAGGAAACTAATTAGGCTAGACCCTCGGCTACTTGTTGGCATCGAGTCTCTTTATCTCGGAATTTAGCGACACAGAGATACTAAATTGGAACGTAAGCATTTGCCAACTCTTGGCCACTAAAATTAACAAGGAATCTTTCAAAGTGAACGTTGAAATTTTGATAATCTGCGAAATCTTCTGTTAAATATGTTTATATTTAATAACTTCCTCGACACTTTGAAATTGCAGAATTATTTTCAATAAACTTTGCATATTACACGTCGAGAGAATTTATTTATACTCTGTTTCGCAAGAGCGACAGGTAGAAATTTGAAAATGTTAGGATAGGTCAGGTTTATTATATAAATCTTCTGGAATAATAATGAAACACTTGATAGAATTTTCTGAACTTGAATGCAAACAATCGAGACACGATTTCAGAAAGGCATTCAGCTAGTTAGAGATTTATCCGGGAGCAAAAGGGGACAAATTGCCTCGTTTCCGTAGCGAACGAAACGAACCTGCCAAACGAGGGCAATTTCAGTGGCAATTTGAAATCCTGATAACGTAACACTTTTGCTACCATGATTTGTCGAAGCGTCGCGACGACCCCGCGTCTTTTCGAGCCAGTGAACGTCCCCTCGAAACGCAATCATTCTAATAGGCTACTCTGATGAGTAAACAAAAATCTAGTTTTATCCTCCGTCCATGTTCATTTAACGTTTCACTTCGCCTCCTCTTGTTTCACCCTGAAGCGTTGGACATTCTTGTTAGGGAAATGAAGTGGTTTCATGGTGATCAAGATTGAGTTACTAAGTTCATAAATATTGTTTATAAAGTTTAAGTGGAGACATCTTTCATTTTTGAAGATGAACAGGTTTCCAGTTTAGACATGACAGGATGATAGCATAATTAAAATAAAGAACTCATTAATGTTCCAAGTACTATATAATTAAATTAGTGATGATGAGTACTCACACCTTCAACATAGTACCCTAAAAGTGTACCAAACCGTATCAAGTGACAACTACCTTCGTAAAAAGTGTGTTCTTGGAGTGCAGAAGATGAAACAGTTCTACTCGAGTGAACTCTAAGTGAATTTACCAATTTCCCATCAATCAGCACCAAGGAGGGCACCTTAGCCTCAGTAAGAAACTTTGAACCACACATGTACTCCGAGTGACTATAGACCTAAAAGTGAGGATTCCAAATCATCGTTTGGAAGCTTTCCCAGAGGACCTGGAATGCGTTCAAATACTGAAGATCGTTTTCAAGAACGACTCGAAGCGATCAGCATCGCAGCCTAACGATGTCTGACTCCAGTGGCGGCTTAATGGACTTCTCGGGGTCCGGCAGTGGCCTGAAAAGGTGTGGGGCCGGTATGAGTTCCCCGTCACTTGGCGCTGGTGGCAGCATAGGAAATTCCGGTGGGCTGCCTCGAACTCTATCCGCTTCCGCTCTTCGGCTACGACCGTCCAGGAAGGCTCTGTTCTGGGAACAGTGTTTCGAGTCGCCGCCGAAAAGAGACTTGTAAGTGGAAGATGATTGTCAGGGGTGGTTAGGACGTCGAATCGAGGTCGACGATCCGCAGAGTTAGTAATTGCTGACGACTCCTCGGGGTTGGGTAAAAAGATTCTGACGAGGATCCACGATGTTGCCACGTAGAATACGTGTGGGGATGATTTAGATGTTTCCCAGGGGGGTGTTGAATGTATGGATATATAAATGTGTTAGGGTGTTCCTTTTGTGATTTATGAGATTGCTGAGGTGGATGTTGAATTAGGCGTGTGTTCGATGTGGAAAGGTTTATTGAATCGCTGTTAAATTAATAATCTAAAATCAATTCATTGTTATATCATTATTGATGACCAGTGTTTGACAGAAAGTCTCTTATTGATTTAATACGAGCTAAATTTAGATTGAACATTCCCTTGTGATAAGGGTATGACGGATTTTGAATTGATTAAATTGTATTTTGTGATAACAGTAATGATAAAATTGTTATTACTTGTAAGCTCACAAGGTTGATTAAACTTAATGCAGTTTTGATGAATGATTGTTGAAAGTTAATTAGATTATAATTGTCGTTGATATTCCAGTGTAGAAGTGTCAAATGATATCTACTCGATGTTTATTCAACTGATAACATTTTGTTGATAACGTTCAATTTCACGGGTCTTGTGACTTTATCAGATTATAATTGATTGCGCCTTGTCGCTGGTCGGATCATCGAGGATGAATGGATCAGAATAAATTTGGATTAAAAATCATTTTTGCGCAACATTTAATTTTAGCAAGAAAAAAAAAAGAAACAATTAAGTCATTCGATTGAATAACAATTTCACAATTGCAAATGCAAATTGGCAAACATATGGAATAATGTACTGTTATTTAATCAAATTGGATTAATAATTCATAATAGAATTATAATAAATTGCTATTCATTCGAATGTTGTTTTCAACAGCGAAAAACAAGTATCGTTGACTAGAGCAACGAGAAGCAGCTATTTTCATCCTTCATCAATGAAACCGACTATAATCGATCATTTGTAGCTGACGCAAATCCTGTTCGATCTTGACAGAGAATTACAGCCACGCAAATGCAAGCCCACGAAATATTTCGTAATTTGCTGAAACGATGAAAATAATTGGCCCGCGTACAGAGAGGCCATTCACGGATCCCTTTAACATTTATTAGTCACATGTTTATCGGTTTGACGTGCGTACATACGCATCTGCATAACGAATCAGGTGAAACGGCCATCAGAGGGAATAAATTCGTGTTCTGGAGAGAAGCCAGAGGGCTCATTTCAACTTTTCCAGTTAATTCTCATCGTTCACGGTTGTTTCAACTCGTTCGGAAGTAAATGAATTCGAATAATTCGTACTTTAGCGACTGTAACTTCTATTTTGCGACTTTGATTTACATCAAACCATTAATGAACCATGGAGGAAATTAACACTAGTTCGCAAATGGATAATAAAGTAAGACGAATGTGTTAACGACGTGAGATTTCTTTCTTATTTACCTGAATTGGCCACTCCTTGTTTAGTAACTAGCCTAACTACCCTCCTGTGTTAGGCTCAGTTTCCATTAGCAAGATATATTAGGGTTAGTATTACATGAGTCACTGATACTAGCATAATACTGTATCGCTATGATTGAGTACTTCTACTAGTAGCTTTCTTTCATTATAGTAGTGTTCAGTTAAGTCTAAGTTAAGTTTCGGTTAGGGATTAGAATTGGCCACTAGTCTAACTACCCTCCTGTGTTAGGCTCGGTTTCCATTAGCAAGGTATGTTAGGGTTAGTATTACATGAGTCATTGATACTAGTATAATACTGTATCGCTATGATTGAGTACTTCTACTAGTAGCTTTCTTTCATTATAGTAGTGTTCAGTTAAGTCTAAGTTAAATTTGCGTTAGGGATTAGAATTGGCCACTCCTTGGGTAATGGCTACCTTCTCTACCCCTCAGCTAAGGTATATCGAAGGGGTAGCGTATTGGAATGGAGAAACAAGGCTAGTGATGAAGTGGAAAACTTTATCAAGGTGCTAGAGAGTAGTATAACGTCATAGGTACTCGTCTGGAATAGATTACTAATATAGTAGCATACAACCACAGTGCAATACTACTGCACTGATACTCCACTAGGCTACTCTGCCAAAGTGTTACACTACTATATTATACCAGCCACTTGTCCAATCGTTTCTATAACTCCAGTTATCTTAAAGAACGAAACTGTCGATACCAAAGCTACTTCTTCGATCGCAATATCCATCCAGAAGGAATACTTGTGCCCTCGTCTGGTCGCGTTTACACACAAGGAAACATCAGGAATGATTCCTTTGGCAGCCGTTGGGCCGGTGTTTATCATCCTCGGCATTCGTAGCACGCTCCAGTTGACCCAGAAACCGCTGGACCACCCTCGTTTCCATCAATTTTAGATGCGGACCAACGATTCAGCGGGTCGAGTTGAATAAATACAGATAAGCCGAGAGATTCCTCCGCGGATAAAGTCGTCTCTAACGTCCGAAGGTTAAGAAGTTCCTATTGGGTATAGTACACGTTCCTTCATACGTGACGTGATTCCCTTGTCTCCGAAGCTTTATAGAGATGGATATAGACGTTTTCTTCCGGATGAATTTTATTCTACATCAAGGACCTCTCAGAGAATATCCTGTGTAACCTACTTCAATATGAACTCACGATGCTTACTTGTTTGATGTCCTTTGATTGTTGCAAAGGCAATTTTCCCCTGGAATAGGTGTACATTGGGATTTCAGTGACTTTAAAGATTTGGTAAATGGACTTGGTCCTCTTTGAAGACGATGGAGATGGATTTACTTTTCCATGAGCCCGTTAGATATTCAGAGCTTGCGAAGTTTCACCTCAGGATAATCTGGAATCGATTGGAGATTGGATCAGGATATAAGATTTTTCCTAAGGAATATGTAAATTAATAATTAATACATTGTTTTATAGATTCAATGATCGATACTTCCTCCTAATTTCTGACGATAAAAAAATCCAAGCATTATCACGTGGAATAAATTTGTCGATCATCCTGAAGTAATTTGATTGTCAATTAGCCAAGATCAGTCGATTGATCCGTGAACATCGATGACACTTTTAGATCGACCACGACCGGATGACCTGACCTATGACCTTCGTAGAATTTCGCTAGAGGGGGATAAAATGATTTACACGCGTGAGAGCCGCGTGATTTAATTAAAGTAAATTCCACGCTCTCTCGATACCGAGTAAATTGGAAACGAAAGCAGAAACGGTGACATGATATTTCTCTGAGGTGGAAAATAAATTTTAGTTTTGTTTGGATCGACGTCTGTTTTAATTAGAATATAATTGGACGAACAAAAATTGCTCGATAATTGAATCAAACAACTTCCTCTTGATAGACTTTTCCTAAATCACCAGCTGCGCTTCTATTGAAAAGTGGTTTTAATTGAAACATTTTCAGTTCGTAGGAAACAAAATAAACAATTTACTTTTATAATTAACGTAGATTTACAAAGAATTTGATTTCTATTATAAATATAAATTAGAATTCCTATAATTTTCGCAGTCTTTAAGTAATTAAAAAGCTCATTAAACTTTGTTATAAATATTGTACTTTTTTAAAAAATCGCAACTACAATGTAGTTTCTTTTTATTAGGAATTTAATCTTCGAAGGTTGAACTATTCTTCTCTGACGAAGAATTGAAAGAATGGAATGCAGATGACGCAAACGAGCTTTCGTTTATTTTCTCCTGCATCAGGAGTGTCTCTTTTCCCTTTTAATCTTTCCGAGAAACGATACCACGCTCGAATTTTGTGATCTAAGAGGAAGTTGCCTTGCAATGGAAAAATGAATGCAATCTGGATCTAGGGTCTCCGTCGATCTCGTTTATTTTCTTTGCGTTGAACGAATTCATTTCTGTATCTCGGACTAGATTTACAGTCGACTTCCGGCCCCGCCTTACCAGAAAATAGCAGCACATTGAACTCTATTTTTTAAACAAATCACTTTCATGGAAATTCGTTCAAGAATGTACTGTCAATTAAGTGATGTTCCATGATAGAACCGATGAGACGGAAAATTTCACCTTTCACAATTGCCCATAAAGAAAATGCTTTTCGAGTACTATATTGCACTAAAATTACATCCGAACTGGTGTAAGTTAATTAAGTAATATCTCTAGTTAGTGAAGGACCTCTGGGAGTTAATGAACCCATTAACCCCTGACCGAACCGACTGTACGGAAAACACTAACCGATGGGACAGGAAATTAATGTAAACAGGATGTTGCGTAATTGCTGGTACAAAATTGAGATGCTACTCCATTTGCAATTTATATTGAATCAGAAATGTTTATCATATAGTACAGTGACACGACACCCTGCATAGACGAGACGAAGACTTGCAAGCGACTGAACCGACTAGACGGGACGAGTTGCGACCCTAAAAGGGGTCGTAAAGTGACTTCTAGGGGATCTGATGGTTATTTTTAGTTGCAATTATTCTTATAAATAATTTTTATTTTAATATAGATACATTGCAATACTCCATTATTATTTACAACATCGATTTTTGATAAATAAAGAACATTTTTCTATCTTTTTTGTTTAGTTTATTAATTATCAACAGGTAATTACTAGTATATTCTTAAATTATTTAAAAAATTATAAAGGGTGTACAGTTTGCAAGAAGAAAATTCCATGCCTGCATGTCGGTAGAGCGCAGCTTAAAGGCACGAAGCAAACGTCAAATTGATTGCCACTTGATCATTCATTTCCCAATTATCCCTAGATTTCCCACGTGTTTAGGGCAAATTCTGATTGTGTGTTTCCTTTTTGCAGCCATGGCGAGGACCTCATCGTCACGCCCTTCGCGCAGATCCTTGCCTCCTTACGGTCGGTCAGGAACAACTTCCTGTCCCTTACAAATGTGCCCACGAACAAGTGAGTAGAACAGCCCGATATTTGTATAAATTAAGCAAATAACTAAAGTTTTAGTGTATTTTTATGAATTTCTCTTTAGATCACGAAGGAGTAGCGGTGCCCAAGGTAGCAGCACACCGCAACCGCGGATTGTGGCGCCAGGAGGTAAAGATTCGCCAGGAGAAAAGATTAATCCATTCGATTCCATTTTGTTTTTGTGTGAGGATGATTTAATTTGGTGTCCCTTTCATTTTTCAGAGGAGAATTACATGAAACTGGCCGTCGAGACGATGGAAGAGCTGGATTGGTGCCTGGACCAGCTGGAAACCATTCAGACTCATCGGTCCGTGTCCGACATGGCCTCCCTGAAGGTAAGTCCACATTTAATTTCGTCTTTTGTTTACGAATTTCATTCGCTTCTTTCGTCGATATAGATTCTGACGCGTTACGTGATTTATAGACGCTAAATTTATTTGTCGCAAAGGCAGGAATCTACCTTACCGATGATTTAGTGCCTCGAGTATTCCTTTATCGCAGAAAGCTGTAGCTTCGTTTTAAAGCTCGTGAATTTCTTCTGTTTCACTCGGGTTCTTTGTGTCGAACTTTCTCACAACGCGGCTTTCCAAGGCAAGGGAACATTATCGAGCGCAATTATTCGCGCGGCAGTTGATTGATATCGTCGCGCTGAGAACTAGAAACTCGACTGAGAATTACAACTGTAATTTTCAGCGAACATCGAGCTTCTGTCGGATCGTTTTATTTCTTTCAACCAATGAAATGTTCTCGTTCCATGAAACGACGTTATATCAAAGAATAGACGTTCCAACAAATTGGAGGCTTAAATGGCTTTCTTTTAAATTTAATGAATTTGACTTCTACATAGCTCTGTTACTAATGAAAATGAAGCTTAATTTATAATGAGATTTGTTAACAAAACGACTCGCAAAAGTGGCCTTGACCTGAAAATTCGAGGTCAAATTTTTCTTAATTGCATCGGGTAGAGGAAAATTCCCTCAACTCTGATTATACTCTATTGCTATAAGCTGTTACATCCACAAACTACGGTAAATATAGCAGAATTGAGCCTCGGTGCACTTCTTACAAAGCATCATTAATGGCGTTCAGTTGTCAAACAGGAAGAGATTACGTCTCCTTCTGTTCTCCTCCTACCTCGCGAGATACGGGAAAATCGTCACCGCGCTAATGAGTATAAAAACGAAAGAACGAGAAATAAAGTTAAACAAGCGATTCAGTATGTTTATTGCATTGGGAATTCGCGAGAGTATGTACGTTGATGACAAAAACACTAGGAAATACCGGTTTGCGCCATTGCATAACGGACTGCATTTGAATCGCACTGCTGCCAGGTTTTTCTCGCCAATTCCGGACAACTTACCGTGTATCGCACTTAGATTTTCCGATTGCTCATTCAACTGTACAGATTTATTAGATTTCTCGTTAATGCTGTTCAAATGTCACGGGTATTAGTGTCTGGGACAAGGAAGTCGATCAGCAGCAGCCTCGATCCTCATCCCCGATGAATCTAATTAATTTTATTGCGCCCGCTTCAGGTTGGGTTCTTGGAAAATGAAAGCAAAAGAATATTGACCGAGCAGCCTCGACTTAATTCCTAGAAAATTACATTTTTGACCATGTTTTCCCGGAGGAAATTCGCGTATATTCGCATGTCACGTAGCCGGGTCAAGGCAGTGCGTCGATTCATTTTCTGCTTTTACAGCCGGAACCGAAGGGTTAGGACTTTTCAAACGTAAACTAGCATCGTTCAAGGCAACCACGGATCTTCCGACCCAATAGAGTCGGATTAAAGCAATGGACGGCACTTTGATTCGCAGCCATGCAATTGCGCGTACTCCCGTTTGTTTACGTCGATTTTACGACTTGTTTTCGACCGACCGTTCGGCCTCGAGGGGAATAGAAACTTTCAAGCCCGAAGCTTCCGACTGTCGACTTTGACCCGTGGGTCCGGTATTATGTTCGAGAGAACCGTGTTGCATAATCGGGCTCGTTTCACGGCCAAGGCGATCGCTGCCGCGCAGATGGCGCTGACTGTGTCATTCGCGGTGCATTCTGGGTAACGATGGCGCAGTACTAGCTTGTTGCGCCTATGTCAACAAGACGGTGGATCGAAATAGAGAGAAATGATTCCAGCATTCGGTCTGCCGCATAGTGGATGCGGATACACATATGTTGCACATCCTTGATTCGAAACATCGATCCATAACTTGGAAAACAGAGTCTGGTACTCGACTTGTTTACCATACGTCAATCGTTATTGAAAGCTCAAGGAAAGTCGTGGCAAACTTTGAGAACATTATTTATCCATGGCGATAAGTAAAGAAATGGATGTATAGATCAACGTCATTTATATTCCCGAAAATAACAAAGTCGACGGGGTTACATAAATATTTTTGTTTTCTACAGGATAGATAGTTTTGTTGATTAATAGCTTATCGTTAAGTCCTGCGAACTTAAGTTATTAAATGTTTTAAAGCTAGCTTGTCTATTTGAAGATACTTAGAAGAAACGACGGGATATCTGAAAACGATAGTCTAAGGAGCTTATAACGTAATGATCGGCATTTGATGAGCTTCAGCAGAGTTGCCTTGGAAATCGCGAAATGTCACCTCAGTAAGGTCTTATTCGTTATTTTATCACCGTTTCAAAGTCGCCGAACGAACGAATCCTTGGCTGCGCGGCAAATGTTAGAGTTCGTCATTTGCCAGGTAAAAGTGTGTAAGTACGAGTCCCTCGCGTGACTCAAGGGCCGCCCTTGTCTGTCCCGGCTATATCTTTTTTTCTCTCCGTTGAAAATCGATCGTTCGAACGAATTGACCTACATCGGAGGACCTGCGACCTCACGATTAGGCGAGTTGATATGCAGGTCGTCGTACACGTGGACGAACTATGAATATCGTTACGAGGAGCAGGTGGCTGGATCTTGATCCGTTCAACTTTGCTCCTCTTCGCGTAGTTTACTGAAAGCTGGCTTGATTACTGCTAGATTGCTACTAGATTTGAGTTAGGTATACTTTTAATTGCTGTGTAATATGTTTCAATGTATATCACGTGTAAGTTATGTTCTTATTAACCTTTACTACTTGTCTGATTAATACAACGTCCTTACTACTCGACAACTAATTTAACCACTTAATACGAGGAACTTTTTTAATTTACTTCTGTTATGCCATCGTTAAATGGGTTAGTGATTTTTTAGGTTAAGATAAACGAATAATTCTTGCAATATCTAATTTTTTAAGTGCATTATCATTCAAACCTAACCTAAACCTAACCTAATCTAGACTGAAATGTAACCTAACTAAACCTAAAGTTAATCTAACCTAAACGAAGCAAATTTCAATGTTCTGAATAAGTTAACCTAACCTAAACCTAACCTAATCTAAACTGAAATGTAACCTAACTAAACCTAAAGTTAATCTAACCTAAACGAAGCAAATTTCAATATTTTTCATATCAGAGTTAATCAAAATGACATTTTATCAGTTAGCAATCTGTGGCCACATTTTCAAGATTTAAGCGATTAAAAATCAGCTGTTCGACTTCCGGGATGCTGATAAAACCAACCACGTGTATATACGTTTTTCGTCGGTGTCCTTCAGCCGCATAAATCAATCGTCCACGCTACAGGGAGTAAATATGTCCGGCCATCGAATTGGCAGCCAGCCAGCTCTCGCAGCCACTGAACATTTTTCTGTGATTAATTTCGTCTACGTTTTAGAAGGATCCTGACGAACTATCCGCGGTTTTTCTGAATTCTTTTCGTCTGTCTGCGAGACGATAGCCGGCGCGGAATAATTTAAGGACGTCTCGTGTCTGAGGTTTTGAAGTCATTTCTGAAAAATGTATAAAAACTGATAGTTTTGCGTCAATTCGTCTGGCACCAAAGAGTTTTATTAAAAAATTGTTTTCTAGTATGGAACAATGCTTAAATTTAATTCTATTTATAGAACAGTTGAATTGATCAATTATTCTTTTATCTTCATTCGATTTGCTGAAATCATTTCTGAATAAACTAGACAACCACATGACCTCATTAGATTCATCAAAATTTTCTTACCTAGAAATCTTGAAATCAAAGACTCACGAAATAATTTCCAGCTACTGTTCGATTTCCATGTAAAACGATCGGGTTAAATAGATTAGATGGAATCTATTGAAGAGGGGAACGAGATAAACAAAAGCGTTCGCCGAATTTTGTCTAAGAATATGTGAGATTGGCGTCTGCTTAAGAGGCGCCAGTCGTCGCGATGCTTTGTGTACCATTATTTTCATTGTTTAGTTTCTCTTTCATTCTATCTACGTATCAAATTTCCGCCCCCAGGCTTTCTGTTGTTTTAATACATCGATACGGTACTTCGGTTGAGATTGCCCAGTTATTAATACCTCAAACACTCAGAAGTATTCCCTGAACAATTGCGATACGATCAGAGATAATTATAAGTTAAGTGAAAAAGTTTGTACAAAATGATTGAAGAGAATGATTTAATTCTAGGTAAATTTAAGCAATCGAATTGAATTTCTCGCAACAGGAAGTCGTGATTGATACGAACAGCTGAAATAAATTGCAACAAATGTGTACTTTTGCCAGATACTATGAGTAAGTTCTAAGTTTGGCCTATCTAGTAATCCTGAGCAATGAGCGGTTCCAATGAAATTTTAATATATCCCATAAATATATGATACTTGTTTAGGGAGCTATCCCAAAATTCATCCCTGTTTAAGTTATGTAATGAGCATCTTTAAGCCCTGTGGTAGGCAGCTCTTCGTGAATCAATTACATGCATCGACGGATAGCGATGGCATTTATAAAAATATATACTCAATGTTACATAAACCAATATCCCCGTGAACGACATAATGTTGTATTAAATCCCAAGTTTGGCCACCACGTCATTAACTTCTCCAGGTTTTCTCGTGTTCCAATTTTAGTCACGTTCTTGATGATGACGTTCGAGTGATGTAACTTTCTCAACAAAAATTGATGAGATACCATTAAGCAGAGTTAAGTAACGATTTTGGGGATATTAACAGATCGACTGGCGCAGTAGAAAGAGACGTGTGCAGTCAGACATGTAAAGACACTAATTATCTTAACCATTGGTTAGTTTTCAAATTTTAAATTTGTTGTCTTACATTATTAGCTTTATGCTAATGACGTCCGAGGTATGTTTTTTCTTCTCCTTTCCTAACAATTTGAGGCGCCAGTCACCGATGACCAACGTGACTGTCGATGTATCAATATTTGTACAATTCTTCAAATTTAAAGTCGTCTGTGTTTTAAAAATTCTAGTTGGCGCCATGTTTTTCTAATACTAAATGTGTATAAATGTTCAAGAAATTTGACCTAATTGAAATTTGAAAAATTCTTAAATTTCTGAGAAATTACGTCAAATTTCAGTAATTCTCAGGAATTATATGCCACCTCTTTCATTGTTATGTTCTCCTCATACCAAATTCCGATTTTGGTCGAAACTCGCATCGATGATTTCTTGGAAATAACGTCATTCACTAAAAGAATTCACGATACCTCTTTCATGATCATTCGCTCCTGTTCCTTAACGTCAATTAATTTGCTTGCAAATTTTTCTTTTCAAATTCTTCTAAACAATTTCGAGTTCGATGAATTTTGGACAAATAACCCTTTTCGCCCTGAATTTTTGAAATTTTCACTTAAGTTTCATTGATGTCTGTGTACGTTCGTCAAGGATCGAATAAAAAGTTAAAAAAAGAAAAAAAATTGAAGTTTCATGGAAACACTCGACAGATGGTTGAATTCGTCGAAGATATTCTGCCGGAAGAAGCCGGGTGCTTAGCCTCCAATAATTCCGATTCTGAGCAGATATTTTATTGCAAACACTTTGCAAAAAATGAACGATACATGGAAAACATTTCGGGTAATTTCATAAAAATTATGGAAATTTCACACCTGAATTCACATTTCAATTCCGAGTGCTAAATTTGATTTCCATTCCTTTTTTAAGTAGTTACGCATAACAAAAATCATACGCATTTTACCACATGTGAATCAAAATATTTTTGTCTTACATTTTGCAAGTCGGAGAAATCAAACAAACAGTCAAATATACAAACAATATTATTACTAAAAACAATGACATTCATTCTAAAAAAAATAGCTGCTGATACAATGATTTTTAAGAGAAGCAAAATTAACTTGCTGGAAACTTTCTTTTCGCGCCAAGCGAAATTTATTGATATTTCTTTGTAAAATTAAACAGAAGAAAAAATTATTACCTTGTATTTTTTACTGAGAAATCTGAATGTAGTACTCATTAATTAAGAAAATTGCTAAGATTAATTGGCAAAATTATAAATAATATCAGTACTTAATTCTTATAATAATATTAAAAATATTACCACTTAACTGCTACTAACAATATTGATAAATGTTTTTGACATTGTTAACAGTACTAATAATGTTAATAATGTACCCAAGGATATCAATTGAACAGAAGCACCAAAATCATTTCCAAGAACATGACGTTCAAGAAAGCTCCTCCCATTTTCATTAACGGAAATTATTAAATTTTTATTTAAACTATCGAATGACGTTTGTCAAATTACCACCGACTTACCAGACGATTTTTTGTCATTGAAAGCGTATCGATGCTGTCAAAAATTCATCTTTATTTAGTGGTAGTATACGTTTTTTTATAGATTCTGTAAGCACACGATAACAATAATGTGCAAATATATACACGGTGACGTAAACGTTGCTTGATATACGCTAGGCTTTGCTTCCAGATAGCTTAAACAACGAGACAAATTACCCGCGATTACATTTATGGCAGCTCGATTTACTGTCCCGCGCTTCTCTGGCTGGGAAAGTAACGAGTCACCATATATACAGGGTAATCCATAAAACCAGAAGGTCCAAATATTTTTATTGCACCATTTAATATATCATATTCCTTAAAATCAATAATATAAATTAAATTTTTCACCGATAATTTTTGACTATTTTGTTATAAAATGTATCTGTTACAAGTACAAATTCAGTGTGGTGTTTCTTTCTTTTTAATAAAAATATAACATTCATAACGATAGAGCAATAAAATAAATTTCAAGGTATGTCTAAAGTAATTATAATAGATGAATTTTCTAAACATGACATCATAAAATTCAATGTATCATTACCAGGAAGTGTAACGTCTGTCTCATTAGCCACGAGTACTGTTTCCAATTCACTATATTTAATTGAGCTTTTAATTGGACACTGCGGTGTTTCATGCACAGCATAAATCTGGTTCAGTATAATCCAGGAATCTAATTAACCAATTCTTCCGCCTAATTAATTTCCAATTGCCTCCAATGATAATTTCGGTGAATGCTAATGAATCTGATTCTTACTGTTTCTCATTAAACAATGCCATATCCTCCTTTTTTTTTATTCTGATCCACTTTTGAGAACAGTGCTTGTAAATTGTCTTAAATTTGCCAATTATCTTAATTACATAAATGAGTCGTTTGATGGATCACCTTTGGCACCATTAGCGTTATTAATATTTAACTATTATTAATAATATTCATTAATTACCATTGACAGTGTTAGTAGTATTGATTACTGTTAATAGTATATCTACTGGCATCAATTTTTACTCAAGTACCATTCTTTCAATTGAGTTAATTTCTATTCAGATGGTATTTATTCAATTCTTAACCTACCATAAGTAAGTACAAGCGACCTCATCCTCTGAATAGAAGCGGCAAACGATCTTCTTTGTTTGTTAACATGAAATTTTATTACGTCATATTAGTATATTAGTATCCTTCCGAGACATAACACTCGCTATACAAGCAAAGGGAACAACATAGTCATAAATTAAACGCTCGGAAAGCGAGGGAAACGCGGAATAAATGCAATAGCTAAGTCGTGTGCATCCAATCGGGGTTCAAAATTACGAGCACCAGTGTTCTGAACCGGAAACGTAGATCGTCTCTGGTTCGAGTACATTTACCAGTAGGAAAGGAGATCAGTATTTGCATAGAAAGCGTGGTATTATTCTGAATTCAGAAAACCATGAAAGACGAACAGTTTTTCCCACTTCTTTATGGGAATATTTAATATGAAATTTTTTTCATTAATCACATTTAAATAGGTTTTAGTATCTATAGGTGCTAACGATGATATTTTCCTTTTTTAATTGCGAAATTGAAAATTGGAAAATTGCAAAGCATTGAATTCAATTTCCCAGCTTCCATCTGTCAGATTTCCCATTTCCCAATTTTTTAAATTCCTAATTTTTCAATTCCCAACTTTCCAAAGCTCTCAGTCTTTATTTAATTAATTTTTCTCAACTTTAAGACATTTAAACTTCCCAATTTCCTTATGATTACTAACATCATTATTATTATAATCTTCCTAGCCTTGTACGTATATTAAAGTTTGTTAATTGCAAGTTCTAAGTAGTGTCACACGCAAATTTGTTTGTATCAGAAGTGAAATTAGTTTGAGATATACGAGCAGTTTATAAGAGCACTAAAGTCAATGAATCGATAAAATAAAGATTCCAGATGAGCATGCATAGAATGGATGTCAGTTGTGATTGTTCACGAGGTTGACACGTGTTGAAGAGCTACTGTTGACACCGATTATATGAAGCATTAGAGAAATAAGCATCACGAGATATTAAAGTGCATCTCTAAAGACGTAGAATTGATATGAAATAATCGATGATGTCAATTCTAAGCGTTCGGTTTTGCAGCTTAAGTTACTGCAATGATTTATTACGTTTTATGAATATATTAGCGGTACAAGATGTCGAGCAACTCTATTACGTAAACTAGTGTGTTTAGAATCGTTGAAGTATTTCTGTTCGAAGATGATTTATTATTACGTTGTTCAATTCTCTTCTATTTTTAGTTTTGAAGTATTAATAGATTTCTTGTTTATTACGATTCTACTTATACGAGTTTTTATCGGTGATCTGGTTGAAATTTTATACCTGGTACACTTTATGATTTATTTTTTCTTTTCTTTTCTGATTATTTAAAATTTTTATATTCTATTTTCAGTTCTTCATTTTCTGATCTCTCGATGTTTTAAATCATCTAAGTACTATTTTTAAAATTTTCAAATCATCAGATTATCAATTCATCAATTTTTCAAATTTTCAGTTAACTTAATTTTATCAGGATTATCTAAACTCGATAAACACCATGTCATCTCAATAAAAAGACAATAAGCATAGTCATTAATCTTTAAGAAGGTATTTTCGAATATAGATTCGTATTGGCCTTAAGAATCAATTGTCCCAAGTGTCCATGAACTTTCAATTCCTTCAGTTACCTTCATTAAAAATAGTGACCCAACTGATATAAGTCGTTCGACACTTCGCTTTCCTATCCTTCTCGATTCTCAACTATAAGATCGATTTAGTAATGATAGTAGACGGAACTATGGCCAGGCTAAATGTAGCGAAAGAAAGCACGAAAGGAAATAAGCGATTCGCGAGGACACGGCCTTCTTTCTTCTTTATCTAACGGAAGGAAGAACAAAAGTTATTTCCGGCCACTGCTCACATGCACCCACTAGGGAGATCGATAATTTGTCATTGAAGAACTTTCATCTTTCTATCTCTACATTCCTTGTTTCGTTTTTTTGGAGATTTAAATACTGAAAAGTTGAAAGATTTCAATTTGAAAAATTTGGGGAAATTGGGAAAGACAAGCTGGGAAATTGGAACATTGAAAGTTGGGAAATGGGAAATTGGGGAATGACAGCTTGGAAAATTGGGAACTTGAAAGTTGGAAAATGAAAAGTTGGGAAATTGTGGAACTGAAAACTTGGGAATTGAAAGTTGGGAAATTATGAAACTGGAAACTTGAGAATTGAAAGTTGGGAAATTGTGGAACTGGGAACTTGAAAATCGAAAGTTGGGAAATTATGAAACTGAAAACTTGCAAATTGAAAGCTGGAAAATGAAAAGTTGGGAAATTATGAAACTGGAAACTTGGGAATTGAAAGTTGGGAAATTGGGAAACTGAGAACTTGGGAATTGAAAGTTGAGAAATTATGAAACTGGAAACTTGAAAATTGAAATTTGGGAAATTATAAGACTGAAAACTTGGGAATTGAAAGTTGGGAAATTATGGATCTGAGAACTTGAAAATTGAAAGCTGGGAAATTATGAAACTGAAAACTTGCAAATTGAAAGCTGGAAAATGAAAAGTTGGGAAATTATGAAACTGGAAACTTGGGAATTGAAAGTTGGGAAATTGGGAAACTGAGAACTTGGGAATTGAAAGTTGAGAAATTATGAAACTGGAAACTTGAAAATTGAAATTTGGGAAATTATAAGACTGAAAACTT